>NC_138774.1:60180976-60863476 GCF_965119305.1 Pelophylax lessonae
TATTATTATTATTATTATTATTAATAAAAAAAAAAGTGTGTATATATATATATATATATACATACACACATACACACACACACACACACACACACTATATGGTAATAGTAGTGGGTACTTGCAGAGATTTGCTTGTAGGCACTCTGTAGCTGAGCCCGGGAGGAAGCATGCGGCTGAAGTATAGAGCAAAGCCGATGCTTCCTGTGTGTGGCTCCTCCTGTCACAGGCGGAGAGCATCTGATATCACTCCGCCTGTGAGCCGGCCCTATACAGGAAGTAGTAGCTCCATTCTAGTGAAGGAGAGCTGAGCCGGGAGTCCGGACACCGCGGGGAAACTGGGGGGCAGTGTATGGAGTGAAAAATACGGTATTTTAAAAATGCCCACGATAACAATACCTTAACAAATACCAACACGATAACAATAACATTACTGCAATTTATTGCATTACCGAAAACACACACACACACTAAGATATTGTCAATCTTCAAATGTGAAAAGGATAAGACATACTCTGAGACCCACTATTGCCACATCCCTAAGTAATGGCAGTGAAAAGAAGAGAGGAGGGGAGTGAGAGAATCCTACAAATGGGATTTCTCAACCTCTCAAGTAGGTTGGGACTTAATAGGCTATAAGTGGGTGCTGATCTTGATGGGAACAAAATGCAACAGTTGTTTTATATATAAAAGATTAAATCATTTATTACATATATACGTACAAACGTGTTCAATAAAACATAAGTACATGCATATAAGTCATAAGACAAAATTGGTTAACCACTGGATCCCCAAATGCCTCTACTGGCTAGGGCAACTATACTGAGGTATATACCAGATCATGATAAATCATGATATAAGATCATACACACATGGGGTTCTCCTGTGGTAACCGGGGAATCGCGACGCGTTTCGCTCGGTCGCTTCCTCAGGCGATTCCTGGAAAATTGTCTACAGAACAAGCACTGTTATCATACTTAACCCCTTGATCTAATGGGGTATCCAATTAATTTGCGGACATATCACATATGGCTCCACTGATTTGTCCCCTATTAGCCACCAAAGCATATATTGGTAGTCACATATACAGTAGTGGAATGTATCCAATTTTTTTGCAGAGGAGTCAGTCTGTCCAGTGCATATCTTGCTTTAGGCAGATGCAAAGAAGAAATTTTGTTGCCAAGAAAGGGGGGACCCGATCCCATGCGATACACCAGCCACCTCTCCTCACGGAGCTCACGCTGTTTAATATTGTCAATCTTCACTTTTTAATTTCTGATTCGCTTCAAGTTCAGACATGAACACTATTTATTCTCTTTGCTTTTCTTGTCAACAGTACAACATGAGTGCATTCCACAAGCCATCCTGGGCATGGACATCCTCTGCCAGGCAAAGTCTGGCATGGGAAAAACGGCAGTGTTTGTCTTGGCCACGCTACAACAGCTGGAGCCTGTTACAGGGCAGGTGAGAGTGAAGTCTTGTCCTAACAATATGTGCATATTTTTTTGTGTGACATCTGTTAGTAATTTCATCTTATAACATTTTTATCTTTTTACAGGTCTCCGTTTTAGTCATGTGTCACACCAGAGAGCTGGCATTTCAGATCAGCAAAGAGTATGAACGATTCTCCAAGTACATGCCATCTGTGAAGGTGAGAGTGAACAAATATGGATATTCTTTATTCAGTCATATGCATTTTTTTTTTTTTTCTGTCCTGCGTTACTGTGAACTCTGTTTACCAGTTGGTGGTAATCTGGTCTCTACTGTACTTCAGAAACATCCGATATTCACCAGCATATCTCCTGTAAGTGTGGGTTTGTGTCCTCAACATTTCCCTGCTTTCCCAAAAAAAATTACATAAGAGGCAGATAGCAAAGAGTGTAGTCTTTAAAGTAGTTCCGTGCATTAAGGGAAAAATGTTTAGGAATCAGCACCCCCCCCCCTTTTACTTACCCGAGCCCTCATTCGAATCCTGGTCTCGAAGGCTTTGCTGAGGCAGCGAGAGCCACTGCTGTCTATCAACGCCAGTGACGAGGGGGGGGGGGGGGGACGCAGGGCCAGATCCCACTGTCTTTGTCTATAGACGCAGACGGGGAGGCTTGGAAGGGGGGCCTCTTCCAAGAAAGCCGCTTTCTATGGGGGACTCATAGGAGGGGAGAAGCCAGATGTGCTGGTGGGGGACCTGAGAAGAGAAGGTTCAGGGAGGCTCTGTGCACAGAGCTGGGCAGTATAAACCTGCTTGTTTAAAAAAAAAAAAAAGCATTTACAATCACTTTAACCACTTGCCGACTGCCGCACGACTATTACGTCGGCAGTCAGCCCCTCACAGGCAGAGCGACGTAGAGGTACGTCGCTAGCCTGTAAGGGTATTGGGAGTGAGCGCGCGCCGCCGGATGCGCGCTCCCGCTCGGTCATGGACCCCCCCCCCACGCGTGTGCCAGGCGGACCCGATCGTCTGTGACAGCGGGAGAAAGGCAGGCGGCTAGTGTAAACAAAGCCGCCTGTCAGTTCTCCCTGTGTAAGAATGGTGATCAAATGGTTCTACTATGTAGGACCGTTGATCATTGTTCTTACACATCAAGCCACAGCCAATCACAGTTAGATACACGCCCCTAGGACACACTTAACCCCTCCTTCTCCAATACAGTTAACTCCTTCACTGCCAGTGTCATTTTTACAGTAAAAGTGCATATTTATAGCACTGATTACTGTAGTAATGTCACTGGTAACACCAAAAGTGTCAAAAATGTCAGTCAAGGGTCCTATCGATCTGTCCGCCCCAATGTTGCAGTCCCACAAAAAAAATCGCAGATCGCCGCCATTACGCGTTAAAAAAAAAAAACAACAAAAATGACAAAAATCTTTCCCTTTGTTAGTAAACGCAATAACTTTTGCGCAAATTAATCAAAATACGCTTTTTGCGATTTTTTTTTTTTTTAACCAAACCTATGGTAAAAAAAAAAAAAATTGGCCTAAAATGTTAAATTTTGATTTTTACATTTTTTGGGGGGAATTTCATATAAAAAAATGTGAAAAATATTGTTATTTTTGCAAAATTGACGCTCTTTATTTGTTTATAGCGCATGATCAAAAAATCGCACAGGTGATCAAATACCACCAAAAGAAAGCTCTGTTTGTAGGGAAAAAACGGACACCAAATTCGTTTAGGTACAGCGTCGCCCGACCGCGCAATTGTCTGTTAAATTCACACAGTGTCAAATCGCAAAATAGGCCCTGGTCAGGAAGGGGGTAAAATCTTCCGTGGCTTAAGTGGTTAAAAAGACTGCAGTCCCAGCAGGCATCATTTGGGCAGAGTTAGGGGCAGCCAGACAGCAACAGCCATAAAACAGGCCAAATCTATAACTGAATGACTGCATTGCGTTCCATGGTACCAACTGCATAAATGGAGGATCAGTGTCTTTTCAGCGGTTTAAAAAGGTGCCAGTGGTTCCCTATGTTCTTAAGTACACGGTTTCATAAAAGACTTCTTGGCTTTCCCCCCTCCAATTATTAAAGCGAAGAGCTGACATGGGTGAAAATGTTGTGATCTCGGTCAGTAAAGATGACAAGGAATACAAAGGAAGCTGGAGGCTTTGGGTCATCCAAAAGTAAAGATGTGTTTCAAGGCTCATTGTAACTTTTTCATAGCTAAATAACTCAGAATGATCTTTTCATAAACTGATACTGAGAAATCCAACCTTCTGCTTTTTGCATACTAGGTGGCTGTGTTTTTTGGCGGACTTATGATTAAGAAGGATGAGGAGACTTTGAAGAAAAGCTGCCCACACATTGTGGTCGGGACACCTGGCCGAATTTTGGCGCTGGCAAGAAACAAGACCCTAAACCTGAAACACATTAAACACTTCATCCTGGATGAATGCGACAAGATGTTAGAGCAGTTAGGTGAGGAGGGAATGGACAAGGGAAAATTATTGTATGAAACGCCATTGTTATTGAATGTTGCATATAATCTTAGGATCTCCAAAATTCATTGCAAGATCCTACCTGAGTCATATTCCACAGTTTGTGCACTTACAGTGCTGTGAAAAAGTATTTGCCTCCTTCCTGATCATTTTTTTTTTTTTTTTGCATATTTGTCACACTTGTATGATTCAGATAATCAAACTAATTTTAATATTACACAAAGATAACCTGAATACAAAATGCTTTTTTAAATTATGATTTAGTTTATTTTTTAAATCGGAAAAGGTTTTTATTAAAGAAATAGTACAGATCAAATAACATTTCACATGTGTCATATAGGATAATAATAACTCCATCAGGTGCATCCGTACATAAGTAACAGATCAGAAACATAAAAGAAAACTCCTAAGTAAATAACATGCTCAAACCTCAGCATCTCTTTGTGGCATGGCTTTTTATGCTCCCAACCGGTCATAAATTTAGTTTATTAACCACTTGACAACTGCCCACAATACATTTACGTCAATACTTTGACGTTAAAGTGGAGTTCCACCCATTTTTAATACGTTGGATTACATAAATGTATGTAATCCCTTTTAAAACGACTTTTACCAATGGAAACTTTTTTCTTTTTTTTGCTAGTAAATACCTTTATTTTCTTCTTTATTACTCCTCTCCTCACTTCCGGGTCCGATCGGCGATGATGTCATTCGCCGATTCGCAGTGTGTGCTGGGATGTATTCCATGCCAGAAATCTCGCAGTATTACCCAGGAGCTTAGCTGTACTGTGTGTATTGAGGCCGTTCTCTGCCCTGCCTCCGCCCCGCCTCCTCTCAGTGAGTTGTACTGTATGTATTGTATTCAGGCCCTGCTCTGCCCCGCCTCCTCTCAGTGAGCGAGGACTGAAAGCATTATATCCTCACTGAGCTCACTGAGAGGAGGCGGGGCAGAGCACGGCCTGAATACAATACATACAGTACAACTCACTGAGAGGAGGTGGGGCAGAGGCAGGGCAGGTCACGGCCTCAATACACACAGTACAGCTCAGCTCCTGGGTAATACTGCAAGATTTCTGGCATGGAATACATCCCAGCACACACTGCGAATCGGCGAATGACGTCATCGCCGATCGGACCCGGAAGTGAGGAGAGGAGGAATAAACAAGAAAATAAGGTATTTACTAGCAAAAAAAAAAAAAAAGTTTCCATTGGTAAAAGTCGTTTTTAAGGGGATTACATACATCTAAAGTTACGAAGATGGGTGGAACTCCACTTTAAATACCAATGTTATGGCAGCAGCTAAAAAATAAAAAATTAAATAAATTGAAAGCAAACCCATATGTAAGTCGCGCCCACATATGTAAATGTGAGGTATCGCTGTGATCGTTAGAGTGAGAGCAATAATTCTAGCACTAGACCTCCTCTGTAAGTCTAAACAGGAAACCGGTAAAAATGTTTAAAGTGATGCCTATAGAGATTTTTAAGTATTGTAGTTTGTCGCTATTCCACAAGTGTGCGCAATTTTAAAGCATGACATGTTAGGTATTTTTTTACTTGGTGTAACATCATCTTTTACAATATAGAAAAAATTGGGCTAACTTTACTCTTTTGCTTTTTATGCAAAAAAGTGTATTTTTTCCAAAGAAATTAGGTTTACCAGACCGCTGCGCAAATACGATTTTACATAAAATATTGCAACGATCGCCATTTTTTTCTCTTGGGTCTCTCCTAAAAAAAAAAAAATACATAAAATGTTTGGGGGTTATAAGTAATTTTCTATCCTTTAATAACTGGTCGTGCCACCCTTGGCAGCAGCAACTGCAATTAAGCATTTGCAATAACTGGCGTTGAGTCTTTCACATCACTGTGGAGAAATTTTGGCCCACTCTTCTTTGCAGAATTGTTTTAATTCAGCCAAATTGGAGGGTTTTCGAGCATGAAAGGCCCGTTTTAAGGTCATGCCACAGCATCTCAATCAGATTTAAGTCCGGACTTTGACTGGGCCACTCCAAAGCCTTTATTTATTTTGAGCCGTCAAAGAGGTGGACTTGCTGGTGTGTTTCGGATCATTGTCCTGCTGCATAACCCAAGTGAGCGTGAGCTTGAGGTCAGGAACTCATGGGCGGACATTCTACTTCAGGATTTTCTGGTAGAGCGCAGAATTCATGGTTTCATTATTATTGGCAAGTCCTCCAGGTCCTGAAGCTGCAAAGAAGCCCCAGACCATCACACTACTACCACCACTGTGTGTGACTGTTGGTATGATGTTTTTAATGAAATGCTGTGTTAGTTTTATGCCAGATGTAACGGATGCACACCTTCCAAAAAGTTCAACTTTTGTCTGATCAGTCCACAGAATATTTGCCCAAAAGTCGTGAGGATAATCAAGATGTTTTTTGGCAAATGTGAGACAAGTCTTGGAACATGGATGCCATTTTTGCCCAGCGGGGTGGGTCCCTAGGGGGGGTCCCCTCCTGGGTTCTGTAAAATTTTTCCCTGGGGTCCGCAGGGTCACGTAGAGTGCCGCGTGGTACCGCCATATTTCCGTGGTCTGGTTTGGTTCCGGTTTGAGGGCCATAATTTTGGTTTCCCCATACACTTGCATTGGCAGCCATTTTCCTGTAGTCTGAGACAGTGCTGTGGCTGTGGGGGCCTCTAGTGTCAGGTCAGCGTTTCCTCTTCCTTTTTCCAGCAGTGTGACAGATCGTATTGGCTTCCAGCTCAGGCGGTGAGTCTCTGGGGGTACACTATCCTTGCTTGCCGTATACAGCGACATGGGTGCGCTGCTTCTTGTAATGCCACAGCGGTGCACAGGGGGAAATTTTTTTCTTTGCTGAGCAGTGCGGTTCTGCTTCTCCATTTATAGTCATGGAGTCTGGGGAGCCTGTTTCACCACCCAATCCACTCCTGGAAGCTGCGGGACCCTCTTGGTCTCACTCTGCCCTGGCAGCCATGACGGCAGCCCTGCAGTCACTAGTTGCCAAAGTAGATATGGCCCTGCAAAGGAGACTTGGCAAGAAGCGCCCCCCACCTTCACCTGTATCCTCTACTTTCTCAGATTCTCAGGTGGATTTGGCTGCTGCGGACGAGTCAGCCCACTGGGTCTGCGTTAATGCACACTGAGTGCTCTAATAGTAAGGATGAGTCCTCCTCCTCTGCAGGCGCGCATGGAAAAGTGCTGGTGGAGGCCATGATTGTATCAGTGCAGGAAAGTTGGAGAACTCGGCTGCTGCTGAGTCGGCGACGCCGGTGCAATTTGGCACCCGCAAATCTTCCAAGGTGAATAAGGTTTTTCCCTTTCCTGCCTTTTTTGATGAGATTGTCACTAGTCAGTGGGGTTCCCCGAAACACACGGTTGCAATACCAAAGCGTTTTGCTAGATGATATCCCTTTGAGGAGTCTCTTCTGAGGAAACTGGTGATTCCACCGTCAGTGGACTCTCAGGTTTCCAGGCTGAATAAGACCACACTTTTGCCAGTGGAAGATCCCCCGTCTTTTAAGGACCCCGTGGACAAAAGAGCTGAGGCTTTGGTCCGGTTCCTTTTCACTCTGGCTGTTTCTATTTTAAGACCGGTGTTTGCTATCACCTTGGTATCCCAGACCTTAAACGGAATGGGCTAAGGTATTTCACCAGCATCTGGAGGGGAGTCAACATCCTTCTGAGTTGGCGGGTCAGTTGATCCAAGGGTTACAGTATATTTGTGATGCATCCCTGGATGCGGCCCCCCCCAGCCGGCAGGGTTTCTGTGACGGCGGTGATCCTTCAACGCATGATCTGGTTGAAGTTCTGGTCAGCTGACCAGGCTTCTGAAAAGGTACTAACTGATCTTCACTTTGTAGGTGACCGTTTGTTCGGTGCCTCTATGGTAGAGATCATTAGAGCCTTACGGGAGGCAAGAATACCTTGCTTCCTCAGGCTGCTATGGGAAAAGAACCTTGCCGTAAGCGAAGTCCCTTCTTTTCGGCTCGCAAGCGGCCCTTTTGTCCGGCTGGCTCGCAGGGAAAGGGCTCAAGATCCACCGTAACTTTGCGGGAAGCTCCAAGAGACCCTGGAATGGTAAGTCCAAATCGGAAGGCGGGCGCTTCTGGTTTCACAGACAAGCCTTCCCCAGCCTGAACGGGCACCCTCACCCGTGTCTGGGGTGGGAGGACGTCTTCGCTTCTTTACGGATCCGTTGACCTTGCTCATTCAGGACAAATGGGTCCATGAACTAATTTGGTTCGGTTACAAGATCGAGTTTCAGTCCTTGCCTTTACTTCCAACTTATGCTTGTCTCCAGAGCGGCTACAGGGCTTGTCGGAGCAGTGCAGAACCTTTTAGCACAAGGAGTTATTGTGCGGGTTCCAGAGTTGGCACGTTTCCAGGGATTTTATTCAAATCTGTTCACAGTTCTCAGGAAGGAATGCGAGGTTCGTTTTGCATCTCAAGGCTCTGAACCACTTGGTGCGAGTTCAGAAATTTCGGATGGAATCCATCCACACAATAGTAGCTTTTCTTCATTAAGGAGATCTGATGGCTTCTATCGCTCTCAAGGACCCTTACCTTCATATTCCAATATATGTTGGGCTTCAGCGTTTTCTTTATTTTGCCGTGGGCGAGGAGCACTTTCGATTCGTGGCGTTATCCTTTGGTCTCACCTCAGCTCCTCGAGTGTTCACAAAGGTTTTGGCCCCAGTTCTGGCCTTGTTACGACAGAAGGGGATCGCAGTACTGGGTTACCCAGACCATCTGCTTCTGCGTGATTCGGGTGATCAAACTTTGTCTCAGTGGATGTATCCTCTGCAGGGACGCCCTGTGCGGATACAATCAGACAATGCTACGGCTGTGGCATATGTCAATCATCAAGGGGGCACATCCTGGCGGCCCGGGAAGTGGCTGAAATCTTGAGGTGGGCAGAACGATATGCTCTGGCCTTCTCTGCTGTGCACATTCCGGGGGTAGAGAATTGGCTAGCGGACTATCTCAGTCGGCAGACGTTGGATCCGGGAGAATGGTCTCTTCATCCGGAGGTTTTTCATCAACTGTGCCTTTCGTGGGGGACCCCCGATGTGGACCTGCTGGCTTACCGTCTCAATAGGAAGGTGCAGAGGTTCATGTCAAGGTATTGGGATCCTCTGGTTGACGCCGCAGACGCCCTGGTGGCCCCTTGGGGTCAGTATCGTCTGATTTACGCCTTTCCTCCAATACAACTTCTGTCAAGACTGCTACGCAGAGTCGAGGTAGAAGGGAATCCAGTCATTCTGGTGGTGCCAAACTGGCCTCGATCTTGGTACGCAGGCATGGTTAGGCAGATGTCCCTCGGAAACTTCCTCTCAGGGAAGATCTTCTGTCTCAGGGACCAATCTTCCATCCTGCTTTACGGTCGCTAGCTTTAACGGTGTGTCTGCTGAAAGACAGAGGGCTGTTGGAGTCGGTGATTCCTATGCTGTTGAAGGCTAGGAAATATACTTCCAGGAAGGTTTATCATCGAGTTTGAAGGCGTACATAACTTGGTTGAGTCGCGGGGGTTTCTCCTTGCTCCTTTTCGGTGTCTCGCCTGTGGGAGTTTCTACAATTGGGCACCATCAAGGGCCAGATTTCCGCCTTGGCTATTTTTTTTTTTCCAAAGGCCGTTGGTGGCGAAGTCCTTTGTTCACACTTTAGTACAGGGAGTTCGCCATCTGGCTGCTCGGGTGCGATCCCTGGTTCCTCCGTGGGATCTCACTTTGGTTCTGTCGGTGCTTCAAAGGCCTCCCTTTGAAAATATTCGAGAAATCCCTCTGCTCACCTTGTCTTGGAAGGTGGCTCTCTTGGTAGCATGTTGCGTGTTGGAGTTGGCTGTGTTGTCTACTCGGTCACCTTACCTGGTGATTCATAGGGACAAAGTGGTGTTGCAACCCTGTCAGGTGTTCCTTCCTAAGGTTGTCTCTGGGTTTTATGTCAATGAAAATATTGTGCTACTGTCCCTATGTCCTAAGCCCAAACATCCTAAGGAAATTACTTTGCATTCTTTAGATGTGGTAAGGGCAATTCAGGTGTACCTGGCGATGACTGAACCGATTTAGGAAATCCGATTTCTTGTTTGTTCTTACTAGTGGTCCTCGTAAGGGGCAGGCTGCATCTGCTCTGACCATTTCCAAGGGGATCAGGCAGACGGTGGTGCAGGCCTACTCTATTAAGGTTCCTCCTTTCCCTGTTTAAAGCGCATTCTACAAGGGCGCTTAGTGCTTCCTGGGCCTTCCGTCATCAGGCGTCAGTGGTTCAGGTGTGCAAGGCGGCTATTTGGTCGACTGTACACCCATTCACAAAATTTTATAAGGTGGTTGTACTTGAATCTTCGGATGTGATGTTTGGCAGCAAAGTTTTGCAGGCTACAGATGCGGAGGCTTCCGCTTCTTGAGGGTGAAAATGTTTCCTGGTAGTGAGCTCCAGTTCCTAGTTGAGCTCCTGTTGTTACCTGGTTGGCTATGTTCAGCTTTGTTGGGAATTCTGAGTTTGCTGTCTTTTTTCCCACCCCTCATGTTGCACTGCTTTTGGACATCCCAATGGTCTGAAGACTTGAAGCTGTGTCTGTCAGTGAACCTCAGAGAAAAGGATTTTACGGTAAGACAAAAATCCAGTTTGCATAGCGCTGCTTGGCGCTCTCGTGACCGGCCGCCTATCTCCTCTCTTGATCTGATAGCAAAGCTGGTGGAGCTGAGAATCCTCCAGTGAGGTCAGCCAGGAGGAGCAGCAAGGCCGGGCAAGTGCCGAGCAGTGCTATAAAATAAGGCATGTATCGGCGTATTTTTTTTAGGAAACGCATACTCCTGGGGCAAATCATTTACTATAACAGAGGGGTTTGTAGCACGAACACTAACTTATGATAGCAGAAGGAAGGGAGGGCCGGAGAGCGGATCAGAGCTGACAGGCGGGAAGGAGGACAGAGGAGAGCTGCGGATGATGGAGGCAAGTAAACTAAATACAGTGTTAGGGCTCAGCAGCCATGATAAACTATGGTCAGTTTACAGGGGGAGAGCAGAACCAGGCAGGATCAACCAGGTATTTCAGGTTTGTTTCCCATGTGTTCTTGAATTTC
The DNA here is from genome assembly GCF_965119305.1 of Pelophylax lessonae. Classification (NCBI taxonomy): domain Eukaryota; kingdom Metazoa; phylum Chordata; class Amphibia; order Anura; family Ranidae; genus Pelophylax; species Pelophylax lessonae. The sequence continues at coordinate 60,191,955 of NC_138774.1, forward strand.
TTTAGATCGCGGCATGCGTTTAATTGAGATCTTTTAGCGTGCTTAACTTTGTCATACAGCTTCTATCCAATTGATTTCTTGATTCAATAGGTCTGGCAGTAATAAGGCCTGGCTGTGGCAAGTGAAATTTAACTCTGCTTTCCAAAAAATTGTGGTTAATTACAGTCAATCCATGATTAAGGGGAGGGCAATTACTTTTTTACATATCGCCAGGCAGGTTTGGACAGCTTTTTTTTTTACCTTAATAAACTAAATCATTTAAAAACTGAATTATGTATTAACTCTGGTTATCTTTGTGTAATATTAAAATTTGTTTGATTATCTGAATCTTTAAGTCCCCGTTCACACTGGGGCGACCTGTGAGGCGACCTGGTCGCCTCACAGGTCGCCGTAGGTCGCCTTCCATAGAGAAGCTGCGGACCCGATCTAATTTGAGCGACACAAGTCGCTCCGACTTAGAAAAAAGGGTCCGGAGCTTCTTTGGGGCGACCCAGAGCGACCGTCATAGACTTCAATGTTATGAAGTCCGTGCCAGCCGCTCTGAGGTCGCGGGCGTGCTGCTCGCACCACGACCTCGGAGGTCGCATCGGGAAGTCGGATCGCCCCAGTGTGAACGGGGTCTTAAGGGTGAGAAATATGGAATAAAATAAAAAATCAGGAAGGGGGCAAATACTTTTTCACAGCCCTGTATACCTGTCTCATTGCCCTAAAAGCTGTGATTTTTAGAATGAAAGAAATGTTTAATACCATAGCAAGACATGTAAACACCACACTGTTTGTATGCCAGTAAAATACTATCATTGTGCTTATGTAAAACAGCCTTCTATAGTGTAAGGACCTCTACAAACAAAATGAATAGTGAATGAAGAAAAATGTCTTTTGTGACACTGCGCTTATTATCATTGCAGATATGCGTAGAGATGTGCAAGAAATATTCCGTATGACTCCTCATGAGAAGCAGGTCATGATGTTCAGCGCTACCCTGAGCAAGGAGATTCGCCCAGTTTGCAGAAAGTTCATGCAAGATGTAATAACCGAATCTTCACATCCCTCCTCTTCTTCCCTCCGCACCACCCCTTCAGCTGTCCCCGCCTGACACTGCTTCCTGAGAGATGCTGGGAACAAGAAGCTGCAAGCGCAATCAGTTGCTGTTTCCCTTTCCTAGAAAGTGACATGGTCTGCAAAACTGTGTCAGTCAGCGATAGCAAGCATTAGGTCCCTGCGGCACCATTCGCACAAGTGTGTCACTGACATAGCAAACAGCCATTCACTGTGACACTATTTGCACAAGTGTGTCACTGACATAGCAAGTAGTTAGCCCCTGTGACACTATATTCGTTAAAGTGTCAACCCAGCTAGTAGCAGACATCCAGTCCACATGACACATCCGATCAAGTGCAACAGCAGATAACAAACATCCAGTCCTTATGACAGTATCCGCAAAAGTCTCACAATATCCAGTATCAAAGGCATTCCCTGTAGGACTATCATACAGTACATTGATAGGGAATACCCAGGTATCACAGTAGCCATAACCCTGTGGCCTCTTTGCAAGTTTTACAATAGCCATCTGCAAAGATCAAATGCCACCAACACATTACCCAAGTGTATAGCCAGCAGCCAACCCATTGTGACACATCATAACAAATGTTATTAGCCATTGCCAAATACAGCTATTCCTTGTGTGATACACCACCAGTGTCACACAACCAAATGACCGTCTAAATGAAGTCACTTAAAATGACACCTCATCACAACTCTTTCACATATCTATACAAAAGCTGGTGTGATACCATTTAATTCAGATTTAACACCAGTAATGTTTTTTTGGCTTTTTTTTTTTTTTTGTGGTACAAAAGCAAGTCAGCCCTATACCACAGCATTGTTTTTTGGCACAAGCTTTGCCCTTTGTCATAAAGCACTATAGATTATTATAAACTATTTTGTGCCAAATTACTGACCTCTGCTTTTACCTAGAACAAGTCTATGCCACACTAAGGGCCACCATATTCAGCATTTTTTGTGACTGCTGCACTTTTTGTATAGATGAATGCTCAACATTTTGAAGGAAAAGGACTCTCTTATATAATCGAGAGCTTTTTTTTTTTCTTTTTTTTTTTTTTAATTTTGAAGGCATGCCTTTGTCACATTATTCCATGGCAGTCACACTTTTTTTTTTTTTTTTTTTTTGGCTCTGAGTGACCTAATATTTTTTCTTTTTCTTTTTTTTGTACATTTTTTCTTTTTTTTTTTGCCTTTTGAAAATTGGCAGTGCCAATATACGGGAGGGGAAGGTGTGGTCTACTGCCAGTAAGAACTGGGCACAGTTGTTACTATCAGTATTAAATGGCTGTTATGAAAGTGGGTGGGGTGGTATAGCTACGAGGGCTATTTCATGTTCAGATAGTCGGGCTTAGACAGGCTTTTACATTGCTGTGGGACTGGTGTCAGGTTAGCAGGGATGTTTATAGAATGCTTTACAGATACAATTAATATCTGTGCTATAAATTGAGCTTTAAGGGCTTTCAGCCGCTTAGGTTTTCATGGGGTAGTTATGGCCAAAATGAGGGAAAGTTTTAATTAGTTTCAGTTCACAAAACTGGGTAGCTCAAGGCAGAAATGATGCCTAGGGTGGTGACAGAGTGTGGTGTTGGGATGGCAGTCAACTGGGGGGTCAGTTACAACTCCTAATGATGGAAAACATTTGAGTTTTGCTATGGAAGTGATCATAAGGGGTTTTAGTCGAAAGCAGTTTGATCATCGGGATAGCACCAGGGAAACGGGACCCCCCCCCCCTTCTTTTTATCTGTCCTCTTTTTACTCTATTATCGTCTGTGCTGCTCATGTCGGTGTGAATGTCTGAAAAATATGTGCCAGTATGTTCACCTTCACATACACTGGACATGTCCTGTCCTCCTTTGTAAGTTAGAATGTGATGGTACACACACTGGCATATTATTAGCTTGTATGTATAGAGTGAATGTATGAGACTTAAAAATTGTGGCTTATGTATGCATTTCTAATGTACGTTGTGGAAAGGCTTTTATATTCCATGTTCTGGAAAGTCTAAGTATGCCTTGAGGACTACTGCATTTCCTTCAAATACAAGCTACTCTGATTTCTCATGCCGTAGGTTTTTCAAAAAAAGTTCCAAAGTGCAGTGATTATTGAAAGTGCATAAATCCATACCTGCAAATTTACGTTTCAGATTACTATAGTTTAAACAGTAAAGTAATATAATTAATATGTGCTTGTGCACTTTAAATATAGTGATTGCACATTGTTAAGACTCATGAGTATTTAGGTAACCTCGTCACTAGCATGACCTAGATGACAGCAGGTTCTGCCAGCTTCTTGAAATCCTAAAAATCAGCACACCCAGAAGAGCGTTTTTTTCCCTTCCCATTTCCATCCCACAATGTATTACCTGGGCCTTATTAAAGCTGATTTCCACGTTTCCGGTCAATTTAAACAGTTTGGACAAACTATCTCCTTAACTAAGTGCTGCAGTGTCTCTAAGCACTGTATGTACTGCATTTACCTTCAGTTACATACAGTACACAGTGCTGGTTTGCAGCTTTGAGACACACTTCTCGTCTCACACCCGGAACAGAATAGAGTCGGTCTGAGCGACGCTTAGCCATTCATAGGCAGCTTTGTATTCTGTGAATGAATACGAAGCTTTCTCTGACTGGTTGAGTCAGAGCGCGTCATCGGCCTGCCCCTTCAACTACATATCACACCTGGAAGAATGCAGAGTCAGTCTAAAGGGCTCTCAGCCATTCATGGGCAGCTTTGTATTCTGTGAATGAATACAAAGCTTCCTCTGATTGGCTGGGTTGGAGGGGCAGGCTGATGATGTTGCACTCTGACCCAGCCAATCAGATTAAGCTTTGTATTCATTTACAGTCAAACTCTGTATTGTTTCGGGTGTGAGATGGGAGGACTTTGTCTTACAGCCGCAACCCAGCACTGTATACTGTATGTAGCTGAAGCTATATACTGTACATACAGTGCTTAGAGACACTGCAGCATTTAGTGAAGGAAATCGTTTGTTTGGACTGGCTTGGTCGAAACAAACAATTTAAAGTTACAGGAAACATGGAAATCAGCCTTAAAAGTGGTTGTAAAGCCACTTGTAATGTTACTACAATCAGCTCTGTTAGGTAACAATATGTGCTTTACTGTATGTCCTTTATTTAAAAAAAAAAAGCCAATATCTACCTTATTTCAGAGCACCCCCCCCCCTGGCGCTCACGTGACCGGCCGCCTCTCCCTGTCTGACAGCTGCAGCGGGAGTTGCTGAAAACTCCTGTTGACATCAGCCGAGAGGAGAGAGGCGGCTGGTGATGTAAGCTCTGGGAGGCACTCTGAAATGAGGTAGATATTGGCTTTTTTTTTTTTTTTTTTTTAAATAAAGGACATACAGTTGATTGTAGTAACAATAAACTGTTATGAATGCAATAGGAGGGGGGAGAATCGGGGAGGGGACAGAGCTGACAGGCAGGGAGGGGGGAGAGGAGATCTGCGGATGACGGAGGCACGTAAACTGACCACGGTATCAGGGCTCAGCAGCCATGATAAACCATGGTCAGTTTACTGGGGGGAGAACAATACTAGCCAGGATCAGCCACGTATTTTAGGTGATAGAAGGGGTGAAATTACGCAGCACAAGCACTGCGCTGTATAACATGCTTTAAGGGAAGCAGGATCCTTTTTTTTGGGGGGGCGTTACAAACACTTTAACCTTTTCATAGTCCTAGATATTGCCATATGTCTCCAGTCGACTGTTTCTGGGGCTCCTGGGACAAGCTGTTTTTACTTTATGCAAGTACCTAACAGAACCTTCAAGTATAATATCTAAAATTTTAGAGGTGAAAGGGCATGCTATTGACAAGTTTTCCTAGCTGTCTTGTCATGATCTTATGCAAATACCAAATATTATCTGTAACACTTTTCTACATACCAGATTGTGATTTTCATGCAACCTTGTTGTAGCTTGTATTTCAGCATTCAAGGCTATTTGTGCCTCCAGGTGCTGCACGCAGGCAGCCCATTATTGTCTATGGGACGCAGCCACTACATGAGCACAGCCGCTTGTTCCAATTTGACAATCGTGGGAGCGAGTGGATCTGAGCGCAGAGAGTGTGTGTTCGGGGCCCCTCACCCAAAAGGCTTTGAGCAGCTCTTTCCCCAAAAACATGAATGGGCTGCCTGCATGCAGCACCTGGAGGATCAAGCTGCATATATGCAGACTGTGGGTGTCGCACCCTTGTGAATGAGGCCTAAATGGAATTTCAGTCCCATGTAAAAATGAAAATAGAAGTGCCTGATTTCCTGTTCTAGAAGTTACTGAATAGCAATGTATTTATAAAATGTAAAGCAACCTCTCACAGTATTTAATTTCCAGGTTGTACATTGGACACCAACATCCAGTGTTCTTAACGGATGGATTCTTTTTGTACACAGTCGTAATATTTACATATGTTAAGGCTTGAGAACACCCATTACTCTGAGTTTTGTTCACCAATTCCAGGTGCTTACTGCTCCTAGATCGCTGCAGCATTATTATCTCTAGACTTCAGACTTTTTTTTAGCATTGAATATCTAAGCCTTTTCTGTACAGGGGGTTTGATACTAATGCAAAGAAGCTACACAGCCAGGCTGACATAGAGAAAGGCATGAGCAATTTATTTCCTTATAGAAACTAGTGCACAAGTACCATCATACTGACCTGTGATTATGGCCCTCCCCAGTATACCATAACTTTGTTTTAAAATTTGTGCACACTGGCTAGTAGTGGCCATTCCTTATTTCTTGTATATAGGTATAATACAGATACAAAAGGGTAAAATATATACTTCAGTGAACTGTGTCAGCTACAGTACAATTCCAGAGTTCAGCTTTACCCCCTTCATTACCAGAGGCCATTTTGTGCGATACGGCACTGCGTTATTTTAACTGACAATTGTGTAATCATGCAACGCTGAGCCTAAGGCCCCGTTCACACTGGGGCGATCCGACTTCCAGGGGCGACTTCGGAGAGGCCGGCACGGACTTCATAACATTGAAGTCTATGACGGTCGCTCCAAAGAAGCTCCGGACCCTTTTTCTAAGTCGAAGCGACTTGTGTCGCTCCTATTAGAACGGGTCTGCAGCTTCCCTATGGAAGGCGACCAGGTCGCCTCACAGGTCGCCCCAGTGTGAACGGGGACTAAATAAAAATTTGACTATTTTCCCCCACAAATAGAGCTTTCTTTTGGTGGCATTTGATGACCACTGTGTTTATTTTAAAAATCATATTTCTTTATAAATTTAGGCCAAAACGTATTCTGCTACATTTTAATAAGCAAGTATATTGATTGGTTCACACGATCGTTATACAGACTGGTATATATTTATGAAATTTGTATTTATTTTTTATACTAGTAATGGTGGCGATCGGCAGTTTATAGTAGGACTGCAATACTGCAGCGGACAATTGGACACGAACTGACATTTTTGACACTTTGAACCAGTGACCCTAATATAGTGGTCAGTGCTAAAATATGCACTGTCACTGTACTAATGACACTAACATAAGGTAAACTGTGTGCCTAGCCAGTGCTTTTGTGACGTGTGCGCTGCTCTTGCTAGGGGATAGGATGGATTTAATTCTCTGTGCAGGGTCACAAAATACATCTCTTCCCTCCCTGTCAGGATAGAGATCTGCCTTGTTTACATAGGCAGAGCTCTGTTCTGAGTCTCTGTCCGGCGATCAGCAGGTGCCGGCGGGCATCCAGTCCCGGCACCCACAGCTTGGCTTCTGCTGTGATTAATCCATAGGTGGAAGTAAAGAATCACGTATGTGTGTGTATATATGTATACACACACACACATATACATATATATATATATTTGTGATTCTGCACAGGAGGGCCGCCCTGTAGCAGTATATCTGCTATGGGGCAGTCCAGAAGTGGTTTAAAAATAAGTTCACTTTAAAAATAAATGCACATTTTTTTGTAGGTAAAAAAATGTGCATTTATTATTACTTCTTAAATCTGTAAAGCATTGCACCCACCAGTGATCAGCAGATGGCTGGTGCCATGCAGGTCTCCTGCAGACGTGTCCATGTATCTGTGTGCCCGTATATAACCAGTACAGCCAAGCATTAACACTGACAACTCCAAGCCGACAGCCGCGAAGGATATTTGGGCTTGTAGTTCATTTACACACACAGCTGAATTAAAAAACTGACAGCTAGTACAGGGAACGTCTTCCTGTACTACTGTCATGGGGGATCCAGGCAGTGGCTGCAGCATGCTTAAAGCAGATGTAACATGTTCTCAAAGGTGAACTTATCCTTTTAACTTGATGGCAGATCTCCTTTTAATGCTCATTCTTTTGTAGCCATTTTCAGATAATAGAGACATACATTGGGTACTCCCTTAAAAACATGAACTGTTTTTGGAATGCAAATGCTGCATGCCTGATGTCAGAAACAAATTGAAGTAGAATAATGTTGACATATAAAACAAAAAAAATATGATGTTGCTGATTGAAGATGGTTTCCGTGGCCCTGGAAATGTGCAGTACTATAATTGCTCTGACTGATGGTAAATGGCTAGAAACAAGCCCTTGTGTACACAAACTATAAGCCACAAAAAGACCCCATCCTTAGATGTCATTTACATAACGGAACTATTTTGACCATTTTTCAGGTCTTTCTGCTATTCTGTCCGCCTGGCTTAGTATCTTCTTGCATTCGTACATAGAAATAAAATGAGACAACGGTGGCAGGCATTTTCTGAGATGAAGCTTAATATTTGGTTTCCTAATAGGGCTGGTGTGTCACTGCTGAAACATGAAGCATTGCTATGTATACTTCTCCTTCATATGCCCTTTAGTGACCAAATAGATAACCGCTTCGTTTAAGTACCTGCCTAGCCCAAAAAATATCTAAATTAAGGGGAAAATGTGATATGCTTATGAAAATGTAATTACCCTAGCCATCAGCTAGAGATATAAACATTTTAAAGTGATTCAGCAACAGAGCAAGAGGATTCTCTGTTTATTATGGGGAATTTTGTTGGGCTAAAGAGAACCAATCACGTTCTCACTAATATGTGAAGCACAAAGCATCTAAGTACGCCGTTGTATTTAGGCAATGACTGATCTGCCCTCCCTAATATTATTGTTACTATTAAACTTTTATTATTATTCTACATGATTTATAGAGCGCCAACAGTTTGCACAACTCTTCACAATATAAAGGGAGACTGCAGTTAGAATGTAATGCAAGACAAGAGGGTTGGGAGGGTCCTGCTCATGAGCACTTTACAATCGGAAAGGAAGGGGCAAGTAATACAAAGGGTAATGACTGAGAGGGGTAAGTTGATGAAGTAGTAAAAAGTTCAGTTTATTGGGTTGAGGCAGGATAGGCTTCTCTAAGGCTGGGTTCACACTGATGTGCATTGGATGCGGGTTTCCTCGCATCCTATTTGCATGACAGGCGAGTATGACCGACTCTCAATAGAGATGGTTCATACAGCTCCAGGGCAGCCGTGGTCCGCATTGGAAGGGTCCTGTGCATCTTTGGCTCCGTTTCAGGTGCAAATTCATGCAAAAATTTGGACCTTATTTACACCTGTATAGATGAACAGGGACGCACTGGACCCCTTGCTGTGACCCGCAGCCGCATCAGTGTGAACCCACTCTTAGGAGATGAGTTTCCTGGCAGCATCTAAAAGTGGACAGAGTAGGATATAGCTGAACAGATTGAGGTAGAGAGTTCCTGAGGATGAGAGAGGCTTTGGAGAAATCCTGGACGTGAGCAGTGGTCTGTAAAATTCTGGCCAGGTATGTTGGCCATGTGCTACTCTGGTGGGGATCGTACTGACATTATTGTGGGGGGGGGGGTTTCTAAGGCTAGCCATGGACGATGCCAATTTCTTTCCTACAACTAGGCGTTGCAGAAAAGAAAATTGCTCAATTACCCATCAACAGTCAGTGTTGATGGGGGACTCCCTCCCGCAGCACTGTTGTGTTCTGTTCTTGGGAGCCTTCCCTGCTGGCAGAACACAATGATCACTGCTGGCAGCTATAGCCACCGGCAGTAAGCCCATGCAAACAAATCTGATAGGTTGGTTGCACTGAAATCGATCAATGGACCAACTTCAGTACAACCAGCCTGCCCATAGATGGATCTAATCTCGGCCGGTCCCTGCTGAACTGGCTGAGATTCAATCTATCAATGCCGGCATAAAGTTGTCATCTGTTTTAACCAGGATAAGGCCAGCTCCTTCAAATTTGACTTTCTGTAATTTGCTTTAATGCTGCTGTGATTTTATAGTCCCCCCCCCCCCCCCCCGCCCCAGGGAGTTAAGGTGGATCTGACATTGCCAGAATACATGGCCTGCGGGTTAGTAAGAACCCGATTGGTTCATTTGGGTGTTCGCCCTACCATTGGTTGCTGTAGGCAGCTAACACAGTCCTTATTGCAGTTTCCCTTTTATAACGGCCAGCCTCTCTGTTCTGTACTGGTGGTCGGTCTTTGAAGGACCTCGTGTGAATCTTGTGTACTCCCAATTCCTCCACCCTAATAAACGATTGGATTTCTGGTTTAATATAACTGCAACTTTCAGAATTACTTTGCAAAATTTAGAGTTTTACAGAAATATTATGTTGAGCATTATTTCAGTAAATGTAATCACTAATTTTCATCATTTCTTTAAAATGTCTTCTATCACTCACAGCAGATGCAAATAATTTGCGTCTGTGATGACATTTTGTGTTTAGCAGTGAACACCTAACCTATATGTATAGCTAGAAGTGACATTTTGTTCCCTTTTCTGCACTTGACCCCTCCCCCTTTCTATATTTAGCATTAGGATGGATTGTGAATGCCGTTAGAAAGCTGTATGTGCTTTGAGTGCATGTTTGTCTGCCACCTTTCTCTTGTGAAAAATGTAATGTGACTTTGTGAGTTGGTTATCCCTTTAAGTGGAATAGGATGGCATTTTGCAGGAATAACATTTTCAGCCTATTCGTTTTTCCTGTTGTCTCTTGAAACAGGTGGATGGATGTCCATTCTTGATGGCTGTTTTTCCCTGGTTGCAGCTGCCAAACACCTCATTGTGTTTTGAAATGGGTAAAACGGACCAGCTGGGAAACCACTAGCTTTCGCAGTTGCAACAAAGAAGCAGTTGCTACTTACCTGTTTTAGGAGAACCATAAGAAATAAAAAACTTAGGTGAAAATCCTAGCTAAACATGGCTAGTTACTAGGTAACTAGTTGTAATTATTTTACCAGCTTTGCTAATGAGACTGGGGGAGGGGGACCCCCAAAACACTTATGTCTCAAAGGTCTGATGAAAGCAGCTGTTCCCTGACACGTGTCACATACTCAACTTCTTCATTGCTGCTGTAGAACTCGTATGTGGTCTGTGATTCAGGAATGTCTGCTTCTTTCAAAGAATTCTCACACGGGGGAGTTTTACTAACATCAGAAACCTTATATTGAAGACCAAGGAATCTGAAAAATGTAGGGATAGACCGATTATCGGCAAGGCTGATATATCGGGGGCCGATAGGCACTTTCCCCGATATATCGGTATCATCCCCGGAACTGGCCGATATTGCCAATATTTTTGTGACGTCATTCTGCCTTCTTAGGCCCCCTCCCTTGCCTTGGACAGCCTCGTCTGCAGTCGGGACTAGTCTCGCGGGAGTGTATCACAGCCATACACCCCCAGCAGCCGGGTGCCAGCCAACCACAGGCTCTGTGCCAGCGAGCCATCCACCCACAGGCCCTGTACCAGCCAGCCGACCACAGCCCCTGTGCCAGCCACCCACCTACCACAGGGTGCCAGACAGCCAGCCAGTCACAGGCACTGCACCAGCCAGCCAACCACAGCCCCTGTGCCAGGCACCCACCTACCACAGGGTGCCAGACAGCCAGCCACCCACCACAGGGTGCCAGCCAGCCACCCACCCACCACAGGGGGCCAGCCAGCCACCCACCCACCACAGGGTGCCAGCCACCCACCCACTACAGGGTGCCAGACAGCCACCCACCCACCACAGTGTGCCACCCACCCACCACAGGGTGCCAGACAGCCAGCCTCCAAACACAGGGTGCCAGACAGCCACCCACCCACCACAGGGTGCCAGACAGCCACCCACCCACCACAGGGGGCCAGACAGCCACCCACCCACCACAGGGTGCCAGCCACCCACCACAGGGTGCCAGCCACCCACCCACTACAGGGTGCCAGCCACCCACCCACCACTGAGTGCCAGCCATCCACCCACCACAGGGTGCCAAACAGCCAGCCATCCACCCACCACAGGAGGCCAGCCAGCCACCACAGGGTGCCAGCAAGCCATTAAGCATTATTAAACAAAAATTAACATGTTCAGTACCACATTTGTGTCAAAAATTTTCTTTATTTTTCAAAACTTTAAATGTACAAAATATCGGCTGATACGTTGTGACCAAAATATCGGTATCGGCCCTGAAAAAACCATATCGGTCTATCCCTAGAAAAATGTCCCAGTGACTAAACAATCTTTGCAAGCTTGATATTTTAGTTATTGTGTGACAAAGAAAAAATTCTCATTTCTGCAAGGACTACAGTAGCAAGGCTTCTTCTGGAGTTCCCTCTTCAGAATTCTGTGACTAAGAACTCTGCAGGTAGGTGGGAAACATCTGTTGTTTGAGCCCACACAGCTTTAAAACTGGACTCTGGGTACAAAAATGTTTTGAAGTATATCTTCACACTAAAACAAAAAAATCTTGCAGCATAAAGCTTAGTTTACTTTGGCATACTACAAATAGAGCCTTGTGAACGCTGTGTTTGGTGGCACAGGAATGCGCGGGTGTTCCGTGCAGGCAGTCCCATTCATGTGAGTTGGGAGGCAGTGGCTGCACGGACAGCCATTGCTCTCAATTTCACATCCTTGCAGGTGCCAGGACCCCGAACGCACTCTGTCCGGCACTGTGCACTCGCATGGATGTCAAATAGGGAGCAGCGGCTGTGTCCGTGCAAGACACTGCTTTCCAACTGACATGAAACTGGACTGCATTCATGAGGATATACAGAACACCTTTGCATCTCTCTGCAGGAAAACAGGCTCCTTACATGGGTGTACACTGTAGTGTGCCTGTGTGAATGAGGCCTAGGGGTCCATAGATGTGGTGGCTGCATTTGCTTTCTATTTTTAAGACTTTTTTTTTTTCTTTTTCACCTGGTGATCCTTCAAATACCAACCTTCCTGTCCCACTGGCACTGTACCCATGGAGGGAGTTATGGTAGCCACCCAGACTGGGCTACAAATGTGTTTGCCTTTTTTTCATCTCTGTTGCATGGGGAATGCGAAGATTAGTAGTTTACAGAGAAGAAGAGGGGAATTTATTTAAACTGGAAATGTCTAAATCTGGAGCAGCTGTCCATGGTAAGCAGTCCGCTTTAAACCTTCATTTCCAAGCTGAAGCTTAAACTGCTTTGTGCTGTGCACAAGCTGCACCAGTTTTGACCATTTCCTCCCATTGTAACATGCAAAAATGTTAAAAATAAAAATGGATGCAGTTCCCACATCTAAGTACTTGTAGGTAAGAAGAAAGCAGTTCCTTTTTTTTTTTGGTTTTGCTATGCTTTGAATAAAAGGCGCTTTTAGAAGAGATTCTTATTACTCTGTAAGAATAGCTGCTTTTTGTGCCTGATTTTTTTTTTTCTTTTTGAATGCAATGTTTAACTGAAAAGCCAATGATGTGCATCAGATTTAAACCCTACTGAACTTCCAGGGCCTTTTTGCAATACAAAGTTTCTATTTATAATTGGGACTCCACTAGCACTAGAAGACCCTAATCCAGAAATGAGCCAGAAGTAGACCTAAACAGACTCAGGTCTGAAGGTATTGGAATTTCAGTACATAAACTTTGCTTGTATTAATGACATCAGTTTGAGAGGTTTATTTTCAATTTGGACAGACTGGAAGCTGGGTGTAAACAGACTGTGGAGTCTGTTTGCTTCCAGGTGCCCATAGATTAGATCAGGGTCTATCCTGATCCGCTCTGCATAAACTGAGCGGACACTGACTTGTCCTCTGCCCCTCTGCTCTGATCAGGAGATCTGTGAGCGGATCCCTGCTGCAGGACATAAACCTCTTGGGCCTAAAGCCTCGTACACACGTACCGATCGTCGGCCGAACGATCGGCCGTCTTTTGTCCAGGGCTGTCATGTCTGTTGAAAACTGCAAAAGACTGCACACGAATTTTGTCGGCCAACAACAGCCGACTGCAGAAGTGATGTCATGTGATGGTTAACTTTCCTTGTCTTTTTTCTTTTCTGAGCATGCCCAGTCTTGCAAATCTGCTGTCTGTCGGCCGAAATCTGTACTGACTGGCGAACAATCGGCCGTTCTGGTGTCGGCATACAAAAATTTTAATGCCTGCACGACAGATTCTGTTCGGCCGAAAATGCGATGTCGGCTGTCGGAAGCATCATACTAACAAGCCTACAATCGGCCGATCGGTCATCGGCCGGATATTTACGGCCGACAATCGGAACGCGTGTACGGGGCTTTAGCATCCTTGTGTTGAGCCTGTGTTGATCAGTGCAGCTTCAAGCACCTGGTTTGAATATGCCCCTAACCCATCTCTTATTCTTGCACAGCCCCTAGGGGACGAGCAATTTTTTTTTTCCTGCTGTGGGCTTGTTTATTTGCAAATACCTGGTTTATTTAAGATTATATCACTAGCATAAACATGTACACATTTTAAATTTAATCAGTGTTGGTTTAAAAAAAAAAAACTACACACTTTTATTCTATCATTTGTCCTTTAAAATATAATTCTGATGCAAAGCATTGCAAGCTTTATTTACATTTTTTTTTTCTTCTAATTTTGATTATTTGTTTATTTTTTTAAGATGCAAAAAAGTTGAAAAATGTAATGGGTAAAAAAAAATACAAATAAAAAAAAAAATCAGAAAAATAATGGTCAAAGGGAGAAGGAGAATGAGGAGTTAATTAGAGCTGATTAGGGTAAACAAAGGGTAAATTGACAGTTTATTTCAAAATATATATACATATTTTATATATATATATATATATATATATATATATATATATATATATATATATATATATATATACTTGTCATGTTGCTTAATCTGACACTATACAGATAGATAATCTAGATCTATTAAAGCTGCTGTATTACATATATAGCAACTCCTGGCTGTGGGGCAGGACGGGGGTGTACTATATATGCCCTATGTACTTCTTCAATTACATGATTTATTTGGCTGTGTGTAGTATGCCTACTGTCCACAGCTGAGCTGGGTAATGATCTTGCAAAGCTGTCAGGTTGGAGCTCAAGGAAGCAAATCTTGCCACTGTAGTCCTAATACAGGCATCCAGTGTTTGCTATATAATTCTGTTGCAGTCCCAATAGCTAAAGCTGTTTAACTGAACCATAGCTTTTAAATTGTAAGTGCCGGTATTTTTTGCCATAACAATGTATGCAAGATGCCATCTTAGTCCATGTAAGAGGTCATCTAGGAATCCACCTTGATCACGCCTCACCCTGTAATAGGACTTCTCAAAAATTTGCAAGGAAAGCCGGCCCCTCCCCTTACTGTTTAACCCTTAATTTCCCACCCCCCTCCTTCAGCCAATGGAAATCTTTGTGGATGACGAGACCAAGCTGACTCTTCACGGACTCCAACAATATTACGTCAAGCTCAAGGACAATGAGAAAAATCGCAAACTTTTTGATCTTCTAGATCTATTGGAGTTCAACCAGGTGAAAAATTTGTTGTTTTTTTTACAAAGCTCAATATGAAGAAAAATGGAAGTTGTTTAGGAATTTGATCCACTTTTGTTTTTGTCTTTTTATCCATCAGAAAGATAAGCTGTCACCTCTGAACTGACAGGTTGTGAAGGGATTTCTCCAGAATACACAGATAACAATAAAACATGAATTTAACCACTTGCCCCAAGGCCTGACTTTCAGTGGTTATACCGGGATGATGTCTGCAGCTGCAGGCATCATCCTGATAGCGTCTTTTTTTTTTTTTTCTTTTTTAGAGTCGGCGATGCGGTTTTCAGTAAAAGCTGAAATCTGAGCGGGTAACTAGGATTGCTTTGACAATTGGTGGGAGGGGGTGTCTTCCCCTCCACCGCCTTCCCGAGCTCTTCCGTCTCACTGGGGAACCCGAGGCTGCAGCCGGCAATTCCACCGGCTGACCATAGAGCTGATCGGGGACCAGAACAGCCTCAATCATCTCTATCGTCTAAAAAAACGGAGGTGACAAGTATGTGGTCGCTTCCGGTTTTGAAGGTGGTAAACATACCATTAGTGGTTTGAAAAAAATCATCGGATCATACCAATCTTAGGCTGGCCATACATATGTCAAATTTCGAGAGAATTTTCTATCGCAAAACAGAAATTTGTGCGTTTTGTGATTCGTTGGTGCCACCATTGATTTTGAAATTTGACTAACCAAGCCTTCAATTTCACCTCGTATTGCTACAGAAAAGAATTTTCGTGGACTGGGAATTTTCTTTTCTTATGGGGAATTTTCTTTTCTTGCAATCATGCTCATTTCTTTTTTGATTATATTTCTCCCATCATTGATTAGAAAATCGTTTATTTTTCAAAATATTTCAAACATGCCCGATCACTCAAATTTGATGACCGCACGAAAATCGGCCGTTGCTGTGGCCCCCTAATGGTGCGAAATTCGAATGAAAATTCTTCGATAAGATTTTCGAAAGAAAATTCTTCGAAATTCGACCCATGTATGGCTGGCCTTAGTATGATCCAAGGGCAGAGGAGAGATCTGTGGTCTAAAATAACCCAGATGTCTCATTAAAGGAAAAAAAAACGTTTAAATGTAAAAATATTTTTTTTTTTTAAAGTGCCCCCCCCCCGTCCCCCCCCATGCTTGCATGCAAAGATGAATGCAACCATTGGTCCTGCGTCGGTAAGTAAACTGCACTGCACATGTGAGGTATAATCGCTAACGTCAAATTGAGAGCAATAATTCTAGCACCAGACCACCTGTGTAACTTCAACCACCTGTGGTAACCTGTAAAGGCTTCTAAAGCGTCGCATATGGATAACCTGATGTACGTTTTTTGTTGCCGTTCCACGGGTGTGTGCAGTTTTGAAGCGGGACATGTTTTATATCTTTTCTCACGGTAACAAAATTGTTTTATACTTTACCAAATAACTGGGTAGTGTGTCTTTGTGCATTAAAATTCATTAAAGTGTATATTGCGTTTGAAAAACCGTTGCGCAAAAAATGTGTGACAACCCCCACTATTTTATTCCTTAAGGGCCTCTGCTTTACAAAAAAAATGTTTGGAGGTTCTAAATGCTGATTTTTTTTACATGTATGTGAAAAGTGTTAGAAAAAGGCCTGTTTTTCAAGTGATTTATCCACTATATCAAAACTTTGGTTGGAGTTGAGCTTTAGGGCTCATTCTGACAGGTGCTGAGATCCATTCAATGCGCTGAGCTGCTTTTTGCTACCTGTGCATCTACCTCAGAGCTGTGCATAGGCAGTTTCTGCAGCTGGATGCAGACTCAGCAGCTGCATGCGAAAATTAGATATGTGGTTAGGAGCAGGGGCAAAGATCTGAACACAGACACGGTGGTCGGATCCATGATCCCCCCTGGTAAAATTTGACATGACCGTGTCTGTGCAGCCACTGAGTCTGCATTCTCTTCTATAGGCTGCCTGTGTGCAGGACTGAGGTGGATGCAAACGCAGCAAAAAACTGTTCAGCACCTGTCCGAATGAGCCCTTAATTGAATGTGCAAAAAAAAAAAAAAAAAATTAATATAGTAAGTAAAAAAATAAAATAAAAAAAAGCCAGTGACGGGCTCTACTCCAATCATGGCGGGCTCCCTCTGCTTTGTTAAGCTTTGTTAAGCAGAGAGATCTTCATAGAGTACACAGTCTGAATAGGCTGTAAAATACCATGCATAACTGGGAGCAGCAATTTGCAGGCAGACCAGACCCATGTTGTGTTTTTTTTTTTTTGGGTAGATCTACAGTTAATTGTAGAATTAAATTCTAAGGTGTATGGCCAGCTTTACTGAGCTTGTCATTCTAAGCTATAAAGGCATACAAGGCTCATACTTGTTTACATGGCTTATTTGCAGGTGGTCATCTTTGTGAAGTCTGTTCAAAGATGCATTGCTCTGGCTCAGCTGTTGGTGGAACAGAACTTCCCAGCTATTGCTATTCATCGCGGGATGCAACAGGAGGAAAGGTGAGACCTGTGATTGACTGCTTCATCTGTCTGAGCAGAAAATGAGTTGGAGTGTTAAGTCGTGAAGACTGAGAGATGTGCTCGTAGGGGTGAGCTCTGGGATTATGGTGTGCACTCTCTTCATAGATGAATAACTGAAAATCTTGTGTTCACTGGCAGGCTTTCTCGTTACCAACAATTTAAGGATTTCCAGCGCAGGATCCTGGTTGCCACCAATCTTTTTGGCCGTGGCATGGACATTGAAAGAGTGAACATTGCCTTCAATTATGACATGCCGGAAGACTCTGACACCTACCTGCACAGGGTATGAACTCTGCTTCATTTTTCTGTTTCCTTAATGTAAAACGGAACATGCCAGACTCAGACCAGAAGTGTTCTTGGTGTGGTTTTATCTTTGATAATTTGCAAATTGGAGGGCCTTCCAGCTCCTGATGCGAAGACTCATTTTGTAAAGGTGTTAGAGAATCTGTCACTTTGCCCATTCAGGGCAAAATGACAGGTTCTCCTTTAAAGAGGAGCCCTACCCTGTGTTCCCTGATATTCTATTGGTGCCCTCTCTAAATACACAGTTTTTCCAGGTATAGAGGTGCATGTGATCTATGTTGATGTAGTGCTTTGGCCTAAGCAGGAAAGCAGGGCTGGCCCAAGACATTGTGCTGCTTGAGTGCGAGAATGAAATGCTGCCCCCCCCCCCCCAAAAAAAATAAATTCACGCCCTCCAAGAGGCCCCCACATTCTATAGGACTATGTAAGCAGTCAGAGGGGTGTGAGTGTGTACGGAGTGACAGCAAGAACAGGACAGAGCAGTAGACACTGGGCAGATGAGCGCACCAGGCTTTCTACTGTCTATAGTGCCACAGTGCCCTGCAGGGCTGCGAGCATGGTACAGGAGAATGCAGGGCTGCGGGCATGGTACAGGAGAATGCAGGGCTGCGGGCATGGTACAGGAGAATGCAGGGCTGCGGGCATGGTACAGGAGAATGCAGGGCTGTGGGCATGGTACAGGAGAATGCAGTGCTGCGGATATGGTACAGGAGAATGCAGGGCTGCGGGCATAATACATAAGAATGCAGGGCTGTAGGCATGGTACAGGAGAATGTAGGGCTGCGGACATGGTCAGGAGAATGCAGGGATGCGGATATGGTACAGGAAAATGCGGGGCTGCGGACATGGTACAGGAGAATGCGGGGCTGCGGGCATGGTACAGAAGAATGCGGGGCCGTGGGCATGGTACAGGAGAATGCAGGGTGCGGGCATGGTGCATGAGAATGCGGGGCTGTGGGCATGGTTCATGAGAATGCGGGACTGTGGGCATGGGGCATGAGAATGCGGGGCTGTGGGCATGAGAATGTGGGCATGGTGCATGAGAATGTGGGGCTGCGGGCATGGTGCAAGAGAATGCAGTGCTGCGGGCATGGTAGAGGAGAATGTGGGTCTACGGGCATACTACAGGAGATGCAGTGCTGTGGGCATGTACCATGCCCGCAGCACTGCATCTTCTGTAGTATGCCTGCAGCCCCGCATAATGGCAAGTAGTGTGTCTGTGTGTGGAGCAGTCTCACTTAACCTGTTCCTAAAGGGCGCCTTAGGATATAAAAATGGCGCCGCCCAGCGCCAAAAAAAAAGGTCCACGGCCGGCTTGACATGCACACTGCGCATGCCCTGGATATATTCCCGGAAATAGCCAAACGTTAACGTTTTTTTCCGGGCGACGGCGCATGCGCAGTGTGCACATCAGGCCGGGCGCTGACCTTTTTTTTTTTTTTAGCTACCTGAAGAAGAGAAGAGGCGGCCGGGGGCTGCCCCTCTCTAAGTGCCGCCTGGGTCCCATGGTCCCACGGGACCCATGGTAGGGCCGGCCCTGCAGGAAAGCCACATAGAAACATGGAAGAGATATAAAAGTCCAACAATAAATAATGACTTAATGCTCAGGAAATTAATGTCCTCAATCAAAGTGGTTATCCACAAAAGTGCAAGTGCTCTGGCTTGATTGTTCAAAGTGTCGATTCCTTGTTCCAAGTATAAATGAATAAGATGGGTCACTTACCAGATGACGTGGGTCTTATGTGTCATATGACACTAAGACCATTCAGGCTTTGGTGGCCCCCTGGGCCAAATGGCTTCCCCTTTAAATGGTCCTGTGGGCTAGTATTGGCTCCTCTGGACTCTGGGATATAACGGTCAAATATAGTGGGAAGGAGAAAAAAAGGCTCCAAATAGCGTAATATAGTCTCTAAAAGGTTTTATTACCCATACATTAGGTTCAGAAAGGATAAAAACCAAATACACGCTATCCCTGGTGGTCAGCGGTGCGGGCTGCGCGTCCTCCTCACGGAATCACGGGTTAACTTCCGGCTTGCGTTCCAACTAGGGTATCGTAATGACGTTATGCGGTCCAAACTGACGCGTTTCGTCACTTCCGGTGACGTCTTCAGAGTTTCCTGGTGCTCCTTGAATGTTGGGCCTCTGTGTGTGGCTATGCTGTGTAAAAGTCTCACACATGTGGTATCACCATACTCAGGAGTAGCAGAATGTATTTTGGGGTGTAATTGCAAGTATGCATATACTGTGTGTGAGAAATAACTTGTAATTATGACAATTTTGTGTAAAAAAAAAAAAAAATACAATACATTATTTCTTCATTTTCCCAAGAATTGTGGGAAAAAATTACAACTTCAAAAAACTCACCATGCCTCTTACTAAATACCCTGGAATGTCTACTTTCCAAAAAGGGGTCTTCTGGGGGTATTTGGACTGTCCTGACATTTCAGGGCCTCAGGAAATTAGATAGGCCCGTCAGTACATCAGGTTTGATTAGGTGTGATCAATTTTCAATGATTGGCACCATAATTTGTAGACTCTATAACTTTTTCACACAGACTAAATAATAACCACTGATTTGGGTTATTTTTACCAAAGATATGTAGAAGTATAAATTTTGGCCCAAATTTATGAAAAAAAAATTACTTATTTGCAAAATTTTATAATAGAAACTAAAACAAAATGTGTTTTTTTTTTTTAATTTTCGCTCTTTTTTCACTTCTATCGCAAAAAAATGAAAAACCCAGTGGTGATTAAATTCTACCAAAAGGAAGCTCTATTTGTGTGAAAAAAATGATAAAAAATTTGATTGGGTACAGCGTTGTATGACTGAGTAATTATCATTCAAAGTGTGAGAGCGCCGAAAGCTGAAAACTGGTCTGGGCAGGAAGGGGGTGTAACTGCACTGTATGGAAGTGGTTAAGGAGGAAGCCTCCAACGGGCTATGACTCCCAACAAAGTGATGAGGAAGTAACCGGGTGGTGGAGGGGAATTACATTTACAGACCATTTTTTTTTTAAACTTCCATGTCTTTTTCCCTCACTAGGTGGCACGTGCTGGTAGGTTTGGGACGAAAGGTCTGGCCATCACGTTTGTATCAGATGAGCAGGATGCGAAAATCCTAAATGAGGTTCAAGATCGGTTTGAGGTCAACATCAGCGAACTGCCTGATGAAATTGACATCTCTTCGTACAGTATGTGTTATTTATTAATCAATCATGCTCTGTAACATCTTCTCTATAGTGCCCGCATACATTCCAATGTGATCTTTCTGTTTCGGCTAAATCTATGGAAAGTGAAATCATTTCTGTATGTTTTTTGAGATAAAGAAAATATATCTATCTTGAGAATTTACGTCAAATGAAGAAAACACTCCAATGATTGAGTCCACTAAGTGAAATGTGTTTAGGGCATTCCTTATGATTATTTTTCAGCTCTTATATTCTTAGCTATTCATATGTAAAACTAATCTATGGATATTAGAGATGCACCGAAATTTCGGCACCGGAAACATGTCAGGCGAAAATGGTGTTGTTGGCATTTTGCCAATAATGGTGCTGAAAATACACAAGGTTTTGAAGGGACTGTACCGCGATTTTACTGTGCTTATGGTGTGTTTTTCATAGGTCATGTGACTCAAAAACGAGTGCGTTTTTGATGTGTTCTTGCTGTGGTTTCAATGGGGAGGAGCGTTTTTGGTGTGTTTTTTTGTAACTGACCAAAAATGCAGCAAGCAAGATTTTTAACACCACAACGGAAGCGCAGCAGACCAGTGTGAAGACATGGAATTTAAAGGGATACATTTTTCTTGCGTTAAGGGCTGGTTCACACCACAAAAACATACTCCAGATCCTTTCCGGATGCGTTTCTGCATGCGTGTTTGCAGACGCTTTTTTCTTTTTCCTGTTTTCACTGTACTGGTGCCCAGTGCATTTTTGATGCATTCCAGTGCTTTACTGCGTTCCAGTGTAGGAAAAATGCAGCGAGTTCTACTTTTTTTTTAACTTCTCTTCTGGATCTGACTATGATCTATGCCATTGGAAACTATATAATCTACTTTCCATGTGGTTTTTAAAGCAGAAAAAAAAATGCACTGGACTGCATGTGGTGTGAACTGGTCCTTAAGTTGCCAATAATGGCTGACAAATTCATATTCATTTAAATTCATATTAATAAAAAAGTTGAATATAATACAATTATATAAAAAAAAAAATACGTATATTGTTTAAAAACTGTCATTTTCGGCACCAAAATTTCTATTCGGTGCACCAGTAATGGATATCTTTTGAAGTTTATACTGGTAATGATGATTTCAACAGCCTAGTGTATGGGGTATGGTGGCATATTGGGAAATTTAACAGATGTCTGTATTGGTAAAAAAAAAGTTTGAGACCCCTGAACTAGCCAGTCAATTTCTGTACAATATCAATCAAATTCCGATTTGTAATCTTTCTTTCCTTTTTCCTGTTTCAGTTGAACAGACACGGTGAAGCCAGATTTCTCCATCGACCAGTCAGTGTGGCTGCCGAAGGCTGTACACACCCGTGGTTCCTCTCAGCACCGGTTTGGGGGAGGCCGCGAACTGTTCAAAAAAGGAGCTTGGTAGTTTTTTGCACCCAGCCCCTTGTCCGTGTTTAAACAGGCAGAATGCTGCTGAGTTTGTTGCACCCCCCCCCCCCCTCCTCTGCTCAGCACCATGGACCTGCAGAACCTCTCTGTCTCGTCATTGTACCAACAAGGAACTGGAATTCAGTTGTGCAGGGAGTAAACCAAGACTGCAAAAAATAACATTCAATTTGAAAAAAATGTTCTGTTTGTCTTTTATATATTGTATTATAGGGCTTCATAGGAATGGAATGAACCTTTTTCTGTAATGACTTAGAGTGGGTTAAGTTGAAATTTAGAGTTTTATGCCTGTGATTTGTGGTGAGACACTGTAAGATACTCAGCCCTGGTTGTTTTTTTTTTTTATCAATATAAGCTTTTTTTTTTAGTTAACACCCTCTACATAAGTGACCAGTGGTGTCACTATTTATTGTATCATGTGACTTCCTACACCATGTCACAATAAATACCAAATGAAAAAGTTTTTGAGGTGTGATCTTTCCTCTCCAATGCCTTGTACTTGTACCACCTTAAAGTGTTACTAAACCCACAACAGTAAAATCAGTCTGTATATGCAGTAAAGCATGCTTGTTATACTCATTGTGGAACCTAAGGGGTAAATCCTCTGCATGGTGTAAAAAGTCTGTTTGATCCTGTCTTCTCTAAACCTCCCCTTCTTCCACTGTCCCCATACCATCTCCCGATAGAACAGAGCCTTGGTGTGTATTGCTAGAAAGTTTTTTTTTTTTTTTTTTTTTTTAATTCTCCCTCGGGAATAGTGCATGTGATCAGCATAGGGCCAACCAGCACTGTCCAGACAGGGGGTCCTGCAGCCTCATAGGGAAGTCAGAGGTGAATGAAAACTCCTTCTACAAGCTTTAGCCAGACACTGATAGAAGTCACAAGACTGCTATATACTGCTGATGAGAAAAGGTATTTAGCACTTTATATTTACTAAAATAATTGCATTTCGGTGTACTGTAGGAGACCAGATATAGTGAATGCAGGGTCTTAGGTTTAGTAACACATTTAAAATACACCGGAATTGATTTACTAAAACTGGAGAGTGCAAAATCTGGTTCAACTCTACATAGAAACCAATCTGCTTCCAGTTTTTTTTTTTTTTTTTTGTCAAAGCTTAATTGAACAAGCTGAAATTGGAAGCTGGCTACCACGGACAACTGTATCCGAGAAAGTGACAGCGTCTGATAACGCATCACAAACCCCCCCAACAAGGTATAGTTACTAAACCTATTACTAAACCATGCTCCTTTGCCACCCACCTGCATCAATGGAGCCCTTACTCGGTTGTTGAAATGGACTGGGACTTCAAGTATGGGGGTGGCCCTGTAATCTCACTCACTGCTTTGGGCTGAGTGGCCAAAACCGAGACTGGAACACTGTCATTGTGGGGGGAAGTGACATTATTCCATGTAAGAACTGTGATTACACTTAGCCTAACCCGGTCAGATTTTACAGCTTGTGGGACAGCAATCTAAGCACCAGACACGCATGATGTATATAACTAAGCAGCATACCTGGATGTTTTTGATAGGGCCTCATCAGCAGTTCTCTTCAAACACAGATAAAATTCTTTTTTTTTTTTTTTTTTTGAGACCAAGCTTTCTTTTGGTGGTATTTAACCACTTTACCACCGGAGGATTTTGCTGTGTTACGTCCAGGCCACTTTTCGCGATTCGGCACTGTGTGACTTTAACTGACAATTGCGCGGTCGTGCAACGCCGTACCCAAACGAAATTTAGGTCCTTTTTTTCCCACAAACAGAGCTTTCTTTTGGTGGTATTTGATCACCTGTGCGATTTTTACTTTTTGCGCTATAAACAAAAAAAGAGCATAAATTTTGAAAAAATAACAATATTTTTCACATTTTTTTATGAAATTCCCCCCCAAAAAAATGTAAAAATCTAAATTTTTTTAAAATTTTTGGCCAATTTGTTTTCTGCTACCTATGTTTGGTAAAAAAAATCACAATAAGCGTATTTTGATTGGTTTGCGCAAAAGTTATTGCGTTTACTAACTAAGGGAAAGATTTCTGTCATTTTTGGTGTTTTTTTTTTGAGTAATGGCGGCGATCTGCGATTAATTTTTTTTGCGGGACTGCGACATTGCGGCGGACAGATCGGACCCTTGACTTTTGACACTTTTGGGGGTACCAGTGACATTACTACAGTAATCAGTGCTATACATATGCACTGTTACTGTAAAAATGACACTGGCAGGGAAGGGGTTAATTTTATTGGAGAGGGAGGGGTTAATGTATGCCTGGTGCTTACTGACCTGTGTGGGGGGAGGTGACTGAGTGGCACAGGGAGCTATGCTGAACCCTGCAATCTGACCCTGCCTGTCACTTGGGAGATCCGCCCGCTTTGTTTTACACAAGCGGGCGGATCTCCAGACTCGATTCCCTGATGATCGGGGAAGAGCGGCGGTAATCACCGCCGCTCCTCCCCTGGCCCGACTCCCGCTGTGACTGAAAACAGCGGGAGCGAGCCTCCGGCGGCGCGCACGCGCCGCCCACAAGGGGAGGAGTCCAGCGACGTAGGTCTACGCCGCTGGACAGGAACGAGCCACTGTGCCGCAGTAGAGGCACAGTGAGCTGGGGTGAAGTGGTTAATCACCACCGAGTTTATTTTTTGCTAGGCAAATTAACCACTTGCCGACCGGCGCACGACTATATACTGCGGCAGTCTGGCGCTCCTGGGCAAAGTGACGTACCGGAACGTCGCTCGCCCAGGAGCCTCTAGGGGAAGAGCGCACGCCACCGGAGGCGCACTCCCACCCCTGTTCGTACCCTGACATCCCCGTGCGAGTGACCGGCGCCCACTCGCGATCTCCCACTGGAGAGGGAGAAAGGCAGACGGCTGATGTAAACACAGCCGTCTGTCATTCTCCATGATGTAACTGCAGAGACTATACGATCCTGCTATGTAGGATCGTATGTCTCTGTGGTTACATCACAAGCCATGCCCCTTGACAGTTAGAATCACTCCCCTAGGGACACACTTAACCCCTTGATCACTAATAAAGTTAACCCCTTCTCTGCCAGTGTTATTTTTACAGTAACAGTGCATATTTATAGCACTGATTACTGTAGTAATGTCACTGGTACCCCCAAAAAGTGTCAAATGTCAGTCAAGGGTCCGATCTGTCCGCTGCAATGTCGCAGTCCCGCAAAAAAAAAATAAAAAATCGCAGATCGTCGCCATTACTAGTTAAAAAAAAAAAAAAAAAGGCATAAATATTTCCCGTAGTTTAGTAAACGCAATAACTTTTGCGCAAACCAATCAAAATCCGCTTGTGATTTTTTTTTACCAAAAATATGTAGCAGAAAACAAATTGGCCTAAAATGTTAAAAAATTTAGATTTTTACATTTTTTTTTTTTTGAGAATTTCATATAAAAAAAATTTGAAAAATATTGTTATTTTTTCAAAATTGTCGCTCTTTTTTTGTTTATAGCGCAAAAAGTAAAAATCGCACAGGTGATCAAATACCACCAAAAGAAATCTCTTTGTGGGAAAAAAAGACGTCCATTTCATTTGGGTACAGCGTCGCACAACCGCGCAATTCTCCGTCTAAAGTCACGCAGTGCTGAATCGCAAAATAGGCCCTGGTCTTTGAGCAGCCAAATCCTCCGGGGCTTAAGTGGTTAAAAAAGATTGAAAATCTTGAAAAAAGGTTTTTCTCTTTCGTTCATTGACGGACACAGCTCCATATCTTCTTGACCCTTGGGTTTATGCTGCCCCCTACAAGAGTAAACACTAGGCAGAAAAAAGTTTCACTAAGCCTATAGGGCAGCCCCAGGGGGTATATACTCCCACTTCCTGCTATAGGTCTTCAGTTTTTTTTTCTGCCTTGTCAGGAGTAAGGACCTAGTTTCTTGCTGGGATCTCGGATCCTAGCATTTCTTCCTTTTTTAAACCGAATTTTTTTCTTATTATTTTCTGTTCCTGTGAGAACTACAATCCATTTGGTTCCTGTGAGAACTACAATCAGCTGCCGGACTGGATATTCTGGATCCTTTAAATTCTTCCCAGTCTGGCCAGCGACCCGACCCTAGCTCCGCACTGGATTGTTCATGACATAGCCCCACTGGAGGGGGGCTGGCCAGGGAGTTAAATGATGCACAGCCCTGGTCACGACCTGAGTCGCAGCCTGCCTTTTGCCTGCAGCACCCCCATTCCAAGATGGTGCGGTGGTCTGCCTGGAGTGGTGCCCTTGTGGTTACATGATGTGGTAAGTAGTGTCCCCCCCTTTCCCTTGGTGGTCTTTTGGGGTGGACATGGGCCCCTCCCCAGGTTCCCATCTATCCCCTTCAAACAGTCACTGTGGGTCTTTTGAGGCATGAGTACTCTGATTCCGCAGGTTACCAGGAGCAAAGAGTCACGTCGCAAACATGGCCCTGTCTTCTCAGCCCACGAGCAGCCCTTTCATCCCTCGGGATCTGAGGACAAGGGATCAAAATCTGCCCGAAACCCCGCAGGAGGTTTCAAGAGGTCCTGGCCTGGTAAGCTGAAAGCTTGTTCCTCCGGAACCGCAGACAGGCCCACATCTGTCTGGAGGGGCGCCCTCACCCGTATCTAGGGTGGGCGGGGTGTCTTTGCTTCTTTCTGGATCCGTGGACCTCCTTGATTCAAGACAAATAGGTCTTCGAGAGGAATCGGTACGGTTACAAGATCGAGTTTCGGTCCTTGCCTCCGGCAACGTTCTACCCTTCCAACCTGCGTTTGTCCCCAGATCACCTGCGAGGCCTTCTCGGCGGTACAAGATCTGCTCTCACAAGGGGTTCTAGAATCGGAACGCTTTCAGGGGTTTTATTGAAACCTATTTACTGTTCCCATAAAGGAGGGCAAGTTCCGGCCAATCCTTGATCTCAAAGCCTTGAACCGCTTTGTGCGGGTTCAGAAATTTTGGATGGAGTCAATTTGCACGGTTGTGGCATCCCTTCATCAAGGGGATTTTCTGGCTTCTATTGATATCAAGGACACTTACCTTTATATCCCAATATATGTCGGGAATTTCCTTAGTTTTGCTGTGGGCAAGGAGCACTGTCAATTCATGGCGCTACTCTTTGGTCTAGCCTCAGCTCCTCGGGTGTTCACAAAAATGTTGGCCTCGGTGTTAACATTGTTGCACCAGCGGGGGAATGCAGTACTGGGGTACCTGGACGATCTCCTTCTGCGACCAGAGTCTCCTACTGCCTTGAAAGACAACCTGGAAATCACTGTGAAAACCTTGCAAGAGTTTGGATGGAAACAATTTCCAAAAATCTGCTCCAGTTCCGTCCACCGAACTGGACTACCTGGGCCTGACCCTGGACTCGACCTCAGCCCGGGTGTTTCTTCTGGAGGTGAAACTCCAGAAGTTGCAGGATGCGATTCAGCTCCTGTTGTCCAACAGGTGGTCATCTTTCAGGATTTGCATGCAAGTGCTGGGTCTCATGGTCTCCACTTTCGAGGCAGTTCCGTTTCCTCAGTTCCATACCAGGACTTTCCAAAGGGAGATTCTTGCCAAATGGAACAAGAATCCACAGGCTTTAGACAATCTGATCCTGTTGAGCCGGGGTACTAGACAGGGAAAATTCTTTCTCCTCCTGTACTGGACGGTGGTCACCACAGATGCCAGCCTGTCCGGGTGGGGAGGCGTCCTGGGCATAGATTGTGCTCAGGGGGATTGGACTCTGGAGGAGTCCAGTCTACCGATCGATATACTGGAGATTGTGGCGATCAGGTTTTGCCTGTCCCAATAGACGTATGGTCTGCAGGGGCTCCTGGTAAGGATTCAATTGAACAATGCCATGGCATAGATCAATCACCAAGGTGGCACAAAAGTGTCCTGGCAGCCCGGCAAATAGCCGACGTTCTAAGGTGGGCAGAACACCAGCCCTCGCAGCTGTGCATTTTCCAGAGGTGGAAAATTGGCAGACGGACTACCTTAGTGGGCAGATGTTGGATCAGGGAGAATGGTCTCTTCACCCGGAGGTGTTTCATCAACTGTGTCTCCGGTGGGGGAATCCTGAGGTGGACCTGTTGGCCTCTCGTCTCAACAGAAAGGTACAGAGGTTCATAGCAAGGTCTAGGGATCCTCTGGCTGACGCTCGGATGTTCTTGGTGGCCCCTTGGGGCTGGTATCGTCTTGTATATGCTTTTCCTCCAATAACACTTTTGTCGAGACTTCCCCGAGGAATTGAGGCAGAAGGAATTCCAGTCATCCTAGTGGCCCCAGACTGGCCTCGCCGGACTTGGTACGCAGATCTAGTACAGCTGGTCGCCAATGTCCCTTGGAGACTCCCTCTCAGAGAAGATCTTTTAGCTCAAGGGTCGATCTTCCATCCTGCTTTACAGTCGCTGGCTTTAACGGCTTGGCTATTGAAAGCCAAGTGCTGAAGGATAGAGGGGTATCTGAATCAGTAATTTCTACGCTGTTAAAAGCTAGATTTGTCATCAAGTCTGGAGGGCATACATTGCTTGGTGTGAGTCTCGGGGGGAAGGGGGGGGGTTTCTCCCGTTCTTTTTCGGCATCTCGTGCCTTGGAGTTTCTCCAAAGAGGGTGTAGATCAGCGTTTGGCCTTGGGTACCATCAAAGGCCAGATTTCGGCCCTGGCAATTTTCTTTCAATGCAGTTGGCCACTAATTCCTTGGTTCGCACCTTGTTCAGGGGGTCTGCCACCTTGCTCCCCTGGGGAGGTCTCCGTTACCTCCGTGGGACCTCAATTTGGTACTGTCAGTTCTTCTGAAACCGCCGTTTGAAAACTATTTGTGAGCTTACTTTGTCACAGAAGGTAGCTTTCTGAATGGCTATTTTCTTCTGCCTTACCTGGTGGTTCCCAGAGACAGTGGTGCATCGTCCCTGCCAGTCGTTCCTTCCTAAGGTTGTCTCTGGTTTTCATTTAAATGAAGACATTGTATTGTCTTCCTTGTGTCCTAAGCACCCTAAAGAGATTGCCTAACATTCTTTGGATGTGGTTTGGGCAATCGGGGTGTACCTGGCGGCGAAAATCGGATTCCTTGTTTGTCCTTACGGATGGTTCCAGTAAGGGGCTGGCCACATCTGCCATTTCCAGATGGATCAGGCAGATGGTGGTCCAGGCTTATTGCATTAAGGGTCAGGATCTTCCTTTCCCTGTTAAGGCGCAGCCTATGAGGGCGCTTAGTGCCTCTTGGGCCTTCCGTCATCCGGCATCAGTGGTGCAAGTTTGCAAGGCGGCTGTCTGGTCGTTTTGTGCACACTTTCACAAAATTGTATATGGTGGATGTGTTGGCATCTGCGGATGCTGCTTTTGGCTGCAAGGTTTTGCAGACCCTTGTTGGAGAGGATTAGGCCTCTTTGAGGGTGTTTTTTTTGTCAGGTTAGCTCCAGTTGTTCTGGGTTAAGCTCCTGTTTTGCCTGGTTGGCTACGTTTAGCCTTTGGGAAGTATGTTTATTGCTGTGTTCTTTCCACCCCTCACGTTGACACTGCTTTGGGACATCAGCTGTGTCGGTCAATGAACGAAAGAAAACTGGATTTTTGTCTTACCGTAAAAACCTTTTCTCTGATGTTCATTGACGGACACAGCACCCGCCCCTCTATTGAGTTGGGTTATCTATTCTTCTGACATGGCTAAACCCAAGGGTCAAGAAGATCTGGAGCTGTGTTTGTCACTGAACATCAGAGAAAAGGATTTTTACGGTAAGACAAAAATCCAGTTTCTCTTACGTCCTCCGACAGTCGCCACCCACTCATACAGTCTTCACCAATGGGTATTGACTTCCTCTCCACAGGAGTAGCTAGGCATAAAACTTGTTAAAACAAAAGCATTAACATAGACACACCCATGGGGGCTGTCCCACTGGTCAATACCCCCCATGGGGGCTGTCCCACTGGTCAATACCCCCCTGCAGTAAGGCATCCCAACTCAGTGTGGTAGCAAGTAGTTAAGTGTACAAGAACCCCACAAGAGGGGCGGGGGCGGTGACTGTCGGAGGACTCGGAGAAAGGCATTTTACAAAAATTCAGTTTTCTCTTACGTCCTCCGACAGTCGCCGCCCACTCATACAGTCTTCACCAATGGAATGTCCCAAAGCAGTGTAGACATTAGGGGTGGGAGACATAACCGTAGAAAAGGCAACGCAGTACCCACATCAGAGCAAGGAACCTTACATGAACAGTACGAGAACCTTCTGGGCAACAACAAAGGCTCAACAGGAGCAACAACCCAGGAAAGCAAATAACCAGAGGGGATAAACAACCCCAACAGCCAGGGACCCACAAAAAAACCAGGGTCCCCTGTGGCACTGCCGCACAGAGAACTTTGCGGCCAAAGGAGGCATCAGCTGATGCCATCAATTTTGTAGAATTTTGAGAAGGTGTGCACTGACGACCAAGTCGCAGCCTTGCACACCTGGGCTACCGAAGCCTGATCCCGGAAGGCACAGGATGCACTCACTGACCTGGTAGAGTGCACCTTTACAGGGAAGGGCAGAACCCGTTCCTTCAAAGCATAGGCCTGAACAATTGTCTGTCTGATCCATTTGGCAATGGTCGCCGCAGACGCAGCCATACCCTTCCGAGGTCCCTCAGGAAGGACAAAGAGAGAATCCGATTTTCGAAAGGATTCAGTGGACGACAGGTAATCCCTGATCGCCCTGACAACATCCAAGGAATGCAATGCAACCTCCTTAGGATGCTTAGGCTTCACACAGAGCGAAGGCAAAATAATGTCCTCATTGAGGTGAAAATCAGAAACCACCTAAGGAAGAAAGGACGGGTTAGGTCGCAAGACCACCTTATCCTTGTGAACCACTAGGTAAGGAGAGCGGCAAGACAACGCCGCCAACTCTGACACTCTGCGAGCCGAAGTGATCGCCACGAGAAAAGCAACCTTCTTAGACAGCAGAGGTAACGATATCTCCCTGATGTTTTCAAAGGGAGGACGCTGTAGCACGGACAAAACCAAGTTCAAGTCCCATGGAGGTAAAGGTGCCCTCCGGGGAGGGGCCAAGTGACGCACACCTTGAATGAAGGTGCGAATTAAAGAATGAGACGCCACAGGGCGTTGAAAAAGGACAGCCAGTGCAGATACCTGGCCCTTAATCGTGGCCAACGCAAGTCGCTGGTCCACACCAGATTGAAGGAAAGCCAACACTCTCGCCACCGCGTAAGAATGAGGAGAAAAGGCCAGTCCGGCGCCACCAGAATCACCAATGTTGGTTCCGATGCCAACCTGCGAAGGAACCTGGACAACTGAATCGGAGGAAAAGCATACATCAGACGATACTGATGCCAAGGTGCCACCAGCGCATCCGAGGCATCTCCCAGAGGATCGCACGTTTTTGCCACAAACCTTTTCTACTTTGTTGTTTAGCCGAGACGTGAACAGATCCACATCTGGGGATCCCCATTTCGCACACAGCATTAGAAAGACCTCCGGGTGCAGGGCCTGCCAATTCTCCACACCTGGAATGTGGAACTGCCAAAATCGCGAGACATGAGTCTCGGCCCAAGACAGAATACTGGTCACTTCCTGGGCCGCCCGGGCACTTCTGGTGCCCCCTTGGTGGTTGATGTAAGCCACCGGGGTGGCATTGTCTGTCTGCACCCGTACAGGACGGCCCTGAATATGATCCGACCACTGGATCAGGCATAGCCTGATCGCTCTCAATTCCAATATGTTGATCGGAAGGGAGGACTCCTCCTCCGATCAAGTGCCCTGGGCAGACAGATTGCCCAGGACGCCAGCCCGACAGGCTGGCATCCGTGGTAATCACCGTCCATAGTAACGTCCGGAAGCATTTTCCTTCCGACACAGTCGGTGACTGAAGCCGCCACAGAAGATCCCTTCTGGTTTGGCGACTTAGAGACACTCTCAGGTTCAAGGACTGAGGCAGTCTGTCCAATCTGGCCAGTATCTCCGCTTGGAGAGACCGCGTGTGAAACTGTGCAAACTGTATCGCCTCGAAGGCTGACACCATCAATCCCAAGGACCACATACAGGTCCTGAGTGACGAGGAGTCCGTTGTCCCTGAGGGACCTGATCTCGTTCTGCAGGGTCCGGAGCTTGTCCTCCGGCAGAAACACCTTTGCTTGAGCAGAGTCCAGAACCATTCCCAAGTATGGGAGACGAACCGAAGGAGACAAGGTCGACTTCTGAACGTTGATGGTCCAACCAAACTCCTGAAGCGTCTGTACCGTGGTTGACAGATCGCGCAACAGACTCTGGCTGGCACTCGATCTTAACAGGAGATCGTCCAGATATCCCAGGACCGTAATGCCTGGTGCCCGCAACAGGCCCAGAACAGGCGCCAGCACTTTGGTAAAAACCCTTGGAGTCGAAGCGAGGCCAAAAGGTAACGCCACAAACTGATAGTGCTCCTCCGCGATAGCGAATCGGAGGTCCCTTTGATGACCCTCGAAAATGGGGATGTGTAGATACGCATCCTTCAGGTCGATAGAGGCCAGGAATTCCCCTGGACTCAGGGAGGCCACCACCAAGCGGAGATTCCATACGGAACTTGCGAACGCGCACAAAGCGGTTCAGAGCTTTCAAGTCCAGAATAGGACGCACCTTGACCTCCTTTCTGGGCACAGTGAACAGATTCGAGTAGAACCCCCGAAATCTGTCCCGATGAGGCACCGGGACGATCACCCCCTGGGCAAGGAGATCCTGCACCGCTTGATGCAGGTCTCATAAACGCCCTGGGGTCAAATAAATATTTGAGGGAAAGAATATGTCCGCCGGCCGTGAAATGAATTCGATCTTGTATCTTGATTTCCTGAACCCACCTGTCCGGAATTCAGAGCAGCCAAGGTTGGAGGAAACCGCACAAACGTCCCCCCACCCCTGAAACGGGTGAGGGCGCCCCTTCAGGCAGAGGCAGGCTGAGCCGCAGCCGGTTTTTTGTTTGCCCGCCCAGGGCTTTCTCTGGCCACCTTGGCCCTTGAAAAGTTTCCCCTTGTTCTGTGCCTTGAAAGCACGAAAGGACCCCTGATTAGGTTTAAAGGCGGGACCCCGCTTACCACGAAAAGACTTGTTCTTCGGATTCTGGGGCAGCAGAGTGCTCTTTCCCCCAGTGACTCCCTTAACCAAAGTATCCAGGGCCTCACCAAAAAGGCGAGACCCCGCATAAGGAAAATCAGCCACCGTTTTCCGGGATGTCTGGTCAGCCGACCAGCTCTTCAACCAGATCAGTCGACGGTTAAGCACCGCGTCACTCGACAGGCGTGCAGCCAAAGGGGCCTCGTTCAAGGCCGCATCGCACAGATACATGACCCCTTGATAAATCTGGTCCACCATCTCCACAGTAGTAGGGGGGGCAGAATCAGTCATGAGAGTGCGTCTAAGCACCTTAGTCCAATCCGCCACCGCCTGAGCTACCATGACAGAGGCGAAAATAGGTTTAAGCATGGAACCTGCCACCATGTAAGCATGGCGGGCAAGAGCTTCCAACCTCCTATCCGTAGGATCCCTAAAAACCAGGGAATCCTCAGTGGGAACCAGGGTAGCCTTGTTCAATACGGCCACAGTGTGATCCACTGGAGGAGCCACACACCAGCGCGAATCCGTAGGGAGCGCAAAGGGGTAAAGCAGTTGAAACCTTTTAGGCACCGTGAAGGTGAGTTTCAAACCGCGCCATTGCTCATTCACTGTGTGATGAAACTTAGCGGGACAGGGAAAAACCTGCGCCGTCTTGCGGTTCCTGTGTGTACCAAAAGAGGACTCAATGCCCGGAGGACTGGGCTCGTCCTCCAAATGTAGTGTTTCTTTTACTGAAAGAATCAGCGCATCCATAGCTGCGCGTTCTTCAGGCGACCCAGGGGGAGAATCATCTACCCCCTCCACCTCCCCCTCAGACTCTTGCGGGTCCTGAGAAGAGCGAGACCCTGAAAGGGGCACGCCACCGACAGCAACCACGTCACCTTCAGAATCATAAGAAAAAGAAATCCTAGGCCTTTTTCTAGCAGCACGCTCAGTCATCAGCACCTCCATATTGGACACCAAAGTTGCCACTACAGCAGCCAAATTAGTCAGGGCAGGGGATTCAGAGGAACTGGAGTCCCCCACCAAGGCTGGAGGGAATTTGCTGTCCTGAGATTCCATTGCAGAAAAAAGTTGATGCAAGGTACTGGCTCTTTAAGCGCGCCGCGGACCCTGCAGCACACCGCTATACTGACTGTGTAATACAGACCCCCTGCAGGGACAAAACTGAAGCCAGAAGGATTTTACAGGGAAAATATCAAAGGACAGCAGTACAGAGCCCAAGAGTTACCACCTCAGCGCCGTTCCAGAGGAAAAGGAAGTGATGCTGTGCCAGAAACTGAACTATAGCTGCAGGCTAAAGAAAAATGGCTGCCTATAGAATGCAATGGGAGGCTTCGGCAAGATGGCCGCCGACATGTGCACAGAACGATTGTTTTGACACACACAAGATGGCGCCGTAAGGCGTCAAAACACACTACATAACATGCTGCACAAGTGCCCATAATGAAGCCAGAGATGCTGCCCACACCTAAAATGGCAGACCGGCGGTTTTTAACCCCGCAGCGGTCGCCCACACGCAGTCTGCACCTCCAAGCACCCTAAGTGACACAGGAGAGGGACCCCAAGACTCACACAGCACTGGCTGTGAAAGAAAAAACCCCCGCAGGGATCGCATCAGGGAGCTCAAAAACGCACAGACATGAGGGGATACCACAGACACACAGGACTGCCGGCCCCAGACATCAAACGGAAAACTGCTGCCCTCAGATGGCAGGGGATGCTGTCAGCCAAAAAACACAGGACACCACAGAGCACGGACGAACAGTGGATGTGTCCGGTGAGGTAGCCACCTCACAGGCTGCATCCCTGCGGACAGGGATGGGTCGTTTGTAATGCCAGGGCAAACACATGGCTAAACGCTCGATGGCGGGCTGGGGATCCATCTGACCCTCTGCCCTGGAGAACCAGGACGACCAGTCAGCTTCCCAGCTCCGCAAAATCCATCTTCGTCCGAAGATCCGACTAACTAAAGCTGACAAAATAAACAGCTAGTAAAGTAAAGGAAAAAATGAAATTTTCTGAAAATAAAATCATAAAATAGAAGAAGAAGGCTGAGACTGTAGCCCCAGCACTGGGAAGCCTATCTACTCCTTGACTAGGCAGAAGACAAACTGAGTTGGGATGGCTTACTGCAGGGGGGTATTGACCAGTGGGACAGCCCACATGGGTGTGTCTATGTTAATGCTTTTGTTTTAACAAGTCTTATGCCTAGCTACTCCTGTGGAGAGGAAGTCAATACCCATTGGTGAAGACTGTATGAGTGGGCGGCGACTGTCGGAGGACTCAGAGAAAGGAATTTTACGGTAAGATTTTACAAAAATTCAGTTTTTCTTAGGTTTTGTTATAAAATTTTTTAAATAACGAATTTTTCTCCTTTGCTGATGAGAAAGCACTGATGCCCTGATTATCTATGCATATGTCCTGTGTCACATTTGATGGTTACCAGCTCTCCTCTCACACTGTGACAGCACGTGAGGAAAGGAATGCCAATAACTGGCAAGTTTGTTTTCTTGTGATCAGTTGTGATTGAACAAAACTGATCACATGGTAAAGGGCAGCTGTGATTGGTCCTTTACTGCGACCATACAGTGTGCCAGGTATGCGCCCCACGGGGCCTGTGTCTGGGAGGTCGTCCTCCTCAAACTAGGGAGCCGCTCTGTAGCCATCTTTTGGCTATAGTATTGGTCTGAAGTGGTTTAATCTGATTATATTTGTTATTGACTTGTAAATTCTGGGATAGATAGCGGCATTGTGTTCAGCACTACTCCCCATTCTCTCTACACAGTTTGGGGTTTTCCAGGCCTCATTAGTCTCACAAGCATCAAAGCCAAAGTGTAATTATGTATACCTTGCTGGGGTGGGCAGGAGACGCTGCTATTTGCTTATACATGGAAAGGTGTTCAGGTTCACTTTAATACCCCCTCCCTTCCCTGCTACTTCAATTAGCTTTCGAAAGTGTAAGCTCTAAATCACTCCGGTCAGGGAGTGCTTTGTGCTAATCCTGGAAGCAGCCAAAATACTTTATTGTGCGTCACGGTACACAGGGCACCTTCATATCCATTATGATACCGTAGTTATGCAGCCACCTTTAAATGATTGGACACCAGAAAAAAAAAAAAGACAAGAAGTCCCCTTCCATACATAACCCCTTCTTGTTAGGCAAGGCTTCAGGTTTTTTGCCAGTGTCTTAGGTGATGGTCATGTCTGGTGCAGTCTCATGAAAACAAAGCTAGCTTCCACCTGGGATTAGGAGATCAACCTAGGATCCCAGATCTATTTTTTTCACATCTTTTCAGGGCACTGACAAATGGTACCCAGACCCTGCACTGGACATTCGGACATGGCCTGGAACGATGCTGGTTGCACTAGACCCTGTGGAACAGGACCTCGCACAATGATCTATTGCCTTGCAGACCTGTAGGGTGCTATATAGATCCAGAGTAGTAATCCCTAGCTGGGTAGTGGAGTCCCTGAAAGCTCTTGTGGCACTGCACACTGGCTGGTGAAGATTGGAGTCCTATAGGGAGTGGCAGGACTAGTGAGTAGCCTAGCTGGTAACCTCCCCAGGACAGGAAAGGAAAGCTGGCCCTCGATGTTGGTTTTTTTTTTATTCAGTGTGGGACTACAGTCACAGCATAGAGTGTAGTGTAGTGTTTTGTGTACACGCTTGTTAACGCCTGAGGATTCCCTAGTGATCCGGGAGACAGATGCAAGAGGCAGAGTTTTTATTTTCTGCCCCCTGCATTCACTCTGGAACAATCAGGGTCACGCTTATGTACAATTTGACCCCCAAATTGCAGGGTGTCACGCACCGAAACAGCCAGCACATCCATCAGTGCCTGTCGCGGCAGGAGAGGTAGAAATGTCATCCTCATTATCCGAGGAGACAGGGTGCGAGGTAACCGACCCGGCAGGGAGGCCCCATGTCTGCGGCAGCTGAGCCAGACTCCGACTCCGAGACATCAGATGAGGCAGGGGTAGGCGGAGAAACGCACCTACCACCTTCACCCGAACTGCTGAAAAGGCATCAACGGACAGTGGAGAGAGGGGGTCAGGTGGGAACAAATGGCCTGCAGGGTCCATACTGAACCTGTTGTAACCCGCCAGCAACTTGAAAAAAAATGACTTTTTTTTTTTTTTAAAGCAGCGCTACAGCGCCCCCCGGAGGTCAGGCGCGTGCTAACAGACCCCCAAAGAGAGGGAGAGACCACCCTCATGACACACTGTCCTCCAGGCACTCCCACCGGCCTCCAGAGCAAAAAATCTACAGCAAAATGGCCGCAAATGGGTGTACCAAGACGCCACCATAGAAGCAGAGAGAGGCTACAACAAAATGGCGGCCCTGCACGGTAATTGGGACCCCCCAAACGCCCATCCACAGCAGAAAAACCCACCAAGGACCCCCCACAGGATCAGTCGAGCGCCGCCCATGCGACCTGCACACTAGCATACCTCCCAACCGGGCGGGTGCACAGGGGCTTCGGGAGTAGCCCTGGAAGAAGTACATGCTGAGAGTGAGTAGATGGCTGTGTGTGATAGAGGCAGAGGCTGGGCGGGGCGGGATTGTCGTGTGCCCCATTGTAGAGGGGAGTTTGTGGGACTACAATGTTCAGCATGTCTGTGGAGGAGGAGCTCTCCCCCCTTTCTCTTCTCTCCTCCCTCCTTTCCATCCTTTCCCCCCCTGTCCTCTCCCCCCCCCCTTTGTTAACAAATAAAAAACTGAAAAATTGGTCGTGCAAAATTATTCAGCCCCTTTACTTTCAGTGCAGCAAACTCTCTCCAGAAGTTCAGTGAGGATCTCTGAATGATCCAATGTTGACCTAAATGACTAATGATGATAAAAAGAATCCACCTGTGTGTAATCAAGTCTCCGTATAAATGCACCTGCACTGTGATAGTCTCAGAGGTCCGTTTAAAGCGCAGAAAGCATCATGAAGAACAAGGAACACACCAGGCAGGTCCGAGATACTGTTGTGGAGAAGTTTAAAGCCTGATTTGGATACAAAAAGATTTCCCAAGCTTTAAACATCCCAAAGAGCACTGTGCAAGCGATAATAGTGAAATGGAAGGAGTATCAGGCCACTGCAAATCTACGAAGACCTGGCCGTCCCTCTAAACTTTCAGCTCATACAAGAAGACTGATCAGAGATGCAGCCAAGAGGCCCATGATCACTCTGGATGAACTGCAGAGATCTACAGCTGAGGTGGGAGACTCTGTCCATAGGACAACAATCAGTCGTATACTGCACAAATCTGGCCTTTATGGAAGAGTGGCAAGAAGAAAGCCATTTCTTAAAGATATCCATAAAAAGTGTCATTTAAAGTTTGCCACAAGCCACCTGGGAGACACACCAAACATGTGGAAGAAGGTGCTCTGGTCAGATGAAACCAAAATCGAACTTTTTGGCAACAATGCAAAACGTTATGTTTGGCGTAAAAGCAACACAGCTCATCACCCTGAACACACCATCCCCACTGTCAAACATGGTGGTGGCAGCATCATGGTTTGGGCCTGCTTTTCTTCAGCAGGGACAGGGAAGATGGTTAAAATTGATGGGAAGATGGATGAAGCCAAATACAGGACCATTCTGGAAGAAAACCTGATGGAGTCTGCAAAAGACCTGAGACTGGGACAGAGATTTGTCTTCCAACAAGACAATGATCCAAAACATAAAGCAAAATCTACAATGGAATGGTTCACAAATAAACATATCCAGGTGTTAGAATGGCCAAGTCAAAGTCCAGACCTGAATCCAATCGAGAATCTGTGGAAAGAACTGAAAACTGCTGTTCACAAACGCTCTCCATCCAACCTCACTGAGCTCGAGCTGTTTTGCAAGGAGGAATGGGCAAAAATTTCAGTCTCTCGATGTGCAAAACTGATAGAGACATACCCCAAGTGACTTACAGCTGTAATCGCAGCAAAAGGTGGCGCTACAAAGTATTAACTTAAGGGGGCTGAATAATTTTGCACACC
Organism: Pelophylax lessonae; assembly: GCF_965119305.1. NCBI lineage: Eukaryota > Metazoa > Chordata > Amphibia > Anura > Ranidae > Pelophylax > Pelophylax lessonae. Next base: position 60,231,166 of record NC_138774.1, read on the forward strand.
CAATTTTTCAGTTTTTTATTTGTTAAAAAAGTTTGAAATATCCAATAAATTTCATTCCACTTCATGATTGTGTCCCACTTGTTGATTCTTCGCAAAAAATTACAGTTTTATATCTTTATGTTTGAAGCCCGAAATGTGGCAAAAGGTAGGAAAGTTCAAGGGGGCGAATACTTTCGCAAAGCACTGTACTTACCTCCTCTGTGCAGTTGGTTTTGCACAGAGCAGCCCAGATCCTCCTCTTCTCGGGTCCCTTTTTGCTGCTCCTCGCTCCTCCCTCCTTTTGATTGCCTCCACAGCAAGCAGCTTGCTATGGGGGCACCCAAGCCGAGCTGAAGCTCCGTGTGTCCATTCAGACACAGATGTGCTGTTTAGCCCCACTCCTCCCTCTCCTGATTGGCTAACTAATTTTGATTGACAGCCGCAGGTGCCAATGGCGCCGCGGCCGTGTCTCAGCCAATCAGGAGGGAAAGTCCGAGGGACTCATGGACATCGCTGGACAGGGAGGGGGCTCAGATAAGTATTAGGGGGTGCTGGGGAGACTGCTACACACAGAAGGCTTTTTATCTTAATGCAAAGAATGCATCAAGATAAAAAAACCTCCTGCCTTTACAACTCCTTTAGGGCACTTCTCAAGGCAAAAGGAGGTCCAACCCAGTACTAGCAAGGTGTACCTAAAAGTGTCCAGTGAGTGTATATTAGTCCACACTGGTATATGTAGTCTACACTGGGAATGATGGGTGACAACTGGGAGACAGCGATCACTGCAGAACAGGATGTATTTGACCAAGCAAACAAGGACCTTCAAGACTAAAAACCACTTTGAAAAAATGACATTAACATAAATGCGAATTAAGTGACGTGGGTTTAGATCTACTTTAATAGACACTTACAAAACATTTTTACTAAAACAGCAAATATCTGATGATAGTGTGTTCATTTCTATGCATGCAATAGTCATTCGAAGTTTCCAAATGTCTGAAAAAAGCAAAAGCGACTTTCCTTTCATCTGCTTCTCCACATTGTGGCTTAGGTCCTCAGCGGTCTGTCACACCCCCTGCTTAGTGCTCCAATCAGCAATGCTGCTCAAGAAACGAAAGCGCTGTTAAAACACTGGCTGGTGGGGGGTTTGACAGATCCGCTGTGCCAAGCAGCGGTTTGTAGCGTGCTGCTTCCACAGGCTGTTTGAATCCTTGCTGCAGCAAATAAGTCTTTTAAAACAAGAGACCCTCTATTATTATTGCTTATGGAGCCTGGCTGCATTACAAAAATTGTTGTTAAAGCTTCAATTGGGCTTTAAAATTAAAGTTATATAGGAAAACCTTTTTTTTCCCCCCATTTTGGATAGAGTAAGGGAGGGTTGTAACCACTGTTGGTTTATTTTTTTACCATCTGTGCCCCATTGGGGATATTTCCTGTCTCATAGCCAAAACAGGAAGTGAGAGAAAATCCCTGCAAATTAACTACTTCAGATCCGGAAACTTTTACCAGGTAATTTTTTTTTTTGCTGTACGGCGCTGCCCTTTTTTAAAGCGGTTGTATACTCGCCTAAAAAAAAAAAAAAACCCTGCAGGAGAAAGGCATAATGAGCTAGTATGCATTGCATACTAGCTCATTATGAAATACCTTAAAACGTAGCCCCGACACGGTCACCCGATCACCGCTGAGGGAGCCATCATGTTCCCTCTGTGTCTCTTCCTGGTTCGGCGGCTCCAGCGCTGTGAGTGGCCGGAGCCGCGATGACGTCACTCCGCCGGACCTTCAGAGTGCATGCGCTGCTGGTTTCAACGGCTGCATGCAGGACGAATATTTCCTAAACCTTGCTGGTTTAGGAGATATTAATTATACCTACAGTTAAGCCTTTTTATAGGCTTACCTGTAGGTAAAAAGGTAAAAAGTGGAGTATACTACCACTTTAACTGACAATTGCGCGGTCATGCAATGCTGTACGCAAACAAAATTTATATGATTTTTTCCACCCAAAAATAGAGCTTTCTTTTGGTGGCATTTGATCACCACTGGGTTTTCAGTTTTTTGCGCTATAAACTTTGAAAAAAAAAAAAAAAACAATATTTATTATTTTTGCTATCATAGCCCATAAAAAAAAGAAAGTAAAAAATGTCTTTGGTAGAAAAAAAAAAAAAAAAAACCCCAATAGGTGTATATTAAAAGATAGGTTCACTTTTTAGAAAAAAAAAAGTGCATTTTTGTTTTTTTTGGAGCCTGTTGCAAGGGTCTTCAAGCTATGGCCCTCCAGTTGTTCAGGAACTACAATTCCCATCATGCCTAGTCATGTCTGTCCATGTCAGAGTTTTACAATGCCTCATGGGATGTGTAGTTCCACAACAGCTGGAGGGCTGTAGTTTAACCACTTGCCGACTGCCTAACGACTATTTACGTCGGCAGTCAGCCCCTCACAGGCAAAGTGACGTAGGTCCACATCGCTAGCCTGTGAGGCTCTAGGGAGCGAGCGAGCGCGCGCCGCTGGGTGCGCGCTCCGGCTCACTCATGGACCCCCCCCGCGCGTGTGCCCGGCGGGCACTCGCAATTGTCGGTTACAGTGGGAGAAAGGCAGGCGGCTAATGTAAACAAAGTCGCCTGTCATTCTCCCCTGTGTAAGAATTGAGATCATACAGTTCTGCTATCTAGGACAGTTGATCTCTGTTCTTACACCTCAAGCCACATCCAATCACAGTTAGAAGCACGCCCCTAGGGACACACTTAACCCCTCCCTCTCCAATAGAGTTAACCCCTTCCCTGCCAGTGTCATTTTTACAGTAACAGTGCATATGTATAACACTGATTACTGTAGTAATGTCACTGGTAACCCCAAAAGTGTCAAAAATGTCAGTCAAGGGTCCGATCTGTCCGCCGCAATGTCGCAGTCCCGCAAAAAAAAAAAAAAAAAAAAAAAATCGCAGATCGCCGCCATTACTCCTTAAACGCAATAACTTTTGTGCAAACCAATCAAAATACGCTTTTTGCGATTTTTTTTTTTTACCAAACATATGTAGCATAAAACAAATTGGCCTAAAATGTTAAAAAATTTAGATTGTTACATTTTTTTGGGGGAATTTCATATAAAAAAATGTGAAAAATATTGTTATTTTTGCAAAATTGACGCTCTTTTTTTGTTTATAGCGCATAATCAAAAAATCGCACAGGTGATCAAATACCACCAAAAGAAAGCTCTGTTTGTTGGAAAAAAAGGACGTCAAATTCGTTTAGATACAGCCTCGCACGACCGTGCAATTGTCCGTTAAAGTCACGCAGTGCCGAATCGCAAAATAGGCCCTGGTCAGGAAGGGGGTAAAATCTTCCGGGGCTTAAGTGGTTAAGGATCCCTGCTAAAGCATTGCACCAGCGATCAGTAGATTACTGGTGCCATGCAGGTCCCCAGCAGATCTGCCAGTATATCTGCTTGCCCCTACCTCCCGTACATCCAAGCAGATACAATCTGACAGGAAAAGAGAATGAACGACCACAGAGCTCCACAGCGCCGCTGTGGTTAATTGAAAACTACAAGCCAACAGCTGCAAAAGCTGCCGGACCTTGTAGTCTTCCATTCACATGAAAATGTGAATGAGTGACACCCCGCTCAACCACATTATTTTGAAATTGTGACAGCTGCGCGGGGGGAGGGGGGGGGTTGGAAGTAGAACCCCCGTTAGCTGTCAAATAGAGGAGGTGCGGGGGCAGGTCTGTTCGTAACATGTTAGACTCTGAATATGGGTGTAACGTAACATGTTATGAAAGGTGAACTTGTCCTTTAATTGGTTTGCGTGAAAATTTTTGTGCCTACAAATGACGGTATATATACTGGAATTATTTTTTTTTTTTTTATACTAGTAATGGCGGCGATCAAGGGCTTATAGCGGGCAACCTGACACTGACATCTCCAGTGACACTTAATCAGTGCCAATAAAATGCACTGTCACTGTACTAATGACACTGGGCAGGAAGAGGTCAACATCTGGGGCAATCAAAGGGTTACCTGTGTGTCTAGCCAGTGTTTATGTGTTCACTATGAGGTGCTTTTATTCAGGGATGTGTGTTTTGCAGGAAGACAAAAACTGTCACATCCACTCTGTCGTAGAGATCTGTGATGTTTACACACACAGATCTCTCTACGGTCTTCCACTTTGACGATCGCTGGGTCCTTATCATAAATCATTGGCCAGGACCCAGGAATCGGCATGTAAGGGAGCCAAAGACTCTGCCATCCGAGTAGGTGGGTGCGCGCCCCCCTAACCAGAAAAGCAGCATCACGTATATGATTCTGTGCAATCGGCCCGCACTCTAGCAGTAAAACTACAATGCGCGGTCGGAAAGCGTTTATGGGATTCCTTGGGGAACCCCAAGTCATCAGAACTAGTGTCCCCATTGGAAGATTTTCTCTTTATTATCCCAAAATTTGGGATCTTCTTTCATTTTTACTTTCAATGATAATGGTAAACAGGATAAATAGAGAGGATGAATCTCCCTAACGGGGGAACAGAGGTAATAAAATCTGACAGGTGTTGTAATCCCTCTCCACTCCATCCAAAACTAAATAAAAAATGTTTCCTAAGGTAAGCCAATCAAGCTTTGTGCCTACAATTTTAGCTTTAATTGAACTTGTCAAGCAAAATGGGTTATTTTAACACAGCTATTACAAGTCAGTACCATCCATTTTTCCATGTGGAATGTTCAGGACCAAAAAATGCCCTGGTTTTATCCTGTAAAAAAAAAAAAAATTACAAGTACAGAAATATACGGGTTGATCTGTTTGAAGTCCAACATGCTCCTAACAATTCCCCGCTCCTCACTATCCCACTCTACATGCACAAAACTGGATTTTTTTTAATTTTTATTTATTTTTTTATTTTTTTAAACCAGAAAAACAACTGTCTTGCCTATCAGAGGCCTGCCCATACACTGCATATAGGAAGATGCAGTTTTGTGGAGCATGACTACAGCTATAGGAAATAACTCGTCAGCTGCTGCTCCTGCAAGACTTCTGCAAGCCTAGTAATGATTTTGCAAAAGACAATAAAAGCTTTTTTTCACATCAGGAACAAGGTAAAAAAAAAAAAAAAAAAGGCGCCGGGACATGCTCTAGGCCAGGGGTGCTGAACCATTTGAAGAGCGAGGGCCACTTAAGTGGTTTGGTAATCGGTCGCGGGCCACAATGAAATGAAATGGTTCAGAATTTAGAATTTTTTTATTTTGAATGGTATAAAGAAGATTTTAAACAATCAGGATGATCATTTTCCATGGGACCAATCCCCCGTTGGATGTTCACCCACTTTTTAATCACAATCACAAAAAGAAAGAGTGGATGACACTAGTGTGAACAATGACCGTTTACTTTTTACAAGGACTCTATGTCTATTTCAGCGGTTGCAGGAGGAAAATAGGAAGGATTGGTTCCTGTATTTGCCGACCCTCCTGTCCAAGTGTAAAACAGGGTGTGACAGGGAGTATGGGGGGGGGGGGGGGGGTCACCATTGAGACCCCTGACGCTACACCAGTGGTTGGGAGGGGGGGTGGTTGTGTGGTAAAAACACTATGGGGTTTTATCGCCCCCGAGCAACTGTAAACAAGCCCTTACTGTCCTGAGCCTCCTATAAGGCTGTTTCACACTGATGCGTTGCAGTTTACCCGCACCGCCGGGGCAGCACAGTGAATCTGCGGCTTTCTGTGGGTTAGCTGCGCTTTCCATAGACAACTATTATATCTTGTGGATGTGGTAAACTTTCTAAAAGCGCACAAAAACTCCTGCATTCAGTTAAGTCCACTTTCAGAAAGCACACCAAACCTGCAGGATATAACAGAAGTCTATTGCTCAGTGCAGCTACACCACAGGAAAGCTGCAGGTATACTGCGCTGCACCCTCAGATCAGTGTGAAAGCAGCTTAATGGTTGTTAACCCCTTTATATATGCCCAATATGCCCATTGCAAAAGCACAGTGTATGTGTTGTTTAATACACTGACCTTCTTTTCTTCCTCCAGCTTCTGCTGGCATCGCTCTCTAGGCTGCTAGAAAGGTTCCAGGCGAAGTGCATTTGGTATCAATCTGCCTGGGACAGGAACCGGTTCTACAGAAGAAGCATCAACTTAAGCGGCTCCAGCTCCCTCCGCAGGCGCCTGCTTCCTCCACTGCCGGCTCGATGCACACTGATGCTCTGGGTAGGCGAGTCAGCAACCCGTTGATCACAATCTGGGCTTGTCGACCCGCCATCCAAGAGCATGAGCATGTGCTTCCCTGAATTGAGGTCACGGGCAACATCAGAGGGCTCCACGGGCCACATGTTGAGCACCCCTGCTCAAGACGGAGGTTGGGGGGTACATTTGGGTAATGCCTGGATATACACTTTTAGTGCCACAGCACACCCCCTACATCTCACAGTGCAAAGATCATACCTCCGTGGCCTACAGAGGGTCTTGCTCTTTGCACTAAATGATACAGGGGTTGCGCAAAAGGGTTCTGCTTTAGAGTTAGTATATGGCACAGCTCAGGGGTGCAGGTTTTGAAGGTATGTACACCTTGTCAATCTGCACTTTAAATGTAAGGACCAGCCTCTTTTTGTTTTCAGAAATTAAAACTTGCAAAGCCACTTAGAAGACAGAGTGTACACTCGGATGGGTACAATGAATGCAGTGTTGGCATGTCCTGACAGCTTGCCGAATGCCTCCAAGGCTGTAAGTGCAACGATCGGTTTTAAAGTCATGTATTCTGACCGATCCCTCCGGTTCTTACGTTAAGCGTGCACTTTCAGGCTATGCATTCACCAGTCAGGTCCAGATGTTTGTCCCCAGTAGAAGGCCTGGCCCTGTCTTCTTGTCACCAGGCTTCTTGATGCCGATCAGCACCAAGTCGGCAGTACAAGTTTAATGTGAAAGTGCCTGCACGTACCAGTCTGGAAGAACAGGATCAGATGGATTCGATTCAACAGTGAATGTGATGTCTGAACCTGGCTCATAAGAGAACACATAGACGACCCTGTAGAAAATAGGGATCCGATTAGAAACCAGGCAAGAGAGACTGCCGAAAACATACATCAGTTGCAGTGGCTCTTACCTTGGGTCATCCCTGGTGGCCACTTTCTTGATATGAGACAGAAAGGCATTGCAGAAGTTCATGCACACCGCAGGGTCCCAGCTCTGACTGTCACCCTGCCAAGAGACAAATCTATTATTAACATACAGAAAATCATATCACAGGGATATAAAGGGAACTAAATTCTATCTTCAAATTACCCGCACTAGATGAGGGATGTCTGCAGTTCGATAATTCTGTAAGGATTCGATTTTTCCCTGCCGATTTCGAAAACCGGCAACAATTAGAGGAATCCCGAGGATAAACGATTGACACCACCATTTCAGAAGCTTGTATCTAGTGGGTAGAAATTAGCACCTTTGACTATTGGATGACGGCTTTAATCTGAACTCCAGGAAAATATCAAAGACATTAAAGCAGATGTGCAATCATCAATATAATATTTAACCACTTCCTTTTTGGTGCATCTTATTTTTTTGTACAAATTTGCATTTTTGGCTAAAAAATGTCTTAAAAGATTACATAATTTTCTGAAAGCAAAAGGACTGTAGAATAAAAAGATGGTAGTTTCAATTTTTTTTTAAGTTGCACAATATTTGCACAACTGATCATCAAATCTGTATTTTTAGGGCAAAAATACAATAATTAAAACTAAGAATTTTATTTTATTTTAGTTCTCATTTATAGATATAAAAATAAAAAAGAGTAGGTTATGTCTAGTAAATAGATACCAAATATGTCAGGCATTAAAATGGCTTGCGCCCCTGAAATGGCAAAAAAAATGTTGGCTCCCAAATTCATCAGTTTAGAGCTAACTTTAAGGGAGGAATATGGGGTTATTCCTCTCACTCTGGCGTTGTTGGCAATACCCAACATGTGTTAAACAATCAGTATTTACATATACATCCTCATGCAATTGCACTTTATGTGCGCCCAGGGAAATGACGTTTTTTTTACATTTTTTTAACCTTTTTTGTGCTCGTTTTAGCAACTTTAGACCATGGAAGTACCAAACGTGTCTAAAATAGCTAAAACTATTAAACTGGAATTCCAGTCAATCTACTCCCAACCCCATTCAAAGACTATTCTATTTACCCTGTAAAAGTAAAGATGCTTATACATTATAATATTACATTATTATTATATTATACATTATGTCGGCTGTCCCTCCTTATACTTAACCACTTGCCTACAGTGCACTTTCACCCCCTTCCTGCCCAGACCGATTTTCAGCTTTCAGCACTCTCACACTTTGAATGACAATTACTCATTTATGCAACACTGTACCCATAAAAAATTGATGTACTTTTCTTCACACATATAGAGCTTTCTTTTAAAGGTATTTAATCACTACTGGGTTTTTTATTTTTTGTGCTATAAATAAAAAAAAGACAAAAAAAATATTGTTATTGTAAAAAACGCATTTTTCTTTGTTTCTGTCATAAAATTTTACAAAATTAGTAATTTTTCTTCACAAATTTTGGCCAAAATTTATACTGCTACTTATCTTTGGTAAAAATAACCCAAATAAGTATATATTATTTGGTCTTTGTGAAAGTTATAGAGTCCACAAGTTATGGCGCTAATCATTGAAAATTGATCACACTTGACCACACCTGAAGTACTGAAGGCCTATCTCATTTCTTGAGACACTAAAAAGTCAGGAAAGTACAAATACCCCCCAAATGACCCCTTTTTGGAAAGTAGACATTCTAATGTATTTAATAAGGGGCATAGTGAGTTTTTTGAAGTTGTAATTTTTTCCCACAATTCTTTGCAAAATAAAGATTTTCTTTTTTTTTTTTTTTTTACAAATTGACGTATTAACATGTTATTTCTCTCACACAGCATATGTATACTTGCAACTACACCCCAAAACACATTCTACTACTCCTCCTGAGTATAGCGATACCACATGTGTGAGACTTTTTCACAGCCTAGCCACATACAGAGGCCTAATATCCAAGTAGCACCGCCCAGCATTCTAGGAGCATAAATTACACACATAATTTCCTGACAACCTATCACACTTTTGAAGGCCCTGGAGCACCAGGACAATGGAAACCCCCATAAAATGACCCCATTTTGGAAAGCAAACAGCCCAACGTATAATTTTTGAGGCATAATGAGTCTTTTGAATATGTCATTTTTTTTCCACAAGTTTTTGGAAAATGTGAAAAGAAAATGAAAACGCATTTTTTTTTAACACAAAGCTGTCCATTTATGCAATATTTCTAACACATAGCATGTACATAGCAAAAATTGCACCCCAAAATACATTCTGCTATTCCTCCCAAATATGGCGATACCACATGTGTAACACTTTTACACAGCTTAGCCACATACAGGCCCAACATCCAAGTAGCACTTTACACAAAGTTGTCCATTTATCCACTTTAAGACTGGGCCTATTTTTGACACTTGGTGTTTACAAGCTAAAATCATTTTTTTTTGCTAGAAAAATACTTAGAACCCCCTAACATTATACATATTTTTTTTAGCAGAGACCCTAGAGAATAAAATGGAGATCGTTGCAATATTTTTTATCACACCATATTTACGCAGTAGTTTTCCAAATGCAATTTTTTTGAAAAAAATTCAATTTTTTAAATAAAAAAATAAGAAAAAACAGTAAATTTAGCCCAATTTTTCCATAATGTAAAAGATAATGTTACGCTGAGTAATTAGATACCCAGCACGCTCACGGAATGGCGCCAAACATTGGTACTTAAAAATCCCCATAGGCAACATTTTAAAAATGTGTACAGGTTACCAGCTTAGAGTTACAGAGGAGGTCTAGGGTTCAAATTATTGCTCTCGCTCTAACGATCGCGGCAATACCTCACATGTGTGGTTTGAACACCGTTTACATATGTGGGTGGGACTTGCGTATGCGTTCGCTAACGGGGACAAGGCACTTTAATTTTTTGTTTTTTCCTATTTATTTTATTTATTTATTTTTTATTTTTACAGTTTTTAAAAAAAAAAATGTTTTGATCATTTTTATTCCTATTACAAGGAATGTAAACATCCCTTGTAATAGAAATAGGCATGACAGGTCCTCTTTATTGTGCGATCTGGGGTCAAAAAGACCTCACACCTAAAAAAAAAAAAGCGGCCCTTTAAACCGGTTGCTAGGCAATGACTTTTGACGTAGCTCCGGTCCTCCAAGACCATATAGTCGAGTGAGGGCCATCTTGCCCTCATTCGACTTCCTGTCTCTGAGGATCCGGGACCGGATAGTTTTCCCCGCTGCCGGCGGGTCCGGTAAGCTGGGAAAACATCTGGGACGCGGCGGGAGGGGGCACCTCTTCCCCTGCACCGTAAGGGTAATTCCGCGGCGAATCCGCCACTGGGACCACCCTTATCTGAAAGCCAACCGCCCGCCGTTTAAAAAAATACTATCTGCTGCCATAACCCCAGTATTTAGCTTTTAATGGCCGACGTATATAGTCCTTAGGCGGTTGGTAAGTGGTTGCATGTATATAGCAAAAATTGCACCCCAAAATACATTCTATAAAGGAAAGTGTACAGGAATAGTCTGAGTCCATCTCCGATCCGCTACTATTAGCGATTTCAAATTCCGAATCGGATTCGGATACTGACGAGAGCTTCCCGATGCTCTCATCAGTCATGGAGAGGACCTGAAGGGCCTCCTCGCTGCTGTACATCCTTTTTGACATGCTGGCTGTGATGAGCTGTGCGACGGGTGACGGTTGACTGCGGATGATCACCGATGGGTGGCAGGTGACGATGACTGATGGGGTGACAGGAGACGGTCACTGATAGGGTGACAGATGACGATCAGATGATACAGAGAGATGAAACAAATCTCCCTACATAAGTGTTATTTGTATATCTGCTGTCTTCAGCTTTCTACACTGTTTAGAAAGTGAACACCGGGTTAGAATTTTTTCTTCCTGTTCCAGCACTGGGTGTGGAGTCTGGGCATACACGGTTTGACAGCTGATTGGAGGAAAGACACACACACCCCCTTCACACAGGCAGAGGAAAGAAGAAACTGAGCTGGGCTGTGAATAGACCAGCTCTCTGCTAATCTATCTCTATGCACCCACCCCGACACAAATTTCCAGCTGCTCTCGTTTGTCAGAACTTGTCAGAAGTTATCATGTTGATAACAGAGGAACGGAGCAGGAGAAAGAAATGGGACTTAGGGCTTTGGAGAGAGATAAGAAAACACTACAGATATGTGTGCCCAGGTCAAATTTCATGAATGGGGTTTACATCCTCTTTAAAGTAACGCAGTGCCGTATCACCTAGTCATGAAGGGGGGTAAATCTTCTGGAGGGCAAGTGGTTAACAAGTGAGTGACTGTTGGGTGTAGGATCCCGTAAGCTTGCACATCATGAACAAAAAAGGGGGCACAGTTTGGCATCTTTGCCCTGGATGCTGGATGACCTTGCCCTGGCACTGGTTATATGATTAACATAGAGATTAAATAAAATAGGAACCAGTTCAGGGCCTTGTGGTACACCTCTAGTGACTGCTCTCTGTTCTGAGTAAACCCCATTTACAACCACACTCTGGTATCTATCCTTTAGCCAACTGAAAATCCACCGAACCACCCAATGTGAAGTCCTAGCTTGTACAACCTATACGAGATCAATATGTGGAACTTTATGAAATGCCTTGCTAAAATCTGGATATGTTATGTTCAAAGCACATCCCTAGTCCAAAACATTGGTAATAATATGGTAAAATTAAATCAGATTAGTCTGACATGATCTGCCCTCAGTAAACCTGCAGTCATACAACTTACAGTGGAAAATCTGATTCTCAAAAAAATGCCCTTTCCTGATTGGATCTTTTTAAGGTAATACTTACAATAAAACCCTAAAATGATTACTCTTTGCAGATTTACAATAACTCCTCAGTTACCTGTTAAAGCTACGCTGTTGGTGTTGGTTCTTTATTTGTGCGCTTGTCTTCAGCTCCACATAGCTAGATGGAGGTGAGGGGTTGGCGGCAGAAGCGTCCGTGCAGTCTACCTCCCCCGACAACAGCAGAGAATGGGTGGCCAGACGACCCAAAAGAACACTGCAGAATGCTTCATTGGTGTTCACCGCTTCAGAAGGGCAGGGATCGCTGTAGGGGGTGTCTGGAGATGGAGGGTAACACATGTTAGTAATGTTCATTGAACAAACTGCGGAAACAACACAGTAAAGACAACAATTTGGATTTTTGGAATACATTTGGTTTCAATTAGGATGTTCAGCCAGCTTATTGAAGTGAACTTGTGGTCAAAGTATGAAAATTCAAGTATGTACATATACCTAATAAGCAGGAAGTTACATTAAAACAATCCCTCTCTGGCCCCTGTAGCTACAGGTACTATGGTGAAATTATTCTTCAAATTTCACAGAAGGAGCATTGAAGTCATTCAAGTTCTTCTCTCAGCTGCAAAGCTCCTCCTTCTCAGAAACTCAGCATCCATCTGCTCCTCATACCCAGCAGTGTCTCAGAAGACTAGCAGCACCAGCCTCCACCAGCAGCTCAAATTCCCCTGCTCCTCCCTCCCAGCACTGTCTCCAAAGACTAGCTCCCACTGCACCAGCCTCTACCAGCACTGCTACTCCCTCCCAGCAGTAAATCAGCAGCTCAGATTCCACTGCTCCTCCCTCCCAGCAGTAACTCAGAAGCTCAGATTCCACTGCTCCTCCCTCCCAGCAGTAACTCAGCAGTTCAAATTCCATTGTTACCCCTTTACTAAGCAGCTGCTCAGGGTGTACATTAGAGATTGGAAAGCTGCTGAATGACTGATGGGTTTAAGGCACACTGTAATTCAAATTTAAAATCCTTTGCTCACTGCAAATACAACCCTTGGAATTGTCTGCTGTATCACAGGCAATGGGTTGTGGCTCTGCATGACATTGTTGCTGGCGACAGATTAATGGATCTGTTGGGAAAATGGATGCATGGTGGGTGGCCAACACTTCATCCTCAGAGCATATTTAGCCCCTGGGCCACAAAGCTTTACTGGCTGCGAGAACGTTGAAAGTTAGGTAGCCGACAGCATCCTAGCAACCAGTGATCCTCTGTAGCTGACAGCATCCTAGCAACCAGTAATTCCCTGTAGCCGACAGCATCCTAGCAATCAGCAAAATGTGAGTGGGGGGGTAGGGGGTGGAACACGCAAAGATGTATACACACTGCAGTCTGTATATGCCAACACAAAGTTTATCTAAATTATCTCCCGTTGTCTTATTTATGAACTAGTTTAAATTCTAGCGACCAACTGTTAAAGTGACGCAAACAAAAACTACTTGAATGTGTTGCATACATTGGAACTAGTAGGGCTTTCATGAATTAAATGTAGGACTTTTTAAAAGTTACCATACAGCTAGAAAAGATTTGCAAATGCTTTATTGAATCATCCACCATTATACATTTCTATTGGGAGGAAACCTATAGTAATAATGGGAGAAAAACTCCATACAGACATCCAGCAATGTCCATGACTGTCTCAGCCATCTGGGACTACCTCCTCATTGACTAAGACACAACGGCAGCGCCATTGGCTCCCGCTGCTGTCAAAGTCAGTTAGCCAATGAGATGAGAGAGGGGGTGGGGCCGAACCACAGCTCCGTGTCTGAATGGATACATGGAGCTGTGCCTCGGCTCGGGTGCCTCCATAGCAAGCTGCTTGCTGTGGGGGCACTCAAAGGGAAGGAGGGGCCAGGAGACCTGAAGAGGGTCCCGAGAAGAGAAGGATCCGGGCCACTCTGTGCAAAACCAACTGCACAGAGCAGGTAAGTATAATATGTTTGTTATTTTTATTGAAAAAAAAATAAATTCGTTTTTACAATCACTATAAACCACAGACATAAATTAAAATGATTTACATTACTTTACAAAATTTACACACTTTTTAAAAGTAAAGCATTACTATATATTCTCCCTAAAGAATAAGTTCACCCTTTGAAACATGTTCCACCTGTATATAGGATGGAACATGTAACATCCTGCAGCCTCTCCCCATTGACCGTGGGCGGGCATCTTCTCAGGCTCCGCCACCCGGCCAGGTCATTCATTCACTGTCCTCTGTGAATGGGAAACTACCCTTTGTCGGCTTGTAGTTTCAATGAACTACCATGGTGCTGTTGAGCGCTCTGGTAGTTGTTTCATTCTTCCTGTCAGTGTGGATCTGTCTGCCCGATACACCGAGAAGTTTGCAGGAGTCGTGCATGGCACCCGTGATCTGCTGATCACAGGTGCAATCCTTTTCAGGCTCCAAGTAAAAAAAAATAAAAATTATAAATGCACATTTTTCACTAGCAAAAACATGTGCCTTTATTATTATTTTTTTAAAGGTGAACTTATCCTTTAACAAGTTATTCGAACAAGACCTGCAGGAAACAAACTCAATGCACAAGCAAAAGTTGCAATTCAGATTTGCATATTAAGCCATATGCAAACTGGATGTTTTTTTACGTGGCTGTTAAGAGTGTCTGGGGTTTTTTTTCTGCCTCTAAACGTCCCTGCATTTTAGCCTATGCGTCCATGCACAGAGAAGTTTAGAGCAAGAAAAAAATTCCCACTGCCAGTGTGGCCAGGAGCAATGGCGTCTTGGCAGAAAAATGATTGACGCCTATACTACGCTAACTCTAGACGTGTTTAGTGCTTGAGCGTTAATTCAATTCAATAGCCAGAATAAATTATTATTATGGTCAATTAAATTAATTAACACCCATGAGCTTGACGCCCATAAATACACTACATGTGTTTGAAAGCATCAAGCATTTTTTCTTCCAAAATCCTGCTCCAAAGGGGACAGGCGTCTAGGAGAGAGCAAAATGTCCAGTTTCCATGAGGCCTTAGAACAAACGACTTCTAAGAGGACAAATTAGTCTGCAGTAACCCTCTAAGACAGGGATCCTCAAACTATGGCCCTCCAGCTGTTGTGGAACTACACATCCCATAAGGCACTGTAAAACTCTGATATTCACAGACATTACTAAGCATGATGGGAATTGTAGTTCCTTAACAACCGGAGGGCCATAGTTTGAAGACCCCTGCTCTAAGGGCTCTTTCACACGGGCGTTCCGTTTGTCCGTTTTTCATCCCATCTGTTTGCGGATGAAAAACTAACAATGTATCTCTATGTAAATACGGATGTCAGCGGATGATCATCCGCTGAGATCCGTTTTTCGTCCGTTCAGTTCAGTTTTTTTGAACGGAAGAGAACCCTATTTTTTCTTCCGTTCAAAAAACGGAACGGACGCAAAAACGGATGTCAGTGGTGTCATCCGCTGACATCCGTATTTACATAGGGATACATTATGTCAGTTTTTCATCCGCAAACGGATGGGATGAAAAACGGACATACGGACCGGATGACACAAGTGTCATCCGTGTCCGTTTCAAAAAAAAAAAAAAAAGGAACTGATCGGGCATAAAAAACTGAACGCCCGTGTGAAAGAGCCCTAAGAGCTTGCAATATAGGAGAATTGATAATATAAAACATGATTAAAAAAGTTGTGAAGGCGCCCAGCCCTAATTAAAAGATGTTAAAACCTGCTGCCCTTTTAATTGTTAAATAACAATAAATAGGTATTGGATATATGGTAAAAAGGCGCTGGTAATCTTTAAAGTGCTGTGTATAAATACTTATAAAAATAACTTTAAATATTTTTCACAAAGTATAAAGGCTTGAATAGTGCAATATATCTTAAATAGTTAATAAAGTGCAAGTGTTATCCAGCTTCCGTGCAAAAAAATATAAAAAAACTTTTTTGAACCAGTGCTTACTTGTGCATCCACAAAGGATCAGTAACACCGCAAAACTGGTGCATATATTGGATCAATAAATATTCAATCAATAACTATTGTGCTCACAATTAAAGTGTTAAAGTGATAAAAAGTGCTTATAAATAATTAATCTTTAGTGCTTCAGGTGAAGGGGAGTGTCACTCGTTGCCTCTTACCAGATAATTTTGAGATACAGGCTGGAACGCAAGCCGACTGCCGTATGCTAGCAGGGAAGTAGGAGACACAAAGGGGATACTGCAGATCCTTGGAGGACTCTTTTCCTGATACCCGCAAGCAATCTATACAAATTGCCCAGTGCCAGGAGGGCACAACAAAATGTAAGAAGCCAACTATTTGTTATTTGTGTATTTCCATTAAAAACCAACAGTATTACACTATTGTTTGGCTATCTTATATGTCTTTATACATGCGGACCGTATCATCTATGTACGAGTAACGCACGAATAGGAGTAAGGATCAGGATACTCTGGAGAAAGGAGCCGATTAAAGGTTTGATCCACCTAAATAAAGGGATCACAGGCGTTGGGGGTCCTTGCGACCTGCCCTTATCTGGTAAGAGGCAACGAGTGACACTCCCCTTCACCTGAAGCACTAAAAGATCCAAGCGATTGAATTGATATTCTTTTTGCATGAATTGACTTGGACTAGAATTTAATTATTTATAAGCACTTTTTATCACTTTAACACTTTAATTGTGAGCACAATAGTTATTGATTGAATATTTATTGATCCAATATATGCACCAGTTTTGCGGTGTTACTGATCCTTTGTGGATGCACAAGTAAGCACTGGTTCAAAAAAGTTTTTTTATATTTTTTTGCACGGAAGCTGGATAACACTTGCACTTTATTAACTATTTAAGATATATTGCACTATTCAAGCCTTTATACTTTGTGAAAAATATTTTAAGTTATTTTTATAAGTATTTATACACAGCACTTTAAAGATTACCAGCGCCTTTTTACCATATATCCATTAGATAATATAAAACAGCCTCACTTACAAGCACATAAGAAGCTCTCAAACTTATAACCAGAGTACTGAAGCTTCTCCTGCTCCACGGTTCTCCCCTTCCTCTTCTTATATGCAGCTTCTGTCTCCCTCTCGCTGATGTACAGAGTACCTCGGAAGAGAGTGACAGCCAGGATCCAGCCTTCTTGGGTCTCAAACGGTGTACAGAGGATCTTAGTGAGATGGCCCCGCCAGGTGACAAAGTCCCGATCCACAGGTCTGAAGAAAGAAGAGAAACATTATTCTTTTATTGAACCCTAGCAGATGATGCACGTGTCCTCCAATGGCCCTCAATGCACCTATGCTTGCTGCATTTCCCTTGTTACACTCCATTAGCACCCAAGTGTGTGTTCTGTGCTTCAGCACCCCCCCCCCCCCCCCCATCATTTAAACATATTAATCCTAAATCACACTGCCTGCCTGACTTTTCTCAGGGCCAAGCAGTGCTATTTGGGTAGTGACTTTGACCCTTCCAAAAATTGCATGTGCACACCATGCATCCACAGGAATAAAAGGACCTGCTCACACATACGCACAGTTTGTAGTATAAACACTGTTATTTTCCACTATAGAATATGTTAACCAGGTGTCAATAGTTAGGTGCACCACATCCCTTAATTGGACATTAATGTATTGAGAGAAAAAATGCTATTTTAAAAAAGGTGCAAAAAATAATCAAAATTAATCAGACTTTTTAAAAAAAAATAATGTTTTTTATTTACTGAAAGCATCACAAATTTTTAAAATATATATACATAAGTTAAAACCATTGCACAATGTTCATACGATTAATGTGTGTATGTGGTGACTCCAGCTCTACATGTTTCGCCAACGATTGGCTTCCTCGGGAGACTTTATTGAGTCCAGCATATAAACTCAATGTGCAAAATCAGCATATAGAAAGAGTAACCCTGGGATAGGGAGGAACTCTCAATAGAAGTGAACAAACTTTGCAAATCCGGCCATCATAAAGAGAGTACATAATTAAAAAATACATAGGCAAAGGTAATGTTTAGCCAAACACCATGTCTGAGAAGTAGAGTCAGCCAAAGGTATATAGAAAAGCCAACTTTAATTTGAAGTGGAGTATGGTCTTATCCTCCAACCTGTGGACTGATCCATAAAAGCGAAGCTCCTGGGATATTGATCTGGTCAGTTAAGTAGCTGAGGGGTCACGGTCGCCTGACCTAAATCCAATAGAACACCTCTGGGACATTATGTTTCAGTCCATCAGGCGCCACCAGGTTCCACCTCGGTCTGTTCAGGAGCTCAGTGATGTCCTGGTCCAGATCTGGGATGAAATACCTGGTGGCATTAGGGGTTCCACAGACACCATCCATCGTCTCATTAGCAGCATGCCCTGACATTGTCAGGCATGCATACAAGCACGTGGGAGGCCATACAAACTACTGAGTACCATTTTGAGTTGCTGTAATTAAATTTCAACAAAATGGACTAGTCTGCTCCCTCATTTTTTTACTTTGATTTTTGGGGTGTCTTTGAATTCAGCCCTCTGTAGGTTGATAATTTTCATTTCCATCAAAGGATGTGCCATCCTTTCCTTCCTAACACATTACCCAGTCCATACCAGTATAGATTTCCAGCATTAAATTTTTCCCCATCGAGGTCTGATGTGTTTTCAAAGTGTTCCTTTCATTTTTATAGGTGTGTGTGTGTGTATAATATATATATATATATATATATATATATTCATCTATCTATATACACACACACACACATACATATATATATATATATATATATATATATATATATATATATATATATAGATGTAGATAGATAGACATACACACAGTATCTCACAAAAGTGAGTACACCCCTCACATTTTTGTAAATATTTCATTATATCTTTTCATGACACTGAAGTAATGACACTTTGCTACAATGTAAAGTAGTGACTGAGTGTACAGCTTGTATAACTGTAAATTTGCTGTCCCATCAAAAAAACTCAACACAGCCATTAATGTCTAAACCACTGGCAACAAAAGTAAGTACATCCCTAAGTGAAAATGTCCAAATTGGGCCCATGTGTCAATATTTTGTGTGGTGACCATTATTTTCCAGCACTGCCTTAACCCTTTTGGGCATGGAGTTCACCAGAGCTTCACATGTTGCCACTGGAGTCCTCTTCTTCCACTCTTCCATGACAACATTACAGAGCTGGTGAATGTTAGAGACCTTGCGCTCCTCCACCTTCCATTTGAGGATGCCCCACAAATACTCAATAGGGTTTAGGTCTGGTGACATGCTTGGCCAGTCCATCACCTTTACCCTCAGCTTTTTTAGCAAGGCAGTGGTGGTCTTGGAGGTGTGTTTGGGGTCGTTATCATGTTGGAATACTGCCCAGCGGCCCAGTCTCCGAAGGGAGGGGATCATGCTTTGGTTCAGCATGTCACAGTACATGTTGGCATTCATGGTTCCCTGAATAAACTGTAACTCCCCAGTGCCGGCAGCACTCATGCAGCCCCAGACCATGGCACTCCCACCATCATGCTTGACTGTAGGCAAGACACACTTGTCTTTGTGCCCCTCACCTGGTTGCCGCCCACACGCGCTTGACACCATACGAACCACATAAGTTTATCTTGGTCTAATCAGACCACAGGACATGGTTCCAGTAATCCATGTCCTTAGTCTGCTTGTCTTTAGAAAACTGTTTGCAGGCTTTCTTGGGCATCATCTTTAGAAGAGGCTTCCTTCTGGGACGACAGCCATTCAGACCAATTTGATGCAGTGTGCGGCGTACGGTCTGAACACTGACAGGCTGACCCCCACCCCTTCAACCTCTACAGCAATGCTGGCAGCACTCATACGTCTATTTCCCAAAGACAACCTCTGGATAGGACACTGAGCACGTGCACTCAACCTCTTTGGTCGACCATGGTGAGGCCTGTTCTGAGTGGAACCTGTCCTGTTAAACCGCTGTATGGTCTTGGCCACCGTGCTGCAGCACAGTTTCAGTGTTTTGGCAATCTCCTTATAGCCTAGGCCATCTTTATGTAGAGCAACAATTCTGTTTTTCAGATCCTCAGAGAGTTCTTTGCTATGAGGTGCCATGTTGAACTTCCAGCTGCAGGAAAATCTGACAAGTACAGGCTGTGTGGTACATGTGACAACAATCCCCTGTATTCTTCATATGTCTGGCCTATGGGGGAGAGTGGCAAGATGGAAGCCTTTTCTTACCAAGAAAAACATCCAAGCCCGGCTAAATTTTGCAAAAGCACATCTGAAGTCTCCCGAAAGCATGTGGGAAAATGTGTTATGGTCTGATGAAACCAAAGTTGAACTTTTTGGCCAAAATTCCAAAAGATATGTTTGGCACAAAAACAACACCGCACATCACCAAAAGAACACCATACCCACAGTGAAGCATGGTGGTGGTGGCAGCATCATGCTTTGGGGCTGTTTTTCTTCAGCTGGAAAAGGGGCCTTAGTCAAGGTAGAGGGAATTATGAACAGTTCCAAATACCAGTCAATATTGGCACAAAACTTTCAGGCTTCTGCTAGAAATCTGAACATGAAGAGGAACTTCATCTTTCAGCATGACAATGACCCAAAGCATACATCCAAATCAACAAAGGAATGGCTTCACCAGAAGAAGATTAAAGTTTTAGAAAGGCCCAGCCAGAGCCCAGACCTGAATCTGATTGAAAATCTGTGGGGTGATCTGAAGAGGGCTGTGCACAGGAGTTTTCCTCACAATCTGACAGATTTGGAGTGTTTTTGCAAAGAAGAGTGGGCACATATTGCCAAGTAAGGATGTGTCATGCTGATAGACTCATACCCAAAAAGACTGAGTGCTGTAATAACATAAAAAGGTGCTTCAACAAAGTATTGGTTTAAGGGTGTGCACACTTATGCAACCATATTATTTTAGTTTTTTATTTTTACTTTCCTCCACCTAAAAGATTTCAGTTTTTGTTCAAGTTGTTCAGTTGTTGTACAGTTTTGTAGGTCACATTAATAAGTCGAAGAATTCCTGAAATTATTTATCTTTGTCATTTTTTGTACATCACAGAAACCTTCCATAACATTATGACCACTGACAGGTAAAATTAACAACATTATCTCTTTACAAGGACAAAAGAAAGTGGGTGGGATATATTAGGCAGCAAGTGAACGTCCCTGAAGTTAATGTGTTGAAAACAGAAATAAAATGGGCAAGTGTAAGGATTAGAGTGACTGATAACAGCTAACTTTAATGGCTAGATGACTGGGACAAAACAGCTCTTGTGGGATATTCCTGGTCAGGACTAGAGATGTAAAATTTCTGGAAATTTTGAAGCCAACTGTTGGAGGTAAAAGATGGCGCCCACAAGCAAACTAAACTAGAGCCTTTCCCCTGCAGTGCCCCCTCATGGTAGAAATGCATATTTATTTTGTTTGAGAACTGCATTGGGAAGTACAGTGTTACTTGAACTGTATTCCAAGACTTGCTTGTTTTCAGCGAGAACTTGCAATAATTTAAGACTTTACATAAAGTTTGAGAAACCTTTCATACCATGTCATAGATATATTACGTATCAATGTAAAAGAACATATTCAATGCTTTTTTTTTTATTTAATGTTTAGGCTTTAAAAAAATAATTTCCCCTAACATTTCATTTTTTTCCCCAGGTCTTCACATCTCAGGACCTACCAACAGTGGTCCAAGGTAGGAAAACCAGAGAATTGGCGACAGGACCATGGGCAGCCAATCTCATGGATGCACATGGGGAGTAAAGGCTTATCCGTGTAGACTGATCCAATAGAAAAGCTACTGTAGCTCAAACTGCTGAAAAAGTTCATGTTGTTTCCGATAGAAAGGTGTCAGAACACACAGAGCATCTCAGTTTTTTGTGTATGGCGTGAGTAACCGCAGACCGGTCAGGGTGCCCATGCTGACCCAATGTCCACAGCCAAAAATGGGAGCATCAGAAATGGACCACAGAGCAATAAAAGAAGGTGGCCTGGTCTGATGGGGCTGGTAGATGAAAAAAGAAGCCACTGGAGGAAAATAAATAATGCTGGGGGCCTAGTGACGAGGCAGTGTTCTACACCAGCTTAAGGGAGTGGGGGCAAAAGGGGAAGAAAACTTTGTATATAGGTTTCCTTGCCCTTTAACCACTTTACCACCGGAGGATTTTGCTGTCTTACGTCCAGGCCACTTTTTGCGATTCGGCACTGTGCAAATTTAACTGACAATTGCGCAGTCGTGCGATACCGTACCCAAACGAAATTTATGTCCTTTTTTTCCCACAAACAGAGCTTTCTTTTGGTGGTATTTGATCACCTGTGCGATTTTTACTTTTTGCGCTATAAACAAAAAAAAGAGCGTAAATTTTGAAAAAATAACAATATTTTTCAAATTTTTTTATATGAAATTCCCCCCCAAAAAAATGTAAAAAAATCAACATTTTTTTTACATTTTTGGCCAATTTGATTTCTGCTACATATGTTTGGTAAAAAAAAAAAAATCACAATAAGCGTATTTTGATTGGTTTGCGCAAAAGTTATTGCGTTTACTAACTAAGGGAAAGATTTCTGTCATTTTTTGTTGTTTTTTTTTTTTTTAACGAGTAATGGCGGCGATCTGCGATTTTTTTTGCAGGACTGCGACATTGCGGCGGACAGATCGGACCCTTGACTGACATTTTTGACACTTTTGGGGGTACCAGTGACATTACTGCAGTAATCAGTGCTATATATATGCACTGTTACTGTAAAAATGACACTGGCAGGGAAGGGGTTAATTTTATTGGAGAGGGAGGGGTTAATGTATGCCTGGTGCTTACAAACGTGTGTGGGGGGAGGGGACTGTGTGACACAGGGACAGATCGCATGTTCAGCTATGCTGAACCCTGCAATCTGACCCTGCCTGTCACTTAGTATATCCGCCCGCTTGTGTTTACACAAGCGGGCGGATCTCCACACTCGATTCCCCGACGATCGGGGGAAGAGCAGCGCTGCTCCTACCCTGGCCCGACTCCTGCTGTGACTGAATACAGCGGGTGCGCGCGCCGCAGAGAAAGGGGAATGTCTGCCGATGTAGTACTACGTCGTCAGACGTTATCGAGCCACTTTGCCGCAGTAGTGCTCTAGTGAGCAGACGGCAAGTGGTTAAGAAGATGGTCATGAATATACAAATCATAATGATAATTGGCTTGAGTAGCGGCATGGTTGCCTTTGAAGGCCAAGAAACAACTGCTTAGATATTGAATGGCCATATAGCCATAAAAGCCCATGTATATAACCTGAACCACTGCCGCCTGCAAGATGAGATGTAGTCATATGACAGGACCAGACATTGTCAAGTAAATGCAGTCTTGGGCATTTTGGTCGCCATGTGTTAATACGGTTTTGGTCTCACCTCTTGCTCTCGCCATGGCCACTTCCTTTAATAAGTCCTCTGTTCTCCTTTATCCAAGTGAGTAAGTGTAGGAGACCCTCCTTCTCATCTTCATTCATCCGAATGTAGCGATCTTCAAATCCTTCCATCAGGTCCCACCCAAGAGAGTCACCATCCTTTTTCCCACCCTCAGGAGGACGGTAATAGCGCAATCGACGACCGTCAGCATGGAAACCGCGCTTTTCATCCAGTGAGAAGAAACCCACCTCGGAGGGCAGCCTGTAGAAGGGGAAGGAGCTCTGGTAAAGGGATGGTTGGGTTCTCAGGGGTGAAGGTGAACTGGAAGGGTACTTGCTCGGAGGGACTTCAGGTGGAGCCTCATCACAGCTTCTCTTAAGAATTTTCACTAAAATAAAAGAACATGAGAATTTCAAACGCAAAAGCACAACATTTGATGCCATTGCATATAAATCTTTTTGTATACATGTTTGTTTACCCTTTCCTTCCTTGTTATATAGATTTCTATTAAAGTGAAACTTCACTCCCCTAATCAACATTGATTATTTTTAACCACTTGACCTCTGGAAGATTTACCCCCCTTCATGAGCAGGCCATTTTTTGTGATATGGCACTGCGTTACTTTAACTGACAATTGCACGGCTGTGCAACGCTGTAACCAAAACCATAAAATGTATGTTTTTTTTTTTTCCCCACAAATAGAGCTCTCTTTTGGTGGCATTTGATCACCATTGTCATCTTTTGCGCTATAAACATTTTAAAAAATCACATTTCTTCATAAATTTAGGTCAATATAGAGTATCTCACAAAAGTGAGTACACCCCTCACATTTTTGTAAATATTTTATTATATCTTTTCATGTGACAACACTGAAAAAATGACACTTTTCTACAATGTAAAGTAGTGAGTGTAACTCAACACACAGCCATTAATGTCTAAACCACTGGCAACAAAAGTGAGTACACCCCTAAGTGACAATGTCCGAATTGGGCCCAATTAGCCATTTTTCCTCCACGGTGTCATGTGACTCGTTAGTGTTACAAGGTCTCAGGTGTGAATGGGGAGCAGGTGTGTTACATTTGGCGTTATCGCTTTCACTCTCTTATACTGGTCACTGGAAGTTCAACATAGCACCTCATGGCAAAAAAACTCTGAGGATCCTGAAAAAAAGAATTGTTGCTCTACACAAAGATGGCCTAAGCTATAAGAAGATTGCCAAGACCCTGAAACTGAGCTGCAGTATGCTGGCCAAGACCATACAGTGGTTTAACAGAACAGGCCTCGCCATAGTCGAAAAAAGAACTTGAGTGCACATGCTCAGCGTCATATCCAGAGGTTGTCTTTGGGAAATAGACGTATGAGTGCTGCCAGCATTGCTGCAGAGGTTGAAGGGGTGGGGAGTAGGGATGCACCGAAATTTCGGCCACCGAAATTATCGGCCGAAAATGAGCCTATCTCATTTCGGCGTATAATGGGTTAACAGTGCCGAAAATAAATATGGCCGCCGTGGGGAAGGAGGAGGGCGCAGTGCAGCTCAGGGCAGGTTTTAAAAGTCCCGCCTCTGGCCGGCCGTCCGCCTCTCAATGACGTTCCTACCACGATCTGTGCATTAATGAATGGACATACCAGGCGGGGCACGACTATGTGTAAATGAGAACAGAACTGACCTGACACCGGGCGGGGGGAGCGGCCGCTATTAGCTGTAACTATGTGAGAGCTTCACTTCCCTGACAGGCATGTATCTCCGCTGTCAGGGAAGTGAAGCTCTCACATAGTTACAGCTAATAGCGGCCGCTCCCCCCGCCCGGTGTCAGGTCAGTTCTGTTCTCATTTACACATAGTCG
The DNA here is from genome assembly GCF_965119305.1 of Pelophylax lessonae. NCBI lineage: Eukaryota > Metazoa > Chordata > Amphibia > Anura > Ranidae > Pelophylax > Pelophylax lessonae. The sequence continues at coordinate 60,256,218 of NC_138774.1, forward strand.
TGCTGAGCTGACAGGGATGGATCACATTAGTTCTCTCTATAGCGGCCGCTCGCCCCGCCCCCCCCGCCTGGTATGTCCATTCATTAATGCACAGATCGTAGTAGGGACGTCATTGAGAGGCGGTGCCGCCGGCCAGAGGTGGGACTTTTGAATGAAGGACACCCGAGGAGGGGGACGCTGAGGCAGTGGGGGGGGGGGGGGGAGCTGAGGCAGCTTACCAATGGTATTTGTATTATGAAGCATGAGGGGTTAATGTATTGTCACTGCCGGTCACTCATCTATTAGTGACCGACCAGTGGCAGGTAATTAAGCCCTTTGTGCTGCATTAGTGCAACCAGTATCAGTGCAACCAGTGTTAATTAACACTGATACTGGTTGCACTGATACTGGTTGCACTAATGCAGCACAAAGGGCTTAATTACCTGCCACTGGTCGATCACTAATAGATGAGTGACCGGCAGTGACAATACATTAACCCCTCATGCTTCATAATACAAATACCATTGGTAATTAAATTAACCTCTTGCCAACCCATCACAGTACATATACCGTGACAGGGTGGCAGCGACAGGTGTACGTCACTGCCTGTTTTTGGTGTATGCCCCTGTTCTATCCATTTTAAAAATTTTTGGGGGAAAAAGTAATTTTCGGTTTTGGTTTTCGGCCAAGGGCATCCTGCATTTTCGGTTTCGGCAAAAAATTTCATTTTGGTGCATCCCTAGTGGGGAGTGAGCCTGTCAGTGCTCAGACCATACACCGCACACTGCATCAAAATGGTCTGCATGGCTGTCATCCCAGAAGGAAGCCTCTTCTAAAGATGATGCAGAAGACAGCCCACAAACAGTTTGCTGAAGACAAGCAGACTAAGGACATGGATTACTGGAACCATATCCTGTGGTCTGATGAGACCAAGAAAAACTTATTTGGTTCAGATGGTGTCAAGCGTGTGTGGCGGCTACCAGGAGAGGAGTACAAAGACAAGTGTGTATTGCCTACAGTCAAGCATGGTGGTGGGAGTGTCATGGTCTGGGGCTGCATGAGTGCTGCTGGAACCGGGGGAGATACAGTTCATTGAGGGAACCATGAATGCCAACTTGTACTGTGACATACTGAAGCAGAGCATGATCCCCCTTCCTTCGGAGACTGGGCCGCAGGGCAGTATTCCAAGATAACGACCCCAAACACACCTCCAAAACGACCACTTCCTTGCTAAAGAAGCTGAGGGTAAAGGTGATGGACTGGTCAAGCATGTCTCCAGACCTAAACCCTATTGAGTATCTGTGGGGCATCCTCAAAAGGAAGTTGGAGGAGTGCAAAGTCTCTAACACAGCTCTCTAGCACAGCTCCGTGATGTCGTCATGGAGGAATAGAAGAGGACTCCAGTGGCAAACCTGTGATGCTCTGGTGAACTCCATACCCAGGAGGGTTAAGGCAGTGCTGGATAATAATGGTGGCCACACAAAATATTGACACTTTGGGCCAAATTTGGACATTTTAACTTAGGGGTGTACTCACTTTTGTTGCCAGAGGTTTAGACATTAATGGCTGTGTGTTGAGTTATTTTGAGGGGACAGCAAATTTACACTGTTATACAAGTTGTACACTCACTACTTTACATTGTAGCAAAGTGTAATTCCTTCAGTGTTGTCACATGAAAAGATATAATAAAATATTTACAAAAATGTGAGGGGTGTACTCACTTCTGTGAGATACTGTATATAAATATTCTGCTACATTGTTTTGGTAAAAATCCCAATAAGCGTGTATTTATTGGTTTACACAGGCATCTACAAACTATGGTATATATTTATACTAGTAATGGCAGCGATCAGCAACTTATAGTGGGACTGTGTTATTGCGGCAAGCAATCAGACACTAACTGACACTTTCCGGGAACCAGTGACACTAAATACAGTGATCAGTGCTAACACTATGCACTGTCACTGTACTAAGGACACTGGCAAGGAAGAGGTTAAACATCTAGGGCAATCAAAGGGTTAACTGTGTGCCTAGCCAGTGTTTTTGTGTACTGTATGTGCTGCTTTTACTAGGGGAAGTAACAGATTTTAGTCCCTGCTTTGCAGGTACACAAAATTCATCCCTTCCCCCTGTCAGAACGGAGATCTGCTTTGTTTACCTAGGCAGATCAAATATTGTTCACAAATCTGTCTAAATCCATGTTAGTGAGCACTTCTCCTTTGCCGAGATAATCCATCCACCTCACAGGTGTGGCATATCAAGATTCTGATTAGACAGCATGATTATTGCACAGGTGTGCCTTAGGATGGCCACAATAAAAGGCCACTGTACAATTTTAATGTATTGGGGGGGGGGGGTCCGAAAACCAGTCAGTATCTGGTGTGACCACCATTGGCCTCACACAGTGCAACACATCTCCTTGGCATAGAGTTGATCAGGTTGGTGTTTGTGGCCTGTGGAATGTTGGTTCACTTCTCTTCAATGGCTGTGCAAAGTCTGGATATTGGCAGGACCTGGAACACGCTGTCGTTATACGCTGATCCAGAGTATCCCAAACATGCTCAATGGGTGACATGTCCGGTGAGTATGCTGGCCATGCAAGAACTGGAATGTTCTCAGCTTCCAGGAATTGTGTACAGATCCGTGCAACATGGGGCCGTGCATTATTATTCTGCAACATGAGGTGATGGTCGTGGATGAATGGCAAAACAATGGGCCTAACCATTTTTAGTTATCTTTTGTTTTTTTTTAAAAAAAATACCAAATGATAGAATAAAACAACCATAATTAACAATGAGATATCCCATCCATCCATCCATCCCAAAAGCTTGATCCAACAACCTCCTAATAAAGAAACTAAAAAGAAACTAAAGGACTATATAGGATTCTCCAATAAGGAGTTCTCAAAAAACCCCCGAGAAAACATCTTTGATATGCCTGACTACTAGGCACACCAATAACATCCCTCATGGAAAAACACTGTGGGTAATTCTCACATTATTACTGCTGTTAAAACTATTTTCTTTGTTTATATATATATATATATAACTATATGTTTTGTAATAATTATTGCTTTTTATTTTCAATATATACACTTTGTTTCAAAATGGCAAAACATCTCCATCCTCAGATCTGCTCCCGGCACGGTAAGCCCCTGTTCTAATAGACAGGGGCTGCTAATGAGACCGGAAGGGTTAACTGTCATCTTCCCATCTGACCGCGGTCAGACGATTCCGAGCCTCTCTCTCCGTGTCGGCGGCCGCAAGTCAGACTGGTCCATACTGCGCGCGCATCACCCAGGCGCCTGCGCAGTATGGGGATGCCACGTCACTGACTAATAAAGCCAAGTACGTGCAGCGCTAACCGCGCATGCGCGAACGGCTTTAAAAGGCCGGGGAGCCGATGTCTCTCCTCACTTCCCTCCAGGCGAGGGAACAGGACGGACGCCGACCTACAGCTCTGGAAGAAGATCACTCACACCATTTCTCTTCAATAAAAACGTAAGTTATATGGATCTCATTGATCCATACAAAACCATTTGAAGTCACTAATAAATATTGCAAAAATACACCCATTGATGTAAAAGCACTGAAACCATCCACATGTACTCTTCTAGAAACGTTATATGAGGAAAGAGCTGCATCCTACCTGTGGCGCTGAAAAACACCTCTCCCTCCTTTACTTGGCAAAAGTAAGTTTACAATGGGCATTTAAAGTGGAGTTCCACCCAAAAGTGGAACTTCCGCTTTAGGGAGTCCTGACCCCCCGACATGCCACATTTGGCATGTCATTTTTTGGGGGGGGGAGCGGGTACCTAGTTTTGACAGGTACCCGCTCCCACTTCCGCTCGGAGCGCCGCGGCGCCCTGAGCGGAAGTTCTCCTCTCCCCCTCCCTCCCTGCAATCTTCTGGGACACGTCAGAGGTCCCAGAAGATTGCCGGCCAATCACGGCGCGCAGCGCGACTCGCGCATGCGCAGTGGGCACCCGGCTGTGAAGCCGCAAACTGTAACAGCCGGGTGCCCACAGCAGTGATGCCGGCGCCGTGGGAGAGGATCGAGGCTTCCGGCGGCCGCATCGCTGGACCGTTGGACAGGTGAGTAAATGGCTGGAACTCCGCTTTAAAGACCCACAAGAGCTACCTCACAGCATTGATACAAATTATATTATAAACTGGATGCAAGAAGCATCCTAACAAAATATACATATGATCTTTCTAGAATGAACTTCCTATGACAGTGCTGCAAGCCATTGGGTTACGCTTATATGGACGTGTATACTTAATCTGTCAGTAAATGAACAACTAAAATTATACGGTAGAAAACACCAAAATACAAATTAAACATATATATATATATACAATATATATTTTTCCAGACCAAGGTACACTACGGTTCCTTGCTGCAGTTGCTGAGGATACAGAGAAAGCTTTTTTGCTGAAACAAAGTAAAACTATGTATGTACAAATACCCTATTTCCTTTTATTCATTTATTTTTGAAACTTTAATTATATGTATATTTGCAATAACGGAAATGTTATTGTTTATACATTACAGCTGGGTGACAAAAAAACTCTTTGAAAAAGGCGATTAACAGCCGAAACGCGTCAGAACTCGGATGAACTCTATGAACCATCTTTTCCTGGAAATTCTACAGGAAAACACAGAGATTATACTCCGATTTATGTCACAAGTTACCACACATGTCACAGATTCACTAGAATCTCTCTTTTTGTTCAATCACATTGGGCCTATACCCAAACACTAATGTTCACAATATTGAGATGTATGTTTATATGTATATAACAGAATAAACCCCAATTATTTTATTTCTTGAATTTAATTTACTAATTGCCCACAAAGTCCCAAATTTTGGCTTGAGACACCAAAAAACCCCCTACTCTTCAAACAATGGGCCTCAGGATCTCATGTGGGCCGCATGTTACAAGAGATGGTCAGAGATTGCGGACAGCATGGTGCAAGAGATGGTCAGAGATTGCGGACAGCATGGTGCAAGAGATGGTCAGAGATTGCAGGCACGGTGCAAGAGCTGGTCAGAGATTGCAGGCACGGTGCAAGAGCTGGTCAGAGATTGCAGGCACGGTGCAAGAGCTGGTCAGAGATTGCAGGCACGGTGCAAGAGCTGGTCAGAGATTGCAGGCACGGTGCAAGAGATGGTCAGAGACTGCAGACACGGTGCAAGAGATGGTCAGAGACTGCAGACACGGTGCAAGAGATGGTCAGAGACTGCAGACATGATACAAGAGATGGACAGAGACTGCAGACATGATACAAGAGATGGTCAGAGACTGCAGACATGATACAAGAGATGGTCAGAGACTGCAGACATGGTGCAAGAGATGGTCAGAGACTGCAGACATGATACAAGAGATGGACAGAGACTGCAGACATGATACAAGAGATGGTCAGAGACTGCAGACATGATACAAGAGATGGACAGAGACTGCAGACATGATACAAGAGATGGTCAGAGACTGCAGACATGATACAAGAGAGGGTCAGAGACTGCAGACATGCTGCAGGAGACAGTCAAACTGTGAACATGCTTCAGTAGACAGCCATAAACTGGAGACATATTACATTAAACTGCTAGAAACCTTTGCTATTAAAATGGAATTCTGCAGGGGCCCTGAGAGCTGAACAAAAAGTGCGAAAGGGCTGCATGTGGCCCCCAGCTAGGCACCAGGGCTTCGATACTTTTACGGACAGACATCCAATTTTCATGCAAATAAAAACAATACAAATTTTTAGCCTGAAAATTGCTTATAGCATGGAAAACTATATATATTTTTTCCCTGAAAGCAAAGCTGTAAAATAAAAAAAGATGGTAGTTGCAACTTTAATGACATCACATATTAGCGCAAATCAAACCTATACCTTTTATTTAAAAATTACATTAAACTTAGTGCATCTCTAAGAATTATTTTCCAGTTTTAGATAGAGTAGGGAAAAGTTAAGTTTTTGTTGATGTCCGGATCCCCGCTATAGAGATTCACCCCTCTATTTGTACTGAGGACTACTATCATCTAAAAAGAAAGAAGAAATTCAAGATTATGGAATTGTCCCCAGAACATGAGCGAAGAGGAAATCTTCCCTGCTCTGTGGACAATTAAGATAAAAAGGGGGGTGGGGGGCAATTCCCAGAACTTTGAAAAATGTCCTATAACTTCCTGTTGCATCTCTGGGACAGGATGTGAAAAGAAATTTCTCTAATGGTAAACAGACAGCAAAAATATCCTGTCTGGGGCTCTGACCATGATCTACTCTATACAAGAAAAAAAGTTCAGGCTTTAAATATTTAATTTAATATTTAGTTCACACAAAATCTCCCATTTTCTTTTTTTTTCTTAACCACTTTACCGCTGCTCACGTTGATACTACTGCGGCAATGTGGCTCTTGTTTTTTTTTTTTTTTTTAAAGCCCGTGGTGTGTGAAACACACTCAAAAGACTTACACCCGGTGCATAAAAAAGTGCACACACGCAAACGTGAACACACAAAAAGTGCACAAGGCGTACACACATGGCCCTCCTCCGAAGAGGAAGGGCCCTGACCCTGATCCCCCGGGGCGCGAAGCTCCTGACAGGGACTGAGGTACTCACTTAGGTCCACCCAGCCGAAGCCGGGCAGACCCCATTCTTCAGGGGGACTGCCGAAACAGCCCACCCCGAGTACTAGGTAGGGCTCCCCCGAAGGGAGACCCCATGGGAGAGGGCGAACTAAGCCAAAAGGCCATATCCACCCCCTCCCAAGACTTACAGGGCAGGCCCGAGGACCTACGCCATCCAAGTCGTGCAAGTGACAAAACAACCAAAAAGGGACATACGTGAACACACAAACAAAGAAAGAACAGAGTGGGGAAAAGGGAAGTGGAGAAGTGCTGGGTAGTGCCTAAGTGCAAGACCTCGGCAGGCCCCCCGGCCAGGAATAAAAAATTCCTCTGGTGTTGGCCAAAAGGCCCACCCCAAGAGGCAGGTGCTTGAAAAAGTGTGATGGTGCAGTGACCAAGGTGCCACAAAAACTCAGGTGAGCTGCCCCTCACCAGTGAGATTGAGGCACCCCTGGGCTGCCACCCCAGGGGCACGTACACCACGGGCTTTTTCGGTCTCAGCTCCTGGCCAGACCCAGTGTAGCCCTTCCTGTCAGGAGGCCAGGAATGCAGACAGCTCGGGGAGAGCCCGACCTCGAGGGTATAGAAAATGGCCCCCTTCTAGCCAAATTCACCCAAGAGGGAAGGCCCTTCCCCTCACCATCCGCACTCCCACCAATTACATCCAGGAGCAGTACTAACCGTGGTCGCCCGGCTTTCCCACTCCCTTCAAACTGACAGGGGCGGACCCATTCAAATCAGGAAGGCATTGGAACCGTCCGGCTTTCTCTGGTTTGGCCTACTCCGGTCCTCCAGTTACGCCCAGAGCGCCCCGGTATACTTCGGCCACCACCGATACTAACCTTCAGGTTCCATTCCAACACTGATAAGAACAGATACTACACTTGATCTTAGCCAAAAGGCCGAGAAGCGATTGTGGCTCTTGTAGGTCTGACGACGTAGACCTACGTGGGCAGACCCTCCCACCTTCTAGGCGGCGCGCGCGCGCCGCCAGAGGCTCGCTCCCGCTGTATTCAGTCACAGCGAGAGTCGGGCCAGGGGAGGAGCGGCGGGGATCGCCACTGCTCTTCCCCGATCGTCGGGGAATCGAGTGTGGAGATCCGCCCGCTTGTGTAAACAGAGTGGGCGGATCTCCTAAGTGACAGACAGTGACAGATTGCAGGGTTCAGCATAGCTGAACCCTCGATCTGTCCTTGTGTCACTCAGTCACCTCCCCCCCCACACGTTAGTAAGCACCAGGCATACATTAACCCCTCCCTCTCCAATAAAATTAACCTAACCCCTTCACTGCCAGTGTCATTTTTACAGTAACAGTGCATATGTATAGCACTGATTACTGCAGTAATGTCACTGGTACCCCCAAAAGTGTCAAAAATGTAAGTCAGGGGTCTGATCTGTCCGCCGCAATGTCGCAGTCCCGCAAAAAAAAAAAAAAAAAAAAAAAAAATCGCAGATCGCCACCATTACTTGTTAAAAAAAAAAACACCAAAAATGACAGAAATCTTTCCCTTAGTTAGTAAACGCAATAACTTTTGCGCAAACCAATCAAAATACGCTTATTGCGATTTTTTTTTACCAAACATAGGTAGCAGAAAACAAATTGGCCAAAAATTTTAAAAAAATTTAGATTTTTACATTTTTTTGGGGGGGAATTTCATATAAAAAAAGTGAAAAATATTGTTATTTTTTCAAAATTTACGCTCTTTTTTTGTTTATAGCGCAAAAAGTAAAAATCGCACAGGTGATCAAATACCACCAAAAGAAAGCTCTGTTTGTGAGAAAAAAAAAGGACGTCAATTGAATTTGGGTACAGCGTCGCACGATCGCGCAATTGTCAGTTAAATTCGCACAGCGCCGAATCGCAAAAAGTGGCCTGGACGTAAGACAGCAAAATCCTCCGGTGGTAAAGTGGTTAAATGTAAAAAACTGAAACTGTGTCAAAAAAATGATCACTGACAATATTAAAGTGGGAGTAAATTCCCATGTATGGTTTTTACCTAAGGTACTGTAAATATCTCCTAAGCGTACAGGAAATATTTACTTTAGATGCAGTTGGTGAAGTCACCGCCACATGAGTTCTGAAGGGACGGCATACCTGTGCTATTCCTTTAGAGCAGGGGTCTTCAAACTACGGCCCTCCAGCTGTTGCGGAACTACACATCCCATAAGGCCTTGTAAAACTCTGACATTCACAGACATGATTAGGCATGATGGGAATTGTAGTTCCTGAACAACTGGAGGGCCATAGTTTGAAGACCCCTGCTTTAGAGCCATGCTGTAAACAGCGACTCTGTGCGCATGTGTGCGAGTGACGTCATTGCTAGCCCAGCCAATCTGATAGCTGAAGCTCGCGAAACCAAAAAAAAAAAAAAAGAAGACAGGGTGATGATGGAAGCGCCTTCAGCGGTGACTTGATGTCCGCCAGCACCCGCCAATGCTGCGGTACACAGGCAGAGCGGCGGTCTGTCTATGTAAACAAGGCAGATAGCCGTTCTGTCAGTACAGAAGGCATGGATCCTGTGTCTCTGCTAAGCAGGGCCACCAATCCATGCCTTCTTTTAGTACAAGCACCTCCCCCACAGTAGCAAAGCACACAGTTAACCCTTTGATCGCCCCTGATGTTTAACCCCTTCTCAGCCAGTGTCATTAGTACAGTGACAGTGCACATTTTTTAGCACTGATCCCTGTATTAGAGTCAATGGTCCTAAAAAAAAAAGTGTCAGTTAGTGTCCGGACTGCCTGCCGCAATATCGCAGTCCCGCTAGAAGTCGCTAATCGCCGTCATGACTAGCAAAAAATAAATAAAAATAACCCACAGTTTGTAGACGCAATAACTTTTGCGCAAACAAATAAAGATACGCGTATTGGGTTTTTTTTTTTTTTTTTTTTTTTAACTAAAAATATGTAGCAGAATACATATTGGCCTAAATTGATGAATAAATTCGATTTTTTACATTTTTTTATTGGATATATTTTATAGCAGAAAGTGAAAAATATTGTTTTGTTTTTTTTCAAAACTGTCGGCTTTTTTTGTTTATAGCGCAAAAAATAAAAACCGCAGGAGGTGATCAAATACCGCCAACAGAAAGCTCTACGTGTGGGGAAAAAAGACATTGATTTTATTTGGGTACAGCGTCGCATGACCGCGCAATTGTCAGGCAAAGTAACACAGTGCCCGAACAACAAAAAAATGGCCTGGCCATGAAGGGGGGGGGGGGGGGGTAAATCTTCTGGAGGTCAAATGGTTAACAAAATCTTTCCAGCCCATCAGTGTAGAGCTGACCCCCCCTCCTCTGTGTATAATCATTGACTAGAATGTTGTCACCTCACTCACTACACACAATGAGAGTGCTGAAACCAAGCACAGCCAGACACACAATAAACAGATAGGAGACAGATCAGACACAGCAGCCAGCACACATCCTCCTATAACACGGTGACAGGCCCTCTGTAATGACTGTACGAAGCTGCAGGCCCTGCAGTGTATATATACCAATCTCCTGCCCCTAAATCACAGCTACGACCATTACCAAACCCCACCTTCTCCATTGTCCTCCATCCTTCTTCTGTTTATGTTTCACTTCTATCGTGACGTCCAATAAGAGGCGCCGGAAGTTCCTCCTATCACTAGAGACCCACTTCCTGCTTTTGCTCGCTACCAGAGGCTCCATTTTGTTGTCGTCTATTCCCTTAGCTTTCTATTGAGCAGCGGTCTCCAAGAACATGGCGGGTCATACTGGGGCAGCTGTGCATTTAGGAGACGTCTCTCATTGCTGAGTTGGAGACTGGAGAAGGAGGTAGACAGGAGGAAGTGCTGGTAAGTGTTGGCTGTAGATGTGGAGGTTGCTTCTCTGTTTTTTTTTAATTTATATCTATTGTACCTTATTTGGTGATTGTTATAGGGAGACTTCCTTTCTACATACAACGTTATAGATATACAATATGTTCTCATACATTCTACTGGGTGTGATGTCATAATGGAATACAGAGTCATTAGAATGTTTGTAAAGCTATTAGGAAAAAAAAAAAAAAAAAAATATATATATATATATATATATATATATATATATATATATATATACACACAATATAACAGTTATGTATACTCCATAATGACATCACATACAATCTAATGAAAAATAAATACAAATAATAATATATGTTAACCTAATAAGCATATATTCTCTAATGACAAGGGATGATGAGCTCAGGCAGGATCAGACTAGGCTCTGAGCCCCCCCAATGTGTGAGCCCCCCCCCCCCCCCCAGGGAACTGTCACCTGTGCTGGTTAATCATCTGTTCCTCACCCGTCAGCTGTACGTATACAAGGGCTATGTGATGATCGACCAGCACAGGTGACAGCTGTGGGCTCAGAGCCTTGTCTGAACTTGCCTGAGCTAATCCAAAAACTAAATATATTCTTCAACTACTTGAAAACCTGGCTTTTTTTTAATTTAATTTTAAAATATTACCTATAACCCCCAAACATTATATATATATATATATATATATATATATATATATATATATATATATATATATATATATATATAATTTTTTATAGCAGAGACCCCTAGGGAATGTCGATAGTTGCACTTTTTTGTTACACTGTATTTGCACAGCGGTTTTGGAAAAAAAAATAACACTTTAATGGATTAAAAAACAAAACACAATAAGTTACCCCAATTTTCTTTGTATATGAAAGATGATGTTACGCCTAGGGATGCACCGATCCGATATTCGGATTGGATATCGGTGCCGATATGGCCATTTTAGATGGATCGGGGGATCCAATCCATCTAAAATCCGCTGGCCGATCCGGTTTTTGCTTGGTAACGGCTCAGCCGTCCCTTACTAGGTGCAGTAGTAGTATGGGATGACCGATCCACTGGCCGATCCGGTTTTTGCTTGGTAACGGCTCAGCCGTCCCTTACTAGGTGCAGTAGTAGTATGGGATGACGGATCCACTGGCCGATCCGGTTTTTGCTTGTTAACGGCTCAGCCGTCCCTTACTAGGTGCAGTAGTAGTATGGGATGACCGATCCACTGGCCGATCCGGTTTTTGCTTGTTAACGGCTCAGCCGTCCCTTACTAGGTGCAGTAGTAGTATGGGATGACCGATCCACTGGCCGATCCGGTTTTTGCTTGGTAACGGCTCAGCCGTCCCTTACTAGGTGCAGTAGTAGTATGGGATGACCGATCCACTGGCCGATCCGGTTTTTGCTTGGTAACGGCTCAGCCGTCCCTTACTAGGTGCAGTAGTAGTATGGGATGACCGATCCACTGGCCGATCCGGTTTTTGCTTGGTAACGGCTCAGCCGTCCCTTACTAGGTGCAGTAGTAGTATGGGATGACCGATCCACTGGCCGATCCGGTTTTTGCTTGGTAACGGCTCAGCCGTCCCTTACTAGGTGCAGTAGTAGTATGGGATGACCGATCCACTGGCCGATCCGGTTTTTGCTTGGTAACGGCTCAGCCGTCCCTTACTAGGTGCAGTAGTAGTATGGGATGACCGATCCACTGGCCGATCCGGTTTTTGCTTGGTAACGGCTCAGCCGTCTCTTACTAGGTGCAGTAGTAGTATGGGATGGGAGCCGCTACTTCCTGTATAGGTCCGGCTCACAGGCGGGATGATATCAGATGCACTCTGCCTGTGAATGGAGGAGCCGTACACATGAAGCAGCGGCTTTGCTCTGTACTGCAGCCGCTTGCTTTGTGTGTAGCTCCGGATCGGTATCGGCGATTTCACAACGCCAGATATCGGTATCGGGTCCAAAAAAGTCGGATCGGTGCATCCCTAGTTACACCGAGTAAATTGATCCCGAATATATCATGTATTTCTTCTTTTTCTTTTTACACTGTCCCTTTTTTAATTTTTTTTTATTTTTTTTTATCCCTTTTTATTTCTATTGCAAGGAATGTAAACACCCCTTCTACAGCCCTGTCCAGCTCTCCTAGAGTAACTGCCTGTCTCCTGGAATCTCCTCTATGCTCTTGAGACTGTGCTGGGAGACACAGCAAACCTGGCAGTGGCACGTATTGATGTGCTATCCTGGAGCAGATGGACTGCCTGTGCAACCTCTATAGGGTCCAGATATCATCTCATGCTACCAGCAGTGACACTGACCCTAGACAAATGCAAAACTAGTGAAAAACAGTCAGAAAAGATGAGTAGGGGAAAAAAATGTCAGTGGCCTCCACCTGTAAAACTATTCCTGTTTTGGAGGTCATCTCATTGTTGTCCATCTAATGCACCTGTTAATTTTAAACAGCTGAAACTGATTAACAACCCCCTCTGCTACTTAACTGACCAGATCAATATCCTGGGGGTTTAATTGACTTGATGCTATACTCTGATTAAAAAGTGTTCCTTTAATTCCCAAAATGCATTGTGCTGTTGGCTGAAAATGAGTGACCGGAATCTGGAGCACTGGATTACCATCATATTTTGCGTGAAAATGTGTGGGTGAAACTTTAGCTTTCCTACAACAGGTTTTTGGTGAACATTCCATGAAGAAATCAAGTGTTTTTAAATGGTTTTAAATGGTCTATAGCAGAATGATGGCTGGTCGGGGGCTCCATTGTCCTGACTGGACATCATATGACTTCCTCCAGAACAAGCCTCTGTGCGTGACCCTGGGGACACGCAGCGTGGCGATCAGTGGTGTGGTGTGTCGCCTGGACACACCACATCTCCGATCACAGTACAGAGCCTAAGACATAGGCTCTTTATCACGTAAACAGCTGTGTCCAATCCCAGCTGATCACAGTGTAAGTAGGAAGTGTTGGTTATCGGCAATCCTCTTATCATGCTGACAGGGCGTAAATGGATAAGAACCCCCCCCTGTCGGGGGGTCTGCGCTGATAATCAGTGCAGCCCCATCAGCGATGCCCCATTCCTGCCAGTGCCCCCCCAGTGATGCCCATCAGTGGCACCTTTCAGTGCTCATTTGTGCTGCATATCAGTGCCCATCAGTGCTGCATAATAATGCCCGTTGGAGCAGCCTCATCAGAGCACATCAGTGAAGGAGAAAAATTACTTATTTACAAAATTTTGTAACGGAAACTAGGAAAAAAAAATATTTTTTCAAGATTTTTAGTATTTTTTTTGTGTTTAGAAAAAGATAAAAAAAAACAAGTGATAATAAATTACCACCAAAAAAAAAAAGCTCTATCTGTCTAAAAAAAAAAAAAAGATAAAAATGTTGTTTGGGTACAGCATTGCATGACCGCGCGATTGTCATTCGAAGTGCAACAGCACTGAAAGCTGAAAATTGGCCTGGGCAGGAAGGGGGTGAAAGTGCCCGGTAATGAAGTGGTTAAGGAGGGGTTGGACGATGTCGACTCCACAATGATGCAAGAAGTGGGCCAACAAAAAAAAAATGCAAAGGACGGATGCCAATGTGGACAGAGTGCGAACCCTCCCACGCTCAGATCAAAGGTTGAGTGTGCGAATGATTCACAAGGGGACTACTTTGAAGGTGACAACAGCCACTAGTTGTTGTCACAAACATTTATTTTTTAGTCCATTCTAGGAATTAAATTGTCACACCTCATAGTCATTAGATAATATGTATTGTCATTCTCAACTAGGATTCCTCTGGAAATCTTCTCAGTGACATCAATGATCCTAGCTGTCTATAAGGGGGAATTTTTTTCTCACTGACTGCCAATGTAAGGAGCGTTCTTCCCACTGACTATCACGCTAATGTTTCCTGATTTGTAGATACAGGCATACCCCATTTTACGTACACTCGCAAGTACAGACACAGCTTGGTCAGCTTGGCATGGCACTACTGCCAGTTTTTAACATTGGAGTCTATGGGAAATCTTAGTCGGCTTGGTAAGGCACTTCTCACTGTCTAACATTGGCGTCTAATCTATGGGAAATCTTGGTCTGCTTGACATGGCACTGCTCCCGACCATAAGTGACAGGGACACCAAACTTAGCACCGAGAGGGAACCCAGGACTACAACATTTGTTGGCCAGGCAGCTTGCCTAGGTAATCTACCATGTCAAAGTCCGGGGTCCCTTTAACTTGCTCCCCAAGTTTGGTGTCCTTGTTACTTATGGTTTGGGAGTAGTGCCATGTCAAGCCGATCAAGATTTCCTATAGCGATAGTGTATTTACATGCATTGAGAAGTGAAAAAAGGTATTGCTTCACTTGAAGTACATTTTCATTTTACATACAGTGCCTTGCGAAAATATTCGGCCCCCTTGAACTTTGCAACCTTTTGCCACGTTTCAGGCTTCAAACATAAAGATATAAAACTGTAATTTTTTGTGAAGAATCAACAACAAGTGGGACACAATCATGAAGTGGAACGAAATTTATTGGATATTTCAAACTTTGTTAACAAATAAAAAACTGAAAAATTGGGCGTGCAAAATTATTCAGCCCCTTTACTTTCAGTGCAGCAAACTCTCTCCAGAAGTTCAGTGAGGATCTCTGAATGATCCAATGTTGACCTAAATGACTAATGATGATAAATGGAATCCACCTGTGTGTAATCAAGTCTCCGTATAAGTGCACCTGCACTGTGATAGTCTCAGAGGTCCGTTTAAAGCGCAGAGAGCATCATGAAGAACAAGGAACACACCAGGCAGGTCCGAGATACTGTTGTGGAGAAGTTTAAAGCCCGATTTGGATACAAAAAGATTTCCCAAGCTTTAAACATCCCAAGGAGCACTGTGCAAGCGATAATATTGAAATGGAAGGAGTATCAGACCACTGCAAATCTACGAAGACCTGGCCGTCCTTCTAAACTTTCAGCTCATACAAGGAGAAGACTGATCAGAGATGCAGCCAAGAGGCCCACAATCACTCTGGATGAACTGCAGAGATCTACAGCTGAGATGGGAGACTCTGTCCATAGGACAACAATGAGTCGTATACTGCACAAATCTGGCCTTTATGGAAGAGTGGCAAGAAGAAAGCCATTTCTTAAAGATATCCATAAAAAGTGTCCGTTAATGTTTGCCACAAGCCACCTGGGAGACACACCAAACATGTGGAAGAAGGTGCTCTGGTCAGATGAAACCAAAATCAAACTTTTTGGCAACAATGCAAAACGTTATGTTTGGCGTAAAAGCAACACAGCTCATCACCCTGAACACACCATCCCCACTGCCAAACATGGTGGTGGCAGCATCATGGTTTGGGCCTGCTTTTCTTCAGCAGGGACAGGGAAGATGGTTAAAATTGATGGGAAAATGGATGAAGCCAAATAAGGACCATTCTGGAAGAAAACCTGATGGAGTCTGCAAAAGACCTGAGACTGGGATGGAGATTTGTCTTCCAACAAGACAATGATCTAAAACATAAAGCAAAATCTACAATGGAATGGTTCACAAATAAACATATCCAGGTGTTAGAATGGCCAAGTCAAAGTCCAGACCTGAATCCAATTGAGAATCTGTGGAAAGAACTGAAAACTGCTGTTCACAAACGCTCTCCATCCAACCTCACTGAGCTTGAGCTGTTTTGCAAGGAGGAATGGGCAAAAATTTCAGTCTCTGGATGTGCAAAACTGATAGAGACATACCCCAAGCGACTTACAGCTGCAATCGCAGCAAAAGGCGGCACTACAAAGTATTAACTTAAGGGGGCTGAATAATTTTGCACGCCCAATTTTTCAGTTTTTTATTTGTTAAAAAAGTTTGAAATATCCAATAAATTTCGTTCCACTTCATGATTGTGTCCCACTTGTTGTTGATTCTTCACAAAAAAATTACAGTTTTATATCTTTATGTTTGAAGCCTGAAATGTGGCAAAAGGTCGCAAAGTTCAAGGGGGCCGAATACTTTCGCAAGGCACTGTACATGCTCTGGTCCCACTGTGTACTTAAAAGTGGGGTATGCCTGTATAGTACCTATTATCAGAGGTGCCCTGAGACTTGAAATTTAATTTTTAGGGTTTCTTCACAATAAGAAGGTCAAGAAAGGCTGGGAATGTAAAGACAAACTGCTGATTCTAGCTGCTTAGTTTCACTCCACATTCCCACCCACACCCCTCCTTTAAGTGCTAAAAGGTCACCAAAAAAATGTTTCCAGCCACTGAAGAAATGCTTTCCTGAACCCCACATCAGCCATTCACGTGATGTCTGCTGAAGGATCATAAAGTCGAAAAAACTAATCTTCTAATTTTATTTTTTTATCAGGATTCCTGATCTCTCCCTCCTTTACCCTTTCTCCCCTTCCCCCCTATGGACCGTAAGCGGAAGCTAATTAGCGAAACATTCAAAGTGAAGAAAAAGCGAGAGGAAAACGGCGTAACCAAAACTGATTCAGGCACAGTGCCATCACCCTATCCAGGTAATGAGGGTGGCAGAAGACCTCACACCTACCTGGGCAAGGCATTAACAATGAACACTTTATCCAAACCTAAAGAAAAAGTTTTGACTTTAAATATATTTTCATTTTTTATTTACTAGATTTCACGGATAACCCCCAGGATGCTGTGCCATACCTGTGTGCTCTCTTCCCCCGTAAACTGTTTAACGACACTTTGCCGCCTATGTTTCTGCGCCATCAAATGTACAGCATCATACAGGACCGCACATCTGTAGACCGACTGCTGGTGGGTAAATTCTCAAACAGTTTTTTGAAGAATGATCTCGGTTTGTTGCTCATTGGGTATCTAGAGGTATACGGATCCTATATATATATTTTTTTATAATTAATCCGTTCTGATGGCCTATTTCATTTCTTGAGGCCCTTAATACATAAATACCCCCCCCCCCCCCTTGTATGATTGGCTCACTGATTTTCCCAGATGTCTGCCTAAGATACGAGTCAGATTTCCGGCATCCCTTGCAACAAAAATGTCACTTTTGGTGAGAACACATCCGAAGGGATGCAGACCCTGCAGTATTCCTCATTTTTTTTTTTTTTTTTAATTGATAAGTACTGATGGCCTATTTCATTTCTTGAGGCCCTTAAAATGACAGGTCAGTATAAGTACCCTCCCCAGATGCCCTTTTTTTTGGAAAGTAGACAGTCTGAGATATTTAGTAAGAGGCATGTCTTAGAAGATGAATTGCTCCACCTAGGAGGGTACATAGCACTTGTTTTTGAGAATGGCAACTGATAAAAGATTTGTACGTGTATTATCTGTTAGTTATGATAACTTTGTGACAGTCTGTACCCAGCATGCTTTGCTGTATGGGTCTTTTTCTTTTGTCTTTGCAGAGCTCTTTACAGCAGAAAGGTGAGGTGTGCCTAGTTCAGCCAGGCTTTGATCCTGACACCTATTTAGTAACAATGAGCAAGGATTTGCACACAGCAGTGCTCCGAAGCATTGATGACAGTTCCAGAGCCGCCATTGTCCAGAAATTCCTGGACTCCAGCCTGTTCTCCTCTTCTAAGATCAGCTACAACAGAGATGAAATGATGCAGAAACACCGCTTCAGTGACCGAGAGATTACGTAAGAGAACCAACATTGGTTTAAATATGGAGAGTGACATTCGAATATAAGAATGCAAAGATTTTTTATAAAACACAGAAGAAATTACAGTCCTAATTCCTCCCTTCTATGGATATCCATGCCTAATATATGTAGGGTAATTGAATCTCCTAAAACCAACCCAAACTAACTGAGTTTACAGATGTAAATTTTTGGATTGAAGATGCAGTGTGTAATGGGATCTTTATTCCTCTATGCGTTTCTTGGATATGCTCTGTTTCCTTAGGAGGATGAGAAAGGCTAGTACTGTATTATGCACAGGGCTTTTTTCTCAGGGAATAGTTGCAGCTACTCCCTCCTTCCATATTACCCCTTGTCTCTGCCCGCTACCCACCTCTGAGCACCGTCCTTTGGTTACACCCCTTACCCACCTTCCAGTACAACCCCTTTTAGAGAATACAAAACCATGTAATGTGTATGGAATTTGATACTGATAACAAGAAAAGCAAAAAAAATAGATCCCCTGCAGCCAACAACAATAGAAGCACCCCTCCCCAGCAACAACAGATGCCCCCAGCAGCAATAGAGCCCACCACAAAAAATACCCTTACTAGCAACAATAGATCTGCCAGTAACAATAGACCCCCCCCCCCCTCAACAGTATCTCCCTCCCAGCAACAAGAGATCGTCCGCCAGCAACAATAAACCTCCCCAGCAACACTAGACCCCCCACACAACAATAGCCCCCCCCCCACCCCCACCAGCAGCCAGCATTAATAAACCCTCCAGCACACTCTTGTACCCCTTTCCATTACATACATTCCGTGCTGGAGGTTCTGGAACTGCGAACCAGCTAAAAAAAAAGCCCTCTTTATGCATAGAAACAGTTACAAAAATAGTTCATATAACACTATGATATATATATGTATATATATATGTATATATATTCATAATTTTAGCCATTATTAGATTTGAGTTAGCATTAGGATAAGGATGGTCAACCAGCTTCCCATTTTGATACTTTTGTCTTCGTGATATCAACAGTTTCTTCATAGGCTGTGTATCTGTCCATCCCGTATACAATCCAGTGTATGGGAATGTAAGAAACGAAGATCACAGGGGAGCCTTTTCTGTCCTTGTATTTGATGGTCAGAAGGTTGATTGTGATTTGTGACTACAATCATGCTTTTTCTTACAGGCAGCTGGTCAATGCTGGACTACTCACAGTGAGGGATGCTGGGAGTTGGTGGTTGTCGGTGCCTGGCTCAGGGAAGTTTATCTCGCATTTTATAAAAGGTCAGAATCCTGGTCTGTATAATTCTACATCTGCACTCTTTCTGTCGCCTCTCTTCACGCATTGGGTAGGGATGAGTACAAAAACCTTTAAAAGATTACCTATTTTATATAAAACATCAGCACAAGGGAGGAAATTTACATTCAATATGAAGTGTCCCTTGTGCTCTCTTAGTTGATATCCAGCGCCCTTTGTCCCTCAACCACAGCCCTAATCATTGGTGCTGCAGGGGTTAATACGAGTGCAGGACCTGTCACAGGAGTGCTGCCTAGGTCCCCCTACCTCTCTCATTTATAGAAATTGTATGTTAGCTTTCAGCAATGTAAAGCCTTCTATGAATAGGGAACACTGTGAGTGAGGAAGGCGGAAAGAAGGGCAAGCATAGGCTGCACTCTGAGTTCCTGTGACACATCCAGTTTTTGTGTTAACCCCTGCAGCACCAGAAGATAACGGCTATGGGGGTGGGGCAGAGGACTTCAGGTTTTTTTTTTTTTTTTAATTTAACACACTGCACCAACATGCATGGTACTCTCCTTGGCATGCTACAAGGCGCGCTTATTACTAAAAGTGCATTGGGGCCCCATTAATAATAAATGGCAGCGCAACTGCAAGAAGGACACACAATTTTGTTTACCGCGAGAATACATGCAATTTCCTGCACTTTACCTCAGCGCCCAGATATGAACGGCTTATGCCTGTGACCAGCATTTCATGTATTTATTTCGAAGATGAAGGTGAGGGGTAAGGTGAAGATAAGAGAAAGGTTCATGAAATTTAAAGTAATCCTTGAACACCCAGTCAAAAATAATTTCTAAGCTTGTCTAAATTAAATAGTATTTGTAGGATGTTGCACATTGTATTTCTCTTAGGCCCTGTTCATACCTGAGCATTTTTCAGCTCGTAAAACGCTCATCTCTGAAGTCTCAAAACGCCCAACAAGCAAAATCCCATTCATTTCAAGGTCCACTGTTCACATATGAGCATTTTGTCGCCTGAAGCAAAACGCCTGAAGCTCAAAAAAGTACATGAGCTTCTTTTTTGGCAGATTACAACAATTTTTGTTAATGTCAACGCCTGCCTCCATACACGTACAAAAAAACGACAAAAAACACCTGAAAACGATACGCTTAGGTGTGAATTGAGCCTCAAGGTGTATCTAAACCCAATGACAAAGAATGTAATATATTGCAGCTTTTTTATTTTTTTACCTTTTTTTCTTTTTCAACTGGTGATCCTGCCAGTAACATTAGGTGACAGTGTTCACTCACTCTACTGTATTGGGGGAGCAGCATTGTAACCCAGGTTGCTCTCCTGACTTTGACTACAAACACCCCCCTCTTCTCATCTCTTTTACATACAGGGGTGTGTTCTGTAGTCCACAGAGAGCTGGGAACAATGTAACTGATAAGTGTGCAGAACACTTTAAAAAAGTTGGGTTACACACACTTTATTTTTTCAATTCCCATATTTTCTCAAGTTTATCGTGTGGACAAATGTTTCACTCCTTACAGTATATTTTCCTGTTTTTAACCCATTCTATACTTGTTGGAGGGTCCAATGGCAGCCATCTCTGTGCAATAAGTTTCCGAGCCTGAAATAAACACCTAAGCACTGCGATTTTGCGTATTATTCGACAATGTCCCCTCATCCATATAGCCCAATATACGTAACTTGGGGTCCAATCCCAAGGACACCTTAATCACAGACTTTATGCTATCAAGAATATTCAGTTTGGGGCATCTCCAGCTCATATGGATGAGGTCAGCAGTCAGATCCCCCACATCGCGTGCATGCAGCGTCTGGAGAGGCCAAAATTCTCCTGAGCAGCTTTTTTCCTTTTAGCTTTTGTTTTTAAATGTACAGTGCATCCCGAAATAATTCACAGCACTTCACTTTTTCCACATTTTGTTATGTTACAGCTTTATTCCAAAATAGATTAAATTCATTATTTTCCTCAAAATTCTACAAACAATACCCCATATTGACAATGTAAAAGAAGTTTGTTTGAAATCTTTGCAAATTTATTAAAAATAAAAAAAGGAAAAAAATCCCATGTACATAAGTATTCACAGCCTTTGCTCAATACTTTTTGAGTATGATGCTACAAGCTTGGCACACCTATTTTTGGGCAGTTCCTCCCATCCTTCTTTGCAGGACCTCTCAAGCTCCATCAGGTTGGATGAGGAGCGTCGGTGCACAGCTATTTTCAGATCTCTCCAGAGATGTTCAATCGGGTTCAAGTCTGGGCTCTGAGTAGGCCACTCAAGGACATTTACAGAGTTGTCCCATAGCCACTCCTTTGTTATCTTGTCTGTGTGCTTAGGGTCATTGTCCTGTTGGAAGATGAACTTTCACCCCAGTCTGAGATCCAGAGCGCTCTAAAGCAGGTTTTCTTGAGGATGTCTCTGTACATTACTGCATTCATCTTTCCCTTGATCCTGACTAGTCTCCCAGTTCCTGGCACTAAAAAAAATCCTCACAGCATGATGCTGCCACCACCATGCTTCACTGTAGGGATGGTATTGGCCAGGTGATGAGTGGTGCCTGGTTTTCTCCAGAAATTATGCTTACCATTCAGACCAAAGAGTTCAATCTTTGCTTCATCAGACCAGAGAATTTTGTTTCCCATGGTCTGAGAGTCCTTCAGTTGCCTTTTGGCGATCTCCGGGCGGGCTGCCATATGCCTTTTTACTGAGGAGTGGCTTCAGTCTGGCCACTCTACCACATAGGCCTGATTGGTGGAGTGCTGAAGAGGTGGTTGTTCTTCTGGAAGGTTCTCCTCTCTCCACAGAGAAACGCTGGAGCTCTGTCAGAGTGACCATCAGGTTCTTGGTCAACTCCCTGACTAAGACCCTTCTCCCCCGATAGCTCAGTTTGGCTGGGCGGCCCGCTTTAGGAAGAGTCCTGGTGGTTCCAAACGTCTTCCATTTATGGATGATGAGGCCACTGTGCTCATTCGGACCTTCAATGCTGAAGAAATGTTTTTTATGCCCTTCCCCAGATCTATGCCTTGATACAATCCTGTCTCGGACTTCATGGCTTGGTTTGTGCTCTGACATTCACTGGTAACTGTGGGACCTTATATAGACAGGTGTGTGCCTTACCAAATCATGTCTAATCAACTGAATTTACCACCGGTGGACTCCAATCAAGTTGTAGAAACCTCTCAATGGTGATCAGTGGAAACAGGATGCAACCAAGCTAAATTTTGAGTGTCATGGCAAAGGCTGTGAATACAAAAAAAAGTGTTGGAACCGCACCCAGGTAGATGAAAACAATTGAAGTACTTTATTCTTTAAATCAAAATATGAACAGACAGTGCAGGGAACAGGTAATCCAGGTTAACGCGTTTCACGGCGCACACAGCCACTTACTCATAACCGTAGTGGTGGATCACGGAAATCGGTTTGATATACAATTTCTAATTGATGATTGATTGCAGGTTTGTATCATCAACATGGTGTTTCTCAATTGAACAACCGACACAACCGTGATTCAGCACCTGGGATTATTCAAACATACATAGAAAATGCTCCATAACGGAACAAAACAAACATAACAATAAACATGAAAAATTTGAAGTAGAAAAAATGTGTAACATGAATAATACTAAATAAAACAATAAAATCATGTTATGCCAGGGAAAAATCCAAATCGACATAATACAGAGGAAAAGAAATTTATATAACAAAATATAAATATCAAAACCAAATATACATGAATACACTGTAATTATATTGATTTCCTCTGTTATCATATGTAGATGTTGAGTCTCCAGACATGGCTACAGACAAAAATTATTGAATGAAAAATATGTGAATGATTGAGTACTGTTAGGAAAAAATCTTGTTAGGAATGTAAACAGTTTAATTTTAAATAATTCAGTTTATTCCTAAATGAATGCCAAAAAAACTATTTTTCGAATGTGCATGTGTAAAATATATACGGAAAGTGCATAATGTATGCTTGTATACATGAAAATCAAAATGCAACATAGTGACATACAAGCACATATCCGCAAAAGATCAAATGCAACATAGTTGCATATAGGCACATATCTGCAGTTGCATAAGTGAAATATATAAAAACGTGAAAGATAATAATTGTAACATATATATATATATATATATATATATATATATATATATATATGCAAAAAAAGTTTTCTTATATGTATAAAATGAAAAGTGTTTTATACAAGAAAGTGCATATGCATATGAAGGTGTGCATCTATCAAAGCCTAAAGGGTGATATGACATGAGAATGAATGTGATATAAAATTGTTCGAATTGGCAGAAAAAAGTTATATAATATAATTTATGAATAAATAAAAATAATAATAATTATAGAGAACAATATTTATGCCAACTGAAAAAGGTGTCAATAAAGTGACCCATGTGAAAAGTGAATTTGAAATAAAAACGTGCATGGTGATGAACGACAATACATAATATAGAAAAAGTTGACCAATAAAAACCAAATGTGATGCAACTAAAATGAAAAAAATATGAAAATTTTGTTGTGTATAATAGTACAAGTGTGATGGTCAAAAAATATATTTTATGGTAAAAATCTAAGTATTGTGATAAGAAATATATATGTATGCACAAAAAAAAAAAAATATATATATGTATGCACAAAAAAAGAGATAAAAATGAAGTTAAAATATTAATGGGCATGTCTGGAGACGCAAGATCAAAGTCGGGATGGATGTATCCCATGTTCACAATGTACATATACCCGTTGGAGAAGAAATAATGATCAAAAGGTCCATGAATTATTGCAGACAGAAGTAATGATATCTACATATGCTGCGCTGGTAAAGAACAAAAATGTTCATCGAAGGCAAAAGCAAAAAATGAAAATATAACTAAATAGATGATTGTTTAATGCCAAAGAAAACAACAAGTTCATGGAACCAAAAACCAACGGGAAAAAGTTGAATGGAGGACCCTCATAGCTGTAATGAGAACAAATAACCAAAATAATCAGTGACCGTATATGATTGTCTATATATAAATTGTTAAGTATGACGATATGGTCACTTGTTATACAAAACTCCCAAGCGAAGACACTGTCATTGAATTAAATAAATGAATATGTGTGTTCGCTATTGTAACAAAGACTTGGCATCAGTGGCGTAGCGTGGGTTGTCAGCGCCCGGGGCAAGGCATGTAATTTGCGCCCCCCCCACCTGTGGAAGTCCCGCCCCGAGGGACGTAACGCATGCGGAAGGGAGGGAGGAGAGTCTGACGTCACCCGCAGTCAATACACTATACACACAGTATACACACACTATACACACAGTATACACACACACACAGTATACACACAGTATACACATACACTATACACACACTATACACATACACTATACACACAGTATACACACACTATACACACAGTATACACACAGTATACACATACACTATACACACAGTATACACACACTATACATACAGTATACATACAGTATACACATACACTATACACACAGTATACACACAGTATACACATACACTATACACACAGTATACACATACACTATACACACAGTATACACACACTATACACATACACTATACATACAGTATACATATACACACAGTATACACACAGTATACATACAGTATACACATACACTATACACACAGTATACATACAGTATACATACACTATACACATACACTATACACACAGTATACATACAGTATACACATACACTATACACACAGTATACATACAGTATACACATACAGTATACACATACACTATACACACACTATACATACAGTATACACATACACTATACACACAGTATACATACAGTATACATACAGTATACACATACACTATACACACAGTATACACATACACTATACACACAGTATACACACAGTATACATACAGTATACACATACACTATACACACACTATACACACAGTATACACACAGTATACATACACACTATACACACACTATACACACAGTATACATACAGTATACACATACACTATACACACACTATACACACAGTATACACACAGTATACATATACACTATACACACACTATACACACAGTATACATATACACTATACACACACTATACATACAGTATACATACAGTATACACACACAGTATACACACACAGTATACACACAGTATACACATACACTATACACACAGTATACACACACTATACACACAGTATAGATACAGTATACACACAGTATACATACAGTATACACATACAGTATACACACAGTATACATACAGTATACATACAGTATACACACACTATACATACAGTATACATACAGTATACACATACACTATACACACACTATACACACAGTATACATACAGTATACACATACACTATACACACAGTATACATACAGTATACACATACACTATACACACAGTATACATACAGTATACACATACACTATACACACAGTATACACACACTATACACACAGTATACATACAGTATACATACAGTATACACATACACTATACACACAGTATACATACAGTATACACATACACTATACACACAGTATACACACACTATACACACAGTATACATACAGTATACACATACACTATACACACACTATACACACAGTATACATACAGTATACACATACACTATACACACAGTATACATACAGTATACACATACACTATACACACAGTATATACACAGTATACACATACACTATACACACAGTATATACACCAGTATACACATACACTATACATACACTATACACACAGTATACACATACACTATACACACAGTATACATACACTATACACACAGTATACATACACTATACACATAGTGTATATATACAGTATACACAAAGTATACACACAGTATATATACAGTATACACAAAGTATACACAAAGTATACACACAGTATACACATACACACAGTATATATACAGCATACACATACACACAGTATATACACAGTATATATAAAGTATACACACAATATCTAAATATCAGCCTGATTGAACACACTGCTGCTGCCCCCATTTCCTGGCATGCTGGTACTTGTAGTGCTCCAGCAGCTCACAGATATTGGATATGGTAATGCAGAAAAGGAGGGGGTGGGCAGGTAATGAGTAGGGAGATGTAGCAGAGATTGGGGGAGAAGATTAGGGCATGTCCTTCCTCCAGAAGCAGTGCACTGCTCCTCACATGAAATCTATCGATCAGCCTCAGAGACAGGAGGAGCCCTGCAAGAGGAAACACAGCCTCTCCCCTCTCCCCTCCCCCCTCCTCAGCAGGGTAAGTACTGACAAGAATACATTTGGTTTATCTTCCCGAGCTCACCTTCTTCTATGAGGCTGCAGCTCGTCCTCTCCTCTCTTCTCCAGCTGTCCACATCTCCTGCTCCGTTATCAAACAAGGCGCGCTGGGGAAGGGGGCGTGCACACTGTGATCCCATAGGCTGAGAAGGCAGTGAAGGGGCGGAGCAGCTATAGACTCTGAATCTTCTCCATGAAAGGATGTCCGTAACTGAGATTTCAGGGACAGCACAGCCGCCGTGACTGCGCCCCCCTGAACATTGCGCCCGGGGCGGCCCGCACCGGCAGCACCCCCCACGCTACGCCACTGCTTGGCATGTCCATATATAGAAGTGGAGCTCAGACTGGAAGAGGGGAAAATGGTAAAATCCAAGCAGAAAATTAGTGAATATTTGGTAAAACATCAATGGAGGGGAGTCACTCATAAAAATGAGTGACATCCCATTCCCAGTTTAACCCATGAGGTATTCGTGTATGTAACTTAAAGATCCAAAACACCTCCTTTTTACAAAGTAATTTAAAAATGTCACCACCTCTAGGGGGTCTGGTGACATGGTCGATGATTTGGACTTGTACTAAGGACATATCCCCTTGATGTATATTGTTAAAGTGCTTGGCTATATTAGTAGATTTTAAAGTGCGAATATCGCTAAGGTGCTCTCTAAACCGATCTTTTAACCTACGGGTGGTTCTGCCCACATATTGCATAGAACATGATTTGCATGAAATTAAATAGATGAGGTATTTTGTGTTACAATTAAAAAAATCTTTAATGGTATACACCTTTTCATTGTAAGTGGAAACAAAATTATTCCCACTGATGATGTGTGGGCAGGTAACACAGTCAGTCACATTTGAAATTCCCTCTACAGTATAGCCATGTTCTAGATACATTAGGTTTTGCAGAAGTGTAAAGACTAGGAGACAGGGAATTGCCCAGGGTGGCTGCCCTTTTAGCCACTATGTTCACCCCATCTTCAAGGACACTTGCACAGATGTCATCTGTGTATAATGTAGGAAGATGTTTTAAAATTATCTTTTTTATCTTGCTAAACTCAAGGCTATAGGGTAAAGATAATGTAGTTGAAGGGATCGTTTTCTTAGGGCTCTTCGGTGTCCTGGCTTGTTGCCAGACTGTGTTACTGTGGTTATTTCGGGGAACGATATCGTATTGTGTATGGTGTGGATCTTTTAAGCTGTCAAGTGCTAGAAGTTCTGAACGATCTTTGTGTAAAGCAGTGAAATATGCCCTATTTAGCATCCATTTGGGGTATCCCCTTTCCAGGAATCGATGGTATAATAGAGATGCTTGTTTTTTGAAATCATGTATGCTACTACATATCCTGCGAACTCGAAGAAATTGTCCCACAGGAATGCCTTTAATGGTGTGAATCGGATGGCTGGAATGTGCGTGTAATAAACTATTTCCAGACAGAGGTTTCCTGTATAAATCAGATATGATTCTATTGTTTTCATGACTCAGCACAACATCCAGAAATTCTATTTTTTGTGCGCTAGAAGTGCCTGTAAATTTTAGATTCAAAGAGTTGTGATTTAAATAAGACAGAAAGTCATCCAGATTCACACTCTTATGACAAACAAAGATGAGATCGTCTATGTAGCGATAGTAAAGAATAACACGATCTCTATATGGATTATTACCTCCAAAGATGTGGGGTCTCTCCCACCAACCCATGTATAGGTTGGCGAGAGAGGGGGAAAACTTGGCCCCCATCGCTGCCCCACATCTTTGGAGGTAAAAATTGCCATCAAATGAAAAGAAATTGTGCTTCAAAAGAAAAAACAATACCTCAAGAATGTAGGCTTGTAGTTTGGCGCTGAGATGGGTATGTTGTTTTAAGATGGTGTCTATGGCTATAATGGCAAGGTCATGGGGTATAGAGGAGTACAAACTGGACACATCACATGTAATCCAGATGTAGTCCTCTGCCCATGAGAATGCATCCATAATATTTAAAAGGTGTTTGGTGTCCCTAAGATAACTGGGGAGCTCTAATACAAGGTGTTGTAGTTGACCATCTAACCATTCGCCTAATTTCTCACAGAGAGACCCAATCCCAGAGACAATTGGTCTCCCCAAAATGGGGTCTAGGCCCTTATGTACCTTGGGGAGATGATGAAAAATGGGTGTAACTGGGTGGTCTGGGATGAGTTTCTCTGCATCATTGGTGGAAAAGACGCCAAGGGTTAAGCCTCTCTCAACCAGGGCACATAATGCCGATTTATAATTTACAGTGGGATCACTTTTCAAAGGCTGATAGGTACAGATGTCATTAAGTTGTCTCAAGGCTTCCTTTTTGTATGTCTCACTGTCAAGTATTGACTATAGCCCCTCCCTTATCAGCATTTCTGATGGTAATGGATGTGTCCTGTTTCAATGACATTAATGACACTCTCTCTTTACCAGTTAAATTGTCAAGGGACCTAGAAATGGAGGAAGATGTATCCATGGCTAAACTAAACACATCCTTCTCCACTGCCCTTTGGAAGAGGTCCATACTGGGTGAACGTGATTGAATTGGATAAAAGTTGGAAAAGGAGGACAAAGCAATTTTCTTAACCCCTTCTTCAAAATTATCTTCTGACTGTTGTAAATTCTCCATGGCCAGATCCTCCAATTCAACAACGGCACATGTCTCACGAAATGTGAGCACGGGCCCGTTTACATTGGGGGATGTGGCAAGATCAACATCATTGGAGATAGTGTCAACATCATTAAAATAATGCCTTTTAAGTGTTAAATTACGAACAAATTTGTTAACCTGTAAGATAGTTTGAAAGGGGTCAAAGTGAACATGAGGGCAAAAATTTAAACCTTTGGATAATAGACTAACATCATCAGCAGTTAAAGTTCTTTTAGATAAATTAATGACATTATTACTTGCTGTTGTAATACCGGTAGATGAGCTTTCTAAGTCTATTTCCGAAAGGAACGGAGGCGAGATCTGCCGGTGGTATCTTCTCCCTCCTCTTCTTGTACGTTTTTGCCCTTTTTCTTCGTGTATCGTCTGTTGCGTTTGCTTGATCCGTTTTTTGAAGCCGATGATACATTACTCGATCTAGATTCCATTGATGTGTCCGTTGTATGGGCCATCGATGTATCTGTGGCTCCCATATCGGGATCTGAAAAGCTAACCTGTTTCCTGGTAGGGTGTTGACGATACCAGGAATTTGTTCTTTTCCATGTATAGACGTTTTTTGTATCGTAATCAATCTCATCTCTGAGCAACTTTTCTTGTTTTCCCTTTATGATATCCAGTTCCAGCTTGTCAATTTTGTCGTTTAAACTGTGATCCAGATCCGCAAATAAAGAGGACTCTTTGAATGGTAAAAGGTCTGTTTGTAGTGATGAAATCTCCTCTTGTAATTTGTCAAGCTCCAAATTTTTAGAATCCACAATGAGCCTCATAAGCTCAAAGGAGCATTTAGACTCTGAATCTAGAATCTGTCCACTGCTGTTTGAGATCGTCGTTGTACAAATCAAAGGTTGGGAATTTTTTTATACGAAGACCTCTTGGAATCCTTGCGACATCAATGTACTCGTTTAGTGTGGTTTTCTCCCAATAGGCTTTAACTTCTTTTGTCATAAGCTTCTCCAGTTTGTGAAAAATCGTCTTGATAGACGAAGAAGAGTCATCATTGGCCTTTTTAAGGGTAGCTTGTACATCTTGCCGCAACGGATTATTGTTTAGAGATCTGAGCGTTCGGCTCATAGAGGGTACCTCCATATCTGTTCCGTGTGTGAATGACACACACACACTGTCTGTTGTGAATCGGTATAAAGTCCGTAAGTGTTGAAAAAGATAAAGCAGGACTCACCGGGCTGGCTATAATCACGGAGATTGAAGGTAATAGGAAAGATGAAGCCGCTCAGGTGTGTCAGTCCGACCTGGTGCTGGTAAGACCCGCCATCCGGATGAATGCAAAAAAAAGTGTTGGAACCGCACCCAGGTAGATGAAAACAATTGAAGTACTTTATTCTTTAAATCAAAATATGAACAGACAGTGCAGGGAACAGGTAATCCAGGTTAACGCCTTTCACGGCGCACACAGCCGCTTACTCATAACCGTAGTGGTGGATCACGGAAATCGGTTTGATATACAATTTCTAATTGATGATTGATTGCAGGTTTGTATCATCAACATGGTGTTTCTCAATTGAACAACCGACACAACCGTGATTCAGCACCTGGGATTATTCAAACATACATAGAAAATGCTCCATAACGGAACAAAACAAACATAACAATAAACATGAAAAAGGCTGTGAATACTTATGTACATAGGATTTTTATTTTTAATAAATTTGCAAAGATTTCAAACAAACTTTTTTCACGTTGTCATTATGGGGTATTGTTTGTAGAATTTTAAGGAAAATAATGAATTTAATCCATTTTGGAATAAGGCTGTAACATAGCAAAATGTGGACTAAGTGAAGCGCTGTCAATAATTTCCGGATGCACTGTACCATTTCCTTTTTTCCTTTTCAATTCCTTTACCTAAAGCTCAAACATGTTTTTACTTGTGTGTTTCAGGACGGAAGGCTCTTGTGTCTCAGATCAACAAATCCCGGTATAAAGAAGTCCTCCTCACGGACCTCTCCACCCGGAAGGCTCCTCCTGCCCTACGCTTAGGGATGGAATATCACATTCATGACATCATAGGCGCGGGTCTTGTGGACTGGTGGGTTTAAAAAATATACAATACTGATGATGAAGACCGCTAACTCAATCTAGTCTGTCCATTTGACAAGGAATGGAGAAAACATACTTCTTTACCCGTATAGATTTGGTTGCTCTGCCACTCTCTACTGAGCATAAGTTGAGCTTAAATAATAAGCAATTGTGTGCCCCAAGGTAGACCGTCTTAATTAGAAAGTGCCAAAAATGTCAGGTTTTGCCACCTATGAACTCCTTTCATCAGGGCTAATCTCTGTTCTAATAACCTAAAAGAAAAACAAACCTTAAGGGGACGTCCAGCCTACAACTAAAATCTCTAAATCTACTTGCAGGCAGTGTTAATTTAGTCGACTAAAATACGACTAAAACTAAAACAATTCAGATGACTAAAATACGACTAAAACTAAAATGGCATTTTAGTCAAAAGACTTTAACTAAAACTAAATCGAAATTTGCTGCCAAAATTAACACTGGTGCATGCTCAAAGCTTAATACCATAAATAATAACATATTACATTTTTCACTCCAGGACCAGCAGTAGTATATAATGAGTTTGGAAATTGTAGAGAAATGCTTAAATAATTTATTACAAATTACAATTGAACTACACCCATTCGATTATAGATGACTAAAATGTAGGACGTTTTAGTCGACTAAAATGTACTGGAGTTTTAGTCGACTAAAATGTACTGGAGTTTTAGTCGACTAAAATGTACTGGAGTTTTAGTCGACTAAAATGTACTGGAGTTTTAGTCGACTAAAATGTACTGGAGTTTTAGTCGACTAAAATGTACTGGAGTTTTAGTCCACTAAATACAACTAAAACACTTGCAGAAGACTAAAATGGGACTAAAACTAAAATGCCATTTTAGTCCTAAGACTAAAACTAAATTGAAATTTGCTGCCAAAATTAACACTGCTTGCAGGCACAATCTAAAAATAATCTATCTAACCCTGTAAAGCAAAACTCTCTATACATACCTTTTCTGAAGCTGATCCAGTCCGGTCTCCAGAAGCCCTGTACAGGACATAGCCGACAACGGCTGGGAAGTGATGTCACCCATAGACTTACAATGGGGCTTCTGTTGTCACTGTCTCCTCTGCACCCGCCTCCACAGTGAAGTAAAGGTATGTATAGCGAGTTTTACTTTACAGGTTTAGATAGGTTAGGCTTAGATTGTGCCTGCAAGTAGATTTGGAGATTTTAGTTTTAGGCTGGGCTTCCCCCTTTAACCACTTCCCGCCCGCCCTATAGGCAAATGACGGCAGGAAGGTGGTTACATTATTATATGATGTCCGGTCAGGGGGGCGCGCAGAGCGGCGATCGGTGATGCGGCGTGTCACTCTGACACACCGCATCTCCGATCTCGGTAAAGAGCCTACTGACGTAGGCTCTTTACCATGGGACCAGCTGTGTCCAATCACAGCTGGTCACATAGTAAATACGAAGTGCCGTTGATCAGCTTTCCTCAGTTCGTGCCATACTGGCACAAGTGGAGGAGAGCCGATTTGGCCGCTCTCCTGACAGGAGGGGGGGGTCTGCACTGGTAATCAGAGCATTGATTACCAGTGCAGACCCTTGGGGGGGGGAGGGTGCCACTAGAACCCCCAGGGATGCCCACCCATGACCCCAGGGATGCACACCATGGCCACCAGGGATGGCAATCAGGGCTCAGGGAGCCCACCAGTGCCCTACCCATCAGTGCTGCCCACCAGTGCCCATCATTGCCATCTATCAGTGCCGCCCACCAGTGCCCATTATTGCCCATCAGTGCCGCCTATCAGTGCCCACCAATGCTGCATATCAGTGCTAACTATCAGTGCCGCATATTAGTGCCACCCCATCGGTGCCTCCTGATCAGTGCCTGTCAGTGCGGCCTCATCAGTGCTCATCAGTGCAGGGAAAAAGGTATCTATTTACAAAATGTTATAACCTAAACAAAAAAAACATTTTTTTTTTTTTTCTTCAAACTTTTCAGTCTTTTTTTTTATTTAACAAAAAAGAAAAAACCTTGCGGTGATCAAATATCACCAAAAGAAAGCTCTATTTGTGGGGGGAAAATTACTTAAATTTGGTTTAGGTACAGTGTTGCATGACCGTGCAATTGTCATTCAAAATGCAACAGCGCTAAAAGCTATAAATTGGCCTGGGCGGGAAGGGGGAAAAGTGCCCGGTATTGAAGTGGTTTAAGCCTAACTTCACGGGTAATGCCCCTTTTAAATAGATTGTTTGGGCCAAGCTGGCCCAAACAAACTATTTACTGCACTAATGTGCGCTTTTTTTAACTGTATCTATCATCAGCTACATACAAGAGAAACCGTGCTGCTACCCATACACAAAAATGTCAGCAGAACTCACTGGTGCTTGATCCGCAATCGTTGGTCTGTAAGAAGTAATCCGTTAAGATGATCCGCACAACCAGTTGCTGCTTTTAAAAACTGCTAGTTATGACTAAGGCCTTTTAGGCTGAAATGCGTCAACTGGTTTTATCTGCGTTTTTGTACACTTTTGTTTTTCAATAAACATTAGGATTTTTAAGAGCAGCAACTGGTTGTGCGGATCATCTTAAAGCGGAGTTCCAGCCTCACACACTCACCTGTCCAACGGTCCAGCGATGTGGCCGCCCGAAGCCTCGCTCTTCTCCCTCTCTGCTCTGCGGCGCCGGCATCACTGGTGTGGGCACCTGGCTGTGACAGTTTGCGGCTTCACAGCCGGGTACGCACTGCGCATGCGCGAGTTGCGCTACGCGCCGTGATTGGCCGGCAATCTTCTGGGACCTCTGACATGTCCCAGAAGATTGCAGCGAGGGAGGGGGAGAGGAGAACTTCCGCTCAGGGTGCCGCAGCGCTCCGAGCGGAAGTGGGAGCGGGTACATGTCAAAACTAGGTACCCGCTCCCCCCCCCCCAAAAAAATGACATGCCAAATGTGGCATGTCAGGGGGTTAGAACCACCTAAAGCGGAAGTTCCACTTTTGGGTGGAACTCCGCTTTAATGCTACATACAGTATATAGCTCTGTGTTCGAGAAGTGGGACGTGGACTTCCTGTCCCACTCCAGAACAAAACCGAATTGGGTGGATTGCTGCTCATAAGGAACTTTGTTTTCTATGAATTAATATACCACTTCCTCTGATTGGCTGAGGAGGAGAGGTGGGCAGATAATGTCACAATCAGAAGCAGCTTTGTATTCATTCATAGAATACAAAGCTTCCTGGGAATGGAAAGGAAAGCAGCCACCACATCTAAGAATTGGTAAGCTACACTATATTAAATGTTTGCTTTTGGGGTTTAATACCGCTTTAAGCAACCGTGCCAAGAAATGAGTCCTTAAAGCGGATGTATCCCCAAAAACAAAAAAAAAAAAAAAAACAACCCCTGCAGGACAATGGCATAATGTGCTGATATGCATCGCATTCTAGCACATTATGAAATACTTACCTTAGAATGAAGCCCCAATACGGTCGCTCGGACACCGCTGAGGGAGCAGACATGTTCCCTCGGCGGCTCCGGCGCTGTGAGTGGCTGGAGCCGCGATGACGATACGCGGGAGTTCACTTTCCGGCAAGGAGCTCTGAAGGTCCGGCAAGATACGCCGGACCTTCAGAGCGCATGCGCTGCTGGGGTCAGCGGCTGCATGCAGGGTCAATATCTCTTAACCCGTGCACGTTTAGGAGATATTAATTTTACCTACAGGTAAGCCTTATTATAGGCTTACCTGTAAGTAAAAGTTAAAAAGCGGAGTATACTACCACTTTAAAGGATAACTTGCATCCGTTGTCAAAGACAACTTGGAATCCTGAGATATTTCCTGCTGGTCTGCGAGATTTATAGGCCTTATTTGAGCGGGTAATTAGGACCAGTCTTCGAACTCCTGCAGATGGAATCACCTGTGATTACGTTTAGCTGCGACTGCTCTTCTGGTGTAAATGAATGACGGGCTGTGGCTGTCTGCAGGTAAATGAACACGCAGTGGTTACCTGCGGTTAGGAACAGATGATCGCCGCTAAAAGGCTTCTAGGCTTGGGCATCCATCCCTAACTGCAGGTAACCACTGCAGGTGGGGATACATGTGGACAGTGACAGTTCCTCTCAGCCTGTCATTACTTTTGTACAGGCTAGCCACCGTCTCTGTGCATGCATCTACTGATTCGTGCTGCTGGAATCCCGTGTATGCCCCTAATCGCCCGTGTGAAAGAGGCATTATTCAGTAAATAATGCAAAAAAAAAAAAAAAACTAAAGTGTAAAGTAACCCACTCAACCAATCAGATTTAATTTTATTGGAGCCAAACTAATGCAAGATGAAATCTGCCTGCTTTGGGGCACTGTGCTTTTATTGAATAAGCCTCTACTGTATGTTTCTGTCCTGCAGGCTGGCAAGTGTTTCATGAAGAGATTTGTGGTGCAGACTGCACCTATTTAATGGTCACTTCTATTTCAAGTATATTACGTAGGTGTTTTGGTACAACTTAGCTACAAAACCATATAAGCTTTCAGTTATGGGTGAATAAGGAACGATCCATTTGTTTTTGTTTTTTTCTCATATCTTATTGTTCTTTTTCAGCATTCCTACAGCGTCTGGAATGCTTCTTCGCCTATCGGACAATTAGCGCCTCCACCCCCACATGCCTTCAGAATCCTATCCAGTGTTCTCCTGTTGTGTTCATTCCTGAGCCGGACCCTGGGACCCCTGAACAAACACTGTAATTCACATGCCACAATTCTCCAAATTAATCTGTGCCATTTTGTATGTCTATGTAATTATAATAAATAGTTATTTATTTAAGTTATCCAAAGTAACCTCTGTAAGCTTCTTCCCACATAATGTACATTAAGTTTTTTTTGTGTGTTTGGTGGCCCCTTGGACCTTTTACCATTTTTATGTTCCTCTATGTTCCATAGTATATTACATTACATTGTTGGGGAAAATGTCCTAAAGGAAACCTGCCTTGGGGATCTGCATTACGCTACAGTCACACAAAATTGGCCAAAGGGGCAAAAAAAAAAACAGGTGGTTGATCTGTGTATTTACCACTCCCCAGATGCCTGCTGACGAGTAATGCTGGCCATACACTAGCCAAAACATCGGGCAAACTCCATTTCGAAAAATTAAAAATCGGCCCTGAGAGCAGACAATCATGCCATCATGTAATGATCACATTTCGAGCGGTAAATCGTTCAATGGACATAAGTGAATTCAGTTTTTCACATATACCTAGTGCAAACAGGTCGGCGAGAAACACATCAACCTTTCAATTCATCGTTGGTTTATCGATCGGCCGGCAGATTTTCAAAACTGTTCCTTTGATTTTTCGGCTCTGAAAAGTTGTAAACGATTTTCTATTTGTGCCCATTAACTGGACGAAATACGGAAGATTGGACCAAATGACAGATTTTCGAACTCTTTTTCGACAGGTGTATGGCCAGCATTAGAATAGCAGCAGGACTGTGCTATGCAAATAGCCTCAGCCACAATGCTTGACAGCAAAAGTGCATACAGCATGTCACAGGACCATTGAAGTGAATGAGGCCACGCTGGAACCACGTACCAAAACTTATCACGCAGTCCCGGCATGATAGTTCTATGTAAAAATCTCCCTTGGGCTAAAAAAAAAAAAAAAAATGGTTTCCAGGAGATGACAGTATCTCTTTCTGAACACCTGGAAGTTGCTGTTCCTACCGCCCACTGAAAAGTGATCCAATGCAGATTACTTTTTAAGAGATGGGGGAAGTCTGCTGATTTCATGACTGAGCCCTTATGGTGTGCTGCACTTTATATTTGTTGCCCGCTACTATAATAGTACATTGGACTGTGCATGTGTTACTGTACATTCAGTACAGTGAAAGGTCTAAATATAAACGGATCCTGAAGTATGGAATATGGAGTCCCCGGCTGTCACTTCGCTGACCTGGAACAAGTATGCTGACAAGGCTGCTATGGGTCACACAGCAAAGATCTGGTAGAAATGATGACATGTAAAAGAGTGATAACAGCAGAAAAGACCCAATGGTCCAACGAATCTGGCCCTTTATTTATTTATTTTTTCTTTAAACCCCTCTATCCAAGAACAGATTCATGGCCGCCCCAAGCATATCCAAACCCACCCACGGTTGACCAGCTTGCTCCCCCCCCTTCCGAAGCATCAGACTTCCAGCAGGGGCAGTGAGCCAGGCAACAGTAAGCGAATCCAAACATGCCGGGACAAACGCAGATCCACACTGAAATAAAAAGTCCAAAAAACAAACTACATTGTAGTGATTACATGAATATCATTCTTATATCTGCAGACAAGCTAATGTTTAATCTACAGCGTCTGTCGTTCATTTGGTTTTGATATTTCTGAAAGTTCGTCATCCAGCTATAGCACCCTCTTCGGTAGGTTACTGGATAGGCTAGGGAAATTATATTTTATTTTATTATTTTTTTGGATTGCTTTGGACTGTTCTGGGTTTTACAGGCTGCAGGTTTGATTGTTTCCCTCTGTCTTCTGGTTCCAGAATATAATGGGTTGGGGAGAGGCAAATCAGCGGCCTGAATATTTGTTGTCCCAGCCAATCCCTGGGGCAGCATGCCCAGTAGGTGGCTAGGGCGTGCATAAATAGGCTGGAGTCTGGAGCTGCCCTGTTCTTGTCCAGGAGAAGTTCCCAGCCTAAAGGGCTGCTGCTCTTCTAGGCATCCCAGCTGAAATTCAATCTATGCTCATCGGGGTCCCAGCTATGCTAAAGCTAGGGGGCCTGTTTGCTGAAAACCTCTGGAACTAATCAAGGGATTTCACTGAGGATTTGGTCTGGAGGGTTCACAGGGGAAATGTCTGACAGAGATTGGATGGAGAGACATTGTACATACAGACCTGAGTGTAGGATCCTGGTGATTGTTGCTGCTGCTATCCCTTGTGTATCAGTACTAGTGCTTGCTTGGCCTGGGATATTTCTAATGGTGTGTCAGTGCTGTTCATTTTCTGGGACATCACTAAAGAGACTGTTCTAAGGAGTAGCGATAAAGTGGAGAGTGTCCAATCATTACTGATTCAGTGTTTAATGGAGTATCCTACAGCTCCCTGAGCCTTATCCAAGTTTATTCAGAAATAAAAGGCAACCCCTAGACTCGTCATTGAGCCAGAATAAGTGCCTATTGCAGTGTGCCTGGCTGCCATTGCAGGAATCTGGGAAAGGAACCTGTGGCAAATCAGCAGGCCCATTAGGGGGTTATTTGCCCCTGAAGTCGCCAAAAGTAGTGCAAGAACTACTTTGGGGTGCCGCACCGATTGGGACTCTCCCAATATGCTTTGATTTGACATGTGATTTGACCTGTCAAATCGCATGTGGAGTCACGCCAATGTGAACAGGGGCTTTAGGCTTAAACCGTACTCACAAGACTTAGAATAATATCATTAACCACTTTACAACCGCCCGCCGCAGTTCTACTGCAGCAGGCAGCTGCTCCTGCGCAAACCACCATAGGTATAGGTCGGTCGCGCACAGGCAGATAGGAGGCGAGCTGGCGGCGCGCTCCCGTCCCGGCTCGTCGGCAGGGAAACCGATGCACGGGGCAGGCGGCTCCGATTGCCGCTTGACACGCACGATCGTTCCCCGCTGAGAGAGAACGGTCAGCTGTTGTAAACACAGCTGACCGTTCTTCTCCCTGCAATGATCACATAGACCATGTGATCCTTCTATATAGGATCACATATCTCTATGGTCATTTCACAAGCCATGCCCCCCCCCCCCTACAGTTGGAAACAAGCCCCTAGGTACACATTTAACCCCTTGATCACCCACACTGTTAACCCCTTCCCTGCCAGTGTCATTATTACAGTAACAGTGCATATTTTTAGCACTGATTACTGTAGTAATGTCACTGATCCCCCCCAAAAGTGTCAAAAATGTCAGTTAGGGGTCCAATCTGTCCACCGCAATGTCGCAGTCCTGCTAAAAATCGCAGATCGCCGTCATTACTAGTAAAAGAAAACAAAACCAATTGGCCTAAAATTATAAAAAAAAGTTTGATTTTGAATTTTTTTTTTTGGGAATGTTAGCAGAATGTGAAAAATATATTTTTTTTTTTTTTCAGAATTGTCGCTCTTTTTTTGTTTATAGCGCAAAAAATAAAAATCGCACAGGTAATCAAATACTGCCAAAAGAAAGCTCTATTTGTGGGAAAAAAGGACATTAATTTTATTTAGGCACAGCGTCGCACGACCGCGCAATTTTTCCGCTAAAATAACGCAGTGCTGAATCGCAAAATATGGCCTGGTCATTGAGGGGGCAAATCCTTCCGGTCCAGAAGTGGTTAAATGACCTACTGTGAAATAAACTGCCACCTGATTTGCCTTTATGTAGATCAACAATATTAGAATTGTGTTAGCAGTAAAACAGGTTCAGCTTGATGGCAAACCAGCTTCCTGGTTTGCTGCATGTCTTTGCGACATTAATAGTGTCTTTATGGGCTGTGTATCAGTCTAGCACCCAAACCGTCCCAGGAGTGAACGCCTAATTTAAGTAGAGTTCTATGCTAGAAATCTGTGAAAGGGAGTTTCCATTTCTGTGTGTCAGTTCTATGGCCTCAATAATTGTTCTGCGGTCCCAATTGAAAAGGAACCTAACCTTTCAATATGAACACTTGCTGACTGATTCATTGTATATAAACATCTTATCAGCAAGTGGTTATTATGAGACCATGGTTGCAGCTGCACCCATGATCTTACTATCATATTTTTTTCAGCCGGTGATCGGCTGTTTTGTAAAAATGTTCTCAGCGGCTTTACAGTGGCTTAATCACTTTTACAGAGCATTGAAGGGCTGCTGCTGCCTCCCTACGGTGGTTCCAGGGCTCTTTCATTCCCCTGGAGAGCCTGGGACTGCGGTAAGCAGTTTGGACAGCTTCCCACAGAGGAGATGGAGGAACCCATTTCCCCTATTTCCTCTGTGGCAGGTGATCCCGGACTTGATGAGGATTTCTTCAGTTCGGTTTCAGACCTGCCACGAAAGCAACTAGCCAAGCATGATCTGTGCTTGGTTAGCTGCTTCGGAGAGCAGGGGAGACCCTGGGGTTCTAAGAGACCTGTGAAAGGCTGAGGCTGGGTTCACACTAGTGGGATCACGGACATTGCATGTGATTGATTGCATTGCTGTGCACATCAAATGCGATGTCTGTGCGATGCGAATTCAGCCATACAGTTTGTATGACTGAATTTGCTTTGCATTCGGACCAAAATGGTGCAGAACCTTTTTTTGAAATTGGAATGTGAACAGAACACCCATGCGATCCGATTCATGTACCATTTCACAGTTCACACTGTGATCTGTGAACTAATCTGGGGGTGTCTTTAACCGGTTGCTGACCACACGCTGTGTATTTACTGCGGCAGTGTGGCTCCCCCAGGCAAACCGACGTAGACCTATGTCGGTCGCGAGCAAGGAGCTAGGGGGAAGCCGGCAGCGGGGAAGTCGATGCACGGGGCAGGCGCCTCTGATTGCTGCCTGACACCCGCAATCGTTCCCCGCTGATCGTTCTTCTCTCTGGAATGATCACAGAGCCCCTGTGATCCTTCTATATAGGATCACAAGTCTCTATGGTAATTTTAGAAGCCACACCCACCCCCCACAGTTAGAATCACTACCCTAGGCTCACATTTAACCCCTTGGGCACAAACAGGGTTAACCCCTTCCCTGCCAGTGTCATTATTATGGTAATGTCACTGGTCCCCCAAAAGTGTCAGAAATGTCAGTTAGGGGGCCGATCTGTCCACCTAGTAAAAAAACAATAAAAAGTACATAAATCTTTCTCGTAGTTAGTAGATGCGCAAACCAATCAAAATACGCTTATTGTGATTTTTTTTTTTTTTTTTTTTTTTTTTTTGTGTGTAAATATGTAGCAGAAAATAAATTGGCCTAAAATGTTAAAAAAATTTTGATTTTAAATTTTTTTGGGAATGTTATAGCAGAATGTGAAAAATATTGTTTTTTTTTTTTTTTCAGAATTATCCCTCTTTTTTTTTTTTTTTTGTTTATAGCGCAAAAAATAAAAATCGCACAGGTGATCAAATACCACCAAAAAAGAAAGCTCTGTTTGTGGGAAAAAAAGGACATCAATTTTATTTGGGTACAGCGTCGCACGACCGTGCAATTGTCCGGTAAAATAACGCAGTGCCGAAACGCAAAATATGGCCTGGTCATTAAGGGGGTAAATCCTTAATTAAGTTAAGGATTTTAAGTGGTTTACTTTACATTGACACCCGCAATGGTTCACAGATGTCAGTGTGAACCACCTGCAATTCAGGTGCAATGCGGGAACCCGCACTGGAATTGCAGGGTTTCCTGCATTGCGCTAGTGTGAATGGAGCCTAAAAGCTGCTACTGCTGGATGGAGAACTGAGTAGTAATGTTTAAGCTCCCTTCACAGCAGTGTTAATTTAGTCGACTAAAACCGACTAAAACGTTTTCGTTGACTAAATTAACACAATTTTAGTCGACTAAAATACGACTAAAACTAAAACAATTCAGATGACTAAAATACGACTAAAACTAAAATGGCATTTTAGTCAAAAGACTATAACTAAAACTAAATCGAAATTTGCTGCCAAAATTGGTGCATGCTCAAAGCTTAATACCATAAATAACATATTAGATTTTTCACTCCAGGACCAGCAGTAGTATATAATGAGTTTGGAAATTGTAGAGAAATGCTTAAATAATGCATTACAAATTACAATTGAACTACACCCATTTGATTATAGATGACTAAAATGAGTTTTAGTCGACTAAAATGTACTGGAGTTTTAGTCGACTAAAATGTACTGGAGTTTTAGTCGACTAAATACGACTAAAACTAAAACACTTTCAGAAGACTAAAATAGGACTAAAACTAAAATGCCATTTTAGTCCTAAGACTAATGCCCCATACACACGTGCAGATTATCTGCAGACTTACCAAAACCATATAATATGAGGTCAAACCTAAACACTTTCAATTTGTATGCAATCCGGCAGGCCCTTGCACTACATAGAAAAGGTAAGTCTGCAGACAAAAGTCTTCAGATAATCTGCACGTGTGTATGGGGCATTAGACTAAAACTAAATTGAAATTTGCTGCCAAAACTAACACTGCTTCACAGGTATGCATGTTGCTTTTGAGCATTTCTGCAGTGTTTTTTGCATTTTTTTTTTTTTTTTTTTTTTTAACCACGATTTTACTGCAATTTTACAGTGATTTGTGTTTTTTATGCTTTTTTTTTTTTTTAGGAAAATACGTTGTTGGGCAGATTTAAAAATGCAAAAATAAATCATGGCAAAATCGCAGTAAAAATGCACAACATGCTTTTCTGCAGCTTCTCCACTGAAGTCTAACAAACCGAAAAAAGCAAAAAAGCAAAAAAAAAAAAAAAAAGCACAAAAATGCACTGATGTGAGCATGTTCCGTAGGAACCCACATTAAAAATGTCCTGCGTTTCTGAAAAATGCATGAGAAAAACGCCTTAGGACTCATTCACATTATGCAATTTGAAATCCCAGGCAGAATCGCAGCGACATGGTGCGATTCTTGTGCGTCAGAATCTTAAAGCAATTGCAGCAAAACATGCGTTTTAAAGCTTGTCGCCTAAAAAGGAGCTTTTTCGGGGGTGACAGATGCACATAGAGCAGCCCAGTGAAGGGAATGGGCTGCCCTATGCGCAAAATGTGTAATCACGTGAAAATCGGACAGCAATAATCGTGAGCGGAAACACTCATTCCCTCTATGTGATATGTGAATGGGGCTTAAAGGCAGCATGTGCCTCAGGAAGATTGCTTAGCATGCAGGCTGCTTGCATTCTGGACATTCATCCCTGGGCACATACTGCCCTATGCGTCTATGGTAATCAGGTCACCTATGCTTTCCACCCGCACCAAATCACCACACTCTTATACACATGGGGCCTTAAAGCTGAACTCACACAGATTAAATACATACAGCATAAGGGAGCGGTTACCTGACAAAGGATTTATATTTCTGGCCAAAAATGCCTAAATTTATCTCTGCTGCAGTTACATTACACTTACAGGTTTTGTCCCTTCCCCAGCTTGTGATTGGACAGTGAAAGGAGAAGCAGCAGACTGATGAGCTCATCTCTCTTTCACTCTGCTCTCTCCTCCTATCAGCAGGTTCCTTGCACTGCAGCAGAACTGATTTTTGTGCCCCCCATTCTCCCAGGGCCTGTCATCAACTTGTCAGAAGGTCAAAGTCAGAAGAAAAGTCAGAAGGTTTTTCTTATCTTAATGCATTCTTTGCATTAAGATTAAAAGCCTTCTATGTGTAGCAGCCCCTCTTATACTTACCTGAGCCCCCTCCCTGTCCAGCGATGTCCACCAGTCCCTCGGCTGTCTGGGACTCTCCCTCCTGATTGGCTGAGACACAGCAACGGCACCATTAGCTCCCGCGGCTGTCAATTAAAATCAGTTCGACAATCAGGAGAGAGAGTGAGTGTAAGGTTATGGCACTCTCAGTGCCTCCTATCACATCATTTCCGGGTGCTTTCCATCTACCTAGATAGATGAAGCACATATAGGTGTTTCCCTTTAAGAGTGCTGACATCATCACTGAGCGCCGGACTGAACAGCTATTTAAATCACCAGCTCTCACTCACATGTGTTCGTTCAACCTACTTTGTGCCTAGATGTGCCTTGATGCTAACCTGTCTTGAAGCTCTCATGCTTGCAAGCATACCTCGCAGTCGGAACCACGCTGCGCTGATCCCTGTATCCCGCTACCGGATCATCCGCTCTTGCCGAACCTCTCCTCTGCTACATTGCTACTAGTGATAAGTACCCCACAGGGGAAACCTCTATAACCTTCATACTAAAGCTTACACTATCTAGCTCTGCATACTAAGGACTATTATTACATCTGCATTATCTAAGATTGCTAGCTCTTGA
This sequence comes from Pelophylax lessonae, assembly GCF_965119305.1. Lineage (NCBI taxonomy): Eukaryota > Metazoa > Chordata > Amphibia > Anura > Ranidae > Pelophylax > Pelophylax lessonae. The sequence goes on from NC_138774.1 coordinate 60,300,465, forward strand.
GCCTGCTACCATCTGCTCTTGCACTGGGTTGGTCTCTCCTGTATGTTCACCTGCTACTCTATCATCTGCTACCATACATGATTGCTAACCTATCTGCATTCCGTCTGCTACTATCTTACTTTCAAGAACATTTCCTTTCAAGTGTCTGTCATCTACCATCTCTACCCAACCTGTCTCTTCAGCCTATCATCACTGTGTTACTATATACATAAGCCACTCTAGGAACATCTTATTGAGTGTGTGTATTTACTTGCTGAATTGAGATCATCCACACATGATGAGTCTTTGGGAGTTGGGATTGGTGTCTCAGCGTTTCTCTACATGACTACTGAAGTGGAATATTTCTGCAGCTGTAAATCCACATCATACATAAAACGCAGGAGCGTTACAGATTGAACGAACCAGATAAAATGGATTCAGCAGAAATGACCACTCAGGTGACACAGTTAACACAACAAGTAACTGCGTTAATACACGCACTTACTGAATTAAAAGAAGACAATCAGGCTCTGACGCAGCAGGTGGCCAGACTGACACAGCCTACTGCTGCTCAACCCCCAGAGCCTCTTGTCCTTCTACCAGACAGGTTTGATGGTTCCCGTTCCTCTTTTCTTTTTTTTCGTATGGATTGTGAGCTCCTATTTATCCTTAAGCCTAGGACCTATCATAATGACTTTATTAAAGTGCATGCTGCCATTAATTTGCTTTCTGGCAAAATGAAAACGTGGGCATACCAGAAACTGCAAGAAAAAAGTCCGATCCTAGACAATTGGGAATCATTTGCAATTGCGATGCACTCCCAGTGTCTCCCCTCCCAAAAATCTACTCCTAAACCTGCTCCAGGTAACCGCAGACCCCGGGTACCTAGGGAAAAAAGGAAACCAAATGAATATGGTGATCCTGCCTGGTCATGGTCCAAGCCTGCCTTAAACAGTCAGCCTTGTCACTCTGACACATCTCATTTGAACCCTCATCCTACAGAGATGGATGAGGAGCCTATGGAGATTGGTGCCGTACATACTAAGTTGTCCTTACAAAAAAAAAAAGATCACAGGAGAATCTGTGGCCTTTGTTTTTATTGTGGAGAAGGGGGACATTTCATTACATCTTGCCCAACCCGACCCCATAGGCCTAAGGCTCTCCCAATGGAGGCCAGGCGAATCCGAACTGTCTTCCCTGAAAAACAGCCTAGAAATTATCAAGGCTGTTGCCAGCCCTGTCCCTGTTCTATATCAGAAAAGGACACCCAGAAATTGGCAGATGTTGGTATAGATACTCCTATTTTTGCAAGTACATTTCTAGCTTCCAATGAAAACATTGAGATTCTTGCACCTGACTGCGTACGCGCTTCTAATGGCACGGTGGTATGTAGGAAGGATCTGAGGATGTTTGAAGAAGCATTGGTTGCTAGGACTACTAGGACTACTTCGGATGGTTATGCGTCCGATTCTAGTGAGGGGTTCATGTAGCAGACACCCTAACAACAAGTGATCCGATTCTCGTATCGGCAACAAGTCCTATCCGATTCTCAGATCGGTTACCAACCTGATCCGATTCTCATATCGGCAACAAGTGATCCGATTCTCACATCGGTTACCAACCTGATCCGATTTTCATATCGCCAACAAGTGATCCGATTCTCAGATCGGTTACCAACCTGATCCGATTTTCATATCGGCAACAAGTGATCCGATTCTCATATCGGTTACCAACCTGATCCGATTCTCATATCGGCAACAAGTGATCCGATTCTCACATCGGTTACCAACCTGATCCGATTCTCGTATCGGCAACCAGTCTTATCCGATTCTCGTATCGGCAACCAGTCTTATCCGATTATCGTATCGGCAACCAGTCTTATCCGATTCTCGTATCGGCAACCAGCCTTATCCGATTCTCGTATCGGCAACCAGTCTTATCCGATTCTCGTATCGGCAACCAGTCTTATCCGATTCTCGTATCGGCAACCAGTCTTATCCGATTCTCGTATCGGCAACCAGTATTATCCGATTCTCGTATCGGCAACCAGTGTTATCCGATTCTCGTATCGGCAACCAGTCTTTTCCGATTCTCACATCGGCAACCAGCTTTTTCCGATTCTTATATCGACAACCAGCCTTAGAGGCCTTCCGGAGCCGGCCTTACGGGGGGGGGGGGGGTACTGTAAGGTTCTGGCACTCTCAGTGCCTCCTATCACATCATTTCCGGGTGCTTTCCATCTACCTAGATAGATGAAGCACATATAGGTGTGTTTCCCTTTAAGAGTGCTGACATCATCACTGAGCGCCGGACTGAACAGCTATTTAAATCACCAGCTCTCACTCACATGTGTTCGTTCAACCTGCTTTGTGCCTTGATGCTAACCTGTCTTGAAGCTCTCATGCTTGGAAGCATACCTCGCTGTCGGAACCACGCTGCGCTGATCCCTGTATCCCGCTACCGGATCATCCGCTCTTGCCGAACCTCTCCTCTGCTACATTGCTACTAGTGATAAGTACCCCACAGGGGAAACCTCTATAACCTTCATACTAAAGCTTACACTATCTAGCTCTGCATACTAAGGACTATTATTACATCTGCATTATCTAAGATTGCTAGCTCTTGAGCCTGCTACCATCTGCTCTTGCACTGGGTTGGTCTCTCCTGTATGTTCACCTGCTACTCTATCATCTGCTACCATACATGATTGCTAACCTATCTGCATTCCATCTGCTACTATCTTACTTTCAAGAACATTTCTTTTCAAGTGTCTGTCATCTACCATCTCTACCCAACCTGTCTCTTCAGCCTATCATCACTGTGTTACTATATACATAAGCCACTCTAGGAACATCTTATTGAGTGTGTGTATTTACTTGCTGAATTGAGATCATCCACACATGATGAGTCATTGAGAGTTGGGAATGGTGTCTCAGCGTTTCTCTACATGACTACTGAAGTGGAATATTTCTGCAGCTGTAAATGCACATCATACATAAAACGCAGGAGCGTTACAGTGAGCGGGGCCGAACAGCAGCTCCAGTTCTGAATGGACACACGGAGCTGCAGCTCGGCTTGGGTACCGCCATGGCAAGCTGCTTGCTGTGGGGGCACTCAACAGGAGGGAAGAGCCAGGAGCACAGAAGAGGGACCCAAGAAGAGGAGGATCTGGGCTGCTCTGTGCAAAACCAACTGTACAGAAGAGGTAAGTATAACATGTTTCTTATTTAAAAAAAAAAAAAGAGACTTTATAATCACTTTAACCCCTTCTGGACCGGAAGGATTTGCCCCCTTAATGACCAGGCCATTTTTTGCGTTTCAGCACTACGTTAATTTAATGGAAAATTGCACGGTCGTTTGACGCTGTACCTAAATAAAATTGATGTGCTTTTTTCCCCACAAACAGAGCTTTCTTTTGGTGGTATTTGATTACCTGTGCATTTTAGATTTTTTGCGCTATAAACAAAAAAAGAGCAACAATTCTGAAAAAAAAACCCAATATTTTTCACATTCTTCTATATAACGTTCCCAAAAAAAATGTAGATATCAAAAATGTTCATCCTTTTAGGCCAATTTGTTTTCTGCTACATATTTTTGGTAAAACAAATTTGCAATAAGTATACTGTATTTTGATTGGTTTGCGCAAAAGTTATGGCGTCTAGAAACTAGGGGAAAGATTTATGTCATTTTTATTTATTTATTTATTTTTTTACTAGTAATGGCGGCGATGAGCGTTTTTTAGCGGGACTGCAACATTGCGGCAGATCGGACCCCTAACTGACATTTTTGACACTTTTGGGGGTACCAGTGACATTACTACAGTAATCAGCGCTATAAATATGCACTGTTACTGTAATAATGACACTGGCAGGGAAGGGATTAACCTAGTTGGTGATCAAGGGGTTAAGTGTAAACCTAGATGGGGTTTACTAACTGTGGGGGGCTGGGCTTTTGGAATGACCACAGAGACCTGTGTTCTTATATAGAAGGATCACAGGGGCTCTATGATCATTTCAGAGAGAACAACAGTCGGCTGTGTTTACACTGCTGACTGTCCTTCTCTCTCAGCCAGGAACGATCGCGGGTGGATGGCGGCAATTGCAGCCACAGGCCCTGTCCATTGGCATCCTTGCTGCCGAGTGGGGGCGGGAGCGCTCCGCCAGCGGTGCGCGCTGGCCCCCCAGCACCAGGCGCATGACCAACGTATACCTACGTCGGTTCGCGCACGAGGGACTGTCTGCCGCAGTATAACTGCAGCGGGCGGTCCATAACAGGTTAAAGGGTAACTCCACTTTAGTGGGGGGAAAAAAGTAACAAATAAAAAAAAAAAATATATATATATATATAGTGTATACAATTGCAACAAAAATCATATTCAAATTGAATGTTATTAAAAATAGACCTTTCCTTTTCAATCTGCAGTGCTGTAATTTTCGGTAAATGCAATATTGCTACCTGGAGGCGTTCTGTACACAGAATGTGTACTGACCACACCCCAGATATGCCATTTCCTGCTTGTGTGATTGGCTCACCAATTTTCCCAGAAGTCTGCACTAAGATACAAGTCAGATTTCTGGCATCCCCTGCAACAAAAATGTCATTTTTGGTGAGATAATCCCAATAGGAACACGTCTAAAGGGTTAAAGACCCTATAATTTTTCTTATTAGAGCCCTGCAGGTGCACAGCTGATTGATAATTATGAAACCACTCCCATTAGATTTACTTACCCCTTGGACACAGTTAAACAAACAGGGATTTCTTCAGAATAACAAAAAGTAGGAATCAAAGTTTGGTAAAATCCCTGCAATGTACAGAGATCACCCAGAGGGGAATGTTTATTTCTCAACAAAAGTGGAGTTACACTTTAACCACTTTAAGACCGGAAGGATTTTCCCCCTTAATGACCAGGCCATATTTTGCAATTCGGCACTGCATTATTTTAACGGACAATTGTGCGGTCGTGCGACGCTGTACCCAAATAAAATTGATGCCTTTTTTTCCCACAAACAGAGCTTTCTTTTGGTGGTATTTGATCACCTGTGCATTTTTTTTTTTTTTTTTGCACTATAAACAAAAAAAGAGCAACAATTTTGAAAAAAAAAAACCAATATTTTTCACATTCTGCTATATGACATTCTCAAAAACAAAATTGAAAAATCAAACTTTTTTACCATTTTAGGCCAATTTGTTTTCTGCTACATATTTTTGGTAAAAAAAAAAAAAATCGCAATAAGCGTATTTTGATTGGTTTGCGCAAAAGTTATTGCATCTACTAATACTAACCACGGGAAAGATTTGTCATTTTTATTGTTTTTTTTTTTTAACTAGTAATGGCGGCGATCTGCAGTTTTTAGCGGGACTGCGACATTGCAGCGGACAGATCGGACCCCTAACTGACATTTTTGACACTTTTGGGGGGACCAGTGACATTACTACAGTAACCAGTGCTAAAAATATGCACTGTTACTGTAAAAATGACACTGGCAAGGAAGGGGTTAACATTGTGGGTGATCAAGGGGTTAAATGTGAGCCTAGGGGAGTGATTCTAACTGTTTGGGGGGGGGCGTGGCTTGTGAAATGACCATAGAGATATGTGATCCTATATAGAAGGATCACAGGGGCTCTATGATCATTGCAGGGAGAACAATGGTCAGCTGTGTTTACAACAGCCGACCGTTCTTCTGTCTCAGCGGGGAACGATTGCGGGTGTCAGGCGGCAATCGGAGTCACCTGAGCCATGCATCGACTTCCCCGCTGACGAGTGGGGATGGGAGCACGCCGCCGCTGGGGCGCGCTCGCCCCCTAGCCTTGTGTACATGAACAATGTACATCTACAGCGATTTGCCTGGGAGCGGCTGCCTGCCGCCGTATAACTGCGGCGGGTGGTCGGCAACCAGTTAATAAATTACAGGGGAAAAAAAAACTCCTGTACCTGCAGGGTGCTGCAAAACCATGTAGACCTGTGTGGTGCAATAAAAAAAAAAAAAGGGTGTGAGTCTTCTTTACCTGTGTTTCTACAGGTACTAGGGGAGTGCATTGAAATGAATAGACTGCCCTACCTGTAGAACAAGGATCGCGCAAGTGTGATTGTAAGCTCATTGCCCAGCGCAGTCCCAACACATAGACAATGCAATTTGCCTTATGCCCTATTGTTTGAGTCAGGGCCACCATTAGAAATCATGGGGCCCCATACAACCCTTGTGGCAGGGGCCCCTCTAACTCCTCCTACACCCCACCTATGTCCTTTGGGGTGCAGCGGGAAAAGCAGCACTGACTTTGTCTGCCTACATCCTGAAAATGGAAAACAAGTCCTTCCTCTGCTCCCACCTCCTGGGTCCCCCTATTAACCGCTTAAGCCCCAGAAGATTTTACCCCCTTCCTGACCAGGGCTTTTTTTGCGATTTGGCACTGCGTGACTTTAACGGACAATTGCGCGGTCGTGCGACGCTGTACCTAAACGAATTTGACGTCCTTTTTTTCCCACAAACAGAGCTTTCTTTTGGTGGTATTTGATCACCTGTGCGATTTTTACTTTTTGCACTATAAACAAAAAAAAAGCGTAAATTTTGAAAAATAACAATATTTTTCACATTTTTTTTATATGAAATTCCCCCCAAAAAAATGTAAAAATCAAAATATTTTTAAATTTTTGGCCAATTTGTTTTCTGCTACATATGTTTGGTAAAAAAAAATCACAATAAGCGTATTTTGATTGGTTTGCGCACAAGTTATTGCGTTTACTAACAAAGGGAAAGATTTTTGTCATTTTTGGTGGTTCTTTTTTTTAACAAGTAATGGCGGCGATCTGCGATTTTTTTTTTTGCGGTACTGCGACATTGCGGCGGACAGATCGGACCCCTGACTGACATTTTTGACACTTTTGGGTTTACCAGTGACATTACTGCAGTAATCAGTGCTATACATATGCACTGTTGCTGTAAAAATGACACTGGCAGGGAAGGGGCTAACTTTATTGGAGAGGGAGGGGTTAAGTGTGTCCCTAGGGGCGTGATTCTAACTGTGATTGGACATGGCTACTGGTGTAAGAACAGAGATCAACGGTCCTACATAGTAGAACCGTATGATCACCATTCCTACACAGGGGAGAATGACAGGCGGCTTGTTTACATCAGCCGCCTGCCTTTCTCCCTTCACGGAGGACGATCGCGAGTGACCGGCGGACATCGGGTCCGCCAGTCACACGCACTGACTTTCCAGGGAACGAGCCGGGGCGGGCGCGCGCCTCCGCGGGCGCGCGCTCGCCCGCTATTGGCTCACAAGGAAGTGACAGGCTAGTGACATATATATACGTCACTTTGCCTGGCCGGGGCTGACCGCCGCCGTATATAGTCGTGCGGCGGTCGGCAACCGGTTAACCTGATGGGGCCCAAGGAAATGTAATTTAAGCCCTGAGCAAATAGGAGTGAGGAAGTAGTCTAGTAAAATCCATTTAGGCAGAAACCAACAATAAAGCTGCTCTGGGCCCCCCATGTTTAGCTGTTGGGGCCTGGGCCCAGTACAGGAGGATGGGTTGTACTGCCTTATCAGCGGCCCTGCTTTCAGTTCATACCAATGTGTGCTGCAGGGAAAAGAAGGAGACGTTGCATTTTTTGGGTGATGTGTTCAGGCTTTGAGGCATTGCAACACGCAGAATTAGGGGTGAACAAAAAACAATGTGATACGTTGGTAAAATGTGTGCACAGCAGTGCGGGATTTGCACAGAATGAGACCCTTAGATGAAAGAAGGGCAAAACTCCACTATAAGTGACATACATGGAATAATAGTGTGCCTTCAGAACGGCCTTCATTCTTGGTGGCATCGATTCCACAAGGTGTTGGAGAGATTTTGGTCCATAGTGACATGATAGCATAACACAATTGCTGCAGATTTGTCGGCTGCACATCCATGATGCGAATCTCCCCTTCCACCACATCCCAAAGGTGCTCTATTGGATGAGATGTGGTGAGTTTGGAGGCCATTGGAGTACAGTGACCTCATTGTCATGTTCAAGAAACCAGTGGTGAGATGATTTTAGCTTTGTGACATGGTGCATTATCCTGCTGGAAGGAGCCATCAGAAGATGGGGACACTGTAGTCATAAAGGGATGGACATGGTCAGCAACAATATTCAGGTAGGCCGTGGCATTTAAACACAAATTGGTAATAAGGTGCCAAAAGTGTGCCAAGAAAATATCCCCCACACCATTACACCACCAGCCTGAACCATTGATATAAGGCAGGATGGATCCATACTTTCATGTTGTTTACACCAAATTCTGACCCTACCATCTGAATGTTGCAACTGAAATCCAGACTCATCAGACCAGGCAACGTTTTTCCAATCTCCTATTGTCCAATTTTAGTGAATCTGTGCAAATTCTAGCCTCAGTTTCCCGTTCTTAGCTGACAGGAGTGGCACTCGGTGTGGTCTTCTGCTGCTGTAACCCATCTGCTTCAAGGTTCGATGTGTTGTTTGTTTAGAGATGGTATTCTGCATACCTTGGTTGTAAGGAGTGGTTATTTGAGTTACTGTTCTATCATCTCGAACCAGTCTGCCTATTCTCTTCTGACCTCAACAAGGCATGTACCTCCACAGAACTGCCGCTCACTGGATATTTTCTCTTTTTCGGACCATTCTCTGTAAACCCTACAGATGATTGTGTGTGAAAATCCCAGCAGATCAGCAGTTTTTGAAATACTCAGACCAGCCCGTCTGGCACCAACAACCATGCCACGTTCAATGTCAATTAAACCCCCTTTCTTCCCCATTCTGATGCTTAGTTTGAACTTCAGCAAGTCGTCTTCACCACATCTAGATGCGTGGAGTTGCTGCCAGGTAATTGGCTGATTAGCAGTTTGTGTTACCAAGCAATTGAACAGGTGTACCTAATAAAGTGGCCGTTGAGTGCACATATATGCCAAAGTGTTATAAATATATATAAATATACTCTGCATATACATTATATATAAATATACATAATATATAAATATACACTGCATATACATAATATATAAATATATATAAATATACATAATATATAAATATATATAAATATACACTACATATACATAATATATAAATATACACCGCATATACATAATATATAAATATACACTGCATATACATAATATATAAATATATATAAATATACATAATATATAAATATATATAAATATACACCGCATTTACATAATATATAAATATATATATATATATATATATACACTGCATATACATAATATATAAATATACAGTATGTTTACTTCAGGTAAAACTCTTCATCAACACAGTCTCCCCAGCTCAGAGACTCAGAATGAATTTGGATGACATAACAGCCAGGTAAATGGTATTTCCTGGAGACAAGTATAGATCTCAGGATAACTCTAGCTCAGCTCTTTATGACTTTATTATCAATAATCAATTATATCATCTCCCCCTCCACCCAATCAGTCTCTGGGGGGTGGAGATCACACGATCAGATCTTCTACAAGGATACAAAGTAACAAGTGGGTTTCCTGTAGCTGTCAGACAGGAGACACGTGACTCGCAGTGATCAGCTGACCCGGTCACGTGAGTGCAGAGAATCCACGGAGTGCGGATCCCGGTGTAGCGTGAGAATTACCTACCCCGTGAGAATTACCTACCCCTCGTCACTTCCGGCCAGGAACAGCTGAGCAGCGCAGCAGTGCGCATGCTCACAGGGCCGGATACCTAAAGGGACGACAGAGGAGCTGACTAGTGCGCATGCGCACTAGTATGGAAATAGGACGGTGTACCGTGGGAAAAACCTACCCACGCGGCGGTTAAATAAAACAGCGGGGTTGCAATACGAATCATCTCCGCTCCTGTGGCTGTCACTTCCCTGCTCTCGGCAAGTAAATATAAAAGCGGCTGGCGTCTCCGTGATTTATGTTTACATACACCCGCCGCCGCTTTTATATTTACTTGCCGAGAGCAGGGAAGTGACAGCCACAGGAGCGGAGATGATTCGTATGGAGATGATTCGTATTGCAGCCCAGTTGTTTTAATGTAACGGCTGCATTCCATACAGTGCCGTGAACCGGAAGTGACGAGGGGTAGGTTTTTCTCACGGGTAGGTAATTCTCACGGAACACCGGAAGAGGAGATCGGTGATGTAGAATCCTCCCCGGTATTGAGGAGAGGAGAGGAGAGCACCATGGAGGGAAGGAGGAGGAGGGGGAGAGCCGGCTGCTGGGGGGCCATTGTCCTGACACTGCTCGGATCTGTGTACTGTGCACACTATAAAGAGGTACGGGGGGGTGATGTGGGTTCTGCATCTGCATTGAGGTGAGCTGTGTCAGTGAGGGGAGCTCTGACTGTTGTCAGTTGGGGGGGGAGAGAGCTTAGTCGATGTGGAGGATTGTGTTTTTTTTTTTTGGGGGGGGGGGGGGGGGAGCTGTGTTGGTGTGGAGGGGGGCAGTATCAGTGTGGGGGGGGGGGGGCTGTGTTGGTGTGGTGGGTGGGGGGGCAGTATCAGTGTGAGGTGGAGGGGGGCAATTTCAGTGTGTGGTGGGGGGGCTGTGTTGGTGTGGTGGGGGGCTGTATCAGTGTGGGGGGGGCTCTGTTGGTGGGGTGGGGGGGCTGTGTTGGTGGGGTGGGGGGGGCTGTATCAGTGGGGGGGGCTGTGTTGGTGGGGTGGGGGGGCTGTGTTGGTGTGGAGGGGGGCAGTATCAGTGTGGTGTGGGGGGGGGGCTCTGTTGGTGTGGAGGGGGGCAGTATCAGTGTGGTGTGGGGGGGGGCTCTGTTGGTGTGGAGGGGGGCAGTATCAGTGTGGGGGGGGCTCTGTTGGTGGGGTGGGGGGGCTGTATCAGTGGGGGGGGGCTGTGTTGGTGGGGTGGGGGGGCTGTGTTGGTGTGGAGGGGGGCAGTATCAGTGTGGTGTGGGGGGGGGCTCTGTTGGTGTGGAGGGGGGCAGTATCAGTGTGGTGTGGGGGGGGGCTCTGTTGGTGTGGAGGGGGGCAGTATCAGTGTGGGGGGGGGGCTCTGTTGGTGTGGAGGGGGGCAGTATCAGTGTGTGGAGGGGGGCAATATCAGTGTGTGGAGGGGGGCAGTATCGGGGTGGAGGGGGGCAGTATCAGTGTGGTGTGGGGGGGGGGGGGCTCTGTTGGTGTGGAGGGGGGCAGTATCAGTGTGGTGTGGGGGTGGGGGCTCTGTTGGTGTGGAGGGGGGGCAGTATCAGTGTGGGGGGGGGGCTCTGTTGGTGTGGAGGGGGGCAGTATCAGTGTGGGGTGTGGGGGGGCTGTGTTGGTGTGGGGGGGCAGTATCAGTGTGGGGGGGGGGGCTCTGTTGGTGTGGAGGGGGGCAGTATCAGTGTGGGGGGGGGGGGGCTCTGTTGGTGTGGAGGGGGGCAGTATCAGTGTGGGGGGGGGGCTCTGTTGGTGTGGAGGGGGGCAGTATCAGTGTGGGGGGGGGGGGCTCTGTTGGTGTGGAGGGGGGCAGTATCAGTGTGGGGGGGGGAGAGCTGTGTTGGTGTGGAGGGGGGCAGTATCAGTGTGGGGGGGGGCTGTGTTGGTGTGGAGGGGGGCAGTATCAGTGTGGGGGGGGCTGTGTTGGTGTGGTGGGTGGGGGGGCAGTATCAGTGTGAGGTGGAGGGGGGCAATTTCAGTGTGGTGGAGGGGGGCAGTATCAGTGTGTGGTGGGGGGGCTGTGTTGGTGTGGTGGGGGGCTGTGTTGGTGGGGTGGGGGGGCTGTGTTGGTGGGGTGGGGGGGCTGTATCAGTGGGGGGGGGGCTGTGTTGGTGGGGTGGGGGGGCTGTGTTGGTGTGGAGGGGGGCAGTATCAGTGTGTGGTGTGGGGGGGGGCTGTGTTGGTGTGGGGGGGGGGCTCTGTTGGTGTGGAGGGGGGCAGTATCAGTGTGGTGTGGGGGGGGGCTCTGTTGGTGTGGAGGGGGGCAGTATCAGTGTGGTGTGGGGGGGGGGGGCTCTGTTGGTGTGGAGGGGGGCAGTATCAGTGTGGGGGGGGGGGCTCTGTTGGTGTGGAGGGGGGCAGTATCAGTGTGGTGTGGGGGGGGGGCTCTGTTGGTGTGGAGGGGGGCAGTATCAGTGTGGGGGGGGGCTCTGTTGGTGTGGAGGGGGGCAGTATCAGTGTGTGGGGGGGGGGGCTGTGTTGGTGTGGAGGGGGGCAGTATCGGGGTGGAGGGGGGCAGTATCAGTGTGGTGTGGGGGGGGGCTCTGTTGGTGTGGAGGGGGGCAGTATCAGTGTGGTGTGGGGGGGGGGGCTCTGTTGGTGTGGGGGGGGGCTCTGTTGGTGTGGAGGGGGGCAGTATCAGTGTGGGGTGGGGGGGGGGGCTCTGTTGGTGTGGAGGGGGGCAGTATCAGTGTGGGGTGGGGGGGGGCTCTGTTGGTGTGGAGGGGGGCAGTATCAGTGTGGTGTGGGGGGGGGCTCTGTTGGTGTGGAGGGGGGCAGTATCAGTGTGGGGGGGGGGCTCTGTTGGTGTGGAGGGGGACAGTATCAGTGTGGGGTGGGGTGGGGGGGGACTGTGTTGGTGTGGAGGGGGGCAGTATCGGTGTGGGGTGTGGGGGGGCTGTGTTGGTGTGGAGGGGGGCAGTATCGGTGTGGGGTGTGGGGGGGCTGTGTTGGTGTGGGGGGGCAGTATCAGTGTGGGGGGGGCTCTGTTGGTGTGGAGGGGGGCAGTATCAGTGTGGGGGGGAGCTCTGTTGGTGTGGAGGGGGACAGTATCAGTGTGGGGGGGGGGGAGCTGTGTTGGTGTGGAGGGGGGCAGTATCAGTGTGGGGGGGGGGGGGAGCTGTGTTGGTGTGGAGGGGGGCAGTATCAGTGTGGGGGGGGGGGGGAGCTGTGTTGGTGTGGAGGGGGGCAGTATCAGTGTGGGGGGGGGGGGGGGAGCTGTGTTGGTGTGGAGGGGGGCAGTATCAGTGTGGGGTGGGGGAGCTGTGTTGGTGTGGAGGGGGGCAGTATCTGTGTGGGGTGGGGGAGCTGTGTTGGTGTGGAGGGGGGCTGTATCAGTGGGGGGGGGGGCTGTGTTGGTGTGGAGGGGGGCAGTATCAGTGTGGGGTGCGGTGGGCTCTGTTGGTGTGGGGGGGGGGGCTCTGTTGGTGTGGAGGGGGGCAGTATCAGTGTGTGTGGGGGGGGGCTGTGTTGGTGTGGAGGGGGGCAGTATCGGGGTGGAGGGGGGCAGTATCAGTGTGGTGTGGGGGGGGGGGGCTCTGTTGGTGTGGAGGGGGGCAGTATCAGTGTGGTGTGGGGGGGGGGGGCTCTGTTGGTGTGGAGGGGGGCAGTATCAGTGTGGGGGGCTCTGTTGGTGTGGAGGGGGGCAGTATCAGTGTGGGGGGGGGGACTGTGTTGGTGTGGAGGGGGGCAGTATCAGTGTGGGGGGGGGACTGTGTTGGTGTGGAGGGGGGCAGTATCGGTGTGGGGTGTGGGGGGGCTGTGTTGGTGTGGAGGGGGGCAGTATCGGTGTGGGGTGTGGGGGGGCTGTGTTGGTGTGTGGGGGCAGTATCAGTGTGGGGGGGGGCTCTGTTGGTGTGGAGGGGGGCAGTATCAGTGTGGGGGGGGCAGTATCAGTGTGGGGTGGGGGAGCTGTGTTGGTGTGGAGGGGGGCAGTATCTGTGTGGGGTGGGGGAGCTGTGTTGGTGTGGAGGGGGGCAGTATCAGTGGGGGGGGGCTGTGTTGGTGGGGTGGGGGGGCTTTGTTGGTGTGGAGGGGGGCAGTATCAGTGTGGGGTGCGGTGGGCTCTGTTGGTGTGGAGGGGGGCAGTATCAGTGTGGTGTGGGGGGGGGGGCTCTGTTGGTGTGGAGGGGGGCAGTATTAGTGTGTGGGGTGGGGGCTCTGTTGGTGTGGAGGGGGGCAGTATCAGTGTGGTGTGGGGGGGGGGGCTCTGTTGGTGTGGAGGGGGGCAGTATCAGTGTGGTGTGGGGGGGGGCTCTGTTGGTGTGGGGGGGGCTCTGTTGGTGTGGAGGGGGGCAGTATCAGTGTGGGGTGGGGGGGACTGTGTTGGTGTGGAGGGGGGCAGTATCGGTGTGGGGTGTGGGGGGGCTGTGTTGGTGTGGGGGGGCAGTATCAGTGTGGGGGGGGGGAGTTGTGTTGGTGTGGAGGGGGGCAGTATCATTGTGGGGTGGGGGGGGCTCTGTTGGTGTGGAGGGGGGCAGTATCAGTGTGGGGTGGGGGGGGGACTGTGTTGGTGTGGAGGGGGGCAGTATCAGCGTGGGGTGTGGGGGGGCTGTGTTGGTGTGGGGGGGCAGTATCAGTGTGGGGGGGGGGAGCTGTGTTGGTGTGGAGGGGGGCAGTATCAGTGTGGGGTGGGGGGGCTGTGTTGGTGTTGGGGGGGGCAGTATCAGTGTGTGGTGGGGGGGCTGTGTCGGTGTGGTGGGGGGCTGTATCAGTGTGGGGGGGGGGCTCTGTTGGTGGGGTGGGGGGGGGGCTGTGTTGGTGGGGTGGGGGGGCTGTGTTGGTGTGGAGGGGGGCAGTATCAGTGTGGGGTGCGGTGGGCTCTGTTGGTGTGGAGGGGGGCAGTATCAGTGTGGTGTGGGGGGGGGGGCTCTGTTGGTGTGGAGGGGGGCAGTATCAGTGTGGGGGGGGGCTCTGTTGGTGTGGAGGGGGGCAGTATCAGTGTGTGGGGGGGGGGGCTCTGTTGGTGGGGTGGGGGGGCTGTGTTGGGGTGGAGGGGGGCAGTATCAGTGTGGTGTGGGGGGGCTCTGTTGGTGTGGAGGGGGGCAGTATCAGTGTGGTGTGGGGGGGGGGGGGCTCTGTTGGTGTGGAGGGGGGCAGTATCAGTGTGGGGTGGGGGGGGACTGTGTTGGTGTGGAGGGGGGCAGTATCAGTGTGGGGTGTGGGGGGGGGCTGTGTTGGTGTGGGGGGGCAGTATCAGTGTGGGGGGGGGAGCTGTGTTGGTGTGGAGGGGGGCAGTATCAGTGTGGGGTGGGGTGGGGTGGGGTGGGGGGGGCTGTGTTGGTGTGGGGGGGGCAGTATCAGTGTGGGGTGGGGGAGCTGTGTTGGTGTGGAGGGGGGCAGTATCAGTGTGGGGGGGGGGCTCTGTTGGTGTGGAGGGGGGCAGTATCAGTGTGGGGTGGGGGGCTCTGTTGGGGTGGAGGGGGGCTCTGTTAGTGTGTGGTGGGGGGGCTCTGTTGCTGTGGTGGGTGGGGGGGCAGTATCAGTGTGAGGTTGGGGGGGGCTCTGTTGGTGTGGAGGGGGGCAATTTCAGTGTGGTGGAGGGGGGCAGTATCAGTGTGGGGGGGGGGCTCTGTTGGTGTGGTAGGGGGGCAGTATCAGTGTGTGGGGGGGGGGGGCTCTGTTGGTGTGGTAGGGGGGCAGTATCAGTGTGTGGTGGGGGGGCTGTGTTGGTGTGGTGGGGGGCTGTATCAGTGTGGGGGGGGGGCTCTGTTGGTGGGGTGGGGGGGCTGTGTTGGTGTGGAGGGGGGCTGTATCGGTGTGGGGGGGCAGTATCAGTGTGTGGGGGGGGCTCTGTTGGTGGGGTGGGGGGGGCTGTGTTGGGGTGGAGGGGGGCAGTATCGGGGTGGAGGGTGCAGTATCAGTGTGGGGGGGGGCTCTGTTGGTGTGGGGGGGGCTCTGTTGGTGTGGGGGGGGGGCAGTATCAGTGTGGGGTGGGGGAGCTGTGTTGGTGTGGAGGGGGGCAGTATCAGTGTGGGGTGGGGGGGGGGCTCTGTTGGTGTGGAGGGGGGCAGTATCAGTGTGGGGTGGGGGGGGGGGGCTCTGTTGGTGTGGAGGGGGGCAGTATCAGTGTGGGGTGGGGGGGGGCTCTGTTGGTGTGGAGGGGGGCAGTATCAGTGTGGGGTGGGGGAGCTGTGTTGGTGTGGAGGGGGGCAGTATCTGTGTGGGGTGGGGGAGCTGTGTTGGTGTGGAGGGGGGCTGTATCAGTGTGGGGGGGGCTCTGTTGGTGGGGTGGGGGGGCTGTATCAGTGTGGGGGGGGGGGCTGTGTTGGTGTGGAGGGGGGCAGTATCAGTGTGGGGTGGGGGGGGCTCTGTTGGTGTGGAGGGGGGGCAGTATCAGTGTGGTGTGGAGGGGGGCAGTATCAGTGTGGGGGGGCTGTGTTGGTGTGGGGGGGGCAGTATCAGTGTGGGGGGGGGAGCTGTGTTGGTGTGGAGGGGGGCAGTATCAGTGTGGGGTGGGGTGGGGGGGGCTGTGTTGGTGTGGGGGGGGCAGTATCAGTGTGGGGTGGGGGAGCTGTGTTGGTGTGGAGGGGGGCAGTATCAGTGTGGGGGGGGGCTCTGTTGGTGTGGAGGGGGGCAGTATCAGTGTGGGGTGGGGGGGCAGTATCAGTGTGAGGTGGGGGGGGGGGCTCTGTTGGTGTGGAGGGGGGCAATTTCAGTGTGGTGGGGGGGGGGGCTCTGTTGGTGTGGTAGGGGGGCAGTATCAGTGTGTGGTGGGGGGGCTGTGTTGGTGTGGTGGGGGGCTGTATCAGTGTGGGGGGGGGGCTCTGTTGGGGTGGGGGGGCTGTGTTGGTGTGGAGGGGGGCAGTATCAGTGTGTGGGGGGCTCTGTTGGTGTGGAGGGGGGCAGTATCAGTGTGGGGTGGGGGGGGCTGTGTTGGTGTGGGGGGGGGCAGTATCAGTGTGGGGTGGGGGAGCTGTGTTGGTGTGGAGGGGGGCAGTATCAGTGTGGGGTGGGGGAGCTGTGTTGGTGTGGAGGGGGGCAGTATCAGTGTGGGGGGGGCTCTGTTGGTGTGGAGGGGGGCAGTATCAGTGTGGGGTGGGGGGGGCTGTGTTGGTGTGGGGGGGGGGGGCAGTATCAGTGTGGGGTGGGGGAGCTGTGTTGGTGTGGAGGGGGGCAGTATCAGTGTGGGGTGGGGGGGGGGGCTCTGTTGGTGTGGAGGGGGGCAGTATCAGTGTGGTGTGGGGGAGCTGTGTTGGTGTGGAGGGGGGCAGTATCTGTGTGGGGTGGGGGAGCTGTGTTGGTGTGGAGGGGGGCTCTGTTGGTGGGGTGAGGGGGCTGTATCAGTGTGGGGGGGGCTGTGTTGGTGTGGAGGGGGGCAGTATCAGTGTGGGGTGGGGGGGGGCTCTGTTGGTGTGGAGGGGGGCAGTATCACTGTGGTGTGGAGGGGGGCAGTATCAGTGTGGGGTGGGGGGGGCTGTGTTGGTGTGGAGGGGGGCAGTATCTGTGTGGGGTGGGGGAGCTCTGTTGGTGTGGAGGGGGGCAGTATCTGTGTGGGGTGGGGGGGGCTCTGTTGGTGCGGAGGGGGGCAGTATCAGTGTGGGGGGGGGGGAGCTGTGTTGGTGTGGGGGGGGGAGCTGTGTTGGTGTGGAGGGGGGGCAGTATCAGTGTGGGGTGGGGGAGCTGTGTTGGTGTGGAGGGGGGCAGTATCAGTGTGGGGTGGGGGAGCTGTGTTGGTGTGGAGGGGGGCAGTATCGGGGTGGGGGCTCTGTTGGTGTGGAGGGGGGCAGTATCAGTGTGGGGGGGGGGGAGCTGTGTTGGTGTGGAGGGGGGCTTTATCAGTGTGGGGGGGCTCTATCGGTGTGGAGGGGGGCTGTATCAGTGTGGGGGGGGCACTGTTGGTGTGGAGGGGGGCAGTATCGGGGTGGGGGCTCTGTTGGTGTGGAGAGGGGCAGTATCAGTGTGGGGGGGGGCTCTGTTGGTGTGGAGGGGGGCAGTATCGGGGTGGGGGCTCTGTTGGTGTGGAGGGGGGCAGTATCTGTGGGGGGGGGGCTCTGTTGGTGTGGAGGGGGGCAGTATCAGTGTGGGGGGGGGGCTCTGTTGGTGTGGAGGGGGGCAGTATCAGTGTGGGGGGGGGGCTCTGTTGGTGTGGAGGGGGGCAGTATCGGGGTGGGGGCTCTGTTGGTGTGGAGGGGGGCAGTATCTGTGGGGGGGGGGCTCTGTTGGTGTGGAGGGGGGCAGTATCATTGTGGGGTGGGGGGCTTTGTTGGTGTGTGGGGTGGCGGGCTCTGTTGGGGTGGGGGAGAACTCTGTTGTGGGTTGTGCGTAGGGCTGCAACTAACGATTATTTTTATAATCGATTAATTGGCCGATTTATTGTTTTGAATAGTTGATTGATCGGATAATAACCTGAAACAAGTGTGGTGTATAATTTAGTTAACATGTACTGTTAAAAAAAAATAAAAGGCAATTTTTTCCTAAATCTCTCTATACAGTGGTAAATATAAATAACCAGCTATATGGTTAGGGAGTAAAATCTCTAATCCACTCTGAGAATAACAGACAGAAGAGATATTCTGTATATACTATTAGAGGTTGAATCTGGTAAATATCATCAGACTCCGAGTCCATTCACACTGCTGCGACTTGTCAGCCTGACAAGTCGCGATCCATTGACTGCTACAGGAGCGGTTCTAATAGGAGCGACACAAGTCGCTCTGACTTAGAAAAAGGGTCCTGTACTACTTTGGGGCGACCTCGGAGCGACTTGCATAGACATTATTATATAAAGTCCGTGCAAGTCGCGCCGAAGTCGCGGTGCACAGAGGTCACCCCCGAAGTTGTGCCGCTTCAGTGTGAACCGACACTCAGAGATCACACTTTTTATTTATAGAAATTAAAACCGAAAGATTGTTTGGCCAATTTTCAGACAGAACTGTAATATACTATGTATGACAGACTCCCTTGTCATAGGCAGGTGACTTGATAAAAGCTCCCTGCTCCGGCTGTCACTTATGCTGGCCATACAAAAACAATGTCTTCCTTTAAAAAAATGTTAATTTTAAGAAGGTTCGTTCAATTTTCTACTCATTAGTGGGGTCAAATCGACGTTCGTCTTCGACCACAGTGACCAAATTCAAAGGCGGAGAATAGAAAACTTCTTGGTTAACCACTTCTGGACCGCAATAATTTGCGCCCTTAATGACCAGGCCATTTTGTGCGATTCGACAATTTAACAGACAATTGCGCGGTCATGCGACACTGTACTTAAATAAAATTGATGTCCCCTTTTTCCCACAAATGGCGCTTTCTTTTGGTGGCATTTGATCACCTCTGCGATTTTTTTTTTTTTTTTTTTTTTTTTTTTTTATTGCGCTATAAACAAAGAGCGTCAATTTTGAATTTTTAAGTGGGACTGCGACATTGGGGTGGACAGATCGGACCCCTGACTGACACTTTTGGGGGTACCAGTGACATTACTACAGTAATCAGTGCTAAAAATATGCACTGTTACTGTAAAAATGACACTGGCAGGGAAGGGGTTAACCCAGGGGTGATCAAAGGGTTAAGTGTGAGCCTAGGGGAGTGTTTTCTAACTGTGTGGGGGATGGGCTTGTGAAATGACCACAGAGACATGTGATCCTATATAGAAGGATCACAAGTGCTCTGTGATCATTTCAGAGAGAACAATGGTCAGCTGTGTTTTACAACAGCAGACCGTCCTTCTCTCTCAGCGGGGAGCAATCGCAGGTGTTCGGCGGCAATCACTGTCGCCGGTCCTGTGGATCAGAAGGCGCGCACCACCGCCGGTGTGCCCTCGCCCCCAGGAGCGCTCCCGCAAACCGCCGTACAGGTATGGCGGCTCGCGCAGCAGAGCCAGCTTATCACATATTATCTTGAATTTGCAGGGACTGTGTGTGTGTGTTGCATGATACAAGCCTGGCCGAGGAACTCTTGAAATAACTTTCCAGCACCAGAGAACCCCTTCTAATAGCATCTAAAGCTTACAGTTCATTAGTCTGCTGATCAATGAGAAGAATGCTCCTTACGTTTGTGGTCAGTGGCAAGATTTCCACCCATCCTTACAGATAGCTGAAAAGATCTTTTGGTGTTACTTATTTGAGAGGCAAGAACCACCAGCAACCCCTAGAGGAACCCTAGTTGAGAGAGAGACAGGTCTAACTGTATACAAGTTGAGGGAGAAGACAAGGGGATTGATTCTTGGGACCGTTTTTATAAATCTTGAAGGTGGAGAGGAGTGGTAGGGAGCAGAGACTTTCACCATTGGTGCAACAGAGGGTCATAGAATGTGATTGGTTTAAGTTTTTTTTTTCCTATTCAATAAGGAAAATGGTATCATACTTGTCTCGTAGCTTTTCTTTCCTGCAGCCAACATGGCAGCATACATCTGGTAGTAGCCTTGCCTCCTATTAATAGGACCAGTGAAAATCTATAAGGTGTTGATGCCCATTCCCTGTAAAATGCTAGGAACTAATTAGGTGGGGTCAATGTGCTGCCATGGACTGGCACCAGAAATGGAAATTATGAGGTCAGTATGATACAGTTTTTACTGGAGCCAACATGGCAGCATACATGTGATAGATCAATAAGAAAGTGACAGCTCCATCCTTCCTGCCAAGATCAGCGGTAGACCAATAGGAAAGTGACAAAGCTCCATCCTTCCTGCCTAAATCAGCGGTAGACTAATAGGAAAGTGACAAAGCTCCATCCTTCCTGCCAAGATCAGCAGTAGACCAATAGGAAAGTGACAAAGCTCCATCCTTCCTGCCAAGATCAGCAGTAGACCAATAGGAAAGTGACAAAGCTCCATCCTTCCTGCCAAGATCAGCGGTAGACCAATAGGAAAGTGACAAAGCTCCATCCTTCCTGACAGGATCAGCGGTAGACCAATAGGAAAGTGACAAAGCTCCATCCTTCCTGCCAAGATCAGCGGTAGACCAATAGGAAAGTGACAAAGCTCCATCCTTCCTGCCAAGATCAGCAGTAGACCAATAGGAAAGTGACAAAGCTCCATCCTTCCTGACAGGATCAGCGGTAGACCAATAAGAAAGTGACAAAGCTCCAGCCTTCCTGCTGAAATCGGCGGTAGCGAGGACTGCCGATCCCATTAGTAGTGTTAAAGGGACATACAATAGGAGGACCAGCATACTCCCTTGCCTAACATCTCTGAGCCCCCTGTGCAAAGTGCCCACAATGTAATACTGCCTCTGGCCAAATGTGCATAATTCTTTGCAGTGACTTCAACCTGGCCCTATAGTAGGCTCTGTTTTCACTGTAGGAACTGCGAGGTGATTGTGTGTTGACGGCTTCTAAGAAACTAGGAATAGCCATTTTGACTACCTATTTTGCAATTGTGATCTAAAGGATAAAAAAAGGGATGGGGTGTTGTGTGGGTGTCGACACCTTTTTTATAGGTTTGCACTAGTACTGTGGGCAGAAGTAGGTGGGGCTCCTACCACATGTATGCTGCCATGTTGACTCCAGGAACTTACAATACACATGATGTGGTTCATGTTGTGACCTGTTCTATCTGTTCTCTGCCATATGCAGGTTACACCACTTCACTACTTAGAATTAGGATAAAGGGGCATTACTGGTATGGATATATTATAATATAATTGCCTTATGACTCTCCACTGTATCCACTTCTTTTTTTTTTTTTTTTTTTTTTTTTTGAGACACATGCAGGAAATTTCGTCTTCCTTTTCCTTTTGGTGGGGTTGAAATAGTATTACCGGTTTTTGTTATTTTAATAAAAGAACAAAAACTAACTTACAACCGATGTCATTTCAGAATTTACAATATTAAAAAGATTGGGAGCCACTTCATTTCAGAAGAGGTTTTCAATGTTTCTTAAATTGCAGCTTTCATTAAAATACCTGGTGATCCTGCCATGAAGGTCATTATTCGGGCACCTCCTTTTAGGGGGGGACAACTGTCTCTGCATTGTCAGTGTTGCATGCGCATCTGGTGGAGCCCACAAGCAGCTGTGTTGACATATTCCAGGGAAATAACTAGTGTCCTGTGTCATTATGATGATCTGGTGTTTGTGGGATGCACCACCATAAAACTCAGCAGATAGACCTCTTTTAGGTCTATCTGCATCACCTACACCTGTTACTAAAACGGGCACAGGGTCTGCTCCTACTTGACAAAGGAACTGTGCCGGTTTTACCTACAGCACATCCCCGCCAGGTTGGACCTGGTGTACAGGATGTGAGCTGTCA
Organism: Pelophylax lessonae; assembly: GCF_965119305.1. Classification (NCBI taxonomy): domain Eukaryota; kingdom Metazoa; phylum Chordata; class Amphibia; order Anura; family Ranidae; genus Pelophylax; species Pelophylax lessonae. Next base: position 60,322,278 of record NC_138774.1, read on the forward strand.
GCAGAGGAGCTGGGGCATGGGGCTCCTACTGAAATGCACTATGCTGTGTCTGTGACAGACACTGCACAGGACAGACACTGCACAGGACAGGGAGCCAAATGGTCCTAATTAACAAATGGATTGCTCCATTTTCTAAGCTTAGAGTGGTGCAGGCTTTATTTCCTCACCATTGTGCAAACATTGTACACTTACTATCAGGAAGCCGGTGTAACGTGAGAATTACCTACCCCGTGAGAAAAACCTACCCCTCGTCACTTCCGGCCAGGAACAGCTGAACAGCACAGCAGTGCGCATGCTCACAGCCCCGGATACCTAATGGAAGAGCTGAGGATCAGACTAGTGCGCATGCGCACTAGTCTGAAACGATCTCGGTGTCCGTTAAAAAAACCTACCGACGCGGCGGTGACATAAAATAGCTGTGCTGCACTGTGAGTCATCTCCACTCCTGTCCCGGTCACTTCCCTGATCTTGGCTAGTAAATATAAAAGCGGCTGGCGGCTCCGTGATTTATCTTTTCATACAGCCGCCGCCGCTTTTATATTTAGTAGCCGAGAGCAGGGAAGTGACCGGGACAGGAGCGGAGATGACTCATAGTGCAGCACAGCTGTTTTAATGTAACTGCTCGCGTTACACAGACTGCCGTGAACCGGAAGTGACGAGGGTAGGTTTTTCTCACGGGTAGGTAATTCTCACGGAACACCGGTCCAGAGCAATGATGTGAAGAAAGTGCATGCAGGCATTGTCTGAAAGGGTGGATGAGATCAGCAAAAATGGGATGGAAAAAAAGTATTTTATTGAAAAAGGTATAGCTGTTGTTTAACTGCTTAACTTCCAGAAGATTTACCCGCTTTCATTACCAGGCCATTTTTTTTTTTGCGATACAGCACTGCGTTACTTTAACTGAAAATTGCGCAGTAGTGAGGCACTGTACCCAAAATAAAATGGCATTTGATAAGCACTGGGTTTTTTATTTTTTTCATTTAAAGGAAAAAAGGCCGACTATTATGAAAAAATATATATATTTTTTTACTTTCTGCAATAAAACATATCCAATAAAAAACATTAAAAAAAAATCATCATAAGGCCAATATGTATTCTGCTACATATTTTTTTTTTTTTTTGGTAATAAAAGCAATAAAAATCAATAAGCATATATTGATTGGTTTACATGAACGTTACAGCATCTACAAACTAGGGAATATATTTATGGAGTTTATTTATTTTTATACTAGTAATGACGGTGATCAGCGACTTATAGCAGGAGTGCGATATTGCGGCAGACAATCGGACACTAACTGACACTTTGTGGGAACCAGTGACCCAAATACAGCGATCAGTGCTAAAAAATATGCACTGTCACTGTAATAACGACACTGGCTGGGAAGGAGTTAAATATCTAAGGAAATCAAGGGGTTAACGGTTTGCCCAGCCAGTGTTTGTTGTGTGCTGCTTTTTACTAGGGGAAGAGATGGATTCTAGTCACAATGAATCCACCCCCCCCCCCCCAATCACAATGGGGATCTGCCTTGTTTTCATAGGCAGGTCCCCGCTCTGTGTAGTTTACAGACGATCGGCAGGTGTGGGAGGACATCGAGTGCCCGGTACCTGCAGATCAGCTTTTACTGTGAATCATCACAGCAGAAGTGACCTGCTGGCGCATGCTCGCCCCCCTGCAGGCAGAAGTGCGGGAATCACAAGCGTATGTATGTGTGTGTGGATCAGTACATCACTACTTAAACCAAGGAGATAGCCATGACACAGTGTCTCTGAGGAAGAGGCTAGGCCTCGAAACGCGTCAGCCGTCATCTCATCGGTTATGAACGATTGTATGGACTACACCCGGACATTTGAGCAATCTAGCTTGATATGATTTACTTTTATCTACGTCTGTGAGTAGCCATTTTTTAATGTTACGTAAATAAAGCCATCTATTGAGGATAATGCGCTAGGTCGGTGCGCCCTTTTTTGTTTCTTTGCTTTTAGTGCCGGTGGACTACCCCAGTCCGATATGGGCAGCAAGACCTAAGCCATCTGAGACGCCAGTTGTGAGTCCCGTGAGGTGTGTGGTCGAGGGGTTTGGATACCAAGCGCAGGAGGAGGGTGGTCACACCTTATTGTTTTTTGTGTGTATATGTGTATAATATATATATATATATATATATATATATTAATGTGTGTGTGTGTATGTATGTATGTATGTATGTATGTATGTATGTATGTGATCTGGCGCACAGCAGCAGCCCTGTAGCAGTAAAAATGCAATAGGGTGATCAGAAAGCGGTTAATGTACACAGAGCTTCAACTTACTTAGTCATCCATTTACAGTTTTTATATCTACTTTAACATCCAAGCTGCAGTGAATGTAGCGATTGTTGTTCCTCCTAAACTTTCCGTTACTAAGGGGCAATGACCCTTCACGGCATACCGAGCCTATGGTAAAGAGAGAACATAAGAACCGTTTTATCAGCACTCTGTAGAAGCTGGGAAGATCGCCAAGTTCTGATTTGGCTTTGGGGTTTTGATGCTTCTGAAGAAAGCGTGTAATCACATGGAGTGTGCAGACACCAAACACATCTCAGAACGGAAGTGAAACGGAAGAGGAGGAAGGACAGAAATATAAATAAAGGGTCCCAGACTTACTAATGTTGAAGATCCTCTTTATATTTGTCATACGCTTTCCAGGAACATGCATCATATGTCCCAGCAACTGTTTAGCCGGTCCACTGGGCTTTCTTCAGATATTAAGGCTACATTCACATGTGGGCGCAGCGGATCACGAGCAGAATCACCGTGATTCTGCCTGCGATCCGGAAATTATTGGAAATCGCGGGACGCCTGTGTGATGCCCGTGATTTGCAATGGCACCCCAAACGCTGTGCGATGTTGCTGCGATTTCCGCCTGCCGAATCGCGGTAACATTGCGCAACCAAAATCGCGGGACGCATGACACCCAAAAAAAGGTACAAGAGCTTCTTTTGTGCGTCATGCGTCCCGTGATTCTGTTTGCGCGATGTTACCCCGATTCGGCAGGCGGAAATCACGGCAACATCACACAGCGTTTGGGGTGCCATTGCAAATCACAGGCGTCCCGCGATTTGCAATGATTCCGGATCGCAGGCAGAATCGCGGGGATTCTGCCCGCGATCTGCTGCGCCACATGTGAACGTAGCCTAAAAAGAAAATGTGTCAGCGCTTTCAAATGTGAAAACAAATACAGCTGCTAGCAAAAAAGTGCAAAGTATACATACACCGAATAAATATGAATAAAAATGTTGCAGCGCTCCATATTCTAATGAGAAATAATACAGTATAAACCAGGGCTTGACAAATTTTCCTGAAATCTAGGAGCCAGCTAAAAAAGTTAGGAGCCAGTTTTTTTTTTTTTTTAAACTAACAACCAAGCTTTATTTAATAAAACGGATACTAAATTTACACATAAATACGACTAGAACCCCACTCTCCTCTAGCGCAATTGGATGGAAACAGACTGTCTGTCTCTTTCCATCCGATGCCATCTTATCCGATCCACGGGATGGATAGAAAATAGAACCACCATCCGTCTGCTTTTGGCGGACAGGATCAGATGGCGGCAGATTACTGCTCCATAGAGGAGAATGAAGGGTCCGATCAGGTCTGCCTGAAAAACTGACAGGCAGACCTGATCAGACAGCCCGTGTGAAAGGGGCCTTCGGCTGTGGCATGGCGATGAGAGAGAGAGGAAAAAAAAAAAAAAAAAAGATATATAGCTTTTTTTTTTTTTTTTTTTTTTATAATAATAATTGGAAAAAATATATATTTTTTTTAATAATTAAAAAAAAAAAAAAGAAAAATATTATTTAGTTTTTACATTAAAAAAATAAATTAAATTAATAATAAATAACCACACTCCCTGTCAAAGGTAACTAACTGGACAGGGTGCATTGTGAACAAACAGTGGAAACAGTAATTACAACAGTCATTACTCCCGGCCACCACAAGAGGGCGCCAGTTCCCCATTGGAAGCCTCATCTCAAGTAGGCCGAAAAGCCGGGGCCTCAATTTTCGGACGGCCCGGAAGTCACTCCGTGCGCGGAAGTCCGTACAAAAATGACAGGACACCTTCTGCAGGGCACCCCAGGCGCCAGGTCGCTAATTCTAGTCGCAAATGCGACCTGGCGCCCGGGTTTTGTCGAGGCCTGGTATAAACCATTCATTAATGTGCAGGTATCAATAAAGTGTCCCAACGTTGAAATGGTAAACAATAAGATTACACAGTGAAAGTCTGAAAAGGTAATTCATGTGCAGATTTGATAAAGTGTCCGAGTGCTGAGATGCTAAGCAGTGATCACTTGTGAGAGTAAAGGCCCGTACACACGCACCGATTGTCGGCCGAACGATCGGCCGTCTTTTGTCCGGTGCTGTCGTGTAGGTTGAAAAGTGCTAAAGACTGCACACGAATTTTGTCGGCCAACACAACCGACTGCAGAAGTGATGTCATGTGATGGTTAACTTTCCGTGTGTTTTTTTTCTTCTCTGAGCATGCCCAGTCTTGCTCATCTGCTGTTTGTCGGCCGAATTCTGTACTGACTGAGGAACAATCGGCCGTTCTGGTGTTGGCCAACAAAAATTTTAAAGCATGCACATCAGATTCTGTTCGGCCGAAAAGTCGCAGTCGGTTGTTGGAAGCATCATACTAACAAGCCGACAATCGACCGATCGGACGGTGGCCAAATATTTACGGCCGACAATCGCTACGTGTGTACGGGCCTTTATCCTCCACCGTAGATGTAGCACCCTCCTAGTCAGGTGCTAGGTAGCGGGTATAGTTTTTGGCTTTCTCTGCTTAACAGGAAAGCAGTAGGTAAAGCATTTGTGCTCTCTGCTTAACAGGGAGTTAGATCTGCTAGTTAGGCCTGCTCCATGTGTCCAATGTGTGATTCATGAGGGAGTGTCCCCACAGTATCCAATGGATAGATACATTGGAGGAAACCCAGCCAATGACTCACAGGCTTTGATATTACCCCATGGGTTGGCACAGTGGTGCATCATGGGATAGGGTATAAAAGCCAGGAGCACATGAAGCAGGGGGTCTTTGGGTGGGAAGCCAGGTCCCAGAAGGAGCGTGACGGCTGTCCTCTTCTATAGCTGTGGATGGTGGTCACAGGCAGTCGGCCTGGTGAACCAGAGAGTATGCCTGAACCCTGAGGTCCAGGAGAAGCTGACTGGAGGAGTTGTGGCTGAAGTGAATCTGGAAAACAGTGTCTGTGAGTACAGAGGAACTTACCCGGGGGTCTGCCTAGGAAGGGGACCACTCCAGAGGATAGAGTCAGTGGACAGGTGTCTGCTCCAGAGTAAGTGAGAAAGGGGGTGCCAAGTTAGAACCCTGAAGATGACTGCACATAGGAAGACTTTTATTATCTTCATTCCAGTGGCAGAGTGAAGCAGCGGCCTTGCCGCAATCGCAAATCAGATGTCCTCAATACTGTGAATAGTTGCTAGTTGGAGTATCCCACTCATCCCTTCTCCTATCCAAGTTCTAAATAAAACTACAAAACAACATCCCCTGGACTGATCATTGGCTGAGCCAAGTACTAAAGTGCTAAGTTTCTGCAAGCCGCTGCTACGGGTAACCCAGGGGAATCCAGAAAGTGTTATATCCAGCAGTCCTCTAGGGGGCAGTGCTACATATAGATAGCATATAGCTCTGGTCAGTGCAAATTATGTCTAAATTTATAGGACAGTTATTGCGTATATATCGGTTTGTCTCCTAGTCATGGAAAATCTTAAAGATCGAAACAGCCACTGCAGGAGTCGTCATCCAAATGGATGAACGTCTCACCATGCCACATATGCCAGCCATGCATTCTTTTTAGTAGGAGAATCCACCAACTGAGACATGTAGTTGTCCTGTAAGGCTTCCATGAAGAGACGGGCCTTTAGTGAGTGTGCAGTCCCCTCTTCCCAGTCAATGTCGGGATAATTGAAGTCCCCTAATATGATGACTGATCGTGAATGTGAAAGCCTTCTTCATGTTCAGCAATTTGAAAACAAACAAATCTTCCAGTGTGTTTCACCAAGTGCTTCAGTGCTCCACCTCTCCACACAGGCTGAGACTCCCCTGAAGATTGCCTCTTGTATATTGGCAAATTACGCCATAAATAGGTTCACTCTGATGTGCACGTTTTATGTTAAGGGGCACTCTGATGGACACAACAAAATGTGCTCCTCAGCATGCCCCTGAACATGTACCCATCAGAGTGCTCCTTAACTTAAAATAAGGGACATGCTGATGGGCACATAATGTAAAGAGGGTACTCTGGTGGGCACACATTATGTAAAGGGGGTACTCTGATGGGCACACATTATGTAAAGGGGGTACTCTGATGGGCACACATTATGTAAAGGGGGTACTCTGATGGGCACACATTATGTAAAGGGGGTACTCTGATGGGCACATATTATGTAAAGGGGGTACTCTGATGGGCAAACATTATGTAAAGGGGGTACTCTGATGGGCAAACATTATGTAAAGGGGGTACTCTGATGGGCACATTATGTAAAGGGGGTACACTGATGGGCACATATTATGTAAAGGGAGTACTCTGATGGGCACATATTATGTAAAGGGAGTACTCTGATGGGCACATATTATGTAAAGGGGGTACTCTGATGGGCACATAATGTAAAAGGGGTACTCTGATGGGCACATAATGTAAAAGGGGTACTCTGATGGGCACACATTATGTAAAGGGGGTACTCTGATGGGCACACATTATGTAAAGGGAGTACTCTGATGGGCACATATTATGTAAAGGGGGTACTCTGATGGGCACATAATGTAAAAGGGGTACTCTGATGGGCACACATTATGTAAAGGGGGTACTCTGATGGGCACATATTATGTAAAGGGGGTACTCTGATGGGCAAACATTATGTAAAGGGGGTACTCTGATGGGCAAACATTATGTAAAGGGGGTACTCTGATGGGCACATTATGTAAAGGGTGTACACTGATGGGCACATATTATGTAAAGGGAGTACTCTGATGGGCACATATTATGTAAAGGGAGTACTCTGATGGGCACATATTATGTAAAGGGGGTACTCTGATGGGCACATAATGTAAAAGGGGTACTCTGATGGGCACATAATATAAAAGGGGTACTCTGATGGGCACACATTATGTAAAGGGGGTACTCTGATGGGCACACATTATGTAAAGGGAGTACTCTGATGGGCACATATTATGTAAAGGGGGTACTCTGATGGGCACATAATGTAAAAGGGGTACTCTGATGGGCACACATTATGTAAAGGGAGTACTCTGATGGGCACACATTATGTAAAGGGAGTACTCTGATGGGCACATATTATGTAAAGGGGGTACTCTGATGGGCACATAATGTAAAAGGGATACTCTGATGGGCACATATTATGTAAAGGGAGTACTCTGATGGGCACATATTATTATGTAAAGGGAGTACTCTGATGGGCACATATTATGTAAAGGGAGTACTCTGATGGGCACATATTATGTAAAGGGAGTACTCTGATGGGCACATATTATGTAAAGGGGGTACTCTGATGGGCACAATGTAAAAGGGGTACTCTGATGGGCATACATTATGTAAAAGGGGTACTCTGATGGGCACACATTATGTAAAGGGAGTACTCTGATGGGCACATATTATGTAAAGGGAGTACTCTGATGGGCACATATTATGTAAAAGGGGTACTCTGATGGGCACACATTATGTAAAAGGGGTACTCTGATGGGCACACATTATGTAAAGGGGGTACTCTGATGGGCACACATTATGTAAAGGGAGTACTCTGATGGGCACATAATGTAAAAGGGGTACTCTGATGGGCACACATTATGTAAAAGGGGTACTCTGATGGGCACACATTATGTAAAGGGGGTACTCTGATGGGCACACATTATGTGATGAGGACACCTGATGTAAGGGGGCACTCTGATGGTGGCAACTGATTTATGAGGGTAGTCTGATGGGGGCACCCAATGTAATGAATTATTCTGGTTGGGGCACCTGATGTAAGGGGGAACACTATTGGGGACATTTACAGAGGAGTGTGTAGCGGAAACCGTAAGAAAAACGCCAGAGAGTGCGGCTTGCACCAAGAAAAAGGAAAGAAGACGCTTACAATCTTTCATGGCACAGACTTGTGATTCAGGCTTCAGTTGGAAAAAAAATTTAGTTACCAGACGTCCTTGAATTTTAATTCACCGCCCCTGTGATAGACCAACACAAAGCGGCGGCACATATTTGTGAAGTGGAATGAAAATGGAAAAATGTTTTTTCCATATTCCATATTTATTTTATTTTTTTTTTTTTTACAAATATCTGAAAAGTCTGGCGTGCATTTGTGTTCAGCCCCCTCTTTCCTGATACCCCTAACTACAATCTAATGGACTCAACTGCCTTCAGAATTCACCTAATTTGTTAATGGAGTCCACCTGTGTGTAGTTTAATCTGTTCTGTAAAGCCTTTAGAGGTTTGTTAGAGAACCTTAAGTGGGTTACACACTATAAGAAAATCGGGCGAATGATCATCCGGTTTTCCTCCATTGTTTCACAGCAAATCAAAAACCGATGTATGAAAATTCTCGTATAACAAAGGCTTAGTTTTGTGGTGTCTGTAATAGGCCATACACACTATAAGATTTTCTGAAGACTTTTTCCTTTAGATTTACCAAAACCATATAATATGAGGTCAAACCTAAACACTTTCAATTTGTATGCAATCTGGCAGGCCCTTGTACTACATAGAAAAGGTAAATCTGAAGGAAATCTGACAACAAAAAGTTGGATAGTGTGTATCCAGTTTAAGAGTCTCTGTAGACCAGTATGTTCTATAGTAGGGTACAGCTTTGTTGGGATTACACCGTGTCAATCTGTTATTCTTAGCCTGTGTGTCTGTGGTTTATATGAGGAAGTAATATGATTGTGCAATGTTCGTTGCTGTTGTTTTTATGACATCTTACACTGCAGACACCATTTTTTTTTTTTTTTTTTTTTTTTTTAAACCTCATCAAGGCTGTTTGAAACTCATGGTGGTTTGTAAACACATCCTTGGGAAAATGATTGCTTTTATAATTACATTTTGTCAGCAGATTTCAGCACGCATTTACAGAGCACTGAGTGCTTACACCAGATTCCAGCGGCAAGAATCAGCAGATGTTTGTGGATGGAATGAACGGTGCATGTGTATAGGCGGTGGCCGCTCAGCCTGTATAAAGTAACGACTTGGCGTTGGCTGACAGCAGCCCCCGCTGTTCGCAGGTAGCGTCACGCCAAACGATTTCCTGAGGATGTCTGAGCTTGGATGCAGCTCCAGGCTCAAACATCAACCTTAAAGTAAAACTATAGGCAAAACTTTTTTTTTTTTTTCATTTTGGATAGACCAAAGGAGGGTTATAACCCTTGTTTTATATTTATATATATATATATATATATATATATATAATATAATTTTTTTTTTTTTTTTTTTTTTCTCCATCTGTATCCTATTTGGGAGATTTCCCTTCACTTCCTGCAAATTTAAGGGAAGTCGTTGGGGACCCCCAGGTCACCAGAACTAGTGTCCCTATTGGAAGATTTCCCCTCTTTTACTTTTCTAGGGTTAACGCAAAATCTGGGTTTTCTTTTACTTTTCACTTTCTTGTCAAAATTTTGTTTTATTGAATTTTAACATGTTATGCAAGGAGGTTAAGAGTCGGTTCACACTATGGCGACACGACTCTGTACTACTTAGGGGGCGACTTCTGAAGTCCTGTGCCCCGCGACTTCGGCGCGACTTGCACGGACTTCATATAATTGAAGTCTATGCAAGTCGCTCCGAGGTCGCCCCGAAGTAGTACAGGACCCTTTTTCTAAGTCTGAACGACTTGTGTCGCTCCTATTAGAACGGGTCCTGTAGCAGTCAATGGACCGCGAAGGACCGCGACTTGTCAGGCTGACAAGTTGCCTGACAAGTCGAGGCAGTGTGAGACACTGTTCACACTGGGGGGGCCTGTCAGGCGACCTGGTCGCCGTAGGTCGTCTGCCATAGAGTAGCTGTGGACCCGTTCTAATAGTAGCGACACAAGTCGCTCCGACTTAGAAAAAGGGTCCGGAGCTTCTTTGGGGCGACCTGGAGCGACCTGCATTGACTTCAATGTTATGAAGTCCGTGCCGGCCGCTCCGAGGTCGCGGTACGAGCTGCGCACCACGACCTGTGAGGTCGCCCCGGCAAGTCGGATCGCCTCAGTGCCAACGGGGTCTTAATCGAGTCTCAGATGCAATAATAAGAAAGTAACATTATAAAGATAATTACAGATACAATGTAATATAATGAATACCATGTAGTTCTAAAATGGGTATAGCAAATAAGAAAATTAGTCCTTGAAAATATCTAGAAAGGATCCAAATCTAGTATATTCATAACCGACTAAGATGTGAAGCTTAAGTGCCGGTTCACATTTGTGCGATGCGGGAACGCTGCGAATATGCAGCGTGTTCCCGCATCGCATCCGCAGCACAGGCAGTTCACACTGCCATATGCGATACGCTGGGGGTGTCAATTCAAAGTTAACGACACCCCCCAGATCAGATCGCATATCAAAGTGCGATCTGAAAGTTCGCACAAAATCGGATCGCACTAGTGTTAACCACCATGCAATCCGATTCTGCTGCGGACCAAAAAAAGGGTCCTGTGCGTGTTAAGTGCGAATTCAGCCAGACAAACTGTATGGCTGAATTTGCACCGCACATGAGATCGCATGTAATTCGGAGCGCACTCTTCCTAAAATTACATGCTATCTCTGTGATCGCCAGAGATGTATAGTAACGAAGTAGAACTACTTAAGTACCGAAATGCGGTATCTGTACTTTCCTAGAGTAGAATTTTTTTTCTCCTACTTCCACTTTTACTTCACTACATTTTTTTGATGATTTCGATACTTCTACTCAAGTATTTTTTTTTTGTGATGCATAGTTACTCGTTACTTTTAAAAAAATTACCACTGCCAGAACAGTAGATGGCAGGTTGCATAAAGCTGTGTATAATAAAAGCTGCTATACCAAATCTTTCCAATAAAAAGAAAATATGAAACAAACAAATAAATGGTGCTACAGTGCTTAAAGTGCATCAAGAAACTACTAACAAACACAACTTGGCTGTGCGAATAAAGTGCCTGTGCAATCGATATAATATCATCGTTGCCCCCAGTGCCCTGCCCACACTCCACACAGTATCAAAAATAAAGTGACATGAATGTGCTAAAGCCTAAATGCAGTGAAAATAATTATTCCCACAATGTAACAGTAAATTCAATTCATATAAAATATGACAATAAATCACAATAAAATAAGTTATGAAATAAGTTAGGTCAGGTGCGTGCAACAAGTTGAAGTGTGTAAACATATCTATAACGAAAAGTCCATAAATGAATTCCAGTGTGCAAATCTAAAGTGTCACTTCACTTGTCAGATGCTTCCACCTCCTTCAGTGCTCGAGTGACCGACCAACACACTTAATGGTGGTGGCACTGGTGGATAGCGTCTCGGTGGCACTGTGGCACTGGCACTGACTGCACTGGTTCAAAAAGCCATATATATTTAATTATTTCAATTCTCAATCTCATAGTTCCTCTCCTCATAAGATATTAATAACTTAAGATTAGGTGATGAACTTCTTGGCGGCCCTGGCAGGATGACGGGGACACCCGCCACTTCTGGAGCCGAGCCGCTGTGATTCCCCAACATGTGACAAAGTGACAGCCAGGAGATCTAATGGCTAGTAGTGCTCAACAATACCGCTTTTATATACAAAAATGAAATAAAATATACTGACTCACAATTTAGTAGTAGGTAGCGTGTAGCAGTAGGCAGCACAACTCAATTCAATCAATCCCACAGCCTCGCTCGCGCCACGGCCTGCGGAATCACTGTCATGATCATCAAGTTAAGACCGCACAGGAGGAGCCATGCTGCCGTCTTCCTGCTCGAGGTCTCTGCCTCTAGATGTGTTGTGTGTCACTCAGACTCCACCCCTTAGGGCCCTTAACGAGAGCAGTTGTGACACGGGCAGCGGGACTCGGAGTATTTTCTTCGTTATCTCATCTTCTTCTCTATGAGGTGAGTGAGGTGGACCGTGGAGAGGGCCTAATCCTTGCCATGGCAAATGTGCCATTTGAGAATCAAATAATCAATATAAAATATTAATATATTATATACACACGGGTCATGGGTGGCTTTTTTGAACCAAGAAGAGTGAGACTGACGGCTATGATGATTATCCGACCATCCATGGTCCATGGACCATAAGTGTTGTGTTGTGGTGGTGCCTGTGCTTCCTGCGGCCTGCCTCTGCCTGTGCTTCCTGCGGCCTGCCTCTGCCTGTGCGGCTGTGCCTTCCTCTGCCTGTGCTTCCTGCGGCCTGCCTCTGCCTGTGCGGCTGTGCCTGCACTGCAGTGGCCATTGGCAGTGGCACTTGACTTGAGCAAAGCAAATGAGCACTACTAGTGTGAAGGACAGGTGGTGGAAGCATGTTCTGACAAGTTCTTATAATGAAAATCATATAGACAGCTTTTTGAAGCTGTGCAGTGCCAGTGCTACTAAGGTGAGAGGCAGAGAGAGAGGCTATCCAGTCCACCACTTTACTTGAGCAGATGACAGAAGAAAGGTGGAAGCATCTGACAGCAAGTGACAGCACTTCTTAGATTGCACACTGGAATTCAGTTATGGACTTTTCGTTATAAAGTTTAGTTTACACACTTAAACTTTCACCTAACTTATTCACAATCACAACTTATTTTATTGTGGTATTGTCATATATATTTTATATGAATTTCATTTACATTGTGGGAATAATTTGCACTGCATTTAGCACAGACATGTCACTTTATTTTTGATACTGTGGGCGATGATTTTGAATACAAGAAGAATATATATATATAATTGCAGGCACTTTATTAGCATTTTTAGCACAGCCACTTTGTTAGTAGTTTTTGATGCATTTTTCACTTTAAGCGTTGTAGGTTTGATGAAGCTGGCCTGGCACATCATCATCATCATTTGAGCGAATCAAATCAAACCGCGATTAAGAAGACTGCGCATGCTCCTGTTCTGCCTTTTGATCAGCTGAAAAGATGGACGAACCAAAAACACCACCTTCCACCCCTGGCCCTTCAACTTCAAGTGATCTGCCAGGCTGTGAGAGTGAGGAAGCTCAGGAAGGAGACCACCCCTGGCTTTAAAAGGTGGATGCTTTAAAAGGGGAAGGGAGGGACTTTATCTGTTTTTTGTTTACAAAAAGTTACAGCCTAAGGAATTGTGATTGTCCTTTAGGTTAATCATTTGAATAAATCATTTGAAATAATAAAAAACAATATGATGTTCAAACTTTTGACTTCTTTCTTTAATAACTACATAACACAGTACTTCTACTTCTACTTTCAGTACTTGAGTAGAAATTTTTTTTCAAAACTACTGGTACTTTTTACTTTTAGTACTTAAGTAGCAAATTTTTTGAAAAAACTACTTGCAATACTTAAGTAAAATAAATGTTGAATACTTTAGTACTTCTACTTAAGTAACTTTTTCTGCGAGCACTTCCACTTCTACTCAAGTCACTTTTTGATCTAGCACTTGTACTTTTACTCAAGTAGAAATTTTGAGTACTTTATACAAGTCTGGTGATCGCACAAATGTGAACCGGCACTAATAAAGCACAGCAATACAATTTTGCAAGTATAGAAAAGCATAGGTATAAATGTTGCTACCTGAACTACATGGGAAGAGTAAAAAAAAAAAAAAAAAAGGAGCAAGAAAAGTAAGAATAGGAAGATTAAATTGGGGGGGGGGGGGAATAGGGATAAGGTTAAAGATAATCCCCGGGGTAATGTGCGACCTCAAGCCTTTACTATACATACAAGAAGCTTGAATGGAAAAATACATCACCAAGGTATCAATAAGGATTCATCAAAGTTGGAGGATAAATAGTGAGTGATCCTTTCAATGATCATGGTTAACAGGACAAGTAGGGAGAGATAATCTCCCTAACGGGGGCACAGACAGCAATAAAAAACGAGGTAATCGAATTCCTCTTTACTATCCAAAACGATAAAAAAAGTTTTGCCTTTCGTTCTACTTTACCACAGGTAACTCAATGGTGTGCAGCGACATGTGATCGCTGTCAGACAATCGTTACTTTATGTAGGCATGAGCGGCAATCGCAAAAGTTGCTGATTTCTGCTGCTAGAATGTGTATGCCGCTAAGGGCTCTTTCACACAGGCGGATATAAACGGTCCTGGAAAAGAGAAATGGACAGAGGGCGCACCAGCCTAGCGCATTATCTTTAAAACAATTTATTGTAATAGACATGTATACACATTATACTCACAAAATGATTATGAAATACGGGCAATAAGCAATGAGGGACCACCAGGGGTCTCCACTGGGCATCCTCAGCTGCCGCAGGCCGTGGAAGAACTCTGATGAAGGGGGAACACCCCGAAACGCGTAAGTGTTTTTTTTTTTTGGAGGTCTACATCCTTCCACGGCCTGCGGCAGCTGAGGATGCCCAGTGGAGACCCCTGGTGGTCCCTCATTGCTTATTGCCCGTATTTCATAATAGTTTTGTGAGTATAATGTGTATACATGCCTATTACAATAAATTGTTTTAAAGATAATGCGCTAGGCTGGTGCGCCCTCTGTCCATTTCTCTTTTCCAGTATCTTCTTTGGGTTACCACGACCCGTTGAGAGTGGCAGCACAGCCTGAATTTACTACAATTTGACCTGAATCACATTTTCCGGATACCAGCCGCAAGGCCACCCCTTAAGCGCAGGAGTCATTTGCTCTTTGTGGATCTAAACGGTCCCCCCCATGCATCCCTATGGGGCATCAGATGTCAGCGGAGACATGTCCGCTGACATCCGATCCATCAAATCTGGACGGATGGAAACCCTATTTTTCCATGCGTCCAGCGGATCGGATGAGAACAGACCGACGGTCCGTTCCCATCTGATTTCCACCATAGAGATGCATAGGGAACTGACAGCTGTGTCTCCGCACACAGCGCAGAGACACAGCTGTCATCCTCCTGCTCAGCGGGGGATTGGCGGATCTCCGTCCGACGGACGGGCTGTGTGAAAGGGGCATTAATGTCAACATGAAGGAGCAAGTGTACCGTTCCAAGCATTATATCTGTTCGATGCCAGCAAGAATAAAAATCTCAAGCATGGTTAGGCTACATTCACACCAGCAATTACTTGCGGTGATCACTACTGGACGCACGCAAAGTGTCGCTACAGCCAACCGCTGGCTGTGCAGACATCAGCGAATAGCTGGGGGTGCCAGCTACCTGACATTATACTGAACGGGGACAGCGGCCTCACCTAGCCACTTAAGAGTCGCAGCAAGGGTCTGATTTCTGCTGCTTCAACTCTCACCTGCAGGTGTCAATGTAGCCTTATACCTACACAAGGTACCTTTCTTGGAGGACAAACTATTTTCCCCCTATGTTGTGGAGATCAGAAATTTTCTGTAGATCACACAATTCCTGTGCTAGGATGACACTGCTCCTCCGTAGATACAGTACAGTGAGTGAGCGTTGTCACCATAGGACAGGCAGTGTGTTACTGGCAGGATCCCCTTATGAAAATAAAAGCCTGAAAAAGAATACGAATACAGCCACTATGTCTAAGGACAGGTAGGCTTTTGTCCTTGTCCTTGGGCTTAGGGGCAGGTTCCAACGAAACGCCGTACCCATACATTGCTTTGCGGGAGCGCTCATAGGGGTGCGCACGTGCCCCTATTCGCCAGAGGGGAAGCTGATCCACGGGGCCAGCGGCCGCAATTGCCGCCAGGCACCCCCGATCGCTTCCCGTGGAGACAGAGCGGCGGGTCTGCCGTTGTAAACACAGCAGACCGCTGCTCTGTCAGCAATGAACACAGGGATCCTGTGTTCATTCCAGAAGTCCATCCCCCACGCAGTTAGAAAGCACCCCCCATAGGGACACATTTAACCCTTTGATCGCACCTGGTGTTAACCCTTTCCCTGCCAGTGTCATTATTACAGTAATAACAGTGCATATTTTTAGTACTGATTACTGTAGTACTGTCACTGGTCCCCCCCCCCCCCCCCCCCAAAAGTGTAAATGTTATGTGTCCAATCTGTCCACCGCAATGTCGCAGTCCCACTAAAAACCGCCACCATTACTAGTAAAAATTAATAAATATGATATAAATCTTTCCCCTAGTATGTAGACGCGATAACTTTTGCGCAAACCAAAATATACTCATTATCCCCTTTTTATTGGGATTTTTTTGGGATATTTTTTACCAAAAATATGTAGCAGAATGCAAATTTGCCTAAAATTATGAAAAAATGTTTAATTTTTTTTTTTTTTTTTTTGGGGAATGTTCAACAGCAGAAAGTGAAAAATATTGTTTTTCTTTTTTTTTTTTCTTCAGCCCCCGTTCACATGCACGCGATCTGACTTCGGGTGGCGACCTCCGAGGTGCGAGCAGCGTGCCGCGACCTCGGAGCGGCCGCCACGGACTTCATAACATTGAAGTCTATGGCGGTCGCCTCCTGGTCGCCCCAAAGAAGCTCCGGACCCTTTTTCTAGGTCGGAGCGAATTGTGTCGCTCCTATTAGAACGGGTCCGCAGCTTCCCTATGGGAGGCGACCTGCGGGGCGACCCAGTCGCCTCACAGGTCGCCCTAGTGTGAACCGGGACTCAGAATTGTCGCTCTTCTTCTTCTTCTTCTTCTTCTTTTTTTTTTTTTTTTTTTTTTTGTTTATAGCGCAACAAATAAAAATCGCACCGCTGATCAAATACTACCAAAAGAAAGCTCTGTTTGTGGGCAATTTGACATCAATTTTATTAGGGTAATGCATCACACGACCGTCCAATTGTCAGTTAAAATAATGCAGTGCCGAATTGCAAAAAAATGGCCTGGGCATTACGGGGGGTAAAGCCTT
The DNA here is from genome assembly GCF_965119305.1 of Pelophylax lessonae. Classification (NCBI taxonomy): domain Eukaryota; kingdom Metazoa; phylum Chordata; class Amphibia; order Anura; family Ranidae; genus Pelophylax; species Pelophylax lessonae. Next base: position 60,339,252 of record NC_138774.1, read on the forward strand.
CCGGTCCAGAAGTGGTTTAAGTAGAACTCAACTCAATGCAAAACCTAATTGGTCTCTAAAATGCCCCCTTCCCCTCCTAACACCAATTCTGACTACCAATAAAGTATATACACTGTTTAGGTGATTGAGTGATCAGCAGTCCGGTGTGGGTGGTGGCCCCGGCTCGCCACTGTAATGTCACAGATCAGGGAAGAATTGGCCGCACACCACCACACGAAGCTTCAACAAAGTAAGATCCTTTATTGACGCATATCGAGCACCAAACGGGATACAAATGATAAGACACGTTTTACAGGAACGTAGCGTGCTTGTACACCAATTCTGACCAACCTGTGTAAGAAAGTTCTGTATACTTTCCTATTTTCAGGCCCCTCTGGTCACTGGATCTCCCCTGGGTAAGCCAGCAATAGCGACAACGGCTGGCAATACTTGGAAGTGGTGTCATCTCCCATAGGCTCCTATGGGCAATCCATTGCCAGCGCTTCCTTTTCTTTCCTGCAGCCGCCACTGGTTGACAAAGGGGAGATGGATCATGTGACTGAACCGGAGTGGTCTGAAAATGGGGGTGTATGTGTATATGTATTATATTGTGTGTGTGTGTATATACCCACAGGTTATAAAGTATACAGATTGTTCTTACACAGGTTAGTCAGAAAAGGTATTCAGTTAGGTAATTCGGTTGGTTGCAGACTGTCTGGTGAGTTGAACTGGGAATTTTCTTTGGTTTTGTTTTGCATGTGTTGCCCTTCCATGTGCTCCTTGCTGTGAAGGCCAGTTACAGTATAGGTGGGGGCGGTGGCCAGTCTTTTGTTACTGATGTAATATTGGTGAGGGAACGCACCGGGCACCTACTGCCATTGTGCCATGTGCTGGGTGTCCTGTGTGCCCCTGTGCCTTTTAGGGAGGAGTGGGATCCCTCCAGGTTCACCTCCCCTCTGCCTATCCATTAGAATGAATGCTTCTACTATGGAGGCTCTCCTAAATTTACAAGAGTTAGGAGGGCAGATAATATTGGGGTGCCTTGGAGCGGATCTCCGCAGCTTACGCATGTAATTGCAGATGTGTGTTAACTAAACCCCTGTTTATAATGCAAACTGTTAGACCGAGTATTTCAGTTGGTTGCAGACTGGCAAGTTGAGCTGGGAATTTTCTTTGGTTTTGTTTTAACAAGTGCCTTACACTGATAAAGTCAACGAATGAAGACCGCTTCTATCCTGGTCAATCGTACATGCCGCAAAAATCCCGCCTCAGAACTTTTTTTTTTTTTATGTATGAGTGATTGAAGCTTGGTCTGTTCTGTAAGAAACCTTTTTATTCTTTTAACCATTATTTTTAATTTATTTTTTTTTCCCTATAGGTCTCCCCATTGATTACGATGGAGCAATTACTCTGGGTGAGCGGTCGGGTGATTGGCGAGGTGGACACCTACCGCATTCCACTCATCACTTACACCCCACGTGGACATCTCCTGGCCTTCTCTGAGGCTCGCAAACATTCTGCCTCTGATCTCGGGGCAAAATTCATTGCCACTCGCAGGTCACAGGATGGGGGTAAGTACCCTACTTTATGTGTGCTCAGAAGCCTTCCATCCATTCACATACATTGTACTGGGCACCTGTGTTGTAATTCTGCCACCTAGTAGCTGTTTTAGGTTCCAGCAGGAAATGATCAAGAAAAGCTAACCGATACAAACCTAAGACAAGGGTGCAATGTGTGGACTTAAGGCTCCGTTCACATGTTAGCGTATGGATCGCAGGCAGAACCGCTGCGATTCCGCCCGCGATCCGGAGATTATTGCAAATCGCGGGGCGCCTGTTGCCCGTTGACTTGCAATAGCCCCCCAAACGCTGAGCGATGTTGCCGCGATTTCCGCCTGCCGAATTGCGGTAACATCGCGCAAAAAAAAAAATTGCGGGATGCATTACGCCCAAAAAAGTACAAGAGCTTCTTTGGAGCGTATTGCGTCCCGCGATTTTTTTTTTTTTGCGCGATGTTACCGCGATTCGGCAGGCGGAAATCGCGGCAACATCGCTCAGCGTTTGGGGGGCTATTGCAAATCAACGGGCAACGCACAGGCGTCCCGCGATTTGCAATAATCTCCGGATCGCGGGCAGAACCGCAACGGTTCTGCCCGCGATCCATACGCTAACATGTGAACGGAGCCTAAAGCGGTTTTATCCCCTGTTTAAAAAAAAAAAACAAACAAACCCTGCAGGACAATGGCATAATGTGCTAGTATGCATAGCGTACTAGGACATTATGAAAAGCTTACCTTAGAATGAAGCCCCCACGCAGCCTCCCGGACAACGCTGAGGCAGCTGACATGTTCCCTTCCGGGTTCACTGTGAGTGGCCGGAGCCGCGATGAGATGCGCGTGGGAGTTCACTTTCCAGCAAGGAGCTCTGAAGGTCCAGCAAAATACGCTGGACCTTCAGAGCGCATGCGCGGCTGCTGTCAGGGGCTGCATTCAGGGTGAATATCTCCTAAACCGTGCAGCTTTAGGAGATATTAATTTTACCTACAGGTAAGCCTTATTATAGGCCTTATTATAGGCTTACCTGTAGGTAAGAATTAAAAAGCGGAGTATACTACCACTTTAAAGGAAGCCTTTGCTGAAAGAAAGATGAAGGATGCTGATCTGTTTCTGAAAATGCTTTTTTGCCTGGTTGTTATGCTGACCTAGTGGCTCCAATAGTTTGAGTCACTGAGCAAGCGAAGTAAAGACCCGTACACACAATCAGAAATTCGTATGAAAAATGCCGCATTCTAAGTGAACATACGAGATCATCTGATCACGGCTTTCGAGGGCTGATCAGGACAGGTCATGTGAAATTATCTGATCGGACAAGCATGGAAATTTTTTTTTCGTGCGATACCAGATCTTAAGATTTTTGGTTTAATCATTACAATAGTCATCCGAAAATTCAATACCAATACGATATAATACATTACATCACTTCCAAAATTTTATTCTGTCGCACGAGAATTTTCATAACTTTAGTAACCTCTTAATTTTCTATATGGAGACTAGCATGCAAAACCCCCCCCCCCCCAAAAAAAACGGGCAATTGTTCGTCCTATAATCTCATTGTGTGTACCAGGTTTAAGTGTGGTATTAGAAGCCATACTTAGTTTTCTGTGTAAATATATGTTAAAGGTGTAAAAAAATATTACCAAACAAAGCAAAAAAAAAAAGTTTTAATCCTTAATAGTTTATAAAATAGAAATGAAAAAAATCTGCACATAAATAAATAATAATTAAATGGGAGGACAATGAGTTAGGGCTGATTTGAGTAAATTAATGGTTAATTAGGGGTTAAACAGAGGAACATTTTAAAGTGTAAAGCCCCGTACACACGTACCGAATGTCGGCCGAACGATCGTCCGTCTTTTGTCCGGTGCTGTCCTGTCAGTTGAAAAGTGCTAAAGACTGCACACGAATTTTGTTGGCCAACAGCCGACTGCAGAAATGATATCATGTGCTGGTTTACTTTCCGTGTGTTTTTATTCTCTGAGCATGCCCAGTCTTGCTCATCTTCTGTTTATCGGCCGAATTCTGTACTGACTGAGGAACAATCGGCCGTTCTGGTGTTGGCCAACAAAAATTTTAAAGCCTGCACACCAGATTCTGTTTGGCCGAAAAGTCCCAGTCGGTTGTCGGAAGCATCATACTAACAAGCCGACAATCGGCCGATCGGTCGGTGGCCGAATATTTATGGCCGACAATCGCTACGTGTGTACGGGCCTTTAGTCCACCCTAAAACTAAAATCCCTACTTCTATAGACCTCCACGATCTAACACTAACCTATCTAGCCCTGTAAAGAAGAAATCAGTATACTTACCTTTTTTGAAGCTAATTTGATTCGGTCTCCAGCGACGGAAGCTCTGCTCTGCATGGAGAGTTATGTCACCCATAGGCTTACTATAGGGCTTCCATTGTCGGCTGCCTCCTCTACACCCGCGTCCACAGAGAAGCTGCCGCTAAAAGTTCAGCGTGGGATCGTGTCGGATCGACTTCAAAAAAGGTATGGTATACTGGATTTTTTTTTTTTTTTTCTTTACAGGGTTAGATAGGTTAGTGTTAGACCGTGGAGGTCTATAGATGCAGAGATTCTAGTGTTATGGTGGACTTCTACTTTAATTAAAAACTTTTTTTTTTTTTTTATTGACAGGTTGTTTTTTTAACTGACTTAATCTGCAGATCAAGTTCATCCCTTTTTGATATGTAGATGACTAAGCAGATCAAAAATGAAACAATGTTTGTTTTTTATCTTTCTGTTTTAGTCCCCGTTCACACTAAGGCGACCTGTGAGGTGACCTGGTCGCCTTCCATAGGGAAGCTGCGGACCCGTTCTAATAGGAGCGACACAAGTCGCTCCGACTTAGAAAAAGGGTCCGGAGCTACTTTGGGGCGACCCGGAGGCGACCGCCATAGACTTCAATGTTATGAAGTCCGTGGCGGCCGCTCCGAGGTCGCGGCGCCCTGCTCGCACCGCGACCTCGGAGGTCGCCTGGGGAAGTCGGATCGCGGCAATGTGAACGGGGCCTTAGCGGCTGAGCAATGTTGTTGGTTGATGTTTGTTTTATTTTGTTTTTTTTCGTTTCAATTGCCGGTGTAACGTTAGAAAACCATACCTTGTGAAAATTCCATACCCTCGTCACTTCCTGTCACAGAACAGCTGAGCAGGCTAGCAGTGCGCATGCTCGAAGGTCCTGGAGGGTAGGGAATTTTCACGGTAGTGTGTTGTAACGTTACACCGCATCAGCTGTTGCTGCGGTTACATGAAAACATCTATGCTGCAACAAGAAATTATTTCCGCCCCTACCCCTGTGACTTCCCTGATCTTGGCTACTAAATGTAAAAGCGGCGGGTGTATGAAAATATAAATCACGGAGATCTCTGGTCTGTGATTTATATTTTCATAGAGCCTCCGTCGCATTTTACATTTAGTAGCAGAGTTCAGGGAAGTGACTGGGGTAGTAGCGGAGATGATTTCACGTTCCAGCCGAGATGTTTTCATGTAACCGCGGCAACAGCTGATGCGGTGTAACGTAAAAAAACCCTACCTCGTGAGAATTCCCTACCCTCCGGAGCTTAGAGCATGCGCACTGCTAGGCTGCTCAGCTGTTCAATGACGTAGGTGCACCGGAAGTGATGAGGGTGGGGAATTCTCATGGGTAGGGTTTTTTCACGGAACACCGGTACTTTCTTTTGTTCACACTTCAGCTGTCAGCAGGGGAACCCCACTGACCGCTGTATGAGTCTCAATTGTTAAGGATGCGGCGGCCCCGCTCCCCAACAGTTGGTAGTTGTCTGTGTTGGTTTTTCTCTCCTCCCCTTCCAGGACGGCCCAACAGTGAGAGATGATAGGCTCCTCCCTACCGGAAACACAATCAATTAAGAATAGTTAAAAGGCCCCACCTTTCCCTCTGGCCCTCAGTTTAGATTGTGTTTCTTCCTACAAAGAGAAACGTTGATTAAAGATTTTACCTGCAGACTCCTAGAGTCGAAAGGTACCCTGTGAGCCAGGTTTGGCAGAAGGCCACGGGTTCCTCTCCAGAACTCTCTGGAGTAGGGGGGGACCTTACGAGCGGAGCAGTCCCTGCACTCCCATCCCAGGAACTCACAGGATAAGCTCTCGGTCACCTGTGATTGTGTTTCCAGGTCTTGTTTCCGGCACCAGCAGCTCTCCTCCATAGAAGATTTGAATTTCCCGCTAGCCGGGCGTTCCAAACCTCGCCTTCAAACCGGAACTTCCGGTGCAGAAGTCAGACGTGCGCCACATGAAGGGAAAGAAGAGAAACATGGAGGAGACGCTCGTTAGCGGTAAAGCAGAATCCAAGGCTATTGGAGCTCGGATTCCTGCTTCGGAAATGAAGTCCTCCACGACGACTCCTCCGGGGAAGGAGGAGGAGACTATCCCAGGTGTCAGCAGCCAAAACCAAGGTCGGACAGGGTAAGTGCTGAACATGTATCCTTACTGACCTATGCAAAAGTCTGCTGGGTACCGACATAATATGTGCCTGGAACTTGTCATTTCCCTGACCTTAGTCGATCGTACTATGTTCTCTCTATGGTCCCCATGTCTGATGTCTTTTCTAGGAAGAGTGATACATATCCTGTCTTCCAGAGTCCCAGAGCGGTTTACAAGAAGCTACATCTGTCCAGGCATTACAAGGGCCTGCTGTCCATAAGAAGTGCCCAGTTCCCACACTAGACCCTTCTGCTATAGGTGCATTCATAAATTGTCAGGAAGGGAAACTTCAGACTTCATGAAAGACTTTTTAAGAGTATGCAAGATGAAACGTTTTCTACTATGATGGCAGTTTGATCTAATCTAGGTATAGCTACTAGAGGGGGAACAGGTAGACCCTTCCTTAATGGAAGGGACTTTGTGTCAAGAAAGCCCTCTGATTAGAGTAGGACCTTTAGCCACTACACCAGCTACTCAAAGTCTTCCATCAGCCCAGGTCACAGAAGAAGATAGAATATTTCCAGAAGATGACCGCTCAATTTCCCCATCTTGTTCAGAAGCTGAGGGAAATAGGGACTCCGATACCTCTGAGGAAGTAGAGTCAGCAAAAAACCTGTTTGGATTGGAGAATATGCAGGGTCTCCTTCAGGCCATATATGCTTCAGAGGAGATTCCTGATTTGCCTAAAGAAATCACAGCACAAGACAAACTCTATAAAGGGATAGGGAAAAGCCCTTCTAGAGTTTTTCATATTCACCATTCTTTGAAGAGTCTGATCCTTCAACAATGGCAATTGCCTGAAAACAGGTTAAATAAGGGAATTCTTGGAAGAGGAGATTCCCCTTTAAGGAAGAGGATTCAAACAAATTCCTTAAAAGACCAAAAATGGATGCCCCCCCTCGCGCAAGTCTCCAAAAAATCAGATCTCTCCTTTTTTGGATGCAGGTAGTATCAAGGATGCTATGAACCGAAAAGCAGAGACATTGCTGGGGAAAGCTTGGGATGCCAATGCAATTGCAATGGCTTCAGGTCTAACTGCTTCTTGTGTGGCAAGAAATGCTTTTTCCTGGATTGAAAAACTGAATAAAAATTTTTTACAGATAAAAACCCAGGATGTCCAAGATTCCCTGTCGGTAATAACCAAGGCAGTATCCTATCTGGCAGACGCTGCACTTGAATCAGTAGAAGCCTCTGCTAAAACAGGGGCACTAATGAACTCAGCTAAAAGAGCCATTTGGCTTAAGGAATGGGAAGGAGAACTCCCGTCCAAAACCAAGCTTTGCGGCATTCCATTTGAAGGGTCCCTCCTGTTTGGTTCAGGGCTTGATGAAGTACTTTCCCGATCCTCAGAAAAAGGAATTAAATTTCCCACAAAGCCTAAAGAAACTGGTAAAAAGTTTTTTCGTGGCCCCCGGGATAATAAGCAGCAAAATAGGAGAAGGGAACCTACAAAGAATTGGAGCTTTAGGAGGGAAAAGTCAAAAAACAACTCTTTCCTCTTCCACCTCTTCCACCTCAGCCGCAAGGGACAAAAAATGACTCCAAAGTAGGGAGCAGACTGAATCAATTTCCTCCAAGTTGGGAAGAAATGACAGTCTCGCTATATGCCCTGTGCATCCTAAAAATAGGCTACCGACTAGAAGCTGCATTAATATCCCCTCCAATAGTAACCCTTACACATGCTCCCAAAAGAATTGCAAGGGGACAGCTCATTTTGCTTCAGTGGATTTGAGAAAAATTACTAGTAATTGGTCCAGTACCATAGAGCCGGTGGTTCTAAGGGTTTTGTTCCCATATCTTAGTGGTACCAAAACCCTCAGGAAAATATTACCGGATAATAATCCCGAAGAATCTAGGAAGCAACCCAGCCACTTCGTGGGCTCAACCCCTTGCAAAAGAACTACTGTTCTTCCATGTGTACTTTTTGGGTAGAAAGAATAAATTCTTTGGTCAGGATACTCACCCTCGCTCCACAGGTCCAGAACTCTCTGAAGTGGTGGCTCAACCAAGGCAACCTAGAAAAGGAAATGGTTGGGCTGAGAGTTCTAAACCTGCAGTGGCAGTACAAACCGGCCAGTGCTTTCCCCCCACTCTGATGCCAATCCCCAGAGTCCTCAAGAAACTGAACAGGTGTCAGGGACAAAAACGAATCCTGTCCGCTCCCTGGTCCCCCAAAGGACCATGGTTCCTATCCCCAAAAACAATGTCCTCGGCTTGCCAGTGGCATCTCCCAGTTTCCTCAGACCTTCTGTTTCAGGGACCAGTACAGTATCAGAATCCAAGATTCTTCCAGCTGACAGCCTGGTTACTGAACGCCAATTGCTTAAAGCAAAGGGATGCTCAGACCCTCTTACTGAGTAGAAAACCAGTCACTAGGAAAATGTACCTAAAAATATGGAAAAGATTCTGTACCTGGCAGAAGCAATAGAACTTCGCTTCTACCTCTACTCCAATTATTTTGGAATTTTTACAAGATGGAGTAGATAAGGGTGTGGCAGTTAACACCCTCAGGGTACAGATAGCAGCTCTTTCAGTTTTTTTAGACACCAGTCTGGCAAAGGAGCCACTGGTTAAAAGATTTTTGTTGACCAGGAGTAGGGCTACTCCTATTACAAAAAACAGGTTCCCTCCTTGGGACCTAAATAAGGTCTTAGATGTGTTATCTAAAGACACCTATAGAACCTATAAAGGATATTTCACTTAAATTTCTATCCTTAAAAATAGCTTTTTTGTTAGCCATCACCACAGCCAGAAGAATAGGTGATTTACAGGCTCTTTCTATTAAAGAACCTTTTATGTTGGTCTTCCCAGATAAGATAGTCCTTAAACCAGACCCTTTATATCTACCCAAGGTAGCATCCTCTTTCCATAGAACTCAGGAGATCTACCTTCCTTTTGTGACAGACCAAAAAACAACAAGGAAAGGGAATTCCATTGTATTGATGTGAGAAGAGCTCTTCTCACTTATTTAGAAAGCACAAAAACCTTCAGGAGATCAAACCACCTCCTATTCCTTCATTCTGGACCTAGGAAGGGATTGCAGGCTTCTAAGCCTTCGCTAGCAAGGTGGATTAGACAAGCAATTACCACTTCTTATGAGTTATCAGGTCTGCCTGCTCCAACCACTGTAAAAGCGCACTCAACAAGAGCCATTGCCACACTATGGCCCGAGAAGGCAGGAGCTTCATGGGAACAAATCCGCACTGCAGCCACCTGGTCTAGTCATGACACCTTCCTGAAGCATTACCGTATTGAAGTACTGTCTCAACAAGACCTAGCCTTTGGCCGAAAAGTCTTGCAGGCAGTGGTCCCACCCTAAGGTAGGCAAAATGGATCTCTATTATCCTCTCACTGTTGGGCCGTCCTGAAGGGGAGGAGAGAAAACCTACCGTTAGTTCACCGTTAACGGTCTTTTTTTTCCGAGCCTTCCAGGACGGCCCGCCTACCCACCCTAGTTAAAAGGGTATATGATGTTGTACTAAAATGAAGGTGATAAGTAGGGATGATCGAACTTCGGTTCGACCAGAACACCCGAATTTCCCGAAAGTTTGGTTCGGATTCCAGAACCCCATTGAAATCAATGGGACCCGAACTTCGGGAATCAAAAACACAATTTTGAAGCCCTAAAACCTAATAAATGCCCCTAAAAAGTGCCTAGGGTTTTGGGTCATGCCCCAGGGACTATGAATCGGGCAAAAAAAAGTTCTTAAAAATTGTCGTTTTTGATAGAGAGCCAATTATTGAAAAAATTATTGAAAAGAAAATGAGTTATTTGGATTTAGTGTCTGGGGGGTCTAAAAAGTGTACCTGTGAAGTTTCAGCTCTGTAGCATGTCTAAACCAGAAAAAACAGATTATTTTTCTTAGAATTTCAGTAGCGCTGGGATGGTGTTACCCTCCTTTCACACCTGGGCGTTTTTGTTTCAGGCGTTTTTCGGGCGTTTTTTGAAGGCATTTGGAGGCAGGCATGACATCTGAACTTCTGTATAGGGGTATGTATGTGTGTGTGTGTGTGTGTATGTATGTGTGTGTGTATATATATATATATATATATATATATATATATATATATATATTGTGTGTGTGTGTGTGTGTGTGTGTGTGTGTGTGTGTGTGTATATATGTATATATATATATATATATATATATATATATATATATATATATATATATATATATATATATAAATAAATATAATATATGTGTGTGTGTGTGTGTGTACCCCTAACCCAAAATCTGCATGGTGGGGTCACCATGACATGGCAGAGTTCGGTCACCCTGGTATGGCAGAGTCAGCTAAACTACACTACGGTCACCCTGACATGGCAGAGTTAGGTCACCCTGACACTTAAAAATATCCCCACAGAAACTAGATTATTGAATCTAACTATAGTGGTATATAGTACCCTAACTACACTGCATATCCCTTTCCTCACACTAAAAGAACAGCTCCATACAGCAGGAGAAACACACATGCTTCCACTCTCTTCAAAAGCCTCTGTATTACAGTGCTAGAGGTTAGGCGGGGCTATATTATGTACTGGGGGGCTTATTCACTCCTGATTGGCCTTGGGACCCCGTAGTCACTCCAATCACGTTCCTAGCAGACTCCTGTTCTGGTAACCAAATTTCGAACTTTTACCGCAAAAAGTTCGGAATTCGGCCGAATTTCGAACAGCCAATGTTCGGGTCGAACCGATGGTCAACCCGAACCGTTCGATCATCCCTAGTGATAAGTACCTATAAAAGTGTTCGAACATTTCCCTCAAATTTGGTTGTGGAAGTTACTCTATTACAACTGAGGGCCAGAGGGAATGGTGAGGCCTTTTAACTATTCTTAATTGATTGTGTTTCCGGTAGAGAGGAGCCTATCATCTCTCACTGTTGGGCCGTCCTGGAAGGCTCGGAAGAAAAGACCGTTACCGGTGAACTAACGGTAGGTTTTTTTTTTTACAGTTCAGCCGTCAGTGGGGTAATCCTGCTGACAGCTGAAAGGACCTGAGCCTGAAGGTATCGGAGCATTTGGACGAGTACCGACACTCATGCAGATGCTTAGTATTGGCACCAATATTGGTATTGGTGCAACCCCAAAAAAAAACTGATAGCATTCTAACGTTTTTTTAATCCTTAAACCCCCCAAAAAAACTTTGGCTGATGTCATGCTTTAGAGATTGTTAAATATTTCCTATACTTGCAGGTTACACCTGGGGACCCACAGCTTTCATTATAGATGACGGATCTGCTGCAGATGGCCTGAACTTGGGTGTTGTTGTTGTGGATGATGAGACCAAAAACATCTTCCTGGTGTACACCCTGTGTGCCCATTACCTGCAGTGTGGAGTCTCTAGCGTCATGGTCACCAACAGCTCTGATGATGGTATCACCTGGAGTACACCGAGAAACCTCTCCCATGAGATTGGCACCACAATGTTCTCCCCCGGGCCTGGCTATGGAATACAGGTTAGTAGAAAATTAAGAGGAGTTGAGAAACAATTTAAAAATGTCAATGTTTACTTTCACAGGCAAAGTATAGATTTGTTTTAATGTGGGTGTGGTACCTCTTTATGTTATTTCTAAGAGGAGACCTGACTCAATGGTCACTATTCTAACTAGTCTGGGCAGCCAATTGAGTTGAGATTTTCTCTATGTACAGAAAAGGTATGAGCCAATGAAAGGCCGCCTGATCGTGTGCGGTCATGGGACCCTGGATGAGGATGGAGTGTTCTGTCTAATAAGCGATGATCATGGGAAAACCTGGAGGAAAGGTGGAAACTTAGAGGGTCTGCCATTTAAGAAGCAAAAAAGAATGGGTGACTTCAGTCCTGATGAATGCCAGGTAAGATGCTTCCATCTCATGTGCATCCGATTTCCCTCCCTCCCTACTCTCTTATCCATAATCCAGTTTGCTGTCTTGTCAATCTGATCTCCTAATCAAGTCTTGCCTTTTCACCTTTCTCACAGCCCTATGAGCTTCCAGATGGCTCAGTGGTAATTAATACCCGAAACCAGTACTTTTATCACTGTCACTGCCGGATCATAGTGTACTCTACTGATGGCTGTGATTCTCTACCGCTGGAAAATGTCCGCTTTGACGAAGGTTTGCCCGATCCAGCTGTGGCTGCCGGAGCTTTGTATAAAGGTGGAGTGACCTACTTTGTGAACCCAGCACACCAGACTCAACGTAAGTATAAAGCACATGATGATTGCCATTTTCTATAAAACAAGACTATGGCTAAGTTTGTTCAGTGCTGTATATTGAACCATTCACCTCAGCCCTTTACTGCTGATCTCTAACGTTGGTCAAAGCTTTGTATTTTTTTGTGGAGAGAGTAGGGAAAGGTTAGTGCCTTCGTCAGGATTTTATTATTGGTTTTTTTTTTATATAAGAGGTGGTAGATCTCATGTTCTTAATGTCTGGTATTGCAAATGACCTGTCTTATCAATTAAGCTGACAATTTTTTTAGTGAAGATACTCAAATATAACACACCACAAAAAAAAAAAGGGGTGAGAAGTCTAACTCCATTAAAAAAAAAAAAAAAAAACAGCGGTAGCTTCACAACAATAGTCCAGAAGGGACTATTCAAATTTTATTTGAATAACTTTAGAATGCAATTAAACGACCAAAGAGTTGGGGCGTTCCATCTTTTTTGGGGCTTGTATGATGTAAACCAGTGTTTCTCAACCTTTTTTCAGTCGAGGCACCCATTTAAAATTATATGTGGTGTGGGGTGCGCTAAACAACAAATAAATAATGAATATATAACATATATCTATATGTGAACCAAATCAACAAAAGTAAATATATATATATATAACATATATCAATCTGTGAAGCCAATTAATAATGCAAATCAATTGGTGCATAAACATAAAAGTTCATAAGTGTCCATAAATATTGTGCAGGTGGGTAGAATTGTATTCTATCCAAATAATACGTGTATCCACCACCGAGTGAAATTCATCCTTACCAAACGGAAATAAATAAGGTGCAACTATAGTTTCTTGTGCTGAAAAATTATCCAATCTCCTTGTGAACAAACACCACGTGTAAATCACCAAGAATTAGCCTCTTACCAGATGGTAATAGGTATGCACTTGTTCAGTGAAACCACCGCCTTGCTTCCTCTTTAAAATCCTGAAGTGGGATGTAGAACCGCTCTACCTTTCTTTCTCCACTAGATGGCAACGAGTACCAGAAAGAAACACAGCCTCATCCTTCTTTACAAGCTCACAAAACCACTGTGTATTAAAGGAAAAAGAAGGACTAATAGTGTATTACCCTTAAGATTTATTCAAAAAACAGTTGATAATGCACTTACAATTAGATGTCTTGTATTCAGCATAAACCTAGGCATACGAATTCCTGCAAAGGCTTGCGGCCGGCTGCAGCACGGACCGCAAGTTGTGATGTGTTGCGGTCTGTGCTGCAGCCGGCCGCAAGCCTTTGCAGGAATTCGTATGCCTATGTTTATGCTGAATACAAGACATCTAATTGTAAGTGCATTATCAACTGTTTTTTGAATAAATCTTAAGGGTAATACACTATTAGTCCTTCTTTTTCCTTTAATTCACAGTGCTTTTGTGAGCTTGTAAAGAAGGATGAGGCTGTGTTTCTTGCTGGTACTCGTTGCCATCTAGTGGAGAAAGAAAGGTAGAGCGGTTCTACATCCCACTTCAGGATTTTAAAGAGGAAGCAAGGCGGTGGTTTCACTGAACAAGTGCATACCTATTACCATCTGGTAAGAGGCTAATTCTTGGTGATTTACACGTGGTGTTTGTTCACAAGGAGATTGGATAATTTTTCAGCACAAGAAACTATAGTTGCACCTTATTTATTTCCGTTTGGTAAGGATGAATTTCACTCGGTGGTGGATACACGTATTATTTGGATAGAATACAATTCTACCCACCTGCACAATATTTATGGACACTTATGAACTTTTATGTTTATGCACCAATTGATTTGCATTATTAATTGGATTCACAGATTGATATATGTTATATATATATTTACTTTTGTTGATTTGGTTCACATATAGATATGTTATATATTCATTATTTATTTTTTGTTTAGCGCACCCCACACCACATATACATTTATCTATATTCAAAAGCACTGAATACCGGGAGCAGCTTCAACACACTATCAGCGCACCCATCCCCCCTTACAACCCATTTAAAATTATAGACAATCTCAAAGCACCCTTTTCTAAAATGTAAACTATTCTAATAGTTTTACATAATGCAGCAGAATCAACACACGTAGGACACCCAACATTAGAGGCGATTTATTCTTATAAAGCGAAAAAATGTTTGCACACTGGTACTGACTAGTATTCATATTTCTCTATTGTTCATTGACTGATACAGTTCTCTGATCCATATCAGTAGGGTTATACTGCCCCCTACAGGAGTAGGACACTAGGCAGAAAACAAGTTCTGGCTACACCTATGGGCAGTCCCGGAGGGTACACCCTCTCTCTTCCTGCATAGGATGTCGGTTTTATACTGCCTAGTCAGGATCCCGTGCCTACCTTATTACAGAAGGTGGCCTTCTTGGTTGCTGTCACTCTGCGCGCAGGGTGTTCACACTGATGACATTGTCCTGTCGTTCCTCTTATATGTTGGTTCATGGAGACAAGTGGTAGTTAGTCCGAGTCCGTGCTTCCCTCCGAAGGTGGTTTCTATTGGTCACTTGAATGAGGACATTGTATTACCATCTTGGGTCCTAAGCCCAATCATTCTAAGGAATGTGCATTGCCTACTCTGGATAGAGTTCAGGCACTTATGGTGTTCTTGGCGACTACTGAGTCTTTTTCGTAAGTCAGGCGCGCTCTCTGTACTTGCGGATGGCCCATGAACTGCACTGCCTGCGTCTGCTGCGACTATTTCCAGATGGATCGGACAGACCGTGGTGCAGGCTTATTCAATTAAGGGTCAGGTCCTACCTTTCCCTGTTTCGGCGCGTTCTATTTGGGCGCCTAGTGTTTCCTAGGCGTTTCGCCATACAGGCATCTGTGCTTCAGATTGCAAGATGGCTACCTGGTAGTCTGTTCACACCTTTACCATATTTTATAAGGGGGATGTGCTGGCATCTGCAGATGCCTCTTTTGGCCGCAAAATTTTTGCTGGCTGCTGTCTGGAGGGCTTGAGGGTGTATACTGTTTGTTTCAGGTGGGCCTCCTCTTTTGTTCTGCTGAGTCCTATGTTGCCTGGTTGGCTATGTTTAGCCTTGAGGACTTGTTCTTTTCTGCTGTTCCCACCCCTCATTTTCTGGCACTGCTTTGGGACGTCCCTACTGATATGGATCAGAGATCTGCGTCCGTCAATGAACGATAGAGAAAACTGGATTTTTGACTTGCCATAAAATCCTTTTCTCTTAACTTCATTGCCGGGCACAGTACCCGCTTCTCTATTTTGAGTTGGGTTGCTGTTACTTTCTGACACTGCTTTGATACAAAACTGACATCCTATGCAGGAAAAGAGGGTGTACCCTCTGGGACTGCCCATAGGCATAGCCAGAACTTTTTTTCTGCCTAGTGTCCTACTCCTGTAGGAGGCAGTATAACCCTACTGATATGGATCAGAGAACTGTGTCCGTCAATGAACTTAAGAGAGAGGATTTTACAGTAAGTTAAAAATCCAGTTATTTCTCTTCTCCCTCAGTTTCTCTCCATCAGATAGCTAATATGACCCCCAGTGTTGACGGAAGGGGCAGGGGAGGGTCAAACAAGGATGCTATGCAGGCGTTCAACACCCTTCTTTCAAAACTGATGACATCACTGGTTGTTAGGATGCCGGTGGCTGGAGAGTTGTAATTGTGCACAATAAAAACCTGTGGGTTTGTGTAACTAAAAGGCAGGCTTCATTCACCCACCAGCTTGTATACATTTTTGGGCAATTTTAGGGCATTTTGCCAAGGCACTCCTGAAGAAACCTCAAGACACCCTGGTTGAAAAAGGCTGATGTAAACCCTTAAAGTAGAACTATAGGAAAAACTTTTTTTTTTTTTTTTTTTTTGGGTAGAGTTCATTTTGGATAGAGTAAGGGAGGGTTATAACTTCTGTAAGGTTTATTTTTGCCATCTTTGTCCCATTGGAAAAAGTTGCCTTTACATCCTGTCCCATAGCCAAAACAAGAAGTGACTCCATGTTCACTCTATCCAAAACTAAAAACCTAAAAAGTTACTAATCTCAGAAGGATATAGAACTTATGCATGTATAATCAGAATGCAATGGCAGCAGATTGTACAGAGCAGAGTTGCGTAGAGCTATACCCGGTACTTACAGGTATTGGGGAAACGTGTTCTGTGAAGCCCTCAGAGGTTTGTTGGAGAACCTTGGTGAACAAACAGCATCATGAAAGCCAAGGAACACACCAGACAGGTCAGGGATAAAGTTGTGGAGAAATTTAAAGCAGGGTAAGGTTATAAAAAAAAAAAATAAAATCCCAAGCTTTGAACAGCTCACGGAGCGCTGTTCAATTCAAAATGGAAAGAGCATGGCACAGAGGCCCATGGTAACTCTGGAGGAGCTGCAGAGATCCACAGCTCAGGTGGGAGAATCTGTCCACAGGGCAACTATTAGTCCACAAATCTGGCCTTTATAAAAAAATTGCGAAAAGAAAGCCTTTGTTGAGAGAAAACTAGAAGAAGTCCCGTTTTCAGTTTGTGAGAAGCCATGTGGGGGACACAGCAAATACGTGGAAGAAGGTGCTCTGGTCAGATGAGACAAAAATTTGACTTTTTGGCCTAAAAGCAAAAGGCTATGTGTGGTGGAAAACTAATACTGCACATCACCCTGAACACACCATCCCCACCAAGAAACATGGTGACGGCGGCAGCATGTTGTGGGGATGCTTTTTTTTTTCCCAGCAGGGACAGGAAAGCAGGTCTGAGTTGATGGGGAAGATGGATGGAGCCAAATACAGGTCAGTCTTAGAAGAAAACCTGTTCGAGTCTGCAAAAGACTTGAGACTGGGGCGGAGGTTCACCTTCCAGCAGGACAACAACTCTAAACATACAGCCAGAGCTACAATGGAATGGTTTAGATCAGCGGTTCTCAACCTGTGGGTTGCGACCCCTTTGGGGGGGGGGGGGCGCGAACGACTCTATCACAGGAGTCACCTAAGGCCACTGGAAAACGCATATTTCCGATGGTCTTAGGCAGAGAACACACCGCGGCCGGCTCGACAGGTACACTGTGCATGCGCCGCTGCCGCTCGGTAAAGCCCGAACACACTTGACTATTCTCAGGCAGAAGGCACATGCGCAGTGACATGCCTGCAGCACTGCATCTCCTAAGAAGATGCAGGGGCTGCGGAGGGGTCTCACTTACCGTTTTTTGTGAGGCACCTTGCATGTAAAAATGGCGCCGCTCTGCACCAACACGTCACTGCGCATACGCCATCTGCCTGAGAATAGCCGAGCGTGTATGGGCTTTCCCGAGCAGCAGCAGCCCCTGCACCATGCCTGCAGTCCCTGCATCTCCTGCACCATGCCTGCAGTCCCTGCATCTCCTGTACCATGTCTGCAGCCCCTGCATCAATTTGTATCAATGAAAATATATCCTGCATATTAGATATTATTTACATTACGATTCATAATGGTAGCAAAATTACAGTTATGAAGTAGCAACAAAAATAATTTTATGGTTGGGGGTCACCACAACATGAACTGTATTAAAGGGTCGCAGCATTAGAAAGGTTGAGAACCACTGATTTAGATCAAAGCATATTCATGTGTTAGAATTAGAATGGCCCAGTCAAAGTTAAGACCTAAATCCAATTGGGGATCTGTGGCAAGACTTGAAAATTGCTTTTCCCAGACACTCTTCATCCAATATGACAGAGCTGGAGCTATTTTGCAAAGAAGAATGGGCAAAAATGTCACTCTCTAGATGTGCAAAGCTGGTAGAGACATCCCCAAAAAGACTTGCAGCTTTAATTGCATCAAAAGGTGATTCTACAAAGTATTGACCCAGGGCTGAATATAAAATGCACGCCACACTTTTCCGATATTTTTTTTTTTTTTTTTGTAAAAAAATGTTGAAAACCATTTATCATTTTCCTTCCACTTCACAAATATGTACTACTTTGTGTTGGTCTATCACAAATACATGTATTTTTTATTTTTTTGTTTAACCACTTTACCTCTGGCCACTGTGCCTCTACTGCGGCACAGTGGCTTGTCATCGTCCAGCGACGTAGACCTACGTCACTGGACTCCTCCCCCTGTAGGCGCGCTCCCGATGTTTTCATTCACAGCGGGAGTCGGGCCAGGGGAGGAGCGGCGGCTATCGCCGCCGCTCTTCCCCGATCGTCGGGGAATCTAGTTTGGAGATCCGCCCGCCTGTGTGCCTGTGTAAACAGAGCGGGCGGATCTCCTAAGTGACGGAGTGACAGATCGGAGTGTTCAGCATAGCTGAACATCCGATCTGTCCCTGACTCACTCAGTCAGCCCCCCCCCCCCACACGTTGGTAAGCACCAGGCATACATTAACCCCTCCCTCTCCAATAAAATAACCCCTTCCCTGCCAGTGTCATTTTTACAGTAACAGTGAATATATATAGCACTGATTACTGCAGTAATGTCACTGGTAACCCCAAAAGTGTCAAAAATGTCAGTCAAGGGTCCGATCTGTCCGCTGCAATGTCGCAGTCCCGCAAAAAAAATCGCAGATCGCCGCCATTACTCGTTAAAAAAAAAAAAAAAAAATGACAAATCTTTCCCTTAGTAAACGCAATAACTTTTGCGCAAACCAATCAAAATATGCTTATTGTGATTTTTTTTTTTTTTTTACCAAACATAGGTAGCAGAAAACAAATTGGCCAAAAATTTAAAAAAAATTGATTTTTACATATTTTTTTGGGAGGAATTTCATAAACAAAAATCCTAAAAATACTGTTGTTTTTTTCAAAATAAACGCTCTTTTTTTGTTTATAGCGCAAAAAGTAAAAATCACACAGGTGATCAAATACCACCAAAAGAAAGCTCTATTTGTGGTAAAAAAAAGGACGTCAATTTCGTTTGGGTATGGCGTCGCACGACCGCGCATTTGTCAGTTAAAGTCGCACATCGCCGAATCGCAAACAGTGGCCTGGACGTAAGACAGCAAAATCCTCCGGTGGTAAAGTGGTTAATCAACAGAAATCTGGGCCAGAATAATTAAAAAGAACGTATTTTATATTTTTTTGACATGTAGTTGTATATTTCTTGCCATTACCATGATTTACCACTAAAGAACAACCTCCCAAAACAAATTATTTTACTCCTGACCATCGTAGTGATACAACATAGGTGTGTGTTGTTGTTTGTACCTGTATTAGGGTTCAAAAACCAAGAAGGGGGGTTGGGATTAAAGTTCTTCATTAACCCACTACCATCTCTTTACTTTTTAAAATTATTCTTATTTATTTTTAGGGGTTAACCTCACCCTACGTTGGAGTTTCAATTCCGGGGACTCGTGGGAACAGAGGTCCTTCCAGATTTGGCCTGGACCTAGTGGATACTCCACTCTCACCACCCTCTCCCATAGGATTGAAGACAATGAGAACCTCTTTATTGTGTATGAGAAAGGAAGACAAGAAATTACAGAATCCATCTCTTTTGTTAAAGTTAATCTCTATGGCAGTCTCTGATTGGCTACATCACTACTGGATCAATACAAAAGTGCACAAAATACCAAGGATTGATTTATTTGGTGCCAAAATAGAACTATCATGAATTCAAAAAAAACAATCACTGCCCTGCTCCTTTCTCTCTTCATAAGAGATACAATTGAGCTGTTCTAGCTCCTTACTTCTCTTCCTTCCTGCTACAGGTTCACGAATGACAACATCCTGTTGCTAACCATTCCTGAGATGATATTCCCAAGTAATGAAAACAATTTGAGGTTCCCTTGATGTAACTGGGTGGTATGAGTCACAAATAATGTGACTAGTTGGGAATTAGGGCAGGAGATCTAAGACAGTGGGTGATTTAATGCCCCAGACTCAACCCGTGACTAAAATCTCACTTTTGGGTGAACTTTTTATTCAAAACTTAACACCAGCCAAAACTTTCAGTTTTTGAGGTGGGGGTGGGTTAGAACCTCTGTAGCCTGTGTCCCTGTTGCGGTAATTTTCCCTCACTTACTGTTCTCCCCTGGACAGTAGGGGAACTCTTAGGGTGTGTTCACACTTGGAGGGATTGCCTGGTCCGAACCCGAGTTCGATTGCTCCCCCTGCCCCCGATGGACTGCGTTCACTTGATTTTTGTATACGAACCGCGGTACACTTGTGTCATCAAGCTACAGCCGGCGCGTACTCATGTTGCTTGGCAACCGCTGTAAACAGAAGCGAACCGTACTGGAGTTAAAATGAACCGTACTCCAGACCACCCTTTTTAAGTGGACTCGGGTGCGCACCGGAGTTCAAAGACAGTGTTTACATCATCAAAAAGAACCTAATTCTGACGTCAATCGAACCCGGGTGCGCACCGAAAGTGCTAGTGTGAAAACACCCTTACTTTTGGGACCACAGACCGCATTAACACTGAGGTTCTAACCCTTCCCCACTGTACTAGAAAAATCGTTTCTGTTTTCGGAGTTCTCACTTCCTGTTCTGAAAGTTATCAAAAAGTCAGGAAGAGAAGATAAATCTCCCAAAAAAAAAAAATGCAAACCGAAATAAAGATCTGAAACCCTATATCAAAAAATTTAAAAACTTTATTGCTGGAGTTGAGTTTGCCTAATTATTACAAATGATGGTAAATTACTGTTAGTAAGAAAAGGTTGTTTACAGCAAGCTTCTATAAAAACATGAGCGATTATTAGAGGTTGCCATTGCTTAAAGCTTCAGGCTGCAAAGCGGTCATCCTGATTCTATCTCCAGTATCCAGATATTCACTGAGATGAAACCAAAGTGCAACCAGTTGAGACAGTTCAAACTGAAAAGACATATTCTTCATGACCTTGTTTCAGGCCAGGGACTCGTGGGATGACATCCTCCAGGAACTGCAACTTTGAAAACAAGTTTGCTGTTGTAGGTCCTATATTTTCTATAAATTCACTTAAGTCTGCAAGCTAAAGCACTTTTTTGTTTGTGACATACACCTGTCATACAAAATAAAGAATTTGTATTGGTCAACCGCATGAAAATGGGTACACCAAGATACAGGGGGTGTGGACCAGCTGATTCAGAATTTGAACATTTATGATTCACCATACTGGATTGTCTTGACCTTCAAATATCTTAAATGAAATAGGATTGGACATGCTTGAAAATATTGGTCATTTGGAGACCAATAAATGGGGAAACGAACTTTGGAGCAAGAACATAAATGTCAAAGGAGAGACCACTGGACCAGAAACTCGCACCTTGATTTGTACTTAAACTACATTTATTGCCATGTGTTTGACTGATTAATTCTACCTGTGATTGTAACATAGTGGTCTAAATCTTCTTGTTTAATAATTATATTTTTCAGAATCAACAGTTCTCAAATGCCTGCTGCAAGTTAAGTCCAGTTAGGAATGCATGTTCAGCAGATAGGTGTTCACTGCCTATGGTACTGTAGGTGCTCATAGGTGCCTATGTGTTCTGTTCAGTCATTCCTTGGTTTGGCTTTCTCTGCCATTTGGCTGATTTAGTGTAGAAAAATATGACCATTTTTGTGTCTCTGCAGTTATCCCTTTGTAGGGTCTCTGCTCCACCTACTGAAACTGCCTTCTTGACAGCGGGAGAGCTGGAGTTTGAGTATTGGGTGCTCAGGGAGATAAAGCAAGATATGTTCAGATTCAGCCTTTAAACTTGTCAAGAGGGAAACAAAGGGAATGCTTTTGCT
This sequence comes from Pelophylax lessonae, assembly GCF_965119305.1. NCBI lineage: Eukaryota > Metazoa > Chordata > Amphibia > Anura > Ranidae > Pelophylax > Pelophylax lessonae. Next base: position 60,361,051 of record NC_138774.1, read on the forward strand.
GACCTCTCTTTAACAAAGGTAGACAATTGGCTGTGACAAGAACCCACCATCTATAATGCTTTGAGTCACCAAAACCAGGAAGTGGAACAGAAAAGGAGGGATCAAAATTTGGTGCATTATCATTGCAGGTCTGTGACATCTCATTGGGCTCTATGGCAGTTTTCATATGAGATTTATCATGTTATTTCAAATATTGTAAGAATTTGCTAGAAAAAATATCAGGTGCTCCCGCCATGAGGGTTCTTGTTCAGGCATTCTCTATTAGACGGTGACGACAATCTGTCCCTTTGTTTCAACTGGTCCCCTGTATAGAACTGGTGTTAACCTTGAGGTCTATAATGTACCTCCCTCTATTGAGATCGTTCTTTAAAAACAGACACACACACACACAAGGAAGATGTATTAAGGCCCGTACACACGTACCGATCGTCAGCATACAAACGTCGGCGGACGAAAGATCTGCCGATTGTACGCGTGTTAGTATGGTGCCTCCGACAGATGTCTGCGCACAATCCGCGGACAAAAGTCTTTCTTGCAAACATGAAAATTTTTGTCTGCGGACACCAGAACGGACGATTGTTCGCCTGTCAGTACAGAATTCGGCCGACAGACCGCAGATTTGCAAGACTGGGCATGCTCAGAAAATTAAAAACACAGGGAAAGTTAACCATTACATGACATCACTTCTGCAGTCAGCTGAAGTCTGCAGACAAAATTCTTGTGCTGTCCTTGTGCTGTCTTTGCACTTTTCAACAGACACCGACATCCCGGGGAGAAAAGAGGAACATTTGTATGCCGACCATCGGTACGTGTGTACGGGGCTTTATAAACCTCAAGGTGACAGTGACACCAATTCTAGGTAGTGCCGCACCATTTTACTATTTTTACATACTTTTCTGTAGAAGTACCGGTGTAGGCAGCAGCCACTTTTTGAAAATTATTTTTGAAGGTATGGAGCTCAACAAAAAATGAATCGCAATAAGTATAGAATTTAAATAAACCACAAACGTGCTGATAGTGAGTATGTCAAACTTGAGTGCTCATTGAAATAGAAGTGACAATTTAAATCAAGTCTCTGGTGCTAAAAAGACATCAAAATAATAGTCCAAATAACAGCAGCTGATGGAAAATCATGGACTTGATAGGAGTGTATTCCTTAAAGCCTCCACCTCCATACATTCACCCAGTGCAAGCAAATATACCTGCGTACCAGAAATCTGGGACCCCTTGGTTATAGGGGGTCAATAACGCATATTTAGTTCCACATGTGATCCGATCAGACCATACATCAGTAGTAAATAGCACTTGTTTGTAGAAAAAAACGCTCTCTCACCATCGAGAGTATATAGCCAGACCAAGGGTTAAATCAGGACCATGACATGGATAGAGAGAAAGAGAAAGGCTCTCATGGCGCAGTATCTCATGATAAAACCATTTAATGTTTTTAACAACACACGTCAGCATGGACTGATGAAGCGTACGTCGGGAACGTGCGATTGTAACTTCCTGTCAAGTGGAACGCAGGAGGAACGTGGAAGCGGCGTTCCTATCCCTTGTAACCGAAATTCCTGTACTGAAGGCTTCTTATATTTTGGATTGTAGTAAGTGTGTTTTTAAAAACATTAAATGGTTTTATCATGAGATACTGCGCCATGAGAGCCTTTCTCTTTCTCTCTATCCATGTCATGGTCCTGATTTAACCCTTGGTCTGGCTATATACTCTCGATGGTGAGAGAGCGTTTTCTCTACAAACAAGTGCCATTTACTACTGATGTATGGTCTGGTCGGATCACATGTGGAAAGAAATATGCGTTATTGACCCCCCTATAACCAAGGGGTCCTAGATTTCTGGTAAGCAGGTATATTTGCTTGCACTGGGTGAACGTGCGGAGGTGGAGGCTTTAAGGAAAACACTCTTATCAAGTCCATGATTTGCCATCAGCTGCTGTTATTTGGACTATTATTTTGATGTCTTTTTAGCACCAGAGACTTGATTTAAATTGTCGCTTCTATTTGGTTGAGCACTCAAGTTTGACATAATCGCTATCGGCACGTTTGTGGTTTATTTAAATTCTATACTTATTGTGATTCATTTTTTGTTGAGCGCCATACCTTCAAAAAATCCTTTTCATTTATCCACTTGTACTACGTTTATGTTGCAGCTCACAAAGTTGAAAGCAATTTCACAAAATACACTAATCCATATTTAAATTTATTAGTATATACTTATCACATTCATTTGCGCAGGTTAAGTTGGTGGTTTACACCAACCCCCCTTTTTTCCCACAAGCAGCCACTTTTTATTCCATAGCACAGACTTAATCTTAATATTTGCCATAGTCCTATTTATTCTATAGCACAGGATTAATCCTAATGTTCCCCCTACATGCTCATCTTGTCACACATTCTTACAATGGAGACTATAAATGGCATTCCAATACACAGGCATGGTCAACTGTTTTCACCATCAGGAAACCAACCCTGAGACATGCCATGCAGCGATTGCTGGAGTGCATGTAGATAAGAGGTAGCTGCAACAAGGCTGCAGGGGGGTCACCAAATAAGGGTGAAAAAAAAAATGTATTTAAAAAAAAAAATAGAAAAAAAAAAACGTAAATTTGTTTGACATACAGCACTATAGCAAACTAAATATCATTCAGTTAGGGTTTAAATCTACTCTAATGCCCCATACACACGTGCAGATTATCTGCAGACTTTTGTCTGCAGACTTGCCAAAACCATATAATATGAGGTCAAACCTAAACACTTTCAATTTGTATGCAATCAGGCAGGCCCTTGCACTACATATAAAAAGGTAAGTCTGCAGACAAAAGTCTGCAGATAATCTGCACGTGTGTACGGGGCATTAAGCATGGAACTTAGAGCTTGCAAGTGGTTGGAAAGGAGTTGAGCCGCCGTTTAACTGCTCTCCCTGTAGCTTGAATGGCAGCAGCCAGGGGGTATATACACAGGGTTTTTGTGATGCTGTGGCAGGAATTCAGTGCGGCCGGCAGTGACGTCCTCATAGTGAACAGGGCCATGGACTGCACTTAGCCACTGAGAGCCGCGGCAGGTATCTCCAATTCCTGCTACCATTATTAGCATTGGCCCTAATCACTGGTGTAAATGTAGCCTTAAGCCTCGTACACGCGCGTCGAAATTCAGCTGACGACCGATCCGCCAATTTTCGGCTTGTTAGTATGATGCTTCCGACAACCGACTCCGACTTTTCGGCTGAAAAAAAATCTGGTGTGCAGGCTATAAAATTTTCGTCGACCATAAAACACGTCCCATTTTCGTGCAGTCAGTACAGATTTCGACAGGGAAAAATCCTATGAGCAAGTCTGGGCATGCTCAGAGATGAAAGAACACAAGGAAAGCAAACCAACACATGACATCACTTCTGAAGTAGAAGTTTGTCGTGCGGGAAAATTTGTGTGCAGTCCAGGCACATTCCAACCAACAAAACACCACTCTGGACAAAAGATGGACGACCGGTCGGTGGAAATTCATTGCGTCGTTGCGTGTGTACTAGGCTTTAGGGAGTTAAGAGGCAGTGAGGAGACAATACAATGCCTTCTCACTGCTTGTCATATCCTTTCTGAATAGATGCATACTAGCTCATTATGCCTTTTGTCTTGCAGGTTTTTCTTTTTTTGTATGAGTTTACTACCGCTTTCAGTGGGACTTTAATCAGAACCTAAAAGTGTTACTAAACCCACAACAGTAAAATTAGTGTGTATATGCAGCAAAGCATGTTTATACTTACTGTGGAAATTAATGGGTTAATACTCTGCATTGTGTAAAAAGGCTGTTTGATCCTGTCTCCCCTGATCCTCCCATTCTTCCATAGTCCCCAAATCTTTCTCCTGACAGTACACGGCATTGGAGGCATTCTGCACATGCTCAGTTTGGTGTGTATTGCTAGAGAGTTTTTCTAGGGAGGATGTATGTGATCAGCATGGGGCTAATCAGCACTGGCCAGACAGATAATCCAGGGGTCCTGCAGCCTCATAGGACAGGCAGAGGAGAATGAAATCTCCTCCTACAAGCTGTAGCCAGTGCTCTACAGTGGTAGAAGTCACAAGGCTGCTATATATTGCTGATGAGTGGCAGTTTATATTTACTAAAACAATTGCATTTCCATGTTCTGTGTACTGTAAGAGACCAGATATAGTGAATTCAGAGTCCTGAGTTTTAAGTACTACTTTAAAGAGGAGCTCCGGGCTCCATCAGAAAAAATTCTCCAAAAAAAGATCCAATCAAAAACCCAAACTGGAAGTTTTTTTTTTCCTGCCTCTAAACATTAAGCTCAAAATATGCCTCTAGTCATCCTAATGTGTATGGACGCATACGATAGCATTGAGCTGCTGCTACAGCCAAAACACGAAACAGCAATATTTCAGCCAGTGTCCATGGACCCTTAGTAAATCAACCACACTGTCTCACCCTACTCTGCACATGCTCGGATGCTCTCTCTTTTTTAGCACTGTGTCGAAAATGTAGAGGTTGAGCTGCAGACATCTGAAAGATTTACTGCTGCTCTGGGCTTCAGCAAAATGGCAGCCTCCAGCAAGAAGTAACGGGAGAAATGCAGGAGGCAATTTACAGCACACACTAATTTCGGTAGCATATTTATTAATGTGGAATGTATGTTCCTTGCTAAAGAATGTTATTTTTATCATGTTATGGGTAGGGGTGCACCGATACGACTTTTCTTGTTCTGATACCGATATCTGGCATTGTGTATCTGACAATACCGATCCGGAACTACAAACATACGCAATATGCATGTGGCTGCAGTTCAGAGCAAAGCCACTGCTTCATGTGTATGGCTCCTCCATTCACAGGCGGAGTGTATCTGATATCACTCCACCTGTGAGCCGGTCCTATACAGGAAGTAGCAGCTCCCATCCCATACTACTACTTCACCAAGTAAGGGACGGCTGAGCCGGGACTCAGCAAAACCGGATCGGCCCGTGGATCGGTTAATTTTACCGATCCCCGATCCAGCTATTGTGGCAGTATCGGCGCCAATATCCGATCCTAATATGGGATCAGTGCATCCCTAGTTATGGGTAAAGTTCAGCTTTAGGACAGCTTGTAGTACCACACCAGACAGAAAAAGTAAAAAAAATGTATTTAAAAAAAAAAAAAACTTGATGGAACACTTGGTCTATTTCTGCTGTGAACCTGCTCTGTTTCAATCAAAAAGAAAACGCAATGTTTGATAATTATTGAAACTTTTTCATATAGATAATTCATGATTGCCGTTGAAAGTACTATATATGTTTTTTTTTATGGGATTGACTGGACAAGTTTGACTTTACAAAGCTATTCTTTAGGATGCAATCAAATATATATTTTTAATGAGTAAATAAAAATAAGTTTGAGGCTAAACTGTTATGTATATTTTAATGGTTATACACTCTTGGCATACTAAAGACTTCTTACTACTGTAAAATCTGTACATTTTAAAACAGCGGGGCTTCTACATTAGAGGCTGGATGAGGAACACGTTATTGGTCTTGGCAACGATAAAGTCATGCCCACCATCAGGGGTAAAAAAATCAGAAAAGTATTTTATTGGTAGTACAATCTTTTTCCTGCTGCTCTGTCTGGTTAGCCTAAAATTACAAATGGATGGCCTTCCAGTGATGCTATCTGCCCAGCTATGTTTGGCTAAAGTACTTTGAATTGCTGACCCTAAATAAAAATGGTGCAAGTGAAATCGGAGTTCATTCAGAATTTTTAATGCCCATGTCTAGGGGGCTTAGCTTCAACCTTTGTTCTCCTGCAGTCAAGCAGGGGAATAGCACAACTGGTCAAAGCTGTACACCTAAAATGAAAAAAACGAGTGCACTATCTCTAACTGATTAAACCAAAAAACACAATAGCAAATGTTTGAACAGTGAAAACACAGAAGTGGAACACAGGAAAAACAAGTGATATTAGATACAGTATACATAAGCAACCACTTGATGTTCCTGTAAATATTGCACTTGTGGTGGAAATTAACATGGTCTGGCATATAGAAGCCGGAAACTCTGGGCTTCTTCTTAAATCCTTTATTGATGCACGACAGCAAATACAATGTCCATAGATGCTAACGTGTTTCGGCCTCAGCCTTCCTCATAGCAGACTATGAGGAAGGCTGAGGCCGAAATGTGTTGGCATCTATGGACATTATAATTGCTGTTGTGCATCAATTAAGGATCTTTTAAGAAGAAGCACTGAGTTGCCGGCTGTTTGTTGGATTTATCTACAGTGGACTGGTCGTCCTGGGCACCAGAACTCTGTCTTCACATCATTTATATGGCGGTAGAGCTTGGGTGAGTCTTGTAAATCTGGCGCGGAGAACTTTGCTGTGCTGAAAAGCGCACTTACGGATCGAAATATGCGCCAAGCGCCATTAATCCCTTGTGCTGCAAAGTACAATACACAACTTTTTTGTATAAAGAAATCCTAGCATGCTCCGAGACCAAGAGAGAAACAGGCTCAAGCTGTGTCACAGTCGGTGTCAACAGACCCTTGTATATTTATAGTCCGGAAACAATGGGAGGTGGCGATTATACAACCAATCACACACATGTATATTTTGAAAAGTACAATAGAAATAAGAGTGTATGTTAAAGGACAAACTGAGCCATGTGCAGGAGTCTCCAGCCATTGGGTGCCAAAGGAACCATGCACTATTGCGAACAATGGGACCCATGTATAGGAAAATGGCTGCCAAACACTATCCAATGGAACTAGCATTGATTCTCATGAACGTAGCCATGCCAGTACATACGCATGAACTCCCATCATAACCTGTTAGAGTGAATCCTATATAATATAGTTAATAAAAACCATATTTGATAGTAATTATGCTACTGTTCCAGTAAATGAGACTAAATCTGCAAAGGAAAATAGCAGAAGTTTTTCAATCATGCGGATCAAGCATAATAGAACGCTACCAGCCATTATTCCAGCAAAAGGGAAGATACTTATCAAAACGATAATAATTCAACATCACAAACAAATCTCCGCCAGTGAATACCGGGGCCCCGGCTGCCTGATATACATTTGCGCGGCGGAGTTCGCATCACACTGCCATAGATCTGGACCGGCGTTTGCTAGCCGCTCAGAGCGCCCGCTGTTCGGGAGATCAGGCGAGTGGTATACAATCTCCATTTAATGAAAGGTTTCCACAACTACAGGTCTTTCCTCAAGGCTAGTTAAAGCCATATTTGCTGTGCATAGCGAATACCAAGTAAGCTGACACTGGGAGACATAATGGCAATTTAAATAAAACATTTCCTGAAAAATGTCCACACAAATATTAATTAAATATCCACAACACACTTCAATGCAAATAATAATCGTGACGTGATGTATTGGGTAACAATACAGATATCAAAGCAGTGAAACAATATTGTGGTGAAAAAAGCTTTAGAATTTCTATCATTGGAAAAAAAGTCCCATATAAAAGCTGTGAATGATTATCAAACAGTCTCAAATCTGTGAACAAAACTAAAAAGGGTGCCATTGAAAATTGCATCCATTACCTCTATGCTCAGTAGTGGATTAGATGGCCGCTTACCGGACACCAGCGGTCAGAAGGCCTATAGAAATGCTCCACTGAGCGGACTCAATCTGTGTCACCTTCCCTGTCAGGTTAAGACTCTCGGCCAGTAGATGCGAAGGAGAGAAGAGGACTAATCGTGCATTATCTTTCAAACAAAATTTATTGAAAAAAGAGTTGCATTTACATGAGTTGCATTTACTTGATAATGACACCAAATTGTGAAAGCACGGCTGCCTGCAGTATGGTCCGTGCGCGATGATGACACGGCTTGCTCCGTCCAACGCGTTTCCCTCAGAAGGCGTCAACTGTACACCTACCTGTCCCTTCACATGGAAGGATTGACTTGTAGTTGGTGTTGTGGGAGGTAAAGTGTTCTTCAGAAGTTGTTCGCAGAGGCCTTGTACTTCTGTAAGACAACCAAAGCTAGATCTATGTTTATACTAAATACATGTTTGGAATCATCTTTCATTGTGGATTTTATTAAACAGGGGTGCCCTGAAATTTGAATAATTGGGATAGAGTGAGTTGCGTTGTCTGTAAAAACCCTTCCTTCCTTTTGTAAATTATCCACTTGCTGACCGCAATACGTATATCCAGTATCTCACAAAAGTGAGTACACCCCTAATATTTGTAAATATTTTGTTATATCTTTTCATGTGACAACACTGAAGAAATTACACTTTGCTACAATGTAAAGTAGTGAGTGTACAGCATGTATAACAGCGTAATTTGCTGTCCCCTCTAAATAACCCAACACACAGCCATTAATGTCTAAACCGCTGGCAACAAAAGTGAGTACACCTCCTAAGTGAAAATGTCCAAATTGGGCCCAAAGTGTCAATATTTTGTGTGGACACCATTATTTTCCAGCATTGCCTTAACCCTCTTGGGCATGGAGTTCACCAGAGCTTCACAGGTTGCCACTGGAGTCCTCTTCCACTCCTCCATGACAACATCACAGAGCTGGAGGATGTTAGAGACCTTGCGCTCCTCCAGCTTCTGTTTGAGGATGCCCCACAGATCCTCAATAGGGTTTAGGTCTGGAGACATGCAAGGCAGTGGTTGTCTTGGAGGTGTGTTTGGGGTCTTTATCATGTCAGAATACTGCCCTGCGGCCTAGTCTCCGAAGGGAGGGGATCATGCTTTGCTTCAGTATGTCACAGTACATGTTGGCATTCATGGTTCCCTCAATGAATTTTAGCTCCCCAGTGCCAGCAGCACTCATTCAGCGTCAGACCATGACACTCCCCAACACCATGCTTGACTATAGGCAAGACACAATTGTCTTTGTACTCCTCACCTGGTTGCCGCCACACACGCTTGACACCATCTGAACCAAACAAGTTTATCTTGGTCTCATCAGACCACAGGACATGTTTCCAGTAATCCATGTCCTTAGTCTGCTTGTCTTCAGAAAACTGTTTTCGGGCTTTCTTATGCATCATCTTTAGAAGAGGCTTCCTTCTGGGACAACAGCCATGCAGACCAATTTGATGCAGTGTGTGGCGTATGGTCTGAGCACTGACAGGCTGAATTTCCCACCCCTTCAACCTCTGCAGCAATGCTGGCAGCACTTATACGTTTATTTCCCAAAGACAACCTCTGGATATGCTACTGAGCACGTGCACTCGACTTTGATTGACCATGGCGAGGCCAGTTCTGAGTGGAACCTGTCCTGTTAAACCACTCAGTTTCAGAATCTTCTTATACCCTAGGCCATCTTTATGTAGAGCATCTTTTTCAGATCCTCCGAGAGTTCTTTGCCATGAGGTTCCATGTTGAACTTCCAGTGACCAATATGAGAGAGGGAGAGCGATAACACCAAATTTAACACACCTGCTCCCTATTCACACCTGAGGCCTTGTAACACTAACGAGTCACATAACACCGGGAAGGGAAAATGGCTAATTGGGCCTAGTTTTGACATTTTCACTTAGGGGTGTACTCACTTTTGTTGCCATTGGTTTAGACATTAATGGCTGTGTGTTGAGTTATTTTGAGGGGACAGCAAATTTACGCTGCTATAGAAGCTGTACACTCACAACTTTACATTGTAGCAAAGTGTAATTTCTTCAGTGTTGTCACATGAAAAGATATAATAAAATATTTACACAAATGTGAGGGGTGTACTCACTTTTGTGAGATATTGTACATTGTGGTTTACCGGGGTTACGGCACAAGATATCACGCAAGAGCGTGAAGATGTTAGCCATAACCGCGATGCTGTATTTTTCAGCAGACTGCTGGTTTTCTCATGAAACTGATCTGAGCGCCTCATGGGCAGCTGAGCCAGTGTCCGAAGCTGCGGGTGGAGCTCCCCTCCTGCTAGTGCTTCTTGGGCTTACCGTTACAGTTGGTTCCCCAAGAAACTATTGGGCAGTGCGACCCTCTGTTCCTATAGGCGATCAGAGAGTTGACACTGATCGACTCTATGGCCTTGGAGGACCGAAGCGACGTCATGATGTCACTTCCGGTCCAGGCTGGAAGAAAGAAAAAAAAAGCGAAAGATCAAAAATATATATATTTTTTTTGATCTTTTGCTTTTAAAGGTAAAGAAGAGATTTTGTGGGAAAAAGGGGGAAGTGTTAGGCGCTGCCAATATGTGTGTGATAAATAAAGTGGTTAATAAATTACTGTGCCTGATGTATTGCTTATTGTTGTTAAAAATGCAGTAGTGTAACGTGATATCACATAAAACTCATAATCATGTAAAACTCTTAATCATGTAAAACAGCATAGGTTAGATATAAAAATTAAATGATGCTATAACTGGTAAAATAAGTACAAATTAGTGCCTCTCAAGTGCAGGTGAGAACAGTGATGTTGTGATATGTGCAGTATGAGTGGTAAGCACCACCCAAACTTAAAAGGAAAGAAAAAAGTGCCCACAATGATAAAGCTTTAAAATTACATATATAGAGTGAGCCAGAATAGATAAATAAATAAATGTGGTGTATGAAATCACTAAACCGTGATGTAAGAAAAAGGTATTAAAACCTCCAGGAGTATACTCCATTTAATGAGTGTGATAACAGATATTGGAACCTGGCTGAGTGAATAACGTGAACCGTGACAAGAAGTGATCAACAAAAAATATATCAGCCTTAAAAAGGTCCCAAAAAACCGTAAAGAATGGTGGTCAAGAAATATTTAGTGAGCCAATAAAAAAAAAAAATACAGAATTCAAAGCCGGTATACTGAACACAAAGCTTTGTGTTCAGTATACCGGCTTGGGACGCAGATCCGATCGGTGGAGCAAACACCGCTTATAGCTACACCGCCAAAGAGGACCTTGCGGCTCCTATTGCATATGATTGTATACTTCTGCTGCTATTTATGTGAGTACCTGCTTTTACTTGGATAGAATAAAGATTGTTAAAAACGTTACTCCACTATTGGACGCATTTTCTTTGCATATGTCCTGGGATGGCCATTATGGAGCAATAAGGTTGGGATACCCATAATACATATACCACTTATTCTGGACACGGGAGACGTGACTGAGCAGAGTGGACCAGGTGTTAAGCGAACCAGGCGACCGGACCCCCCTTCCTTGGGAGCGATCCCCATAAGTATCGACTTGCATTCCACCCCTGTGTGGGGAAATCTTTCTGGTAAGCTTGGTATTTACTAGAAAGGGGAGCACCGGACCCACGGCTTAGGGGAGCACCTGATTAATCCACACCACCACCCACCCCGTGGCACCAGAATTTTTTATGGCACTTATTATCACTATTTTGGACTATTTTTACTATTTTTGGCTCTGAGGACTTATATTTATATTTTTATTTGGCAATATACTCCTTTTAAGGCATTTATATTTATATATATATATCTACACTTTGAATTCTGTATTTTTTTTTTTTATTGGCTCACTAAATATTTCTTGACCACCATTCTTTACAGTTTTTTGGGACCTTTTTAAGGCTGATATATTTTTTGTTGATCACTTCTTGTCACGGTTCACGTTATTCACTCAGCCAGGTTCCAATATCTGTTATCACACTCATTAAATTGAGTATACTCCTGGAGGTTTTAATACCTTTTTCTTACAATTTTTCTTACATCACGGTTTAGTGATTTCATACACCACATTTATTTATTTATCTATTCTGGCTCACTCTATATATGTAATTTTAAAGCTTTATCATTGTGGGCACTTTTTTCTTTCCTTTTAAGTTTGGGTGGTGCTTACCACTCATACTGCACATATCACAACATCACTGTTCTCACCTGCACTTGAGAGGCACTAATTTGTACTTATTTTACCAGTTATAGCATCATTTATTATTTATATCTAACCTATGCTGTTTTACATGATTAAGAGTTTTACATGATTATGAGTTTTATGTGATATCACGTTACACTACTGCATTTTTAACAACAATAAGCAATACATCAGGCACAATAATTTATTAACCACTTTATCACACACATATTGGCAGCGCCAAACACTTCCCCCTTTTTCCCACATATTTGTGTATAATCCTTTGGGATTATATTCCGAAGTGGGCTGCAGCCGATTGACCTTTTTCTAGTGCTCTTAAGGCCCGTACACACGTACCGATCGTCGTCATACAAACGTCGGCGGACAAAAGATCTGCCGATTGTACGCTTGTTAGTATGGTGCCTCCGACAGCTGTCTGCGCACATTCTGCGGACAAGAGTCTTTCTTGCAAACATAAAAATTTTTGTATGCCGACACCAGAACGGACGATTGTTCGCCAGTCAGTACAGAAATCAGCCGACAGACCGCAGATTTGCAAGACTGGGCATGCTCAGAAAAGAAAAAACACAGGGAAAGTTAACCATTACATGACATCACTTCTGCAGTCAGCTGAAGTCGGCGGACAAAATTCTTGTGCTGTCTTTGCACTTTTCAACAGACATCGACATCCCGGGGAGAAAAGACGAACGTTTGTATGACGACGATCGGTACGTGTGTACGGGGCTTTACTCTACTACCCTCCTCTAGCCTAAGCGCGGATCTTTCCCTAATACTTTAAAGAAGAGATTTTGGGTCTTTGTGATCTCTTTATCCTTTCTACAACCCAATTCCAAAAAAAGTTGGAACACTCTACAATTTTTGCGTAAAAAAAGGAATGGGCTAATTTACAAATCTCATAATCTTATATTTTATTCACAATATAATATAGATATAGATAATATATCAAATGTTGAAAGTGAGACATTTTGAAATGTCATGCCAAATATTGGCTCATTTTGGATTTCATGAGAGCTACACATTCCAAAAAAGTTAGGACAGGTAGCAAGAAGAGGCCAGGAAAAGTTAAATGTACATATAAGGAACAGCTGGGGGACCAATTGGCAACCTATTAGGTCAATTGGCAACATGATTGGGTATAAAAAGAGCCTCTCAGAGTGGCAGTGTCTCTCAGAAGTCAAGATGAGCAGAGGATCACCAACTCCCCCAATGCTGTGGCGAAAAATAGTGGAGCAATATCAGAAAGGAGTTTCTCAGAGAAAAATTGCAAATAGTTTGAAGTTATCATTATCTACAGTGCATAATATCATCCAAAGATTCAGAGAATCTGGAATGATCTCTGTGTGTAAAGGCCCGTACACACGTACCGATTGTCGGCCGTAAAGATTCGGCTGACGACCGATCGGCCGATTGTAGGCTTGTTAGTATGATGCTTCCGACAGCCGACAGCGCATTTTCGGCCGAACAGAATCTGTCGTGCAAGCATTAAAATTTTTGTTGGCCAACACCAGAACGGCCGATTTTCCGCCAGTCAGTACAGATTTCGGCCGACAGACAGCAGATTTGCAAGACTGGGCATGCTCAGAAAAGAAAAAAGACAAGGAAAGTTAACCATCACATGACATCACTTCTGCAGTCGGCTGTTGTTGGCCGACAAAATTCATGTGCAGTCTTTTGCACTTTTCAACAGACAAGACAGCCCTCGGACAAAAGACGGCCGATCGTTCGGCCGACGATCGGTACGTGTGTACGGGGCTTAAGGGTCAAGGCTGGAAAACCATACTGGATGCCTGTGATCTTCGGGCCCTTAGACGGCACTGCATGACATACAGGAATGCTACTGTAATGGAAATCACAACATGGGCTCAGGAATACTTCCAGAAAACATTGTCGGTGAACACAATCCACCGTGCCATTCGCTGTTGCCAGCTAAAACTCTATAGGCCAAAAAAGAAGCCATATCTAAACATGATTCAGAAGCGCAGGTGTTTTCTCTGGGCCAAGGCTCATTTAAAATGGACTGTGGCAAAGTGGAAAACTGTTCTGTGGTCAGACGAATCAAAATATGAATTTCTTTTTGGAAAACTGGGACGCCATGTCATCCGGACTAAAGAGGACAAGGACGACCTAAGTTGTTATCAGCGCTCAGATCAGAAGCCTGCATCTCTGATGGTATGGGGTTGCATGAGTGAGGGTGGCATGGGCAGCTTACACATCTGGAAAGGCACCATCAATGCTGAAAGGTATATCCAAGTTCTAGAACAACATAAGCTCCCATCTTTCAGGGAAGACCTTGCATTTTCCAACATGACAATGCCAGACAACATACTGCATCAATTACAACATCATGGCTGCGTAGAAGATCCGGGTACTAAAATGGCCAGCCTGCAGTCCAGATCTTTCGCCCATAGAAAACATTTGGCGCATCATAAAGAGGAAGATGCGACAAAGAAGACCTAAGACAGTTGAGCAACTAGAAGCCTGTATTAGACAAGAATGGGACAACATTCCTATTCCTAAACTTGAGCAACTTGTCTCCTCAGTCCCCAGACGTTTGCAGACTGTTATAAAAAGAAGAGGGGATGCCACACAGTGGTAAGCATGGCTTTGTCCCAACTTTTTTGAGATGTGTTGATGCCATAAAATTTAAAATCAACTTATTTTTTCCTTAAAATTATACATTTTCTCAGTTTAAACATTTGATATGTCATCTATGTTGTATTCTGAATAAGATATGGAAATTTGAAAGTTCCACAACATTGCATTCTGTTTTTATTCACAATTCATACAGTGTCCCAACTTTTTTTTGGAATCAGGCTTGCATTACAAAGAATGTTTACTTTCCTTGTAATAGTAAAAAAAGAGATAAAAAATAAATGGATGGTGTAAAATGAATATTAATAATTTTAAAAAAATTTAAAGCGCTCCATCCCTCTGTGCTCGCACACAGAAGTGAACACATATGTAAGTCGCGCACTCATATGTAAACGGTAATGGGCGAACACTAGAGTGAGAGCAATAATTCTAGCACTAGACCACCTCTGTAACTCTAAACAGGTAACCTGTAAAGGTGTTTAAATCATTGTCTATGGAGATTTTTAAGTGCCATAATTTGTCCCCATTCCACGAGTGTGCACATTTTTAAAGTGTGACATGTAAGGTATCTATTTCCTTGGCGTAACATCATTTTTCACATTATACAAAAAAAAAATGGGGTAACTATTGTTTTTTTTTTTATTCTCTAAAGTGTTTTTCTCTTTCGTTCATTGATGGACACAGCTGCTTCTTCTTTATCCATAAACAAACAGGGTTTTGCAGCCCCACCTACAGAAATGGGATACTAGGCAAAAAATAAATAAATAAATCAGCACCTCCTATGGGCAGTCCTCTCTGGGAATAAAACCCCCTCTGTGCTATGGGCCTACAGTCATTTTGCCTAGTGTCTTCTATCAACATTCAGGCTGGGCGACGGGCTGGATAATCTAGATCCAGTGGTCAGCCCAGTCTGACCAGCGAGCGCGTGCAGACCACTACCTCTGCGCTTGGTCGGCTTCGACAATGCACCATGGATCGGGGTGGCCAACAAATTAAACATCTCACGGGGACACATATGACCTGGCACCTTTAGTCTATGTCACAGTGCTACCCCTGGCCGACAGTCCCCCCACTTCAGTGGAGAGGAAGATCTGTCACAGGAGCCTTACCTGCATGCTCCAATGGATCGGTAAGTAGCCCCCCTCTTCCTTTCCTTGATGGGATGTGGGGCGCAGGTGCTCCCAGGGGTGGTTGGTCCCTATGGGTCTCCTCTTACCCCCTCTTACCCTCCTTTTGGCAGCATTCCAGGTGGATTAGCAGTGTGGATGCTACCAACCACAGTGGAGGACACGGGGATCTTGCATGTTTACTGGAGAAGCTCTGGCTTGAGCCCGTCTTGGTTTGCTCCCTCTGTCTGCCCCCCCTCCCCCCTTACTCCCTGCTGGTGCAGGCCGGGTGTCTCTGTCCTGCAGCTGGGGGAGGGACACTGCTGCTGTTGTGGCCCTGCCTGGGCTCAAGAGGCACCAGTCACGGCCACCATTTAGCTTGGGTCGACGGTGGCCATGTTTTAGTAGCCTAGTGGCAATTTTCATGTAAACCAGGGAGGCATGATGGGTGGCGCCCTCTAGTGTCAAGTGGATCTTGTGGCATCCCGCCTCAAACAGGAGGTTCATGGTTTTTGGCAAGATCGTTGGATCATCTGGCAGATGCAATGGATCCGTTAGTGGTGCCATGGTGGCAGTACAATCTCATTTACTCACCCCTCTTGAATCCTTGTCTATTACGAAGAATAGTGTGAAGGGATCCAAATCATACTAGAGGCCCCCGGACTGGCCCTGCCGTCCGTGATATGCTGATGTGATGTGGTTGGTGGTGACTTTCCCTGGTGCCTACCTCTTTGGGACAATCTTCTGTCTCAAGGGCAGGTCTTCCACCCTGCTTTACAATCGTTGGCTTTGAGGGAACGTGGTTCTTAAAAGCCAGGTGATTCCGACTATGTTAAAGGCCCTTACGTCTACCTCCCTAAAGATTTCTCATTGCACCTGGAGAACCTATATAGTTTGGTGTCAAGCCGG
Organism: Pelophylax lessonae; assembly: GCF_965119305.1. Classification (NCBI taxonomy): domain Eukaryota; kingdom Metazoa; phylum Chordata; class Amphibia; order Anura; family Ranidae; genus Pelophylax; species Pelophylax lessonae. The sequence continues at coordinate 60,377,456 of NC_138774.1, forward strand.
GGGGGTTCCATCCTCGCTCCTTCTCAGTGACATGGTGTGGATCAGAAACCTGTGTTGAGCACGATCAAAGGTCAAGTCTCTGCTCTGGCTGTTTTCCTTCAGTGCTCCTTGGCCATGCATTCTTGGTTTACACTTTCCTTCAGGGTGTTCATCTTGTTGTGCCTCCTGTGCGTACTCCGTTGCCACCATGGGATTTGAGCTTGGTACTGTCGGCTCTTCAGAAGCCTCCCTTGAGAGAGTCAGGATATTCACTTGCTTATACTTCAAAGAAAGTTACCTTCCTAGTCGTTATCACCAGGTGTTGGAATTGGCGGTTTTGTTCTGCAAGCGGCCTTAATTGTTTTTTACACAAGGACAAGGTGGTGCTTCAACCTTCCCCTTCCTTTCTAATGAAGGTGGTGTCAGATTTTCATTTGTATGAAGATATTGTCCTTCCTTCTCTGTGTCCTCAGCCATCGCATCCTAAGGAGGTGGCTCTGCACTCCTTGGACGTGGTTTTGCGATTTGCGTGTACCTTTCTGCGGCAGCTGCTTTCTGGAGGTCCGATTCTATCTTAGGGCTCATGGATGGTCCAAGCGAAGAATTGGCAGCCTCTTCTGCCACTTTTTTAGCTGGATTTGGCAGACGATGGTGCGGGTGTATGCCATTAAGGGACAGGAACCCTATTACGGCATGCTCCAGGGCGGTTAGCGCCTTCTGGGTGTTCCAACATCAGGCATCTGTTTCTCAGGTATGCCAAGTGGCGACCTGGTCGTCTGTGCACATGTTTACAAAGTTTTATAGAGTTGATGTTTTAGCATCTTCTGATGCTGGTTTTGGCTGCAAAGGTTTGTGGGCGGCTATTCAGTACTCTCAGGCACCCCTTGGGGTGATTCGTAGTGTTGGCATGTTGTTCTTGGTTTTGTCTCCATTGGTTGGTTTGCCCATTGGGGGCACTGCTTAGGAATGATGTTGGCTCTGTTAACGATTCATAACATCTATCTTTTTTATTCTTGCTTTTGGTTTTTAGCATCATTTTACCTTTGTTATTATTACCATCATTTTTTGCAATTGGTGTATGTGTATGGCTGGTTTGTATACACAGGGGTAGCAGTTTGCACTGAGTGGTCTCTCACTTTTGTGGATGTTATAGACCATCAGTAAACAAACTCCATCCCAGCTATCTACACCCTTGAAAAAGAGGGTTCTCCCTTGAAATGCATCAGCCAGGCATATGCAGACGTACGTCATTGTGTCATCCAGCACCATAGGACTATCCTGGCAGTCCTGGAGGCAATTGGTTGCATTTTCCTTTACATGTGTGCAACTATCATGCATTTGTAAGAACAATGTATGCTTTTTTGGGCTTTAATACATTTTGTAAGTGGTAATGCACAAAGTCGGTGCACCCTTCTCTTGCTGTTTTTCAGTATATTTGGATACCCAAGGTCCTGAGGGGGCAGCAAGACCCTAGGTGGTGATAACAAAGACCACACAAGACCTCTCACCTTCCCACATACCACTTGAGCAGAGGAGAGATACTGTTTTAGATTATCTTTTGTTGTTACTACTTAGGGACATCCCTGCCAGTTCATGGATAAAAAAGAAGCAGCTATGTCTGTCAATGAACGTAAGAAAAAAATAGATTTTTTTTTTTTGTTACCGTAAAAATCCCTTTCTCTGAGTTAATTGATGAACCCAACCCCTCTATGGAGTTTCTCCTTTGACACTGCTTGTGACTGAGTGACTGGAGATTTATAGCAGAGAGGGGTTTTTTGCCCAGAGAGGACTGCCCATAGGAGGTGCCGAGTTTTTTTTTTTCTTTTTTCTGCTTAGTGTCCTAATCCTGTAGGTGGGGCTATGAAACCCTGTTTGTTCATGGATAAAGACGAAGCAGCCGTGTCCATCAAGGAACAAAAAAAGGCATTTTAAGGTGAGTAACAAAATAAATCCCGTCTTTTTTTTTCCCAAAAAAATGACATTTGCAAAACCGCTGTGCAAATACCGTGTGACAAAAAATTGCAATGATCGCCATTTTATTCCCTGGGCTTTCTGCTAAAAAAAAAAGTATAATGTTTGGGGGTTAATTTTAAAGTTAAAGTAATTTTCTAGCAAAAATACTGATTTCTACTTGTAAACAAAAAGTGCCAGAAAAAGCCTGCTCTTTAAGTGGTTAATCAAGAGTCATGGAAAATGGTTGCGAGAGTCCAGTGGCGTCACTGGGGGGAAGCGACCATGGCTCCCCCCAACATTATGCTTGCCCCCCCCTCCATGTGCCCCCTACCCAACAGGATCCCACCTCCTGCTCTGGGATGGCAAGTCGGTAAGCCCAGATTGTGGGTCACCGCCATCCCAGAGTATTATTGTGAAGAACGGAGCAGACACTAGAGGAAGCAGAGCCAATGCTTCCTGTATAGTTCTGGCTCCTGTCACCAAGTGTACTTTGCCTGTGACAGGACCCACCAGCAGTACCAGCCAGCAGTACCCACCAGCAGTACCAGCCCTGAAGGATAGCCAGCAGCAGCCACCAGCCATACCTGTCTGGGGGACAGCAGCAGCCAGCTATACATGCAGGAATCATGAGGAAGAAGTGAAGATTGAGGTCAGTTGAGGTGCAGGTAAACCGCAGTGCATCCGTGTGAAAGCAGCCTTAGGCTCCTTTCACACAACCAGTACAACCCTGTCTGTTTTTCCCCCCATTCACCTCTAAAGTGTCGCAGATGTAAATGGACTTGTGCCCATTTACACCTGCCTATCTCCAATCCGATCAACTTAAAAAAACAGATTGGTCCCCTTCTGTCTGGGCGGATCAGAGGGCCCGTAGAGTAGAGCGGGCTGTGTCCGTGTCTAATCTGCATATGCTGACACGGACCTGTCATCTGCCTGCTCCACTCATTGTGGCCTGCGACCAGTTAACAGGTCGCTAAAGTGGCCTTCGCTCCTCAAAAGGTTGGGCACCCTTGCTGTAGGGGCGTGAGTCCCGGATTTAGAGATGCGCTGTAGCAGCCTTCCCCTTTAGTTTCGCCACTGTGTGTGGTGGAGGAAAGGGGTCCCAGATGGAGAGGTGCGCTGTAATGTATCGCATCAGGAGACCCACGGGGAAATCATAAAGATCTCCCATGAAGTTGATAAAAGTGTTAAGACCGCCGCCACTGTCGCCGCTGGCCCTAGCACTTTCATCACTGTGGTTGGCAGGTCTCACTATTCTTCCCTGCCTCCTCCACACTGAAAGCATGGCATCTACTGGGTAGAATGACACTAATACTAGGCTTTATTACAGCGTAAACTGGCACCAATATTAGACTTTATTACTACGTAAACTGGCACAGATACTAGGGGTTATTACTGCATAAACTGGCACCAATACTAGGCTCTAATACTGTGTAAACTAGCACCAATACTAGAGTTTTTACTGCATAAACTGGCACCAAAACTAGGGTCTAATACTGCTTAAACTGCTACCAATACTAGGGGCTATTACTGTGTAAACTGCTACCAATACTAGGGGCTATTACTGCGTAAACTGCCACCATTAGTAGGGGTTATTGCTGCATAAACTGGCACCATTACTAGGGGTTATTACTGCATAAAATGGCACCAATACTAGGGGCTATTACTGTGTAAACTGGCACCAATACTAGGGGTTATTACTGCGTAAACTGGCACCAATACTAGGCTTTGATTCTGTGTAAACTGGCACCAATACTCAGGGTTATTACTGCGTAAACTGCCACTAATTCTAGGGGCTATTACTGCGTAAACTGCCACCATTAGTAGAGGTTATTACTGCATAAACTGGCGCCATTACTAGGAGTAATTACTGCGTAAACTGGTACCAATAATAGGGGCTATTCCTGCGTAAACTGGCACCAATACTAGGGGTTATTACTGTATAAACTAACACCAATCCTAGGGGCTATTACTGCGTACACTGGCACCAATACTAGAGGCTTGTACTATGTAAATTGGCACCAATACTATGGGCTATTAATGCATAAACTGGTTTCAATACTAGGGGTTATTAATGTGTGAACTGGCACCAATACTAGGGGCTATTACTGCAAAAACTGGCACCAATACTAGGGGCTATTACTTTGGTATAGAAGAAGTGCGCTGGATGAAGTAAAGTAAAGCTGCAACCTTAGAACCAATCGGGAAAAATACTATAAATAAAAAAGCAGGTGCGGTAAACTCATATGTGTCAACCAATCAGGTTGGGGTGAACCAATCAAGTGATATCAAAATAAATTAGTCACAAAACTGATAATAAACACATCTCACAGTGAATATTGAATGATATAACTAATGTGCCTCAAAGGACAAAAAGTAAATCAACAGTATGAAATTAAGAAAAACGCACACTAATATAAAGTGCCAAAAAATAAAACTCTTAAAAGTGCAAATGAGATAAGGTGCATAAAGTCCAAAACAATGTCCGTGATATCATGTGATATATACAGTGACTTCCAGGTGTAAAATTCACAGCAACTTAAGGTGCAGGTGATCCCACCACCATGTCTGGACTGGCCCCTTACCAGAGAATGGAAATCTTAAGGGCGTATAGATATTAGAATCCAGATGAAAAAAATGCCCAAGTGAGGATATGTGCTGGAAAACACCACTCAAAAGGGAGGATGAGCCTCTTACCGGATGATTATTGGCATAGGGCTGATCACAAACTCTCCTGATGCTAAATATCCTCCTTCCGGGGCAGCCTAGGTCTGGATGAATCCACTCTGGTACCAATGAATGTGTCCTCACGGTTTCTGCAGGTAGCCTAGCTGGCTGATGATGCTATTACTGCAAAAACTGGCACCAATACTAGAGACTTGTACTGTGTAAACTGGCTCCATTACTAGGTGTTATTACTGCGTAAACTGGCTCCATTACTAGGTGTTATTACTGTATAAACTGGCACCAATACTAGGGGTTATTACTGCGTAAACTGGCTCCATTACTAGGTGTTATTACTGCATAAACTGGCACCAATACTAGGGGTTATTACTGCGTAAACTGGCACCATTACCCTCACAGGATCCCAAAGGACTCAAATTCAGACATCCGAAAAGATAAATAAAAAGGATCTAATGCTCTCCGTTTGATAGGACATTTATTTGAGTAAGCATAAAAGAATGAAACTCACATAGATGGCACTGACACAGTGCTAAGGTGCAAGCCCACTGACGTAACGCGTGCGGGGGAGGAGTCTGATGTCACCCGCGTCGCTCCGATGATTTGAACATATGCTTGCACCTTAGCACTGTGTAAGTGCCATCTATGTGAGTTTTATTCTTTTATGCTTACTCAAATAAATGTCCTATCAAACGGAGAGCATTAGATCCTTTTTATTTGTCTTTTCGGACATCTGAATATGAGTCTTTTGGGATCCTGTGAATCCTGTGGATATTGTTGCTCTGCTGGTCCTTTGGCTGTCTTCCAATACTGCTTAAAGGCTTAGTGACCCCTGGTGGTCGAATGCAGGAGGTGAGAGGCTGTATTTTCTGTGGTGGAGGTATCACGGTTGAAGTGGTGTTTATATCTACCTTTCTCACACTGGAGATTTGCCATCTTTAAGGACTTTATGGACTTTATATGTGTTATATGCATTTTAATAAATTTGTAATGATTATTTGCATTATTTATGTTTAGCGCTGCACTATAATTTTTTTTATTGTACACTACATAAGACTCTTCATTTGACTTCTTTGAAGAGGTTGTAAACCTCCGAATTTTTTTTTTGAAAAAAAAAAAAAAAAACCTGAAAGGCAAACACATAATGAGCTAGTACGCATTGCATACTAACTCATTATGAAATACTTACCTAAGAACAAACCCCCGAGGCGCCGACCGCTCACCTCTCTCGTGGGTGACATTTTCTGTCACCCTTCTTCCGGGTTCGCGGCATCCGGCCATCTGATTGGCTGGACCCGCGATTACGTCACTCCCGCGCATGCGCACAGGAGCCGACGGTCAGGGCACGGGGCCCAGCGGCCGTTCCTTCAGAGCGCATGCGCCAGTGATGTCACTGGCTGCATGTAAGGTAAATATCTCCTAAACAGTACAAGTTTAGGAGATATTTACAGTACCTATAGGTAAGTCTTATCATAGGCTTACCTATAGGTACAACTTGCAGAGGAGGGTTTACTTCCTCTTTAATAGTGCATTCTAAGGGGAAAATGTAATGATTTTGGTTTTGATTTATTTTGGGATTTTTAAAGCTTATAACTTTCAAAGTCCTTATCCATTGCTATACAGTTTTTGTTTTACAGCACTGATAATTTTGATGTCATGGACCTTTGACTGAAATGTAATTTTAGTTTTAGTCATAATTTTAATCATCTGAATTGTTTTAGTTTTAGTCGTATTTTAGTAAACTAAAATCTCCAATACCCATATGAACTTCCGCTTTCCTTGGGGGGTCCACCTGTCTGTTAAAGCCCCAGCCCCCTGACTCATTTATAAACTGTAGAGCCTGGTACGCTAGGCTGTTATTCCTTTTAATTAAAAGGGTTGATATATATGTGAATTTCACTTCAGTGCCCCCCCCCCCCCCCCACACACACAACTGTTAACACCACTCAGTCACTGAGGTCCATGTTGTACTAGCCTCTCAGCATGCACAGCTCAGTTTAAAGGGCCAGAGGAAACAGCAAGCAGGTAGGTAGGGTTGTTCTATTGCAGAAGAAATAATGCATGTCTCTTCTGCAAAAAAAAGCCTGCCAGCTCACAGGATTTTACAGTCCCGCTTTAAAGAGCCCAGCCCAGTGCTACAATTTTAACCAGAAATATACTAAGCTTAAAAAATAAATCTAATGCAGCCGCCACATCTAGATACAATATACTACATTTATGCTCTTTAGATATCCTCTAAAGCAGAACTAAAGTTCTTCTTTTTCTTTTTTTTTTTTATGCTGACAGGTGTGTGTGTATATATATATATATATATATATATATATATATATATATATATATATATATATATTTTTTTTTATAACAGAAGAGACTCTATGGGGTAGATTTACTAAAACTGGAGAGTCAAATTTGGTTCAGCTCTGCGTAGAAAACCAATCCACTTTATACATGAGGGAAGAGGAGGGAATGCTGATAGTATTGATCAATGGATGGTGGAAGGAATGCTGATATGGTAGAGATCAATGGATGAAGGAGGGAATGCTGATAGTATTGATCAATGGATAGAGGAAGGGATGCTGATATAGTAGTGATAATTACTATATCAGCATCCCCTTCTCCAACCATTGATAAGTACTATCAGCATTCCCTCCTCCATCCATTGATCACTACCCATCTTAGCATCCCCTCCTCCATCCATTGATCACCATCAAATCAGCATCCCCTCCTCCATCCATTGATCACCATCAAATCAGCATCCCCTCCTCCATCCACTGATCACTACCATATCAGCATCCCCTCCTCTGTCCCTTGCTCACTACCATATCAGCATCCTCTCCTCCATCCATTGATCACTATCATATCACCATCACCTCCTCTATCCATTGATCCCTGCTATATCAGAATCCCCTCCATCCAGGGGATGCTGATGTGGTTGTGATTAATGCATGGGGAAAGGGATGCTGATATGGTAGTGATTAGTGGTTGGAAGAGGGGATGCTGGTGTGGTATTGATTAGTGGTTGGTGGAGGGGATGCTGATGTGGTAGTGAATAATAGATGGAGGAGGGGATGTTGATGTGGTATTGTTTAGTGGGTGGAGGAGGGAATACTGATGTGGCAGTGAATAATGGATGGAGGAAGGAATGCTGATATGGAAGCAACCAATGGATGGAGGAAGGGATGCTGATATGGTATTGTTTAGTGGGTGGAGGAGGGAATACTGATGTGGCAGTGATTAATGGATGGAGGAGGGGATGCTGATGTGGTAGTGAATAATGGATGGAGGAAGGAATGCTGATATGGAAGCAACCAATGGATGGAGGAGGGGATGCTCATATGGTAGTGATCAGTGCATGGAGGAAATGATGTTGATATGGTTGTGATCAATGCATGGGGGAAGTGATGTTGATATGGTTGTGATCAATTCATGGAGGAAGTGATGCTGGTATGGTAGTGATCAATGCATGGAAGGGGTGATGCTGATATGGTTGTGATCAATGTATGGAGGAAGTGATGCTCATATGGTAGTGATCAATGCATGGAGGAAGTGATGCTGATATGGTAGTGATCAATGCATGGAAGGGGTGAAGCTGATATGGTAGTGATCAATGCATGGAGGAAGTGATGCTGATATGGTTGTGATCAATGCATGGAAGGGGTGATGCTGATATGGTAGTGATCAATGCATGGAAGGGGTGATGCTGATATGGTTGTGATCGATGCATGGAGGAAGTGATGCTGATATGGTAGTGATCAATGCATGGAGGAAGTGATGCTGATATGGTAGTGATCAATGCATGGAAGGGGTGATGCTGATATGGCAGTGATCAATGTATGGAGGAAGTGATGCTGATATGGTAGTGATCAATGCATGGAAGGGGTGATGCTGATATGGCAGTGATCAATGTATGGAGGAAGTGATGCTGATATGGTTGTGATCAATGCATGGAAGGGGTGATGCTGATATGGCAGTGATCAATGCATGGAGGAAGTGATGCTGATATGGTAGTGATCAATGCATGGAGGAAGTGATGCTGATATGGTAGTGATCAATGCATGGAAGGGGTGAAGCTGATATGATAGTGATCAATGCATGGAAGAGGTGATGCTGATATGATAGTGATCAATGGTTGGAGGAGGGGATGGCGGTGAAGGAAGAAGTATGTGGTGTATTAGTGGTCCTCATAGAGGTGTGGGGGGAGGAAGAGATGACGCTGAGGATGAGGGAAGGAGAACAGTCTGTCATTGGTACCTATAGAGGGAGGGATAAGGAGATGATGTTGGAGGATGATGAAGGCAGAGCACAGGGGGAGGGGGAAGGGCTCTGCACAGAGGACGCAGTGACAGCTGCACAGAGGATCCAAATACATCTAAAAGCCATTTCCTGAATAGAGATCCCATTCTATTCTATTCCCATTCTATTGTAGTGGCACCATGACCAGCCAGTCACAGGGCATCCAGCAGCTGCTGCAGGCGGAGAAGAGAGCTGCTGAGAGGGTGGCAGAGGCCAGGAAACGTAAGATTGGGGTCTCTGTGTTTGTCTGGGGGGGGGGGGGTGATAAGAGGGATGGATGTTCCCGTACAGCTGATTACTTCTTCCATCTCTAGGCAAAGCTCGGCGCCTGAAGCAGGCGAAGGAGGAGGCGCAGGGTGAGATCGAACAATATCGGCTGGAGAGAGAGAGGGAGTTCCAGGCTCAGCAACGCATGGTATGTACATCCCAAAATAAGGGAGAAAAAAAAATATATATATGTGTGTGTGTGTGTATACATATATCTCAGATACTAGGGGTCGCATGACTCTCTATGGCAGCCAAGAGTCACAAGTGAAATGGCCATATTGGGTTCTATGAAAAAAACAGGTTTCTGTATACAATGGCAAGATGTCATCATCCTGAGATCTCACTGCCATGTGAGGACCGGTCATGTATAGGGGTATAATGGGGACCTGTCATGTATAGGGGTATAATGGGGACCTGTCATGTATAGGGGTATAATGGGGACCTGTCATGGATAGGAGTATAATGGGCACCTGCCGTGTATTGGGGTATAATAGGGACCTGTCATGTATGGGGGTATAATTAGGGACCTGTCATGTATAGGGGTATAATGGGGACCTGTCATGTATGGGGGTATAATAGGGACCTGTAATGTATAGGGGTATAATGGGGACCTGTCATGTATGGGGGTATAATGGGGACCTGGCATGTATAGGGGTATAATGGGGACCTGTCATGTATGGGGGTATAATGGGGACCTGGCATGTATAGGGGTATAATGGGGACCTGTCATGTATGGGGGTATAATGGGGACCTGTCATGTATGGGGGTATAATGGGGACCTGTCATGTATAGGGGTATAAATGGACCTGTCATGTATAGGGTTATAATGGGGACCTGTCATGTATGGGGGTATAACGGGGACCTGTTATTTATGGGGGTATAACAGGCACCTGTCATATATGGGGGTTTAAATGGACCTGTCATGTATAGGGGTATAATGGGGACCTGTCATGTATGGGGGTATAAATGGACCTTTCATGTATAGGGGTATAATGGGGACCTGTCATGTATGGGGGTATAATGGGGACCTGTCATGTATAGGGGTATAATGGGGACCTGTCATGTATAGGGGTATAATTTGGGACCTGTCATCTGTCATGTATGGGCGTATAATTAGGGACCTGTCATGTATGAGGGTATAATGGGGACCTGCCATGAATGGGGGTATAATAGGGACCTGTCATGTATAGGGGTATAATGGGGACCTGTCATGTATGGGGGCATAATGGGACCTGTCATGTATAGGGGTATAATGGGGACCTGACATGTATAGGAGTATAATTAGGGACCTGTCATGTATATGGGTATAATGGGGACCTGTCATGTATAGGAGTATAACAGGGACCTGTCATGTATAGGGGTATAAATGGACCTGTCATGTATAGGGGTATAATGGGGACCTGTCATGTATAGGAGTATAATGGGGACCTGTCATGTTTGGGGGTATAATTAGGGACCTGTCATATATAGGGGTATAATGGGGACCTGTCATGTATGGGGGTATAATGGAGACCTGCCATGTATAAGGGTATAATGGGGACCTGTCATGTATGGGGGTATAATGGGGACCTGTCATGTATGGCGGTATAATGGAACCTATCATATATAGGGGTATAATGGGGACCTGTCATGTATGGGGGTATAATGGGCACCTGTCATGTATGGCGGTATAATGGGACCTATCATATATAGGGGTATAATTAGGGACCTGTCATGTATAGGGGTATAATGGGGACCTGTCATGTATGGGGGTATAATGGGGACCTGTCATGTATGGGGGTATAATGGGGACCTGTCATGTATGGGGGTATAATGGGGACCTGTCATGTATAAGGGTATAATGGGGACCTGTCATGTATGGGGGTATAATGGGGACCTGTCATGTATAAGGGTATAATGGGGACCTGTCATGTATGGGGGTATAATGGGCACCTGTCATGTATGGGGGTATAATGGGCACCTGTCATGTATGGGGGTATAATGGGACCTGTCATGTATGGGGGTATAATGGGGACCTGTCATGTATGGGGGTATAATGGGCACCTGTCATGTATGGGGGTATAATGGGACCTGTCATGTATGGGGGTATAATGGGACCTGTCATGTATGGGGGTATAATGGGGACCTGTCATGTATAAGGGTATAATGGGGACCTGTCATATATAGGGGTATAATAGGGACCTGTCATGTATGGGGGTATGAATGGACCTGTCATGTAAAGGGGTATAAAGAGGACCTGTCATGTATGTAGGTTTCTGTATACCATGGCAAGAAATCATTGTGAGATCTCACTGCCATGAGAGAACCTGTCATATATGAGAGTATAAAGAGGACCTGTCATATATGAGAGTATAAAGAGGACCTGTCATATATGAGAGTATAAAGAGGACCTGTCATATATGGGAATAAAAAGAGAACCTGTCATATATGAGAGTATAAAGAGGACCTGTCATGTATAGGAGTATAAAGAGGACCTGTCATATATGAGAGTATAAAGAGGATCTGTTTTGTATATATTACAATATAAAGAGGACTGAGCTCCCACATATCGCTGATACAATAAAATCCCACAGAAAGAATTGAGGCACCTCTACTCATGCTCTTAATTTTAATATTTCTCTTTGTAACACATAGAACACATCTCTTCTGTTGTATTTTTATATGTAATATCATGTATGTGTGCACCTTACATCAGCATTGGTGTCTTTCTGCAAACAACCAGATTTGATCAATGGTACATGCATATAATAAATGTATATAATATATAAACAAATAAAAAACCCATAGTGGCTAGTTTAGTTTTCACCTTTGTCACAATGTCTCATTAAAGCTGAACTCCAGCTTTTATTTTAGTCACATTGTTACATTGGTCCAGCCTAGCACAATGTAATTATGTATGTTTTATGCCTAAGGGGCTGCTGGGGAAGCGGACAGTCACTGTAGTAGTCATCCCTACAATGTTTGCCGCAATTCTAGGTCCTGTGCCAAGCAGGTGCCCCACTGCACACTGACCACATGGGGTCACTCATTCATCTCTATCGCCATTTACAGAATGCCTTGTATGTCCTTGTACAGGTGGAGAAGAGGAGTGGTGACATCATGGACCCGGAAAATTGAAGCAGTCTCTGTAGTAGCACCGACTACTACAGTGATTGTTAGCTTCCCCAGCAATCCCTTGGGTATGAGATATACAGTACATTCTTTATTGTACTGGGCTGGATGTAAGTGTGCAAATAAGATCATACCTGGAGTTCAGTTTTAAAGCTGAATCCAGGGGAAACTTCCAGACTACCCTAGCAAGGGGGCTCCCCCTCCCCCCCCCCCCCCCCCCGCCGTGCAGGCGTTATATGCTTATTTTTGTCTAGAGTACCATCATAAAGTCATTTTATTTACCCCTTGCTCCCCAACTCCATCCTCTACTCTCCAATGCTCTGGGTTTTTGGACGTGCCCTCTGAATTGTTACAGGTGCCAGGATTGATATGACTGTAATATTTTTGAGCTGGCATCCCAGCCCAGGGGGTAGTTACTAAACCTGGAACACATATAGCACACTATATTCAATACCTGCTTTCCATTGGGTTATGGAAAACTCCCAAGACATTCTCACTCTCATGCTGGTGACGCTCTCACCACAGCGCAGTTTGATCCCACTAACCATTAGCAAATTGAATGAACATTAAAAAAATTAACATTTTTGTAGGAAATTCTATAGGTTTATGGCCAGCTTTAGACACTTGTCACCAGAACAGGTGGAATATTCCCCCTCCCGTTCCTGTGACAACTCAAAAATGTGGTTTTTCCATCACTTTCTGTACCAGAGATATTGGTCATCAGGACAAATATTGAGGGTAAATCTCCCCACCAGGTACACAGATGGCAATTGAAACCTGAAAGCTTTAGACAGTTGTCACCATAACAGGTTTACCCATTGGAAGATACCCCCTCCTGTTTCTGTGACAACTCAACAAGGTAATGTATCCATCAAGTTCTGTGGTGGAGACAAAGCAAGGCCCGAAGCGAAAAAAAAAAAAAAATAGCGCAGGGCAGACATGACCATGTGAAGAGGGGAGACAGGGCAGGTGTGGGTTAAAATAAATTGTTTTGATTTGGGGATATTCAGGGATTGGTGTATCAAGTTTGGGAGGGGTTGAGGTACAGTTAGGAGGGGTGGCCCCTAAGATTTGGAGGTCAGTGGAAGTTCAACGGACGAAGGAAGAAGAAGCTTGGTCACCCACCTTTTGCACTGCAGAGCATCTCACCTCGGCTTCTCTGGTTCGGCTGCGATGGCGGAGTTGGACGTTTTGCTGGAGCAAATCAAGGCCGCTGCCGCGGTGAAGGCGACTGAGTGGCTCCGGGCCCAGGTCTCCACGTTGATGGGGGTTCAGGACTCTGCCCAGGAACCAGAGGGGCTTGCGGTCCCGCGGGCTCGGCGGTCACGGCCTCCGGAGCGTTTTTCACTGGACCCTTCCCCTCGAGCTCAGCGTCATCCTAGGAGCCCCGACAGGGACCCTTCAGGCCCGCCGGCTAAGCGTGCCTCCGCTGCAGCCGTGCGCGCCTCTGGGAGGAATCCTCTGCAGGAACGGAGCTCTGGGGGTGGTGGGAGAAGGCGGCCTTCGGTCTCTCCCCGTCCCTCTCGTCGAGGAGCAACTGGACTGGCGGGCTCCCCTACTGGGGATGCTCCGGTCGGTGGGGAGCCTCGGCGTGGGAGTGGCTTCATGGCGGTCGGTGGCAGCAAGGATCGGCGGGACTCGGAGTCGGCCTCGGCTGTGCGCAGAGAGATGACGCGGCGGGGCAAGTCACGTGGCCGGGTCATCGAGAGTTCAGCTGGATCACGGAGGTCTCCGTCGGGCGAAGCTGGAGTAAGGGGGCGGGGACGCCTGTCGCTCGGCTCTACAGCTTCCGGGAGTGCGCCACCTGGTGGACGGATGCCAGCAGTGTCCGGGGACGATCGTTCGGAAGGCGAGGTGTCTGGATCGGATGCTGAAGAGGATGTCGGTGTTCGGTCGGCGATGAGGGAGGCTGGATCGGCGGCTGGGGGCGCCCCCCCTGGGCAGACAGGTGAGGTCACAGTTCCTTCTCTGGCTTTGACTGATTTGGGGGGCTTGTTTGATGTGGGGGGTGGGAGTCCTGGGGTGGCTCAAGGGGGAGGGGCGTCCCGGCCGGTGGGGGTGGGGACCCCGGATGGGGGTGCTGATGGGGGCTTGGGGGGCTTCCTCCTGGGTCTACGGGACCTCTTGGGGCGTTTGGCCCCGGGGGGCGGGGGCCGCTTGTCTCCTGCGGCGGCTTGGGTTCCTCCGGCGGGGGGCTCAGACACGGAGCCCGTGGGGGCCCCGGGGCTGGCGGGGCCGTCTTCCGCGGGGCAAGTTGCGGGGGTGGCTGCGGCCCCCCAAGTTGTTGGTGCGCCTGCGGTGGCGGCAGTGACGGCTGGGGCTGCGGGGGACAAGACCGGGACGGCGAAGGAGGGGAAGGCGGACGCGGTTCGTCTGGACGATTCAGCAAAAGGTGAGGTATATGTTTGTTTTGAGGGCCCATTGGGGGCACATTTGAAACAGGAAGTCCGTGAGAAGATCTGGAAGGGTGAGTACGTGGAAATCTTCACGCTGTTGCCCCTCGAGAAGTTCAACCTGGACAGGGTTAAACCGGAGGAGCGCAAGAAGGAGGACGAGGAAGCGCGACGCTATCGGCTTATCCCGCGGACGTTCACCAATTGGCTGCAGGCCTTTGCCATTCTGGCGGGCGTCATAGGGGAAAAGGCGCCGGAAAACTGCTCGGCCCTTTTCTGTTACATGGACGCTATAGGGGAGGCCTATCGGGTTTATGGGGGGTCGGCCTGGCTGCGGTACGACGAACAGTTCCGGCAGCGGAAGGCGGTTAGGCCGTCATTACGGTGGGACCACAAGGACATCAGCCTGTGGATGCGGCTCATGTCTTCTGCGAAGGCTCCGAATCAGTTTTTTCCAGGGGGGGCCAGTGGTTCTGCGACCCCGGGACAGCCGGCCGCAAAGAAGAGGGGTTTCTGCTGGCAATTTAAGGAGGGTTCCTGTAAGTTCGGTGGCACCTGTCGCTTCAAACATGAATGCTCTGGTTGCGGAGGTTCCCATTACTTGTCCCGGTGTTTTAAGTCCGGTAAGGGGCGGTCCGGAGAGCCTTCGCAAAAAGGGGACGATGCCGGTGAGGGTGGAAAGGCTGCGGCCTTTTCTAGATAGGTACCCCGATAGGGCGGCTGCCCGACTTCTGGGGGAGGGTTTTGCGGTGGGTTTTCGTATCCCTTGCTCTTTGGCCTCGGTGCCTCCGGTGGCGAGGTATTTGCGTTCGGCATTGCGCCACCCTTTGGTGGTGTCGGATAAGTTGAACAAGGAAGTGGCTCTCGGTCGCATGGCGGGCCCGTTCCCTGAGGTGCCGGTGCGAGACTTGGTGGTTTCGCCGTTGGGGGTGGTTCCCAAAAAGGAACCCAATAAGTTTCGCCTCATTCACCACCTCTCCTTCCCAAAGGGTGGGTCCGTGAATGACGCCATCGACCCGGATGCCTGTACGGTGTCTTACATTTCCTTTGACGCCGCGGTGGCCTGGGTGCGTCATTATGGGCGGGGGGCCTTGATGGCCAAATCTGACATAGAGGCGGCGTTCAGGTTGCTCCCGGTTCACCCGGATAGTTTTCGGTTGCTGGGCTGCTGGTGGCAAGGGGCGTATTATGTGGATCGCTGCCTTCCTATGGGCTGCTCCATATCTTGCGCGTTGTTTGAGACCTTCAGTTCCTTTGTGGAGTGGGTGGTTCGGGATGTTTCCGGTGTGAATTCGGTGATCCACTATTTGGACGACTTTCTGTGTGTGGGCCCGCCCTCTTCCAACGGGTGTGCGATCCTGCTTGCCACTTTGCAGCAGGTGGCGGGGAGTTTCGGCATTCCTTTGGCCCCGGACAAGACGGAAGGCCCGACCACGGTGCTCAGCTTCCTGGGCATTGTCGTGGATTCGGAAGCCATGGAGTGTCGCCTACCGGAGGATAAGTTGGGGGCTTTGAGAGCTGAAATTGAGGGGGTGCTGGGCTTGCGCAAAATTCGGTTGCGCAGCTTGCAGTCGTTGCTGGGTAAATTGAATTTTGCCTGCCGCATTATGCCCATGGGCCGGGTTTTCTGCCGACGGCTGTCGGCGGCGACTTCGGGAGTGAAATTGCCCACTCACTTCGTCAGGCTCAACAAAGAACACAGGGATGACTTGCGTCTGTGGCACGGTTTTTTGGCCACGTACAATGGTAGATCCTTGTGGTTGGCCGGGCCGATTAGCAACTTTGATTTGGAGCTGTTTACCGATGCAGCTGGTTCGGCTGGGTACGGGGCTTTTCACCGGGGGGCGTGGAGCGCCGCCCCTTGGCCGGGGGAGTGGCAGGTGGCGGGGCTGGTCAGCAACTTGGTTTTGCTGGAACTGTTCCCGGTGGTGGTGGCTCTGGAGATTTGGGGGGCGGAGTTCAGGAATTTGAAGGTTCGCCTCCATTGCGACAATCTCGGGGTGGTCCAGGTAATCAACCGCGCGTCGGCTTCTTCTCAGCCGGTGGTGCGCCTCCTCAGGTATTTGGTTTTGCGGTGTCTACAGTTGAATGTTTTCCTGTATGCTGTGCACATTCCGGGGGTTAAAAATGATATTGCTGACACGCTGTCTCGGTTTCAGTGGGACAGGTTCCGGGAGTTGGCACCGGCAGCGGAGCAACGCGGAGTCCCGTGTCCGGAGTGGCTATGGGGGATTGCCTTGGGGTCCTCGCTGGATGGATCAGGAAGTCGGTGAGCGAGTCCACGTGGTCGGCGTATTGCAAGGTATGGTTGGAGTGGCTGGAGGTGTTACGGGTGGCATCGGTGGATCCCCTGGGTCCGGAGGTCAGGTGGGTGTTACTTTCTTTTGTTTCTGATCATTTTGAGAGGGGCTCGTCGGCTTCCGCTGTGGCACGCAAGTTGTCCGGCTTGGCTTTTCTGTTTAAATTTCTGGGTTGTCAGGACTTCACGAAGGACTTCTTGGTGAGACAGGCGTTGAAAGGCTATTCCAGGGCTCATCGGAGGAGGGACTCTAGGCGCCCGGTGTCCTTCGCTCTTTTACAGGACGTTTGCATGCAATTGGGGGTGCACTGCGCCTCGTGTTATGAGGTGGTGTTGTTTAAGGTGGCCTTTTCTCTCGCTTTTTTCGGGGCTTTCCGGATTGGGGAATTGGTCAGCTCCTCCCGGACGGTGCCGGGGGGCTTATTGGTTCAGGATGTCTCTGCAGGTCGGGAGGGGGTTACTATCCTCCTTCACCGGTCCAAAATGGACCAGAGTGGCAAGGGGGTCCGTGTCCGGTTGTTCGCGGTGCCGTCTTCGCCGCTGTGCCCGGTGGGGGCGGTTCAGGCTTACTGGGCAATCCGCCCTCCGCGGCCCGGTTCATTTTTGATGCATGCGGACGGGTCGTCGTTATCTCGTTTTCAATTCATATCGGTGTTCAGAAAGTGTGTGCGCTCTTTGGGTTTGGATGCCAGTAAGTTTGCATCTCATTCCTTTCGGATCGGGGCGGCCACGGAGGCTGCGCGCTGGGGGTTGAACGAGGATGCGGTAAAACGCATTGGGCGCTGGGAGTCTAGGAGGTTCTTGTTGTACGTACGTCCGCAGCTGTTGGTGTAATGTATGTGCGGGTGTTGGTTTTATCGCTGGGGGGGGTGGGGGGCCCGGCTGGTTGTCTGATTATTGGTTGGTGTTTTTTGTCCCCTTTTCTTGTAGGTTTGGACCCCTGCCTCATTTGGATCTTGGGACACTCGTATGTTTTCTGGGGGGCCCGGAGAGCTGATGTGCGTCCTAATGGTAGACAACTTGGTTTTCTCGGCAGGAGGCTTGTGTCAGGTGGATGGGGGTGCCAGGGCTTACTTGGGGCAGGGTCCTTCCGGAAGTGCATCGTTTCGCCCGGTTAGACAGGCAGCCAGATGTTTTGGTGCTGCATGCTGGGGGCAACGATTTGGGGGCCAGGTCCGCGCGGGCCTTGATCAGGGACATCAAGTTGGATTTCCTGCGGCTGCGCACGGCTTTTCCGGCGCTGCTTATAGTTTGGTCGGATATGGTGGCCCGCACGTCCTGGCGCATGGCCAGGTCGGTCGCGCGGCTTAATAAGGCTCGGATTAAGTTGAACAAGGAAGTGGGGCGCTTTGTGTGTCACAATGGTCACCAGGGCTGATATTGAAGCTAAATCTCCCAAACAAGTACACAGATGAAAATCGAAACCTAAAAGCTTTAGACAGTTGTCACCAGAACAGGCTTACCCATTGGAAGATTTCCTGTTCTGTTCCTGTGACAACTCAACAATGTGGTGTATTCATCACATTCTGTAGTGGAGATAATTATCATCAGGACTAATACTTAGTGGTTCTAAAGCCATAAGGCATTTTTACCTCAATGCATTCTATACATTAACCGGTTGCCGACCGCCGCACGACTATATACTGCGGCGGTCAGCCCCGGCCAGGCAGAGTGACGTAGGGGTACGTCACTCGCCTGTCACTGACTTGCGAGCCAATTGCGGGCGGGCTCGCGCCCGCCCCGGCTCGTTCACTGACAAGTTAGTGCGTGTGACCGGCGGACCCGATCGTCCGCCGGTCACTCACGATCGCTCCGGTGAAGGGAGAAAGGCGGACGGCTTATGTAAACAAGCCGTCTGTCATTCTTCCCTGTGTAAAAATGAAGATCAGACGGTTCTACTATGTAGGACCGTTGATCTTTGTTTTTACACCAATAGCCATGTCCCTTTACAGTTAGAAACACGCCCCTAGGACACACTTAACCCCTCCCTCTCTAATAAAGTTAACCCCTTCCCTGCCAGTGTCATTTTTGCAGTAACAGTGCATATGTATAGCACTGATTACTGCAGTAATGTCACTGGTAACCCCAAAAGTGTCAAAAATGTCAGTCAAGGGTCCGATCTGTCCTCCGCAATGTCGCAGTACCGCAAAAAAAATCGCATATCGCCGCCATTGCGCGTTAAAAAAAAAAAACAACAAAAATGACAGAAATCTTTCCCTTTGTTAGTAAACGCGATAACTTTTGCGCAAACCAATCAAAATACGCTTTTTGCGATTTTTTTTAACAAACATATGTAGCATAAAACAAATTGGCTGAAAATGTTAAAAAAGTTTGATTTTTACATTTTTTTTGGGGAATTTCATATTAAAAAATTTAAAAAATATTGTTATTTTTGCAAAATTGACGCTCTTTTTTTGTTTATAGCGCATGATCAAAAAATCGCACAGGTGATCAAATACCACCAAAAGAAAGCTCTGTTTGTGGGAAAAAAAGGACGTCAAATTTGTTTAGGTACAGCGTCGCACGACCGCGCAATTGTCCGTTAAAGTCACGCAGTAAAAAATCGCAAAAAAACCCCTGGTCTTTTAGCAGCCAAATCCTCCGGGGCTTAAGTGGTTAAGGTAAAAAGTCTTGTTTGCTCCAGAATTCCCATAGACCCCCTGATTCTTACTTGAGCCTGATCCGATCCAGCGATCTGCATGTTGTCTCCCTCCTCATTGGGCAGATTGATAGCAGCGGGAGCCATTGGCTCCTGCTCCTGTCAATCAACTTCAGTGACGAGGGAGCGGGGGGCAGAGTTTCACTGTCTGTGTCTGTGGACACAGCAGTGGGGCTTGGGAGTGAGCATACACAAGTGCCCCCACTGGAAGCTGCTTCCCGTGGAGGCCCTGGACAGAGAGGAGGGCCCAGGAGTGCTGGCGAGGGACTTGAGAAGAGGAGGTTCATGCCCGCTCTGTGCAATTCCATTGCACAGAGCAAGATATGTTTTTTCTTTTTAATGTTCCTTTATGTAGCACCCTACAGGTAGGTGCTAGGTAAAGGTATAGTGGGCCTTGTCTGCCTAACAGCAGGGCTGTGATTTAATAGTCAGGGTGTCATGGTTTCCAGGTGTGCTTACAGAAGGAGGAGTCTCCCCTCTGGCTCCTGTGAGAGGCTTCTCATAGGGCGGTGGAGGAAACCCAATCAGGGGACACATCCAGGCTTGTAACTGCCCCAGGAGGCAGATTGTGCTGCAAAGGATTCTGGGAGTGGGTATAAGTTTGGGGGTGGCACATGACACAATATCTTTGGCCGGAGCAGAGTCCCAGGAAGGAGAGTGCGGCTGTCTCTCCTCCTGTCTGAGGAAGGTGGATGTCTCGGGGTGTTGCCTGAGTGTCCAGAGTGTGCTGAGAGAGCTGAGGGGAGCCAGTGTGCCAAGAGCCTGCGGAAAGAGAGAGAGAGGGGTCCACCCCCAGAAAAGCCTACACAGGTCGTGAGTACTGAGGATTGCTCCTGGGGGTCTGCCTGAAATTAGAGGGGGGGCACTCAGGAAGAGGTTCTGGGATCCAGTGCCAGCTAGCTGTGAAGGGGGTACCTAGGTTGAGGACCCTGAAACTACAGAGGAGGTACCTAGTCAATGGACCCTGAAGAGTTCAAGGTTAAAGGGGGCACCTGCAGTTTGGGCCCATGAATCGTACAGAGTGTGCCAGTTGAAATGACAGCCATACAGAGTTCTACTTTATGCTACCTCAAGCTGTGTCAGGCGGGGGAAAGTATTTAGTGACTTTCACAGCACAACAGTGTCAGGAGTTCTACAGTTCTCAGTCCTGGATCTTCTGGACTATAAGTCGAGGATTCAGCACTTCTGTGTTCTGCAGAGTGTTCTCAGTGTCAGTGAGCGTTGCCTGGCGCCGGCTGGCGTCAAGGAAGCGCCAACGGGCATTTTGGAAGTAAAGTCCCAATTGTAATCAGTTAAGCCTCAAGGAGTATCCCACTCATTCCCTTCTCCCATCCCCTAATTCAAATAAAAAAACCACAAACAAAGATGCCGGAGTTGTCGCTGCTTCAGTTGTCACACCCAGGGTCACAGCTCCCATGGGCTGGAGAGGATTCCAGTACTAATGGCAGACCCACATCAGGCCACAGGCCTTGAAACCTTGCTACATTTACAATCGCTTTAAGGAGAAATCTCCCCATCAGGTACACAGATGGCAACTGAGTAATGATAATAAAGCAAAGGCAAGACCACGTAGCTTGCAGAGGGGGACGCTGAGTTGCAGGCAATCAGTAAGCAGTAATATGTGGTAACCTCTAGCAACCAAACCAGTGAGCGGTGATGTGTAGTAACCTCTAGCAACCAATCAGGAAGTTCCATGTGGTATGAAGTAAATAGGAGACATTACTGGAAAATGTCATATATTGTTCTTATACTTTATGCTATGTCTCCATTCATTGGAGTTTTTTAACTTTATATTTAACAAAATACGATTTATTATAAATATTTGTGTAATTTCAATAGTACCTGACGGGGGAGTTCAACATCTACAAAGTCCTGTTTTCTCTTTCTTTGTTTTTTGACAACGAATCAGTAAACGGTAATGTGTGGTAACCTCTAGCAACCAATCAGTGAGCGGTAATGTGTAGTAACCACTAGCAACTAATTGGTGAGCGGTAATAATGTGCAGTAACCAGTAGCAACCAATCAGTGAACTGCAATTATGTGCAATAACCTCTAGCAACCAATCAGTGAGCAGTAATGATGTGCAGCAACCTCTAGCAATCAGAGAGCCTGGTTCTTTATGTTTACATTTTTTAACAATTTTAAGTCTGTGTGTGTGTCTGTTTTATGGGATGTTGCAGTGCAAAGTGAGATTGCCCGGGGCGGCGGGGGGGGGGGGGGTTGTTACCAGGAAAATGTTTGCCTAGGGTTGAATCACTATTAAAGACCCTGGTATGGTACAGACAGACAGCATCATAGCATCATTTACAGGAGCCAACTTTGGGTTCGCACCCTGACCATGCTCTGCCGGCCCGAAACTAGCCTGCCCAGTGTTTGTCTTATAGGAAAAAAAATGTTTGGGGGAGGGGGGTGACACCATGTTTTACCTGACCAGGGAGACACCAACCCTAGTGACACAGCTGCTCATGTGACAACTCACATGGTTTAACCTTCATGTTCTGTGACAATGGTCACTAAAACAAATTTTGATGGTAAATCTCCCCATCTGGTACACAAAACCTGAAAGTGGTTCTCACCCCTCACTGCTCCACCCAGTTTTGGCAAATGTGCCATCTCAGTGCTAAAATCCCCTTCCCCACCCACATACAGGGCCTCATTTATTTTTAATTCTTGCACGTGGGTATGACTGTTAGGGGTTGATTTACTAAAACTGGAGAGTGCAAAATCTGGTGCAGCTGTGCATAGAAACCAATCAGCTTCCATTTTTTTTTGTACTTTGTCAAAGCTTAATTGAAGAAGCTGAAGTTAGAAGCGGATTGGATACCATGCACAACTGCACCAGATTTTGCACACTCCAGTTTTAGAAAATCAACCCCTTAGAGTCAACACTGTATTTTTTTTCATAGAAAATGTTGTGAAACATTGGGGTTATGATATGCGACAAGCTGAAAATAGTTCTTTGTCAAGTGTTTTTTTTTTTTTTTTTTAACTGTTATTTTTATTGTAGGCCTTGGGCACCCATGGTGACCTGTCCTCCGAGGTGGAGGCACGGACCCGCAAGACATTGCAGATGGTCCAGTCCAGTCATGGAAAGAATAAGGAAGTTGTGCTGAGAAGACTGCTAAGCTTGGTGTGTGACGTAAAGGCCGAACTTCATCCCAACTATCGTTTCACCAACTATTGAGTGTCACTGACCCCCCCCCCCCTTCCCGCCGTTGGTGTACGCATGCTCATAGGTGTCCTACAGGAGAAGTATGGTTGGGATCCTTAGTCTGTGGCTATTTCACTACCCATAATCCTCTGTTGCTGTTGTCAATTAGTGAGGCAAGTCCAAATTAAATAAAGAGGAAACCTGTCACGTGAAAATGCGGCAATATATGTGTGCAATATATCATATCAATGGGAAATATTATCACAAACACTAAACAAAATAAAATAAGCTAGAAAGAGAAGTTATTTCCATCAATTTTATTATATATAAAAACCAACTTTATTATATTCACACACATGTACAATTGTGACACAGTAAGTGGCATTATAAGGTCGTATATAAAACAATAAATATAAAAACATTCAATTGATTTAGAGCTGGTTCACATAGCAGCGACCTGACTTGCCGGGGCGACCTCGGAGAGACCTGCACATACTTCATATCATTGAAGTCAATGGCGGTCGCTCCAGGTCGTCCCAAAGAAGCTCAGGACCCTTTTTCTAAGTCGGAGCGACTTGTGTCGCTCCTATTAGAACGGGTCCTGTGCTAATCTATGGCAGGCGACCCACAGCGACTTGTCAGGCGACCAGGTCACCTGACAAGTCGCCCCAGTGTGAACCGGCTCTAAGAGTATGTGAATTACATTCATTTTATTGTACAAAAAAAACGAATATAATGTGTTCCCCAAATCGGTATATATACATAAAATGTAACAAAAGAGCATAAAAACTCCTGCAACAACAACATTTTTTTCAAAAACTTCACAAAAAATAAAATAAAAAATGTAAATGAAATATAATAGCTTTTTAGTTAAAAAAAAACAATTCTAAATTGTTGGATACAATTTTAGAAACTGTTGTGGTATTGTTCTTTATTTATTTATAAGTTGGGGCTACGAAGATATAATGAAAAATTCCTTTGTTCCATTCACTCGCTTTATGTGCAGGTTTAGCAATGGTAAAGATCACAAACAATCTTAAAGCCTCAAAAAAGGTTAAATAAAAAACAGTTAAATGTTAGGCTCCGTTCCTACCTGAACGTATCGATTTCAGGTTTGAGCTCGATTCTGCCCGTGATTTAAAACCGTTGCAAATCGCGGGACGCTTGTGTGATGCCATTACTTCTTAATGGCACCCCAATTGCGGCGCGATTTTGCTGTAATTGTCGCGCGATTCGGATTGCTCAGGTGTGAACGGAGCCTTAACCTGCTTAGCGGTATCCCCGAGCGTGACTCGGGGTGGATTTTCCATGTTATTATCGGTATCCCCGAGTCACGCTCGGGGTAGATGAGCAGAGCCTGCAGCGCTGTCTCTTACCTTCTCCTGGCGATCCAGCGATGATCTCCCATTGCTGTGATCGCCAGCCGAGAGTCCCGCCGCTCCTCCGTCGGTGTGATGACTTCCTGGTTCCGTTCCCTGCAGCAGCAATGCTGCATGGGAGCGGAACTAGGGAGGGAAATTCAAACGTTGCACAAAACATATATATATATATATATATATATATATATATATATACATACACACACACACAGATATATATATACACACACACAGATAGATAGATAGATAGATAGATAGATAGATAGATAGATAGATAGATAGATAGATAGATAGATAGATAGATAGATAGATAGATAGATAGATAGATAGATAGATAGATAGATAGATAGATAGATAGATAGATAATATATAACGCATGAATTATAATCTAATCATTAATATAATTTTATTATATAATATATATATATATATTATATAATAAAATTATATTATTGATTAGAATATAATTCATGCGTTTGTGTTTCAAATTTATCACATCTGGGATGTCTACTAGACTCTTGTTTTGGTCAGGTTTAAGTCAGTAATTACTAAGAATTGTAGGCCTATAATACATAACGCCAAATTTCCATGCAAAAAATTGTACCGCTTTTGGTACAGAATTCCTGACATAATCATACCGCCAGGGAGGTTAAGACACACTTGTATGACACAGATAAAGAACTGACTTACTAAAACTGGGGAGTGAAAAATCTGTTGCAGCTCTGCATGGTAGCCAATCAGCTTCTAACTTCAGCTAGATTCAATAACCACTTCTGGACCAGAAGGTTTTACCCCCCTTATGACCAGACCATTTTTTGGTATACGGCACTGCGCTACTTTAACTGACAATTGCGCGGTCGTGCAACGCTGTATCATAACAAATTGATGTCCTTTTTTTCCCCACAAATAGAGATTTCTTTTGGTGGTATTTTTTACTTTCTGCTATTTAACATTCCCAATAAAAAAAAAAATTAAAAATCAAATTTTTTCATAATTTTAGGCCAATATGTATTCTACTACATATTTTTGGTAAAAAAAATCCCAATAAAGTGTATATTGATTGGTTTGCGCAAAAGTTATCGCGTCTACAACTAGGGGAAAGATTTATGTCATTTTTATTTATTTTTTTGTTTTTACTAGTAATGGCAGCAATCAACGATTTTTAGCGGGACAGATCGGACACTTAACTGACATTTTTGACACTTTTGGGGGGGACCAGTGACATTGCTACATTAATCAGTGCTAAAGATAAGCACTGTTACTGTACTAATGACACTGGAAGACAGGGCCGTCCTTTGGGGTGTGCGAGCCGTGCGGCCGCACGGGGCGCCATGGGCAACAGGGGCGCCGTGTGGCCATCACAGCTCGCAGACTGTGAGTTGCAGACAGTTAGTTACTCACATCAGTGGAGTGGAGTCCGAACGAGTCATACCAGCAGGTGCTGCCAGGTCCCCCTGCCCTGGGACTGGGTGAAGACAGAGCATCGCATCGGATCGG
Source organism: Pelophylax lessonae (assembly GCF_965119305.1). Lineage (NCBI taxonomy): Eukaryota > Metazoa > Chordata > Amphibia > Anura > Ranidae > Pelophylax > Pelophylax lessonae. The sequence goes on from NC_138774.1 coordinate 60,403,116, forward strand.
CACCTGAAAAAAAAAGACTGCCGCCGGCTCCCGAAAGGCACACTGCGCAGGCGCCGCTGCTCGGGAAAACCCGAACACACTCGGCTATTCTCGGGCAGACGGCGCATGCGCAGTGGCGTCTAAGCGCCTGGAGGCGCCATTTTTAAATGCAATGCCACCGTCCACAGAACGGTAAGTGTCACTGCTGTGTGTATGTACTTTTTAAGACAAATTAGGCTAAATACTTTTTATTTTATTGACAATGAAGGGGAGGATATAAGGGACTTAACTGTCTTAACATAAGGAAAAAAAAAAAAAAAGAAGTAAAATACAATAAAATAATATGTTTACTACATAATTGCACTGGTAATGGCAGTTACATACATGTATGTAATGTATACATGTATGTAATGTATGCATGTAATGTAATGTATGTATGTAGTGTAATGTACGTATGTAATGTATGCATGCAATGTAATCTATGTAATGTATACATGTATGTTTAGGTGGCGAGGGGTGAAGATGGGCGGGGGGGGGGCACCACAGGATTAGCTCACACAGGGCGCCTGAACACCTAAGGCCGACCCTGCTGGAAGGGAAGGGGTTAACACCAGAGGCGCTCAAAAGGTTAAATGGGTCTCAAGGGGGTGCTTTCTAACTGTGTGGGGGATGGGCTTGCTGCATGAACACAGAACCTGTGTCCCTAACTAAGAGGAACAAAGGATCCCTGTGTTCCTAACAGACAGAACAGCGGTCTGCCATGTTTACAATGGCAGACCGCCCTTCTGTCTCCACAGGGAGCCATCGCAGGTGCCCGGCGGCAATCGTGGCCGCCGGACCCACTGATTAGCTTCCCCTGTGGCGAATGGGTGTGCATGCGCTGCTGCTGTGCCTCCTGTACTTCTTCATTCAGTTGCGTCTCACTAATACAGGAGGTGTGTTACTGGTCGGATAACCAGGTAAAAACAGAGAGAAAAAAGCCAGAGAAATTAACCACTTTACCACCGGAGGATTTTGCTGTCTTCCGTCCAGGCCACTTTTTGCGATTCGGCGCTGTGCGACTTTAACTGACAATTGCGCGGTCGTGCGACGCCGTACCCAAGCGAAATTTACGTCCTTTTTTTCCCACAAACAGAGCTTTCTTTTGGTGGTATTTGATCACCTGTGCGATTTTTACTTTTTGCGCTATAAACAAAAAAAGAGCGTTTATTTTGAAAAAATAACAATATTTTTCACATTTTTTTATATGAAATTCCCCCCAAAAAAATGTAAAAATCAAATTTTTAAAAAATTTTTGGCCAATTTGTTTTATGCTACCTATGTTTAGTAAAAAAAAATCGCAATAAGTGTATTTTGATTGGTTTGCGCAAAAGTTATTGCGTTTACTAACTAAGGGAAAGATTTCTGTCATTTTTGGTGTTTTTTTTTTTAACGCGTAATGGCGGTGATCTGCGATTTTTTTGCGGGACTGCGACATTGCGGCGGACAGATCGGACCCTTGACTGACATTTTTGACACTTTTGGGGGTACCAGTGACATTACTACAGTAATCAGTGCTATATATATGCACTGTTACTGTAAAAATGACACTGGCAGGGAAGGGGTTAATTTTATTGGAGAGGGAGGGGTTAATGTATGCCTGGTGCTTACTGACGTGTGGGGGGGGAGGTGACTGAGTGACAGAAGGACAGATCGGATGTCCAGCTATGCTGAACACTCCGATCTGTCAGTCCCTGTCACTATGGAGATCCGCCCGCTGTGTTTACACACAGCGGGCGGATCTCCAGACTCGATCCCCGACGATCGGGGCAGAGCAGCGGCAATCGCCGCTGCTCCTCCCCTGGCCCGACTCCCGCTGTGAATGAACACAGCGGGAGCGAGCCTCCGGCGGCGCGCGAGCGCCGCCCACAAGGGGCGGAGTCCAGCGACGTAGGTCTACGTTGCTGGACGGGGTCGCGGCACTTTGCCGCAGTAGCCTCAATGTAAGCGGGGCTAAAGTGGTTAAAGCCAATGCAGCCACCACATCTATGGTTGCTAAGCTGAAACATAATACATTTTTGGTTTTGGGTTTAATACAGCTTTAAAGGGTATGACAAGCATAAATCTTTTTCCAGTCTTGGATGGAATTGAGAATTAGACCCCCCCCCCAGGTTTTACTGCTATTTGGGGACCCATTGGAGAGATATACACCCATTTCCTGTCTGGATGAAAACTATTTTACCAGACAGGAAGTGAAGGAAAATCTTCAACAGGCAATTGGGCAGGAATAAAAAATCTGACGGGTTGCACTGATATTAAAGAGAACCATTTTTTTTTCTCTCTGTGTTGCTGTTATAGTTCTCCTCACAATCCCTGGATATCAGTAAAAATCTGACAGGGTTTCTAATCCTTCCCCCTCTTTATCTAAAATGGAATTTTTGGAAATGTATACTTTAATAGCGTTAGAAAAAAGCGCCTGATTAGCTCACAAAAAAATGCTTCCCAATGTAGCCCTGCCCCCAAGGGGTGGCTTATTGCATGCATATCCTCTTCACTTCTTCGACCCTGAGCCTGCTCCGACCCAACTGACACTATTTGTTCTGTGATTCTGAATGATTGAGACCAGAAGGATTGCAGTGAAGAATCAGTTTAGTGCTTTTGACTTTTGAAATAAACAGGAGTATACAAACAGAATCAAAAATAATGCAAATGTTGCCAAGGACGTAGATCCTGAATTCCCAACCAAAGATTTAGGTTTAGTTCAGCACCCAGGATCTGGAACACAGGCCGCACATGCATACACAAATAAATGCGTATGTATGCTAGAGGACTGCGTTCAGCAACAATAAAAACACATTGAATTGTATTGATGTACTTAGAGAGTGACCACAGATTAGAATAACTACACTTAATAACTTAATGTAGAACACACAATATAACAATGCTGGATTACTATCAGTGTGCACTCTGTGTACTAACAGGGGCCCCCTTTATACTGAATTGCAAACGTCTCCTGGAGAGTGAGCCCTCACTAGTCTTCACCGGCAAGGAAATCCCAACAATCCAAGGAAAGTAATTGTAATCCAATAAAGGTTATAATGATGAACTGTATTCCCCCAGGCAATCAACAATTGTAATCCACAGAGATGTAGGCAAACAGATCCTGATGCGTCCCAACAACTAACAGCCTAAGACTGAGTAAAGGGGCTTGAGGCCTAGTTCACCCACCTCGCACTATATTTATAACTGCAATGTCCAGTGGTCTAACTCTATGTCAGTATGGCCTTGTTGAAGCAAACAGTTTGGTAGCTTTGCCCTAACTCAGCCTAGGTCTGTAATTAATGCACATGTAGATACTGGATGTCTCTCACCCAAACCAGGAACTCCGCTCTCCACTGCAGCCAGGCCCTGCTCTGCTCAGCGTCTCCTTCTGCCTGCCAGCAACCCTCCGCTTGGTCACGCTACCGAGACTTCGCCACACTCACACTGCTCGCTTCAGCTCCAGTGTCCGCCACTAGGCCTCGGCCTATTCTCCTGCAATCCGCAGCAGCTCTTCCCCTTCCATACAGTGCGCTGTCCTCGAGGCAAGAGAGCGAGAATCGATCCCGCCCCCCTTTATAAAGACACTCCCAGCAAGCTCCGCGCATCACATTGCTCCCTGGGAGAAGAGTCTCTCTCTCTCACAGCAGTCTATGATCCTGACTCCTCCCGGACTACATCTCCCATAATTCCAGAGTCACTGTCTTTGCAGAACTTTAATAACAGATAACAGTTTGAACAATGCCAACCGTGCGACCCGGCTTAACCACTTTACCACTGGAGGATTTTGCTGTCTTACGTCCAGGCCACTTTTTGCGATTCGGCACTGTGCGACTTTAACTGACAATTGCGCGGTCATGCAATGCCGTACCCAAACGAAATTTACGTCCTTTTTTTCCCACAAACAGAGCTTTTTTTTTTTGGTGGTATTTGATCACCTATGCGATTTTCATTTTTTGCGATATTAATAAAAAAACCGGACAATTTTGAAAAAATAACAATATTTTTCTACTTTGACAGGTAAAAAATATCCAATATATTCAATTTTTGTCATATATTTAGGCCAAAATGTATTTAGCTACATGTCTTTGACAAAAAAATTCTCAATGAGCGTATTTTTAACCGCTTTATGACCGGAAGGCTTTACCCCATTCCTGACCAGGCCATATTTTGCGGCACTGCGTTATTTTAACGGACAATTGCGCGGTCTTACAACGCTGTACCCAAATTAAATTTATGTAATTTTTTTCCTCACAAACAGAGCTTTCTTTTGGTGGTATTTGATCACCTGTGCGATTTTTACTTTTTGCGCTATAAACAAAAAAAGAGCGACAATTTTGAAAAAATAACAACAATATTTTTCACATTTTTTTATATGAAATTCCCCTAAAAAAATGTAAAAATCAAAATTTTTTATCATTTTTGGCCAATTTGTTTTCTTCTACCTGTTTGGTAAAAAAAAAAAAAAATCGCAAAAAGCGTATTTTGATTGGTTTGCGCAAAAGTTATCGCAGCTACTAACTACGGGAAATTTATGTCATTTTTATTGTTTTTTTTTTTTTTTAACTAGTAATGGCGGCGATCTGCGATTTTTTTTTTTTGCGGGACTGCGACATTGCAGCAGACAGATCAGACCCCTAACTGACATTTTTGACACTTTTGGGGGTACCAGTGACATTACTACAGTAATCAGTGCTATGCATATGCACTGTTACTGTAAAAATGACACTGGCAGGGAAGGGGTTAACTTTTATTGGTGATCAAGGGGTTAATGTATGCCTGGCGCTTACTGAAATGTGTGGGGCGGGGGACTGAGTGACACAGGGACAGATCGCAGGTTCAGCTATGCTGAACCCTGCAATCTGTCCCTGCCTGTCAATTAGGAGATCCGCCCGCTTTGTTTACACAAGCGGGCGGATTTCCACACTCGATCCCCGACGTTCGGGGAAGAGCAGCGGTGATCACCCCCACTCCTCCCCTGGCCCGACTCCCGCTGTGTCTGAATACAGCGGGAGCGAGCCCCTGGCGGTGCGCGGGCGCCACCCACAAGGGGAGGAGTCCAGCGACGTAGGTCTACGTCGCTGGACGGGAACGAGCCACTCTGCCGCAGGACAGTCAACGTGACTGGTCGGCAAGTGGTTAATGATTACAGAACTGCATTACTTTGTGTCTCTTATGTCTGCCTAGAGCTCGAGTTTAAAGATTAAAAAACAAAATTTCCCATTCAAATGTTATTCCGGTTTTCCAAAATATTCTCCTATCTGATTTTTTGTCTTAATTTTTGCTGATAACGGATGCCTGCGCATGCCCAGTCTCTCCTGTGCTCCTGGCATCCTTGCCTTGCTGGGACCCACAGAGTGCCCCACAGGGATGATGTCAGGCCCTCCCTCTGGTGTTCTGTCAGAAATCTAATTCATTAGATTAGGTAACGAAAGTGACGTTCCCTCAGCTGCGCATGTGTTCCAACGCTACTGGGTTTGCTAATCTGACAGAACACCTGCAGTCAGAAGGCGGCAGCGGACATCTTTCTACACCCAGCTATGTCTTGAATTCTGAGTCATTTTAGCAATAAAATAAGCGTATATAAATAAATATAGCATATTGACACCTGTGATGCCATTTGGATGTTACATTTTGAAAGAAGATGGACGTCAGCAGTAGGAAGGTGGCGGAGTCCATATTGGTACATTCCACACCGCTCAAAATTTAGGCTTTAGGCCTTTAGGCTTTCAATATTACACATCCAAACAGCATCACAGATGTCAATATTCAATATTTTTTTTATATACGCTCATTTTATTGCAAATACAACTCTGAAATGCAAGTCGTAGCGGGGTGTAGTAAGATGTCCGCAGCCTTCTTCTGACTGCAGGTGTTCTGTCAGATTAGAAAACCTGGTAGCGGTGAAACGCATGCGCAGCTGAGGGAACGTCACTTCCGTTACATTATCTGACGGGTTTATTAATCAGAACACTGGCATAGGCACTCGTTCTAGCAATGGCCTGTATATTTTATGCTTCAAGATGCGTGACATCTTGTGAACAGTTCCTGGGGTGGCATGTCACATTCCAGGAGGCAGTTTGTGAGATGCCACGCATTCGCGCACATGCCATCAAAGTCTTTGCCAGAAAACTTGTGTGTGCACATGCATGAGGGAACTTACATCATTTTGGCCAAGGTCTGTGTACAGAAAAAAATGTTTTTGAAAAATTGTTGCCTCTTAACCACTTGCTGACCGCCCACAGTACATTTACATCATTACTTTGACATTTAATACCGGGGTAATAGCAGCAGCTAGCTGCCATAGCCCTGAAATCCTTTTGTTCTGTGGCCGATTCGGCGTCAGATAAAAGTAATCCCGGTGGCGATTTACCACAGGATCACTTTTAGAGGCAACAGGAGTAGTGCTCCCCCCCCCCTTCTGCTGCTTTCCAGTCGTTTCCGGTGTTCCGTGAAAAAACCATACCCGTGAGAAAACCATACCCTCGTCACTTCCGGTGCACCTACGGAGGGTATGGATTTCTCACAGTAGTGTGTGTAATGTTACACTTGCCGCCGTTACATTAAAACAGCTCCTCTGCAACATCAGTCATCTCCGCTGCTATCCCTGTCACTTCCCTCATCTCGGCTATTAAATATAAAAGCGGATCACGGAGCCAAGATCGCCGTCACTTACAATTCATACACCCGCCGCCGCTTTTATATTTATTAGCCGAGATCAGGGAAGTGACAGGGATAGGAGAAGAGATGACCCATGTTGCCGCCGAACTGTTTTAATGTAACCGCCGCAACTATAACACTACACACACTCCGTAATAATGTCATTCCCTCCGAGCATGCGTACTTGTGAAATTCTCTGCTGTGCAATGACGTATCCGGGGCTCTGAGCATGCGCACTGCTGCGCCGCTCAGCTGTTTCAGACCGGAAGTGACGAGGGTATGGAATTCTAACGAGGTATGGTTTTTTAACGTTACACCGGATTCACCAGAGCCATCTGTAAACCCAGGAGCGATCCAATTCATTGGCTGGATAGGCAGGAAGTCGAGTAAGGGCAAGATGGCCCCGTCTGGGCTCAATGCCCTTGGAGGACCGAATCGACCTCCAACGTCACTTCTGGTTCTTGGGCTTAAAGAGATGATTTTTTTCTTTTTAAAAGTCAAAGTATCAAACTTTAAAGGTATCGAAAGATCTGGGGTCTTTTTGACCCCAGATTTCTCAATAAAGAGGACCTTTAATGCGTATTTCTTTTACAAGGGATGTTTACATAACTTTTAATTGGAATAAAAGTGATAAAATAATAAAGGGACAGTGTAAAAACAAAAAGGTAAATATGAAAAAAAAAATTAAAGCGCCCAATCCCTCCATGCTCGTGCGTAGAAGTGAACACATACGTAAGTCATGCCTGCAAATGTACACGGTGTTCAAACCACACATGTGAGTTATCTCAACGATCGTTAGAGCAGCAGCAATAATTTTAGCACGATTCCACCCCCTGTATCTCTAAACAGGTAACCTGTGAACATTTTTAAAGTATTGCCTATGGAGTACAATAGTTTCTTACCAGTCCACAAGTGAGCGCAGTTTTAAAGCATGAAATGTTGGGTATCTATTTACTCGACGTAACATCATCTTTCACATCATACAAAAAAGTGGGCTAACTTTAATGTTTTTTTTTAAACTTATAGAAGTGTATTTTTTCCAATTATAATATATATATGGTATATATATATATATATATATATATATATATATATATGTATATATATATATATATATATATATAGTGTGTGTGTATATATATATATATATATATATACACACACACACACATACACACATACAGGGTATATACTGTGTATGTCTAGTTAATATATAGTGATAGTAAAAACAATAGATAATACAAATGCAACACCACAGCAGTTTCTAACACTGTATCTACATTATAAATATGTTCTCCTAAAATGCAAGAATAGGTCTCAGCTATGGAAATATAATGAAATACTGTATCACACACACACATGCTTTTTGTGTGGTCTGAGTATAGGAAAATCTCACAATCTTAGATACTCAAGTGGTCCTAAACCTCAGACATGAAATATGAACAAAGCATATCCTCCTACAGTGTGTACTTGTTTAATTAAGAGCACTAAATGCCATTTCTGTCTGCTGCTTTATTCCTCTGCTATCAGCATGAGTCCCTTCTGACAAGTTTTCCTGACACCAAGAGAAAAATGCTGACAGGGGAGGGATTTCCAGTTGATTGACAGCCTCAGCTCTGTTTCTGTGTGCTGTTTGAAGGGGAGGGGTCCCTTCTCTCAAATTAGCTATTAGTGCTCTCCTCACTAAGCTCTGCAGAGTGTAATTTCAGCTCCCAGCCCCCTTTTCTTCTGACAGCTCAGACAAGCTTTATAAATTCTGGACTTTGAATGAATGTAGAAAAGACAGGTAAACAGGTACAACTTATGTAGGAGGATTTTGTTTCATCTCTGTCTATCACCTGAGGCCAGCCACTTCACTGGGTATATTTAAGGGTTTACAACCACTTTAAATACTGTGTAGGTATTGATCACCCCAAAGGTTGAAAAACACACCAAATTAAAAAGACACTGAAATGGCAAAGTGGCAGTGTCTGTGTAATGGGCAAACTAACGTACTGATACCTTGCCAGTTCACCACCACTTATCTTTCCATTACCTTGGCTAGGTAACATACCCAGTACTTCCAGGTATGGGGGAACATGTGACCTCCTATTTCACAGTGTCCTGATCTTGCAACCAGTCGTCTCCACTCCAACATCAGCTGACACTGAGGATTCTAGCTACATCGGAAGAAGATGAATATCTGGGATCGGGATGGCCCCTTTACAAAGACTGTAATTTTGTTTTGATTGGGCAAGATGAGTATCACTTTAAAGGGGAATTCCAGTTATCACATCAGCACAACTGGTAAAGGATGCGGGCAAGTGTGCTGAAATTTGGCTGGCCAGGAAAACGGAAAAATGTTACCAATACTTAATGCAATTTTTTTCCCGCATACTCCACCAGTTGTGCTGACATGAGGCAGGTCAGCAAAATGAAATGCAATATGGCAACTAGGAGGAGTTCTGTACACTGTCCATGTATAGAACGCCCCCCCGGGAATGTCAATTATTGCTTGTGTGAATATCTCACTGATTTTTCTTAGTCATCTACAATATAATACAAGAAACATTTTATATGTCCTCTGCAACAGGAATTGCACATTTGGTGAGATACACCGTGCTTTCACGCTGCCCCTTTGCAGTTTGACTGCAGTGCGGGTGCAGCACAGTGTACACCCGCAGCTTTCGTGAGGGTTACCCATGCTTTCCCATAGAATTCAGTCATGCCCCACATTTTTGGTGCATTTTCTGGAAGCGCACCAAAGTTGCAGCATGCAGTACTTTTGGTGTACTTTCAGAAAACAAACCAAAAACGTGAGACATCATAAACGTTTATGGGAAACCGCAGTTAACCCACACAAGAGACAGTCGAGAAACCTTAAAGTGATTGTAAAATCTAAAAAAATTTTTTCAAATAAAAGATGTTATACTTACCTCCTCTGTACAGTTGGTTTTACACAGGGCAGCCCGGATCCTCCTCTTCGCTGCTCCTGGCCGCTCCCTCCTGTCCAGTGCGGCTTGCTACGGGGGCACCCGAGCCGAGCTGCAGGTCAGTGTGTTCATTCAGACATGGAGCTGCCGTTCGCCCCCGCCCTTTCTCCCTCTCCTGATTGGCTAACTGAGTTTGATTGACAGCAGCGGGAGCCAATGGTGCCGCTGCTGTGTCTCAGCCAATCAGGAGAGAGAATCTCAGAATGCTGAGGCACTCGTGGACATCACTGGATTGAGAGGGGGCTCAGGTAAGTGTTAGAGGGGGCTGATGCAAACAGAAGGCTTTTTATCTTAATGTATAGAATGCAGTAAGATGAAAAACCCTCTTACTTTACAACCACAAAGAGAAGGTCTGTAAAGAAGAGTGGACCAAAATCCCTCCAGAATGTGTGCAAACCTGATACCCAACTACAAGAAACCTCTTACCTCTGTGCTTGCCAACAAGGGTTTCTCCACCAACTACTCAGTCATGTTTTGCTTGGGGATCAAATACTTATTTTACTAACTGAACTTCAATTTAATTTATAGCATTTATGTGTTTTTTCTAGCGTTTTGGTTGATATTCTGTCTTTACTATTTAAAATACACCTATGATATAAATTGTAGACCCTTAATTTCTTTGTAAGTGGGCAAACTTACAAAATTGGCAGGGGATTTACCCCACTGTGCTTTGGATCATGTTTGAGTTAGAAACAGTGCATCATATGGATATAAACAGTTCCTATACACAGTATTTATTCCATCTGTGCATTTTACTGTCTGAAGTGGAATTTTAAAACACACTAACACTTTAGGCAGTGCAAAGAGCAAAAACTTCTTGTAAACAATAAAAAAGCGCCTTCATCTTAGAGCAGTGATGGTGAACCTTGGCAACTCAGATGTTTTTGAACTACATTTCCCAAGATGCTCATGCACTCTGCAGTGTAGTTGAGCATCATGGGAAATGTAGTTCCAAAACATCTGGGCTGCCAAGGTTCCCCATCACTGGTTTAGAGCAACCTCAATGAAAAGCAAAATCCAGTTGCTTGTTATGAGTTATTAGATTTTTGGACAAGGCATTGGTGTCTGTTTGGTGATCATTTGGGGCTAAAATTCAACCTGCCCCTAGAAATACACCGGCCAGCAAAAACTGATATCTTTTATGATAGGAAAAGTGCTGGTGGTGGCCATCAGCAACCAATCAGAATATATCAGGCTTAAAATAGAACTCCAGCCAAAACCCTCTCTAGGTTTGTACCCATATTCACAGCTTCCTTATGTCTGTATGACCTTGTCCCTTGGTTGTCATGACTCATCTTCACCTATCTGGGTTATACCCTTATTTGTGAATATAGTTTTTTTCCCCAGACCAGTTTATGATATTTCAACCACAATCTGTTGTCCCAGCAATACTCTGGTGACAGTATCTTCAATGGCAGCCTTTCCAAAGCAAAATATCTGTTGAGATGACTTTCGTCATGCCACACTGCCTCCACATTATGCTTCTTGTCCCTTTGGATGCCATTCAGACAGCTGGAGGCAAGGTTAGAGAGTTGCGACGGTGTGCCACCAAACACGGCAGCGTGGTAGTAAAACTGCCCCTCCCCCAGAGGTATGTACGCTGCAGATCGAGGGTCTTTTTCATAGGTGAAGTCTTCTTTGTTGGCCAGGTAGAAGCCAGAGTGTAACTGTGCCACCAGCTCACCAAGAACCTCGGGGCCATAATTGGAAGTGAATATCTGCAAATAAAGAAATTAAAGTGGAACTTTAGTCAGAAAATGAAGTCCTGCTAGACAGGGGCAGACTGGCTACTTTCAGCCAAGGGGGCAAGTAGAAACCAGAGGCCCATGGTGCAGCGACTCAGCCCCGCTCCCACTCTCCTGACCCTCATTCCAGGCTGAAGCTCTGCTTCCTGTACACTCTACTCACTGCCTGAATCCCGGTTCCCAACCTAACCAGCAGGGGGCATTGGGGGGGGGGGGGGAACTGGGACAGCTTGGTTGGGGCTGACCAGGCAGAGGAGAGTTTCCAGTGGGGCATTAAACCTGCCTCTGCTCAGACACAGTTTACACCATCCATGCTGGGGTAGGGGGAGGCCTGAGGCCTGCGCTCTGTCCTTGTCTTCAACCCGCATTTAGTAGGTCTGCGGCAGGGACCTTTTACTTCTTTTCACCAGTAATCCGTTAGGAATGTCTGTAGTCTGTAGCAGCCTTTTTACAGGGCATTGGAGTGGCCCAGGGGGCAATTGCCCCCCTGCCCCAGTCCTCCCCTGCTACTGGATGACTTTAGGCTTGTCCCTTTTGCAGGTATAGCTATGTTAAACATTAAACATTAAAAATAAGTGTCTATACCAAACTATGGCCCTCCAGTTGTTCAGGAACTACAATTCCCATCATGCCTAGTCATGTGTGTGAATGTCAGAGTTTTACAATGCCCCATGGGATGTGTAGTTCCGCAACAGCTGGAGGGCCGTAACTTGAGGATCCCTGGTCTATACTGTTTAACATCCAATAATATACTGTCTCAATCTGCTCTGCACATTTTTAGGCACTGCCGAGTTTGTAGAGGTTGATCGGTTGACAACCTTAAAGCGGAATTAAAACCTCCTACCCTTACAGCCAAGGAAGCTGCTTCCATTTGATCTGCCACAGTCCTGCACATGTGATCAGTTATGACACCAGACATTTGATGGTTTCATTCCAAGAATTTAACTGTTTTTTGAAACCAATAAATCAATGGGTTTAGTTCCGCTTTATGATTTACTGCTGTTCAGGGGCTCTGGGCCTCAGCAAAATGGCAGCATCCAGCAAGAAGAAACAGGAGCAATGCTGGAGCCAATTTACAACACACTAATTTTGGTGGCATAGTTATTAATGTGAAATGTATGTTCCTTGCTAAAGAATATCATTTTTTGGGTATTTATTATGGGTAAAGTTTTGCTTTAAAGTTATGATTGTGATTGGTTCTTTTAACCAAGCCCTCAATTATAAGTGCCTGAAATGATGGTCTGTACTACAGAAAGTAACCAGTCATGTTAAAACTTTCAGTTTTTAGATGCAGCTTTACACAGATTGGTGAACCTCTGCCCATCTTTACTACTGACTGAGACTCTCTAAGATGCTCTTTTTATACCCAGGCATTTTTCTGATTACTGACCTGTTGCCAAAGAACCTAATTAGTTGCAAAATGTTCTTCCAGCTCTTCCTTGTTAGTACCACTTACTTTAACTTGTTGCCCTGTCCTAACTTTTTTGAATCGTGTTGCTGCCATTCATTTCAAAAGGACCTTTTTTTATTTTTTTTTCTGTTAACCACTTAAGCTCCAAAGGTTTTACCCCTTTCATGACCAGGCTATTTTTTGCTATTCAGCACTGCGCTACTTTAACTGGCTATTGCGTGGTCATGCAAACTGTACTGAAATTAAATTTATGTCATTTTTTCTCACAAATAGAGCTGTTCTTTTGGTGGTATTTGATCACCACTGGGGTTTTTTTTTTTATTAGATAAACAAAATATTACCAAACATTTTGAAAAAATAAAAATAATAAAATTATATATATATATATATATATATATATATATATATATATTTTTTTTTACTTGCTGCTATTAACCTTTTGCCGACCGCCACACGACTATATACTGCGGCGGTCAGCCCCGGCCAGGCAGAGTGACGTATGGATACGTCACTCGCCTGTCACTGACTTGAGAGCCAATTGCGGGCGGGCGCGCGCCCGCCGTGGCTCGTTCACTGATAAGTCAGTGCGTGTGACCGGTGGACCCGATGTCCGCCGGTCACACTACGATCGCTCCGGTGAAGGGAGAAAGGCGGAGCGGCTGATGTAAACAAGCCGCCCGTCATTCTCCCCTGTGTAAAAATGAAGATCAGACGGTTCTACTATGTAGGACCGTTGATCTTTGTTTTTACACCAATAGCCATGTCCCTATACAGTTAGAATCACGCCCCTAGGACACACTTAACCCCTCCCTGTCCAATACAGTTAACCCCTTCCCTGCCAGTGTCATTTTTGCAGTAACAGTGCATATGTATAGCACTGATTACTGTACAAATATCACTGGTAACCCCAAAAGTGTCAAAAATGTCAGTCAAGGGTCCGATCTGTCCGCCGCAATGTCGCAGTACCGAAAAAAATCGCAGATCGCCGCCATTACGCGGTAAAAAAAAAAACACCAAAAATGACAAAAATCTTTCCCTTTGTTAGTAAACGCGATAACTTTTGCGCAAACCAATCAAAATACGCTTTTTGCAATTTTTTTTACCAAACATATGTAGCATAAAACAAATTGGCTGAAAATGTTAAAAAATTTTGATTTTTACATTTTTTTGGGGGAATTTCATATAAAAAATGTGAAAAATATTGTTATTTTTGCAAAATTGACGCTCTTTTTTTGTTTATAGCGCATGATCAAAAAATCGCACAGGTGATCAAATACCACCAAAAGAAAGCTCTGTTTGTGGGAAAAAAAGGACGACAAATTCGTTTAGGTACAGCGTCGCACGACCGCGCAATTGTCCGTTAAATTCACGCAGTAAAAAATCGCAAAAAACCCCCTGGTCTTTTAGCAGCCAAATCCTCCGGGGCTTAAGTGGTTAAACATATTTAATAAAAAAATAAAAATAAATCAAAAATTCTTCATATATTTAGGACAAATGTATTCTGCTACATGTCTTTGTTAACCACCGCCCGCCGCAGTTTTATGTTGGTACTTTACAAGTTTTAGTTTTATGTTGGTACGTTAAATACCGGTGTTATGGTGGCAGATAGCTGCCATAACCCTGGTATTTTCTTACAGGGCGGGTGGTCTGCTTTGACATAAAAGTGGTCCCAGTGGCAGATTCGCCGTAGGATCACCTATGGGCGGGCGGAGGGATGCCGCCTCCTCCTCCCGATGCTTCCCGGTCGTTTTCCCCGTTTACCGGAGCCGTCGGTAGTGGGGAAAACTATCCGGTCCTCTCAAGTACTGTGCAGGAAGTCGTGTGAGCGCAAGATGGCCTCCACTTGACCCTATGGGCTTGGAGGACCGGAGCGACGTCATACGTCGCTTCCCCCCAACAGCCTTAACTGGTTGCCGACCGCCCGCCGCAGTTATACAGCAGCTGGCAGCCTCTCCCATGCAAATCACCATAGGTGTACGTCACTCACATACACGAGGCTAAGGGGTAAGCGCGCCGCCGGCGCTTGTCAGCGGGGAAGCCGATACAGCGGGCAGGTGGCTCCGATTGCCACCTGACCCCCGCGATCGCTCCCCGCTGAGAGAGAAGAACGGTCAGCTGTTGTAAACACAGCTGACCGTTCTTCTCCCTGGAATGATCATAGAGCCCATGTGATCCTTCTATATAGGATCACATGTCTCTATGGTAATTTCACAAGCCACGCCCCCCCCCCACAGTTAGAATCACTCTCCTAGGCTCACATTTAACCCCTTGATCACCCATGTTAACCCCTTCCCTGCCAGTGTCATTATTACAGTAACAGTGTATATTTTTAGCGCTGATTACTGTAGTAATGTCACTGGTACCCCCAAAAGTGTCAAAAATGTCAGTCAGGGGTCCGATCTGTCCGGTGCAATGTCGCAGTCCCGCAAAAAAATCGCAGATTGCCACCATTACTAGTAAAAAAAACAAACAAACAATAAAAATGACATAAATCTTTCCCGTAGTTAGTAGACGCGATAACTTTTTCGCAAACCAATCAAAATACGCTTATTGCAATTTTTTTTACCAAAAATATGTAGCAGAAAACAAATTGGCCTAAAATGTAAAAAAAAATAGATTTTTTTTGTGGGAAAAAAGTGACATTACCTTTATTTGGGTACAACGTTGCATGACCGCACAATTGTCAGGAAAAATAACGCAGTGCCGTATAGGAAAAAATGGCCTGGTAATGAAGGGGAGGGGGGTAAATCTTCACAAGGTCAAGTGGATATATTACATATTATTATAGAGCCATTTATTTAAAACTGCAGTGGACAGGAGAAATGTCTTTTATGTATTAGTGCTTTGGAAGCAACAAGAATAAATAGCTAGCCAAAAGTAGTATGAGTATGCCATGTCAAGCTAATGGTAATGTTATGTAATCCTCCATGGAGGTTTTGTAATCCTCAGCCCAATGTGGTATAGATTATACTGGATCTTACCTGATCAACATCCATACAGAAGAGGTAGTCAACTTGCTCTGTGGCCCGAGGCAAGACAAGCTCAAGCAAGTCCTTCATGCGTAGCATAGAGATATCCTGCCAGCGGCTTCTGTTGGGAGTCTGGAGGATGACCTTGGAAAACCCAGGACGCAGTTTAATATCGGGCACATGATCTGGACGATCGGTGAGAATGTAAACCACGCAGGAAAGGTTTGGCATAAAATAAAGATTGGCAGAAACAAGGAAGTCAGCAAGGTAACTTTCCAGATACCTGACAGGAGAGAAGAGAACAAGAGGATCTTACCTTAGATCAGTGTTTCTCAGCATTTTTTCAGTCAAGGCACCCTTTAAAATTATGGACAGTTTAGAGGCACCCCATTCTAAAGTGTAAAAAACTATTCTAAAAGTGTAGGACACCCAACATTAATGGTGATTTTTTTATTTCTTCCAAAAGCAAATACACTTTTGCAAGCTAGTACTACTAGTATTCCAATGTTCCTCTTCTCCCTCAGTTTCTCTTCATCAGTCAGCTAAGGTCACCCCAGTGCTGAGGGAGAAAGGCAGAGGAGGGTCAAACAAGGACGCTGTGGGGGCAACAGACATCCTCCTTATCAACTGATGACATCACTGGTTGTTAGGATGCCAGTGTCTAGAAGGTTGTAATTGTGCATAATGAAATTTTGATTCATTTTTAGGCATTTTGCCAAGGCACCCCTGAAGAAGTCTCAAGGCACCCCTGAAGAAGCCTTAAGGCACGCTGGTTGAAAAAGGCTGCATTGGAACACCAGTAAAACATAATTAACCGCTTAAGGACTGCCCGCCGCAGTTATACTGTTGCAGGCAGCCGCTCCTGCACAAACAGCCGTAAGTATATGTCGGTCACGTGCCGCTGGCGGCACGCTCCCGCCCCTGCGCTGCTGGTGGCGTGCTCCCGCCCCCACTTGCTCTGATTGCCGCCTGACACCTGCGATCACTTCCCGCTGAGAGAGAAGTACGGTCAGCTGTTGTAAACACAGCTGACCGTTCTTCTCTGTGGAATGATTACAGAGCCCCGTGATCCTTCTATATAGGATCACAGGTCTCTGTGATAATTTCACAAGCCACGCCCCCCACAGTTAGACACACGCCCCTAGGTACACATTTAACCCCTTGATCACTTACTGTGTTAACCCCTTCCCTGCCCGTGTCATTATTACAGTAACAGTGCATATTTTTAGCACTGATTACTGTAGTCATGTCACTGGTCCCCCCAAAAGTGTCAAAAATGTCAGTGAGGGGTCCGATCTGTCCACGGCAATGTCGCAGTACCACAAAAAAACGCAGATCGCTGCCATCGATATGCAGCATTGGTGGGCACTGATAGGCAGCGCTGATGGGCACTGATAGGCGGCACTGATGGGCACTGATCGGCGGCACTGATAGGTGGCACTGATGGGCGGCACTGATCGGCACTGATGGGCGGCACTGATGGGCGGTACTGATGGGCACTGATAGGCAGCACTGGTGGGCAATAATGGGCACTGGTGGGCGGCACTGATAGATGGCAATAATGGGCACTGGTGGGCAGCACTGATAGGGAGGGCACCACTGGCAGGCTCTCTGAGCTCTGTTTGCCATCCCTGGTGGTCATGGGTGGGCATCCCTGGTGGCTCTAGTGGCACCCCCCCTCTAGGGCTGCACTGGTAATCAATGTTCTGATTACCAGCACAGACCCCCCCTGTGATCAGTGAGTAATTAGAAATACTCACTGATCCCCCCGGCTGCAGTACAGATCCTCTCCTCTTCTCCTCACTGACAGGATCTGTCAGGAGGAGAAGAGATCGAAGCCGTTACAACGGCTGTGTTTACATTACATGACAGCTGTGATTGGACACAGCTGTCATGTGATCAGGAGGGCCAATCACAGGGCCCTCTTGCCGCATCTTGTTGCTCTGTGTCCGAGGGACACAGGCACATCGAGATCGCGCCTCTGCGCGTGCCCGCGGTGGCGCAATCTCACTCCTTCTGAAGGACGTTCCGGAACGTCCGATCAGAAGGACGAGACTCCCACCCGGCCGTATATTTACAATGGCCCGGGTGGGAGGTGGTTAAAGCGGAGTTCCAGCCTTTTTTTTTTTTTTTTTTTTTTTTTTTTTTTAGATATTTAGATAAAAATACCCCCGGGAGAGTCAGGGCTAGTGCATTTTAGCCTCTGAACTGTCCCCGGTTTCACTTACCTTGTAGAAGAAATATTTACCTTGAAAATGTCTTGTCCAGCGCTGCCATCTCAGGTGTGGGCAGCTGAAGCAGGAGCGTCCTCTTCTGTGTCCTCTTCGGTGACGTCGGAGTCCCAAAATGCACTGCACCGGCCCCACTTGTCACTTCCGGTGCAGGCGCATCATACCTGCACCGCCTCTGGGCATGCCCAGAAGATGTTTAGCAGGGAATGACGCACCTGCACCGGAACTGACGAGCGGGGCCGGTGCAGGCGCATTGATTCCTGGGATCGATGACGCTCAGGGAGGAAGAGGAAGGAAGGTAAGTATATTTTCTTTAAAAACAAGGTAAGTGAATAAAAAAAAAAAAAAAAGTTAATTATCCAATTTCTCAGGTAATTTAGAGCAAGCGGATGGGGAAAAGTTATTTTTGAGGGTGGAACTCCGCTTTAACCACTTCTGGACCAGAAGGTTTTCCCCCTTAACCACTTCAATACTGGGCACTTTCACCTAGGCCGATTTTCAGCTTTCAGCGCTCTCACATTTTGAATGACAATTGCGCGGTCATGCTACACTGTACCCATATAAATTTTTATCATTTTTTTCACACAAATAGAGCTTTCTTTCGGTGGTATTTAATCACCGCTGTTTTTTTTTTATTTCTTACAAAAAAAAAGAAAAAAAAAGACAGAAAATTTTGAAAAAAAAAAGTTTTTCTTATTTTCTGTGAATAAATTTTGAAGATAAATAATTTTTCTCCTTTACTGATGGGCACTGATAGGCTGCACTGATGAGGTGGCACTGATGAGGAGGTACTAATATGCTGCACTGATAGACAGCACTGATGGGCACTGAAAGGTGGCACTGATAGGCGGCACTGACGGGCGGCACCATCAGTGCACACAATCAGTGCCCATAGTCCTAACAGTCAGTGACCATCAGTGCCTAGATGAGCAGGCACTAATTGCCACTGACTGGCAGCACTATTGGCACTAATGGTGGGCACTGTGGGCACTGATGGTGTGCATTGATTGGCACTTTATTTCACTTTTGTGTAATCAGGGCACTGATTATCAGTACCCTGATTACCTGTCCTGGTCTCCCCTATGAGGAGGAGCCGCTGATCGGCTCTCTTCGCCTCACACTTTGACAGTGTGAGGCGAAGAGAGACGAATAATGGCATTTCCTCATTTACATGTGACCGGCTTTGATTGGACACAGTCGATCACATGGGTAAAGAGTCATGTCATTGACTCTTTACCGAGATCGGGGTCCCGCCATGTCCTAGCAACAAGGCGCGGCCATGATCGCCGCTCTGCACGCCCCCGCGGGCATGTGAGAGAGGCAGTTCTGGTGTGCCGTCATACGACGGCGTCCCAGAACAATGGATGCACCGCTCCGCCGTCAAAGGAACTGGTTAATGACCAGGCAATTTTTTGAGATACGGCACTGCATTACTTTAACGGACAATTGCACGGTCGTGCGAAGCTGTACCCAAATAAAATTGATGTTCTTTTTTTTTCCCACAAATAGAGCTTTCTTTTTGTGCTATTTGATCACCTGTGCAATTTTATTTTTTGCGCTATAAACAAAAAAACAGCGACAATTCTGAAAAAAAAAAAAAAAATTATTTTCACTTTCTGCTATATAACATTCCTAATAAAAAAAATTTTAAAATCAAATTTGTTCATCATTTTAAGCCAATTTGTTTTCTGCTACATATTTTTGGTAACAAAAAATCTCAGTAGGCGTATGATGATTGGTCTTGCGCAAAAGTTATTGCGTCTACAATCTAGGGAAAAGATTTATGTCATTTTTATTTATTTAATTTTTTTTTACTAGTAATGGCGATTTTTTATCGGGATTGCGACATTGCGGCGGACAGATCGGACACCTAGCTGACATTTTTGAAACTTTTGGGGGGACCAGTGACATTACTACAGTAATCAGTGCTAAAAATATGCATTGTTACTATACTAATGACACTGGCAGGGAAGGGGCTAACACCAGTGGCGATCAAAGTGTTATATGTATGCCTAGGGGATGCTTTCTAACTGTGGGGGGATGGGCTTGCTGCATGAACACAGAGATCTGGGTTCCTGAATAGGAGGATCACAGCAGCCCTGAGTTCATTACAGACAGAACAGCGGTCTGCCATGTTTACAACAGCAGACCGCCATTCTGTCTCCACGGGGAGCAATCGCGGGTGCCCGGTGGCAATCGGGGCCGCCGGACCCGCTGACTGGCTCCCCCTGTAGCCCCCACTAGTGGTCCCATGAAACAACATACAGTTACATCAATTCGCAGGACCAGGACGACCTGCCGCAGTATATGTACTGCTGGTGGTCGGCAAATTGACGCAATTAAGAGGGAGGGAAGAATTTGGGTGAAGGTTTTCAAATTAGTTGGTATATATGTATATATATATATATATACCCCCTTATAAACTATTTTTTTTTGTGTATAATTCACAATATGTAAGGTGTTTTTTTTTTTTCACAAGTACAAAAACGGAGTAGATTACTACAATTTCTAACCTGATATACACCCTTTAAGTTAACACAGAGAAATATTTTCCGGGTGTTGTAATTGGTTGGTATGTATATATATATACTGTATATATATATATATATATATATATATATATATATATATATATATATATATATATATATATATATATATATATATATCGGAAAATTGATATCAAATACTTACCGTAATTTTCCTTTCCTGATAAACTCCATGGCAGCATACGTTCGGGTAGGCTCCGCCTCCTCTCCTACCTCATAGGACCCCACTCCCAGAAATCTTTGCTCCCTTTCAGCATCAGTGTTCTGTAACTAGCCTACTCAGGAATTGGGAGGGGACTCCTGCTGCCATGGAGTCCATCAGGAAAGGAAAATTACGGTAAGTATTTGATATCAATTTTCCGTTTTCCTGAAAGACTCCATGGCAGCATACGTTCGGGAAATAACTCGCTATACACTCCCGGGTGGGAAGATGCTGAACAAAGAAAACTTTAATTGGCACTATCAACTGACAAGACTTGTATGCCAAAATTAATGGAAGATAAAGCAGCAGGTTCAATACAGTAATGGGAAAGGAAAGTATTAACAGATGACCAGGATGCTGCTTTGCAGATCACGTCAGGCGCGACGTGTTTGGAAGCTGCCCAAGACGTAGCGACGCTTCTTGTAGAGTGAGCTGTAATCGCCTCTGGAGGAGCCAAGCCCTTCGCTCTATACGCCCATTGGATAGCCTGAACAATCCACGCAGCCACTGCTCTAGAAGATGCCCGCATTCCTTTCTTCTTGCCATGGAGCAGAACAAAAAGGAAATCCGTTTGGCGGAAGGAGGGTGTGGCCTCCAAATATTGACTTAGAGTGTTGCCCACGTCTAGAGGATTGAAGAATTCCCATCAGTTCTGAAGGTGGGAAGAACTATTTCAGCATTTTCGTGAAAAACAGAGGACACTTTTGGATTCGACCCCAGCATAGGGATAAGGACCACCCTGTCTTGAAAAAAGGTCAGAAAAGGCTCTTTGTGACCCAAACTGTGTATCTCAGAGACCCTCTTAGCGGAGGAAATGGCCACCAAAAATGCTGTCTTCAACGTAAGTTCTTTGATAGACATAGAAGCAACATCCTTTGAAGAAAAAAAGTCCAAAACTAATGGAAGATCCCATTTTGGAAATCTCGGCCTTCTCTGAGGCCTAAGCCTGACTGCGCCCTTAAAAAATTGCTGAATCAGATGATGACTTGCCCACTGAATTCCGGTGAAGGCTGAAATGGCAGATACCTGCACCCGGAGAGAACTAACCGAGAGGGACAGATCCAGACCAGATTGTAAAAAACTTAAAATCTGCTGAATAGTAGGTGTACCTACTGGACCTGACCCCTGGGCCTGATGACTCATGAACCTGGCCCATATTCTTTCATATACCCTATTGGTGCTGGGTCTTCTAGAACTCATGAGAGTCGGAATCACCTCTTCTGGACATCCGAGAGCTTCCAACCTCCCCCTCTCAAGAACCAAGCCCTGAGGTGCAGCCGTGCAGGGCATGGGTGCAGAGTAGGACCCTGAGATAGAAGGTCCGACCTGAGAGGTAGAGGGACTGGATCCCTGAAGCTGAGAAGGGACAGCAGGGGGAACCATGGTCTGTTGGGCCAGAAAGGGATTATTGCCACGATCTCTACTTCCTCCATCTTCAGTCTCCGCAAGAATTGGAGTACTATTGGCACTGGTGGAAAGGCATAAGCAGACTGGAAGTTCCACCTGTCCGTGAGGGCATCCACTCCGAAAGCTCGAGGATCTCTGAATCTCGTGTAGTACTTCCGAAGCTTCTTGTTGCGTGGACTCGCGAACAGATCCACTTCGGGCGAAATCCCCAGGGACAGTACCCAGTTGAACACCTCCTGATGGAGGGACCACTCGTTGTTGTCCAGTTGGAAACGGGATAGGAAGTCTGCCTCCACATTCAACACTCCCGGAACATAGACCGCTGAAAGATTGGCCAGATGATGCTGAGCCCATGTCATGATCGGTTCTGTTTCTTGGAGGAGAGACATACTGCGTGTACCTCCCTGCCTCTTGACATAAGCCACTGCCGTGGTGTTGTCCATCCTTAGCAGCACTGATGACCCCTGTGTTAGATGGTGAAAAGCCTGAAGGGCTTTGAGAGCAGCTCGTAATTCTAGAATGTTGGACACCACTCCTTGACCTGGAAAGCTCCATCTGCCTTGTGCCACTTCGGACAGACAGTGGGCTCCCCAACCGGTACTGCTGGCATCTGACGTTATCGTAATCCAGGAAATTGGAGCGATTGAGTGGCAGTTGGTCAGATTTGTACGGCGTAACCACCAGGGAAGGCATCCCTTCATGAATGGGGTCAGGTGAATTACTTGTGACAAATTCTCCGTCGTCCACTGTTGGAGAAACCCCTTCTGGAAGGGTCTCAGCTTCCACATAGCCCACTTCACCATGGGCGAGGTGGCTACGAGCATCCCAACTACCTTTAGACACTGACGAGCAGTGAGACGAGAGGCAGCGAGAGCGTGAGACACCCTGCTCTGAACTACAGGAATTTTCTCTTCTGGCAGGGAAATGGTGCACTTCACCGTGTTGAACAGTGCCCCGAGAAACACCAGCGACTGCGTAGGCACCAGATGGCTCTTTTCTAGATTCAGAATCCAACCGAATTCCTGAAGAGTCGATATTACTTGCTCCAGATGTAAGAGTAACTGATGTCTGTCCTGGGACAGAAGGAGGAGATCGTCCAGATAATGATGTAATCTGATGCCTCTGGTCCTGATGAGAGCCACAACTGCCAGCAAGGTCTTCGAGAACGTGCGAGACGAAGTTGAGAGCCCGAAGGGAAGACACGTAAATTGCATGTGAGCATGACCTACAGCAAACCGGAGGAACTGATGGTACTCTCTTGCCACAGGAACGTGGAAGTACGCGTCTTTTAGATCGATCGATGCCAACCAATCTCCTGGGAGGATCGAATGTTGTATTGTGACTAGGGACTCCATTTTGAACCTTTCTTGATGGATAGACCTGTTGAGATATGTGAGGTCTATTACCGGGCGCCAGGTGCCTTTCTTCTTCTGGACGAGGAACAGAGGTGAATAGACTCCCAAACCTCGTTCTGCATCGGGAACTGGCACAACAGCTCGCTGAACCAGTAAGGAATCCACGTAAGCGAGAAGGACCTTCTTTTTTTCTGCCGAAGAAGGAAGTGAGGTTGCGACAAACCTGGGTTTGGGAACGCTGTCGAACGCCCACGAATGTCCCTGGGACACGATGTTTAACACCCAGGGATCCTGGATCGAGGCCGCCCAGACATCCCGAAATTGGAGCAACCTGGCCCCTACCGGGAAGACCTGGACGGGCCCAACCTCAAAAGGATTTGGTGGCCTCCCGGTCACCAGACGAAGAGCCTTTTGAGCCTTTCTGGAAGGTGGATTGCCTTGACTTCCAACCTCTTCCGTAGGACTTGCCTGGTCTGTAGCTGCGTGCTTCCCTGGAACGATTGATAGTTTGTCTTCTCGGGAAGGAGTGCTTCTGAGCGCCTGGGCGTTTATCCTGAGGGAGGAACCCAGATTTTCCACCCGTGGCCCGAGATATGGCTGCATCCAATTTGTTCCCAAAGAGGGAAGAACCCTCAAAGGGAATCCGGCACCAAGCCTGTTTGGAAGCAGCATCAGCAACCCAAGGCCTAAGCCAAAGGGCGCGTTTAGCCGTAACAGAAGCCAGCATAACTCGAGCCAAAAGGCGAATGGTGTCTAGAGATGCCTCCCCCAGGAAACCCGCAGCCATCTTCAGCTCCTGGATTGGGGAGCTCTGGAGCACTTCTTCCGAAACTCCTCCAAGAGTGCCCTCGAGGGCATTAATCCAGACTTCCATGGCCTTTGAAATTGTAGCCAAAGCCAAGGCTGGCTTACAGGCCATGCCGGCTGAAAGATAGGCTCGTTTAAGGTCAGCGTCGATCCTCCTATCCAACGGATCCCTAAAAGAGGCTGTATCCTCCATTGGAAGAGTGACATGCTTGACCAAACGCATCACAGCTGCATCCACACTTGGGGAAGATTCCAGGTACTTCACCTTTTCTTGTTTAAATGGATACAACTTCGCCATTTTTGTGGTCAGGGAATTTTTCCTTTCCACTTTGCTCCACTCTTCTGTAATTATATCTCCCAGCTCCCCTAGAAATGGAAAGTCCAAGCGCTCCTTGCAGAGCTGCTTGAAATATTTTCGTTGTTTCGGGGAGGAGACAGCTGGTTCTTCCCATTCAAGGGCTTCTCTTACCGCCTTCACTAGAGGGGAGACAAGGCCGAACTCAAATCCTGAACCAGAGTCATCTGAATCAGATTCGGACTCTGACGGAAGGATAGAAGGATGGCTGGGTTGGGAGGACTCAAAAGGATCTTGAACCAGAAGATCTCTTTCCGGAGAGCGGGATGGCCCTGCAGAAGTACTCGGCTTCTGTAACTCAGCTAGGGAGTCTTTGAGGACTCTGCGCACCACTTCCTCAATATGATGGTCCGACTTTTCCCTTTCACCCGTGGCTTGGGTATAACAGGGTTTACACAGAGAGGAGCCATCTGTTACCATGGTACCACAACCCCAGCATTTCTTCCCATGCGGGTGCTCTGAACGGCCATGATGTGTTGAACCAGAAGATTTGCCATCACTTCCCCTATTATGGGGGGAGCTGCGCCTGGACCTAGACGAGGAGTGCCGGTGATGCGACTTAGAATGTCTGTCTTCGCTGCGTGCGCTAGGCTGGTGTTCAGACCTGGAAGAGCTGAAGACAGACACATGCAGCGATATATCAGGGAAAGACACACAAATCCTCCCCCCCCCCTTCAATGCCCAGCACATACCTGGTATGAGCGGGCTGGCCACTAGGGGGTGGAGAGGCGTCCATATCGATGCAACAGAAGGAGCGAAGAGACTCTTCACAACTAAGCAAAAAGAATATACATAGATCTAAACTTAAGCCCCAAGCAAAAAAACTGCCAATAAATGTTTTAAAATAAAATTCTTACCTCTCAGACGACAGTCAGAGTCTGGGGGAGGCTGTATGTGTATGCCGACCTTCCCACCAGCTCTGACATACTGAGGGATTTAAATATGCCGCCTCGCGGCCGCCGATCGCTACCGCGCATGCGCGAGTGACGTCACGCGTCACTCCCGCGCATGCGCACCGAATCTAGTGCCCGGCGGCTACTGCGCGTGCGCAGAAGCGCCGCGCAACCCGGAAGCGGCGGCCGCGATCGCGGCCGCGGCGGGACCGGGAGCCACCGGACTATACAGAGAAGAAAAACACGGCAGACAACAGCAGCAGTAAGTAAAAACGGCCTGACATATGCTTAAACAATACCTCAGACTAGCACACAAAAGGCACAACCAAAAGAAATAAACAAATAAAAAAGGTCCCATCACAGGGCTTACCACCCTGCCCAAGCAGAGAAGGGTCCCAGAGGCACACCACCGGACTGTGTCTTCAGGCAAAGTTAGGCCACCCGCGGCAGCAGGGCTCTCTCGGCCAGACCACATCGATCCTGCTGAGGGTCTCTTCCATTGCCCCCTCCATACCCTGCTAATAGCCAGGGCTTATCGGAGTCTCCACGACCCAATCTGCTTCAAGGTATAGGACTTGAAAATAGTAGGAACATAAAAACCATATGTATGAGGAGGACGAAAAAAGAACACTGATGCTGAAAGGGAGCAAAGATTTATGGGAGTGGGGTCCTATGAGGTAGGAGAGGAGGCGGAGCCTACCCGAACGTATGCTGCCATGGAGTCTTTCAGGAAATATATATATATACACTGTATCTATCTATCTACACACACACACACCTTTAATTAAAATTATTTTAGTGTATAACTCAGCATTTTTCTTTTACATCTTTGTTCACATTATATAGGGTGGAACAGGGTGGATAATCATGGTTTCTACCCTGAGATACACCCTTTATTTTAATCACTTTGTTTTAATTTATTTTTTTTGGGGGGGGGGGGTGGTGGGGTGTATGGAGTGAAGAGACCATGGGATAGGGGAAGAAAAAGAAAGAGGAAATAAAAATAAAAATAGTCGAAGGGTAAGGCCCCGTTCACACTGGGGCGACGCTACTTCCCAGGGCGACCTCACAGGTCGCGGCGCGCTGCTCGCACCGCGACCTCGGAGCGGCCGGCACGGACTTCATAACATTGAAGTCAATGCAGGTCGCTCCAGGTCAGGAAAAAGCTCCGGACCCTTTTTCTAAGTCGGAGAGACTTGTGTCGCTCCTATTAGAACAGGTTCACAGCTTCTCTATGCCAGGCGACCTACGGCGACCTGTCAGGCGACCAGGTCGCCTGACAGGTCACCCCAGTGTGAATGGGGGCTAACTCTAAGGCCCCGTTCACACTGGGGCGATCCGACTTCCCCGGGCGACCACACAGGTCGTGGCGCGCTGCTCGCACCGCGACCTCGGAGCGGCCGGCACGGACTTCATAACATTGAAGTCAATGCAGGTCGCTCCAGGTCAGGAAAAAGCTCCGGACCCTTTTTCTAAGTCGGAGAGACTTGTGTCGCTCCTATTAGAACAGGTTCACAGCTTCTCTATGCCAGGCGACCTACGGCGACCTGTCAGGCGACCAGGTCGCCTGACAGGTCACCCCAGTGTGAATGGGGGCTAACTCTAAGGCCCCGTTCACACTGGGGCGATCCGACTTCCCCGGGCGACCACACAGGTCGTGGCGCGCTGCTCGCACCGCGACCTCGGAGCGGCCGGCACGGACTTCATAACATTGAAGTCTATGCAGGTCGCTCCGGGTCACCCAAAGAAGCTCCGGACCCTTTTTCTAAGTCGGAGCGACTTGTGTCGCTCCTATTAGAACGGGTCCGCAGCTTCGGTATGGCAGGCGACCTACAGCGACCTGTCAGGCGACCAGGTCACCTGACAGGTCGCCCCAGTGTGAACGGGGGCTTATGCTACTGACACCAAAATGTAATGGTTTTGTGTAAATTGATGTTTTTTGCTTTGTAATGTTACATCTTCATTTGTTATGTATGTAAAGAAATTTAATAAAAATATTTATAAACAAAAAAAAATTAACATTTCATTATATATTCATGGATACAGAGATGCATTAAATAGTGTCTCCCATGTCTGTCTGGAGCTCAGCTTTAATACAAATGTAAATAGAACTGACTTAAATCTATTATACGGTAGATATAACGGAAGGAGAAATAGTAAATGCGATCACATGAATCAGAAGATAAGAACACTCACTGCTTTACAGCAAAGACTGAGAGTCCAACCACGGTCTTTTTTTCCTGATGGAATCGATTTTCCTCCTCAGAGTCGTAGGCTCCCTCCCACACGATGGGAGCTCCCCAAGATGTCACAGTGGGTACCTTAGGAAAACAGCTGAAAGGAGACACAATGACTCAGTGACACAAGCAAAATTACATTACTGCTACAGATTAACAATGGTTGACGTAGACACTAGATGAGTCTCCTGATGCACATAACCGGAGCAGACAATAACCCCTGCCATCACCAACAGGCTGCACATAATATTCAGTGAATGTAATGTTACAGAATGCTACACTATATTGTCAAACATATTGGGACGCCTGCTGGCACACATGAACTTTAATGGCATCCCAGTCTTAGTCCGTAGGGTTCAATATTAAGTTGGCCCACCCTTTGCAGCTATAACAGCTTCAACTCTTCTGGGAAGGCTGTCCACAAGGTTTAGGAGTGTGTCTATGGGAATGTTTGACCATCCTTTCAGAAGCACATTTGTGAGGCCAGGCATTGATGTTGGACGAGAATGCCTGGCTCACAGTCTCAGCTCTTTCTTCCCAAAGGTGTTCTTTCGGGTTGAGGTGCAGGCCAGTCAAGTTCCTCCACCCCAAACTCGCTCATCCATGTCTTTATGGGCCTTGCTTTGTGCACTGGTGTGCAGTCATGTTGGGACAGAAAGGGGCCATCCCCAAACTGTTCCCACAAAGTTGGGAGCATGAAATTGTGCAAAATGTCTTGGTATGCTGAAGCCTTAAGAGTGCCCTTCACTGGAACTAAGGGGCCAAGCCCAACCCCTGAAAAACAACCCCACACCATAATCCCCCCTCCACCAAATGATGTGGACCAGTGGACAAAGCAAGGTCTATAAAGACATGGATGAGCATGTTTGGGGTGGAGGAACTTAACTGGCTTGCACAGAGTCCTGACCTCAACCTGACTGAACACCTTTTAGATGAATTAGAGCGGAGACTGCGAACTAGGCCTTCTTGTCCAACATCAGTGCCTGACCTCACAAATGGGCTTCTGGAAAAATGGTCAAACATTCCCATAGACACACTTCTAAACCTTCTGGACAGCCTTCCAGTTGAAGCTGCTATAGCTGCAAAGGGTGGGCCAATGCAGTTTATAACCCTACGAACTAAGACTGGGATGCCATTAAAGTTTATGTGGGTCTAAAGGCAGGCATCCGAAATACTTTTGACAATATAGTGCATCAGAGACTGCAGACATGCAATAGGAGATGATCCAAAGCCAGCCCCCCCATTCCACCAGGGACCCCTCATTCAACATCCAGGAACTCTCTCATTCTACAGCCAGCCCCCCCCCCCCCTCATTCCACAGCCAGGGATTCCCTTCCTCATTCCACACCATGGGCCCCCCCCGATTCCACAACATGGGACCCACTTCCCTCAATCAATAGCCAGGGACCCCCTTTATTACACATCTAGGGACCTCCTTACTCATTCCACACCATGGGGCCCCCTCCCCCCTGATTCCACAACAAGGGACCCACTTCCCTCAATCGATAGCCAGGGACCCCCTTCATTACACATCCAGGGACCTCCTTACTCATTCCACAGCAAGGGACCTTTTCATTTAAAAGCCAAAAACCCACCTCATTCTACAGCCAGGATCCCCCCCCCTTCATTGTACAGCCAGGTACCCCCTTCTTGTTTCACAGCTAGGGACCCTTCTTTCTCATTCCACAGCAAGGGACCCCCCTCATTCCACAGCAAGAGAACCTCCCTCATTCCCCAATCATGGATTCTCCCTCATTCCACAGTAAGAGACCCTCCCCAATATTCCACAACCAGACATCACAAACTCATATTACAGTCAGGGA
Source organism: Pelophylax lessonae (assembly GCF_965119305.1). NCBI lineage: Eukaryota > Metazoa > Chordata > Amphibia > Anura > Ranidae > Pelophylax > Pelophylax lessonae. The sequence goes on from NC_138774.1 coordinate 60,432,729, forward strand.
CCCCTCAATTCATAGCTAAGGTTCACCCCCCATTCATCAGTCATAGGTCACACCCTCCATTCTCCACTACACTCTCCATGCAGGCGGTACTTTAAAGCCTGGCATTTGACAGTGCCTAAACGCATTGCTAATACTCAACTACGGTCCCTCCATACCCCTTTGTGGTTCAATCCCCTTCTCCCCACATCCCAGTCTATTCCGGATCTGACTGTTTTGGGCATCTAGGGGCATCAAAACACTTGGTCACATTTGCCCCAATCGTATTCTCTTACCTTTTGATAACCTTAAATCACAATTTAATCTCCCTAATCCTTTATTCTTTAGGTACCTGCAGCTCTGCCATGTCTACAATACTCAATTTGGTGTATCTCCAACTGATTTAATAATACCAGACCTGGAAAGTATATATTGTGATGACTCATTGCTAAAACCGTTATCAGTATTGTACAAAGCTCTCCTACCGTCAGTCCACACTGGCATGGAGACTCTTTGTTCGAAGTGATAGGTGGATGGTCCAGATATTGATGATGAGAATTGGGAAAACATGTGGGATTATCCCTTCTCTCAACTGGTTGCTTGTAGGGACAGACTGATCCAATTTAAGCTGGTGCATAGAATATATTTGACACCCCACTGGTTGCATAAAATGTTCTGTGGTGGTTCCCCTAAGTATGGTGGTTTGCTTACTTGGCCTAGTGAGATCCCGAGCCCCTCACAGGGCACTTAGAACCCTTCTTAGCCCACTCCTTTTTTTATGACCGTAAGGGTATTATCCTAAAATAAAAGTAAAAGGAGGTCCCTACTGTCATATTTTGGCAATCCTTGATTAATGCTGTGTTATCTTTATATAAGGCTACTTATCTCTCTCATGGATGCCTCCACAAGTTCTCTAAAATGTGGGATATTTGACCCGACTCCCCCTCGACTGCCATATCCTATAACACTAGGATCCCCAGGAAACAGTTGGGGAATATTCTCTTGGGGGTATTATAATTAGCGTATTGTTTAATTATAGGTTTTGAGGGTGCATATAATCTCAACTAGTAAACCCTTGGAGAGGTTATGTACCCCTTCTTTCAGCTCTGAGCAGAAATAGATTCCATTATGTTGTGCAATCTTTCTGTTTTTCTTTTTTGTTGTTTGAAGTTTGGTTTTTTGACCTGGGGTTTTCCCCCGAGGCTCTGTTTTATAATCTATACTACAAAACAAATAAAAGAAAAAAAAAAAACATCACACCGAGCCGGTTCACACTACCACGACCAGAAAGTCGCCCCGTGACTTGAAGAGTCTTGCTTAGAGACTTGTTTAGAGACTTGGAAGAGACTTGGAAGAGACTTGGAAGAGACTTGGAAGAGACTTGTGCACTACTTTGAAGAGACAGGCGACTTTGTCTGTGGGGAATGCCTGGCTAATCTCCTTCTTCTTCCTGGAAAGTCTGATAACAAGTCGTGTCAATTAAGATAAGGAGGCGACTCCCATTGAAGTATATGGGACTGTCGGATCACAGGTCGCCTCAAAGTAGTACAGGACCCTTTTCTGAAGTCGGAGCGACTTCAGTAGTGCCAATTAAGACGGCACTGATTGATTAACATTGCTTTTGTTATGTCAAGCGACCTGGGGCTACACAAGTCGCCTCACAAGTCGTGCTAGTGTGAATGGGCTCTTATTCCACAGCCACAGCCACACCTCCTCAATCCACAACCAAAGATCACCTCCTCAATCCACAACCAAAGATCACCTCCTCAATCCACAACCAAAGATAACCTCCTCAATCCACAACCAGAGATAACCTCCTCAATCCACAACCAGAGATCACCTCCTCAATCCACAACCAAAGATCACCTCCTCAATCCACAACCAAAGATCGCCTCCTCAATCCACAACCAGAAATCGCCTCCTCAATCCACAACCAAGGATCACCTCCTCAATCCACAACCAAAAATCACCTCCTCAATCCACAACCAGAGATCACCTCCTCAATCCACAACCAGAGATCACCTCCTCAATCCACAACCAAAGATCACCACCTCAATCCACAACCAGAGATCACCTCCTCAATCCACAACCAGAGATCGCCTCCTCAATCCACAACCAGAGATCGCCTCCTCAATCCACAACCAGAGATCGCCTCCTCAATCCACAACTAGAGATCACCCCCTCAATCCACAATTAGAGATCACCTCCTTAATCCACAACTAGATATCATCTCCTCAATCCACAACCAGAGATCACCTCCTCAATCCACAACCAGAGATCACCTCCTCAATCCACAACCAGAGATCACCTCCTCAATCCACAACCAGAGATCACCTACTCAATCCACAACCAGAGATCACCTCCTCAATCCACAACCAGAGATCACCTCCTCAATCCACAACCAGAGATCACCTCCTCAATCCACAACCAGAGATCGCCTCCTCATTCCACAACCAGAGATCACCTCCTCATTCCACAACCAGAGATCACCTCCTCAATCCACAACCAGAGATCACCTCCTCAATCCACAACCAGAGATCAGCTCCTCAATCCACAACCAAAGATCACCTCCTCAATCCACAACCAAAGATCACCTCCTCATTCCACAACCAGAGATCACCTCCTCAATCCACAACCAGAGATCCCCTCCTCAATCCACAACCAGAGATCACCTCCTCAATCCACAACCAAAGATCACCTCCTCAATCCACAACCAAAGATCACCTCCTTATTCCACAACCAGAGATCACCTCCTCAATCCACAACCAGAGAGCACCTCCTCAATCCACAACCAGAGATCACCTCCTCAATCCACAACCAAAGATCACCTCCTCAATCCACAACCAAAGATCACCTTTTTATTCCACAACCAGAGATCACCTCCTCAATCCACAACCAAAGATCACCTTTTTATTCCACAACCAGAGATCACCTCCTCAATCCACAACCAGAGAGCACCTCCTCAATCCACAACCAGAGATCACCTCCTCAATCCACAACCAGAGATCGCCTCCTTATTCCACAACCAGAGATCACCTCCTCAATCCACAAACAGAGATCGCCTCCTTATTCCACAACCAGAGATCGCCTCCTCAATCCACAACCAGAGATCACCTGCTTATTCCACAATCATAGATCACTTCCTCAATCCACAACCAGAGTTCACCTCCTCAATCCACAACCAGAGATCACCTCCTCATTCCACAACCAGAGATCACCTCCTCAATCCACAACCAGAGTTCACCTCCTCAATCCACAACCAGAGATCACCTCCTCATTCCACAACCAGAGATCACCTCCTCAATCCACAACCAGAGATCACCTCCTCAATCCACAACCAGAGATCACCTCCTCAATCCACAACCAGAGATCGCCTCCTCATTCCACAACCAGAGATCACCTCCTCAATCCACAACCAGAGATCACCTCCTCAATCCACAACCAGAGATCGCCTCCTTATTCCACAACCAGAGATCACCTCCTCAATCCACAACCAGAGATCACCTCCTCATTCCACAAGCAGAGATCACCTCCACATTCCACAATCATAGATCACTTCCTCAATCCACAACCAGAGATCACCTCCTCAATCCACAACCAGAGATCACCTCCTCATTCCACAAGCAGAGATCACCTCCACATTCAACAACCATAGATCACCTCCACATTTCACAGCCGAGTATCACCTCCTTATCTGCAGCCAGGAATCCCCTTATAGCCAGGGTTCACCCCCTCTTTCTGCAACCAAAGGTCACCCACCACTTCCACATTCTACAGCCAAGAAATTGCTTTCTCTTTCTGCCTCCAAAGGTCACCTCCTCCTTCCACAGCAAGTGATCACCCCCTCATTCCATACCCAGAGATACCCCCCTGATCCCACAGCCAGAGCTCACCTCCTCATGTGTGTGGTTGTGCAGGAATTAGGAGGAAAAGCAGGCAGTAAGGAGGCAATACAACGCCTTCTTTACCATCTGTCAATTGCTGTCCGAAGAGCGATCCAAATGCCGATTGTGCTTCAGACAGCAAAGCAAGTCTAAACAAGGCCTAACTTACACATTAGCCATGTGTGGGAACTGTTTCAAACACTTTTTCAAAATCCAAGCATACTATATCCGCAGCAGGCTTTTTATTTCTTTCTTTAAGGGGAAAATACACTCATTGGCCACTTTATTAGGTACACCTTGCCAATACCGGGTTGGACCCCCTTTTGCCTTCAGAACTGCCTTAATTCTTCATGGCATATATTTAACAAGGTGTTGGAAACATTCCTTTAGAGATTTTGGTCCATATTGACATGATAGCATCACGCAGTTGCTGCAGATTTGTTGGCTGCACATCCATGATGTGAATCTCCCATTCCACCACATTACAAAGGTGCTCTATTGGATGAGATCTGGTGAGTGTGGAGGCCATTGAAGTACAGTGACCTCATTGTCATGTTCAAGTAACCAGTTTGAGATGATCTGAGTATTGTGACAAATTGCATTATCCTCATGGAAGGAGCCATCAGAAGATGGGTACACTGTATTCAGTGCTGGGACGAGGTCATCCAGCACCCATTGCAAAGATGTCAAACTGCCCCCCCCCCTTTACTTAGGGTTAGGGTCAGGGCGCCCCCATCCCTGCAATAAACTATTGCGCCCAGGGCAGCCAATCCTCCTGCCCACCCCTTGTCCTGGCCCTGACTATAGCCATAAAGAGATAGACAAGGTCAGCAACAATACTCAGGTAGACCATGGTGTTTAAACAATGCCTTATAGGTACTAAGGGGCCCAAAGTGTACCAAGAAAATATCCCCCACACCATTACACCACCAGCCTGAACCATTGATACAAGGCAGAATGGATCCATGCTTTCATGTTGTTTACACCAAATTCTGACCCTACCATCTGAATGTCACCATTGAAATTGAGACTCATCAGACCAAGCAATGTTTTTCCAATCTTCTATTGTCCAATTTTGGTGAGCCTGTGCGAATTGTAGCCTCCGTTTCCTGTTATTAGCCGACAGGATTGGCACCCGGTGTGGTTATGCTGCTGTAGCCCATCTGCTTCAAGGTTCGATGTGTTGTGCATTCAGAGATGGTAATCTGTATACCTTGGTTGTAATGAGTGGTTATTGGAGTTACAGTTGCCTTTCTATCATCTGCATATTCTCCTCTGACCTCAACAAGGCATTTTCATCCACACAACTGCCGCTCAATGGATATTTTCTCTTTTTTCGGACCATTCTCTGTAAACCACAGAGATGGTTGTGCGTGAAAATCTCAGTAGATCAGCAATTTTTTAAATACTTAGACCAGCCAGTCTGGCACCAACAACCAAGGCTTGTTCAAAGTCAATTAAATCCCCTTTCTTTCCCATCCTGATGCTTGGTTTGAACTTCAGCAAGTCAGCTTCACCACACCTAGCCATGTGATTGGCTGATTAGCAATTTGCGTTACCAAGCAATTGAACAGGAGTACCTAATAAAGTGGCTGGTGAGTGTAAATGACAGTTAACCTTCCCAGTGCTGGAACTTTGTATAAACACGGTTACAGCACCATGGGGAGCTCCGACCAGCATATGTGCCTGCAGGCTGTATCCCTGACCTCCAACAGCTTTTCATTGGCTGCTACATTCACCTGGTACACAATTATTGTAATATAAATAGGGTGAATATGACTGTGGCATGCTAGGTGAATGCTACTTAGAAAAATTCTAAATTAAATGATCCTTGTCCCAGCCGCCCCTGGGAAAATGCCAATGTGACAGGTTTAGATCTACTGAACAAAAACAGCCCTAGACTGCTCCTGCTAGACTGCATTGTTTGTTAAGATCAAAGCCTAGGGATCCTTTCAGACGGCGGCGTGTCCGATGAGGTCCATTCTGCTCAGCAGGGGATCGATCTGCTGATCCCCGCTGAGCAGGCGCATGACAGCTCCGTCTCCACTCCGTGTGCGGAGAGGGAGCTGTCAGATTCCCCGTTGTTCTCTATGGGGAGATCCGATGAGAACGGACCGCCTGTCCATTCTCATCCGATCCGATCCGCCAGACGGATGAAAAATAGGGTTTCCATCCGTCCGAATTTCACGGATAGGATCGGAAGCGGATAGCAGCAGGTGTCAGTGGACATCCGCTGCCCAATAGGGAAGCATGGAGCATCCGATCAGGTCCGTCTGAAAAACTGACAGGGGGATCTGATCGGATCGTTCGTGTGAAAGGACCCTAAAGCAGTGTCTGAGAACAGCTTGCTTACGCCCTATCGAGATTGTGCATGTGAAGCCGGGCCACACCGCTGGAAACAAGATTCACCTTCAGTTAAGGTAAATTGGATCCAATCCAAATGTATTATCTTGGAGAGGATTGTCGCCCTAGAAAAAAAAATAATAAAAAAGTCAGCAGCTACAAATACGGTAGCTGGTTACTTTTAGAGCGGCGTTCCACCCAAAAGTGGAACTTCTGCTGATCTGCTTCCTCCCCCCCTCCGGTGCCACATTTGGCACCTTTCAGGGGGGGAATGGGTATCTGTTTTTGACAGGTACCCTTCCCCACTTCCGGGAGACGGCACCGTTCCTCGGAAGTTCATCCCCCCTCCCCCTTCCCCCGCTGCCGGGCCAATTAGAAAGCGTTGCAAGCTTCGTGCATGCGCAGTAGGGAACCAGCTGTGGAGCCGAAAGGATTCACTGCCAGTTTCCAGAGGTGGGGGACTTGAGTCACATGACTTGACTTGAGTCACCAGTTTGAGGACTTGAGACTTGCTTGACTAAAATTAATAAAAGACTCGACTTGACTTTGACTTGGTATTCTTGATTTGAGACTTGACTTTGACTTGGTATTCATGACTTGAGACTTGACTTTGACTTGATACATATGACTCGAAATGACTTTACTTTTTTAAGTTACTAAATATTTACATTTTCTCAAGATGTGTTAAAGCAAAATTAACGTGCCTGTTATGTTTCTGACACCACAGTCACTTAAAACACATCAGTGTGTTCTGATTTTTAGGACACTGGCTGTTTAACAATGGAAATACTTAACATGTTTTTAGTGACTGTGGTGTTGAAACATGACCGGACGAAGGATTTTGAGCTGTTTGGGCATTCAAAGTGTTTCTTTAACCACTTTACCACCGGAGGATTTTGCTGTCTTCCGTCCAGGCCACTTTTTGCGATTCGGCGCTGTGCGACTTCAACTGACAATTGCGCGGTCGTGCGACGCCGTACCCAAACGAAATTTACGTCCTTTTTTTCCCACAAACAGAACTTTCTTTTGGTGGTATTTGATCACCTGTGCGATTTTTACTTTTTGCGCTATAAACAAAAAAAGAGCGTTTATTTTGAAAAAATAACAATATTTTTAACATTTTTTTATATGAAATTCCCCCCAAAAAAGATGTAAAAAACAATTTTTTTTTAAATTTTTGGCCAATTTGTTTTATGCTACATATGTTTGGTAAAAAAAATCGCAATAAGCGTATTTTGATTGGTTTGCGCAAAAGTTATTGCGTTTACTAACAAAGGGAAAGATTTCTGTCATTTTTGGTGTTTTTTTTTTTAACGCGTAATGGCGGCGATCTGCGATTTTTTTTGCGGGACTGCGACATTGCGGTGGACAGATCGGACCCTTGACTGACATTTTTGACACTTTTGGGGGTACCAGTGACATTACTGCAGTAATCAGTGCTATATATATGCACTGTTACTGTAAAAATGACACTGGCAGGGAAGGGGTTAATTTTATTGGAGAGGGAGGGGTTAATGTATGCCTGGTGCTTACTGACGTGTAGGGGGGGAGGTGACTGAGTGAGTCATGGACAGATCGGATGTCCAGCTATGCTGAACAGTCCGATCTGTCACTCCCTGTCACTATGGAGATCCGCCCGCTGTGTTTACACACAGCGGGCAGATCTCCAGACTCGATCCCCGACGATCGGGTAAGAGCAGCGGCGATCGCCGCTGCTCCTCCCCTGGCCCGACTCCCGCTGTGAATGAAAACAGCGGGAGCGAGCCTCCGGCGGCGCGCAAGCGCCGCCCAGAAGGGGGAGTGTCTGACGACGTAGTACTACGTTGTCAGACGATAACGAGCCACTCTGCCGCAGTAATATTACTGTGAGCAGACGTAAAGTGGTTAATATGCCAAGAAAAAAATCACTAAGCAGTTTTGTTATTGTTGAAAATAAAAAAACCTTTGCTGACCACTGACTTTTAACTGATTTAAAGGTGAAAATTGGGGTAGATCAGTATTTTGACTTGATTTGTGACTTGACCAAAGTAAATGACTTGACTTGACTTGCTTGACTTCTAGCAGGGACTCAACTTGACTTGCTTGCTTTTCGCCACAGTAACTTGGGACTTGCTTGAGACTTGAAGGTTAAGACTTGAGGCTTGCTTGTGACTTGCATATGTGTGACTTACTCCCATGTCTGGCAGTTTCTGTTACAATGAATGGCGGTGACAGCATCCGGCAGCCAATCCGAGAATCGGCTGGGGTGCCGACATTGCAGGCTCCCTGGACAGGTACGTTTCTATATATTAAAAGCCATCAGGTACAGTATTTGTAGCTGCTGACTTTTCATTGTTTTTTCCCCAGCTGGAACACTGCTTAATAAAAGGACACTTGCTCAATGTGGAAACCCTCTTATACAAACCACTTACTCTTTTTGGCTAATATAGCTTGGGCACACGTCTGTGTTACTTTTGTACACCATAGTACTGTACCTTTGATGTGATATGGTTTAGTTCGCCCCGTTCTATTTTTGCATACTGTGTTTATTTCATTTTTTTTTTGTTTTGCTGACAACGGGACATGTGTGCAATGTACGATGCTTTCTGTTGTGCAATGTTGTATCACCTTGTATCACCTGGCCTGGCCATCTCGCCACTTGTTGTTGTTGTTCTCGTTCTATTTTTCAATAAAACGTTTTAAAAAAAAAAATAAACATAAAAGGGCACTAAGAGCCGGTTCACACTGAGGCGACACGACTCCTTACTACTTCGGGGGCGACTTGTGCATTCCCATGCACCACGACTTCGGAGCGACTTGAAGGGACTTCACATAATGGAAGTCTATGCAAGTCGCTCCGAGGTCGCCCCGAAGTAGTACAGAACCCTTTTTCTAAGTCGGAGCGACTTGTGTCGCTCCTATTAGAACGGGTCCTGTAGCGGTCAATGGACCGTGAGGGAGCGCGACTTGTCAGGCTGACAAGTCGCCTGACAAGTCGCGCTAGTTTGAACTGACTCTTAGCTGTCCAGGGATCCAGCGCCCTCCTCACGTGGGCTAGTTTATCGCTGGTCTCTGGCATGTTTACTGAAAGAAGCCGGCTGTGAATGGTCCCGCAGCCTCCTGGGACTGCAGAAAGCTGCGGGCCGGGGGGAGGGGGGGGGGTGGGGGTGTTCAACTTCCACTCAGATTGCCCGATCTGAGCTAAAGCTAAAGGTACCTAGTTCTCTCCCAAAACATGTATTGTGCCAAATGTGGTAGAGGATGGGGGGAGGATGACGCGAAGTAGAACTTCACCCTAAAGTTGAACTAAACCTGAAATGTAAAAAACTGCTAGCAAATAGAAAGTTATGGTAGAAGAGACTCAATAGGGTGGATTTATTTGCCCTACCACTAAACCCGAGGGATGGTAGTCCGTGAAAATCTCAGCAGTTTTTGAAATACTCAGATCAGCCCGTCTGGCACCAACAACCATGCCACCTTCTAAGTCACTTAAATCCCCTTTCTTCCTCATTCGGATGCTCGGTTTGAACTTCAGCAAGTCGTCTTTACCACGCCTAGATGCCTAAATGCATTGAGTTGCTGCCATGTGATTGGCTGATTAGCAGTTTGTGTTACCAAGCAAATGAACAGGAGTAACTAATAAAGTGTCAGTTTAGTGTAAATGACATTACTACAAACATATATGTGTAGCGCTAACCGTATTTCAATTCCAACAAATATTAAACTTAATAATAAAACAAAAAGGTGAAAAGTCCACATGAGTCCTTGAATGAATAAAGAAACAAGGCTTTGTGCAATAAAAAGTGAAAAGAATCACAAGTCCCAGCATGCGGATGCGATCTGTTCTTCTAAACAGGGAAGGGTCACCCGTGGATGGAACACAGCACACCGAAAAGCAGCTTACCAGATATAGATGGCCACTCAAACTAATGGATAAGCCACTGCACGCTTGACACAATACAGGTAGACTGCCAGGTAACGCTTATCTTGAGATGTAGCAACAGGACGACATTCAAGACCAGGTATTCAGGGACCATGTGTGTAAAGAAAGGTACAGGCACATAGCATGATACCATAAAAACACTTCAATTTTTAATGAAATAATCTTAATTTTATAGTATGTTATTCTGTATTTCAGGATTTGCACATTTTATGGTGGTTGAAAAATACTGCCATAATGGTTTTTGGCCACTAGATGGGGTGATTTCTCAATAGGTCCATGTGTGCTGCTTTCTCTTTTATCACGTTCAATTATCATCACTGTATTTTTATAGCGCAGAAATGTACCCATTGATTAGTGTAAATGACAGTTAACCTTCCCAGTGCTGGAACCCCTGGGACCAAGGCCGTCTTTAACCACTTAAGCCCCAGGCCTATTTCTGACACTTTTTGTTTACAAGGTAAAATCAGTATTTTTTCCTAGAAAACTACTTACAACCCCCAAACATTATATATATATATATATATATATATATATATATATATATATATTTTTTAGCAAAGACTCTGGAGAATAAAATGGCGGTCATTGCAATATTTTTTGTCACGCGGTATTTGCGCAGCGGTCTTTAAAACGCAATTTTTTTGGAAAAATTACAAAAAATCACATTTCATTGCATTTAAAGAAAAAATAAACAGTAAAGTTAGCCCATTTTTTTGTATATTGTGAAAAATGATGTCACGCCCAGTATATAGATACCCAACATGTTATGGTTTAAAATTGCGCACACCCGTGGGATGGCGACAAACTACGTTCAATAGAAATCTCCATAGGCGACGCTTTAAAAAATTTTAACGGTTACCAGTTTAGAGTTAGTGTGTAGCTCTTTCTCTTTAAATTATTGCTCACTCTCTGGCGATCGCGCCGATACCTCACATGTGTGGTTTGAACAGCGATTTCATTTGCGGCTCGACTTCCATATGCGTTTTCTTTTGTGCGCGAGCTAACGGCGACGGGGGGGGGGGGGGGGGGGCTAAATTTTTTTTTTTTCCTATTTATTCTATTTTTTTTTTTAACTTCATCTCTGGTTTTAATAAAAAAAAATATCTGATCACTTTTATTGCTGTCACAAGCAATGTAATCCCTTGTGACAGCAATATGCAGTGACAGGTACTCTTTATGGAGGGATCTGGGGTCTAAAAGACCTCAGACTCCTCCAATACACTTCCATGTATTCAAAATGCTGCAAACGGCATTTTTGAATACACTCGTTTTTTGAATTTGCCACCTTTAGCAGCAAAGTAACCCGGAAGTGACGTCATGGACGCCGCCTCCGGGTTACGTCATCGGAGACCCGATCGAAGCCGCATCCAGCTTAGATCGGGACTCCATCCAGCCAGAGGACATGCCGGCTGGGTGCTCGGGTCTCCCGGTGGGACGGGAGACCCGGGCAAATCCGCGGAAGGCGGCGGGACGTCCCTCCCGCTCGCCGGGGTAACGACCGAGCGACTCCCAAACCTCATTGGTCATTACCGCCGGAAAGCCGACCGCTGGCTCTAAACAACGGTACCGGGGTGATGCCTCTAGCTAGGGGCATCACCCCGGTATAACACCGCAAATTCTGCCGACGTACCCATACGTCACTTTGTGGTAAGTGGTTAATATTGATTGGACCCTGGGCAAACATCTTCTTGGGGCCCCCCTGGAATACACTTATCAACTATTTGCAGGCAGCATGGGCTGAAGGGGCAGCTGCGTTAGACCCCACAGAATTGACTGGGCCCGGGGGACAGCTGCCCTTTTTGCCCTGCGTTAAAGACAGCCCTGCCTTGGAAGCTGATTGTTTTCTATTCAGAGCTGCAACAGATTTTGCACTCCCCAGTTTTAGTAAATAAGCCCCATAGAGTTAGGCAAGTGAGTTATATTGTAGAAGAATCCAACACAACTTAGTCCTGCCCGGAGGGTAGGCACACCCATCCAGAGCCACTTACGAATGTGCCAGAAGCCTGAAGGCTTGGCGATGCCGACTGTGTCTGCAATGAGGAGCAGAATGCAGCCTGGCTGGTCCACACCCAAATGGAAGGCTTCCTGAAGAGAGGTAAACATAGTCCCTGCACCACCTCTACTCCACAGGAACCTTTCCGTACCACTAAGTACTATCCCAGCCAGACAAGGAAACTACCCCTATGCTAGCCACTCGCAAAAAGCAGAAGCTGGAGTGTTAAATATATTCTGCCTGACTCAAGATGGCTGCTGGAGTCACATGGGGCATCAGCATCCAATTGGACAGCTGTCTCCCGAGACCGTAGGAAGTCATAGAGGAACCAAGTTCCTCACAACTTCCTTTCCCTTCTGCATTGCCGCTTCCATCGAGCGCCACCTGCAGTTGAGAGTACAGACTGCAACTGTCTACAAAGTGACTACAAGTGTTCTCCAAGGTCCCACTGCATGTAGGAACTTAGCCACTCTCTTGCTCAGTCCTGAGATGGACTATGGTCTATGGATTATGGATTATGGAATCTGTAACGTGTGTAGCGCAGTACATAAGACTGCAACTAATGTGCACTGCTTGTTCCAATTAGGGAGGGAGCTCACGGAGGACATTACAAGGAAAACACAGTAAGAAACAATTTCATGAAAAATATATTACAGGGCCATTTGGTAATGGTTGTGCATGAATAATTTTTGGGGAAAAGGATAAAGTTTAGTGTCACTTTAACCACTTAAGGACCGCCTAGAGCAGATATACTGCGGTAGGGCGGCCCTCCTCTGCGAACCAACGTACCTGTATGTCGGCTTGTGCTCTGGGGCGCGCGAGCGCTGCCAGTGGTCTGTTCCCGCTGTGATTGGACACAGTAGGAGCCTCTTCTCTTCACCCCTCTGGTCTTCTTCTTAATCCGGTCCTTCTCCGACGATGTCTCCCACAACCACCGCCCAGGGTTGTCGGGAAGAGGCCCTTGTCCTCATCACATGGGAGCAAGGTGCTTTGGGGTGGGGGGGTGCAGAACTCGCTCATTCCCTCCCCTTTCCTAGCCTGCCGGGCTGCATGCTCGGATAAGGGACTGGTATGGATTTTGGGGGGGACCCCACGCCGTTTTTTTTCGACATGAGGCTCCCCTCAAAATCCATACCAGACCCGAAGGGCCTGGTTTGGAACCTGGGGGGGATCCCCACGCCGTTTTTTTCCCATTTTGGTGTGGAGTTCCCCCTCTAAATTCTCAGAGCACAAGTCGCACCACAAGTCGGGTTATCATCCTGATCCGATGGAGTTTGGCTTCAATTTGTTAGTGTATTTAAATCTGCTAATATATCTAACACTCCCCTTCCCCCAGACTGACAATACTGCTGTCTGCTGTGTCCCCTGTGCTCGGAGCTGGCCCAAGACATTGTGCTGCCTAGGTCCAAGAATGAAATGCTGCCCCCACCCCACTAAAAAAAAATCACGCCCACCAAAAGGCCCCCACATCCATTATTTTATATCATGATGTAGTCATTTTTCTCCTTCACTGATGTGCGCTGACAAGGCTGCACTGATGGGCACTGATAGGCTGCACTGATGGGTACTGATAGGCTGCATTAATGGGCACTAATATGGTGGCACTTATGGGCACTGATAGGTGGCACTGATAGGTGGCACTGATGAGGCAGCAATGGTGGGCACTGATCAGTAGGCACTAACGAGGCTGCACTGATGGGTGGAACTATTGGTCACTGATATGTGGCACTGATAGGCAGCACGGAGAGGTGGCACTGGTGGGCACTGATAGGGGGCACTGATAGACAGCACTGATGATGAGGCACTGATTGGCAGCACTGATGGGCACTGATAGGTGGCACTGGTGGGCACTGATAAGAACTACTGATGAGCACTGATAGATGGCACTGGTGGGCACTGATTAGTAGACTGGAGGTTACTAAGGGGGCCTGATGTCCCTCTAACACAGGAGTGGGGAACCTTTTTTCTGCCAAGGGCCATTTGGGTATTTATAAAATAATTCGGGGGCCGTACAAAGTTATCAACATAAAATGTGCCTGTGATATTTGGTCAAAAATTTAATTAACTCACCCCTAATGTGATAGCTGCAACTGCTTCTCTTTGGTGAGGTGTGTGATGTTAGCTGGTATTGATGATGTTGCTACTTGCAACTGGTTTTCCAGGTTTGCGTCGGTCAGTCTGGAGCGCAGTCGACTTTGTGGTGGTAAGTTTTGAAAAGAACTGCTGGCGGGTATAGCTGGCTGGTACTGCTGGTGGGTACAGCTGGCTGGTACTGCTGTGGGTACTGCTGGCTCAGGCTGGTACTGCTGGCTTGTACTGTGCTGTGGGTACTGCTGGCTGGTACTGCTGGCTCAGGCTGGTACTGCTGTGGGTATTGCTGATTCAGGCTGGTAATGTGCTGTAGGTACTGCCTGGGGTACTACTGGCTCAGGCTGGTACTGCTGGCTGGTACTGTGCTGTGGATACTGCTGGCTGGTACTGCTGGCTAGTACTGCTGGCTGGTACTGCTGGCTCAGGCTGGTACTGCTGGCTGGTATTGCTGTGGGTACTGCTGGCTGGTACTGTGCTGTAGGTACTGCTGGCTGGTACTGTTGTGGGCAATGCTGACTCTGGCTGGTGCTGCTGTGGGTACTGCTGGCTCTGCTGTGGGTACTGCTGGCTCTGGCTGGTACTGCTGTGGGTACTGCTGGCTCTGCCTTATACTGCTGTGAGTACTGCTGGCTCTAGCTGGTACTGCTGTGAGTACTGCTGGCTCTGGCTGGTACTGCTGTGAGTACTGCTGGCTCTGGCTGGTACTTCTGTCTCTGGCTGGTACTGCTGGCTCTGGCTGGTACTGCTGTGTGTGCTGCTGGCGGGAAATGCTGGCTAGCAGCGGTGCCGCGCTGGAGGAAGAGGCGATGTTTCCTGTATTGGTCACAGGTGGAGTTCATTTAATATCACTCCGCCTGTGACTCATTCAGACTGGCAGAACGGAGCCGGAACTATACAGGAAGAATTGGCTCTGTTCTGACAGATCAGCTGAGAGACACAGACTCCGCTAAATGGGGGGCCGGACCAAATGACTTCGAGGGCCGCATACGGTCCCCGGTACGTAGGTTCCCCACCCGTGTTCTAACAGAAGCCGGCTTTCTTCTTTTCTTCACGCTGACAGTGTGAGGGAAATAAAAAAAGCCGATAACTGGCTTCTGTTTACTTCCGCGATCAGCTGTCTTTGGCTGACAGCTGATCACATGGAAAAGGGCCCGCTGTGATAGGCCCTTTATCCCGATCTGTGATCAGCCGAGTCCTAAGGACTCGGCAATCACAGAGCTTGCCACCCGCATGCCCCAGGGGGAGCATGGGCAGCACGAGAACAAGAGGACTTTCATGGATGCCCTCCCAGCATTTTAAGCCTGCGCTGTAGCCGTCTTTCGGCTATAGCCTGGGCGCCAAGTGGTTAAAGACCTGCCTCTGCCGCCCTTCTTAATGTAATAAAAAGTGTGTGACTCCCGCACTATCAAAATGGGAGAAGGGGTGATAGCCTGAGTATAAAGTTCTGCCTGGGTCCAAAAGACCCAGTGGGACCCAATGTAGGGCAGGCCCTGCCTGTGCTCTTTCATCCAGAGTGGAGGCGCTCAAATACTAGAGGTGTGTTATTGGCCAGTTCATCAGATGAAAACAAAGGGAAAAAAAATCTTATAAGTATAACTAAAGAAAGGCAAGACTGTTTTTAGTTTTGGATAGAGTGGAGATGGATTAGGCTCCTTGTCAGGTTTTTATTTCTGCCCCATTATGGAGATTCACACTCACTGTTTTGTCTACCATTATCATTGAAAGTGAAAGTAAAAGAAAAAACCACATTTTGGGTTGTCCCCACAAAAGTAAAAGAGGGGAAATCTTCCAATGGGGACACTAGTTCTGGTGACCAGGGGGTCCCCAAGAAATTCATTTTATTTGCAGGGATTTCTTCTCACTTTCTGTTTGGCTTTGTGACAGGAAGTGAAGGAAAATCTCTGTAATGGGACACAAATGGCAAAAAAAAATCTGACAGAGGTTATAATCCTTACTCTATCCAAAATGAAAAAAGTATGTAAAGGTAGGCCAACAAGGAGGTTCAATGGTTGAGGTGAGAGATAATAGGGGAGTCAATTTGTAGCTTTGTGGTGTTTGTTGGTTTATTTTAGAGATGTTACGGAGGATGAGGTGGCAAGATTTGTCAAGTGATTGGATGTGTATGTCCAGGGCCGATCCTAGGGTAACAGACGCCTGGGTGCAGAAATATTTATGGCGCCCCCCGTGTGGGCGTGGTCATCTTACTAACTCCTCCCCATTCCTAATGGGACCTGGAGGGGGTCTCTCCAAGGAACACAGAGAGGGCCTCTGTTAGAGAGTCTGTTAGAAAGAGCCTCCACCAGGCCCCATTAGAGACTACAATGGGGTTGTATCATTGGACCTGGAGGGGGGTCTCTCGAACAGAGGTCATCTCTGTGTGCATTTTAAAGTCTATGTTAGAAAGACCCCCCACCAGGCCCCATTAGAGACTACAACAGAGTCTAATGGGACCTGGAGGGGGGTTTATCTTACAGAGGCCCTCTCTGTGCCTATTGGAGAGTCTCTGATAGAAAGAATCCCCTCCATCCCCGATGAGAGACTACATTAGAGTGTCACCAAACAATAAAAAAATGGTATGTTGGGCTCTGTGGTGTGTTGGGCTCTGTGGTGTGCTGGGCTCTGTGGTGTAAAGCTCTTGTGTGATATCTCAGCGGGGCTGCGGCTGACACTGTTAGAACGGCCCCTCCATAGTCCCGGCTCACAGGCGGAGTGATATCAAATGCACTCCGCCTGTGAGAGGAGGAGCCGTACAGAGAAAGCAGGAGGCTGCAGTAGAGAGCAAAGCCGCTGCTTCCTCTGTATGGCTCCTCCTCTCCAGGGCTGGTGCAAGGATTTTTGGCACCCTAGGCAAAATAAAAATTGCTGCCCCCCCCCTATATGCTCGTGAATGTGCGGCACAATGCGCATTATTAGTACACATACACTTCCATAAGCCTAAAACGTTTTACTATGCATTAAACTTCAGTCTAAGTTACAGTCAGGCTCAGTTTCCACTAGTGCGGCTAAGAGGTCATGCTACTTCTAGCGCGACTTCGTAGCTTAAGTTGTTTGCGGCTTTCAGTGAGACTTGTCCCTCATTATAGAGGGAAGTCGCACTGAAGACGGCTCAAAAGTAGTGCATGATCTACTTTTGAAGTCGCCGCAACTCAAGACGCGGCAGTGGAAACGGGCCCCATTGAAAACAATGGCTTTTGACTTGCTGTGCGACTTGACATGTGTCAAGTCGCACTAGTGGAAACCGAGCCTTAGACCATGTAATGTAGTACACTACACATACACTTCCATAATGGGTAGTATACGGACAGGCTAGGTAGGGTAGTATACGGACAGGCTAGGTAGGGTAGTATACGGACAGGCTAGGTAGGGTAGTATACGGACAGGCTAGGGTAGTATATGACAGTGGGATCAGTGGCAGTGCTGGTGGGGGATGGGGAAGGGACTTCTTTTCCATGTTGCTCATGAGTAGGGTAGCCCATTGAAATGAATGGGCAGCCCTACATGTGATGCATAAAAACCACACCTGCGCTTGTGTGCAAAAAAAAAGCTAAACTGTGTAAATTCAAAATAACAGATTTTCTCCAAATATGTAGTGTTCATAGAATTGCACTACCATGTAAATGGCCATGAACACTGTGCTCTGCTCTGTTTATTGAGGACAGTTAACTTGTATTGAGTGGTTAGGTAATGTGAGGAATTAGACTTTGATAACAGAGGGTTAATGGAATGGTCATAAATTTTCTTCACATTATCTGGACATACACAGAGTGTGTGTGGGGGGGGGGGGGGGTGTATGTAGTAATAGCTCTATCATTCTCATCTCCCTGCAATCAAATCCTCCTGATTAGTGCTGATGTAAAACGGACAGCTTATCTCCCTAAATTTACTTTTCTTAGAACATCAGCTCACCCCATACTTGCACAGTGTCAGCAGAACCCACCTCCAGGTTCTCTGAGCAGACACTGAGATGGAGGGAATCTAAGAAAATCAGGGAACAGATAGAATGTACAGGAGATTTCTGGGGAAGATAGAAAAAGAGTTTGAGAGCTGTAGTGGGACAGTCACTGCTGTGGGCAAGTATGTAATGTGCATGAGATGATAAGTGTGTGCACGCCTATGAGTACTCACTTTGGCTCCGTGGTGTCTGACACTAGCAGCAGTGACACCTCTGCCGAGATCAGCTCCAGCCCTCCACATTCAGCCCTCACGAGTCAGCTGACCTTTAGTCTCCGCCCCCCGGCCAGGCTCCAAAGACAGCCCATCTGCTGATGCTGCTTTGTGTCCCAGCTCACTGGGATGCACCATCTGCCCGCCTGGACGGGGGGGAGACATGGAGCTTGTCGGTCCAGAAGTCCCCTTTCCTTCTGCTGTCCCTAACCCCAGACAATGAGGAGGGGGCACCTCCGGCGCCCCTGACTTATGTGCACTAATAGAAGCGGCCCTGCACACAAAACTGCTAGAAAAAAATGTGGGTGTCAATTTGCCTCCCCCACTGTCGCCCCTCCCCTCAGCTCACAACTACAAAGGATATAGCAGGCAGCTCCGAGGCTGCAGTGAGAGACTTGCGGTCGGGAGAGGATAGTGCGCCCCCCACCAGGCGGCGCCTGGGCGCACTGCACCCTAAGAACCCGCCTGGGATCGTCCCTGTGTATGTCAGTCCAGAATGACATCTAGCACCCTGGCATCTGGGGGGAGCGACTGATAGTTGTACCATTTCCATAGCTCCCAACTGTCCCTGATTTCGAGGGACTATCCCTGATTTGAAACTATGTCCCTCTGTTCCTCTTTCCTGCTCATCTGTCCCTGATTTTGGTCTGATCTATATAGTTATATATAAAATTCACTATTTATCTTTCAAAAAGTGTTTCCCAGTGCTAAACCTTTCATCCAATTTCTAAATGGTTGCATTTGTAAATGTCAAACGTCAATATACAGGAATAATAGTCTTAAAAAAAGCATTGTATAATTCTCCTTTAGGGGGGCGTGACAGGGGGTGTGTCTTATGCCTACATAGTTTTTCTAATAGGTTTCCCTTGTTCCCATTTCAAAAATGTGGGAGGTTTGACCATTCCTCTCACTGAAATAGTTGGGAAGGGGCACAGGGGGTGAGGAATTATGAGCCCAGTTTTGGAAAGATTGACTTTAACCACTTATCGCAAAGTGACGTAGGGCTACGTCGGCAAACTTTGAGGTAGTATACCGGGATGATGCCTCTAGCTAGAGACACCATCCCGGTGGTTTAGAGCCAACAGTCGGCTTTCCGTCGGTAACGACCGATGCGGCTCGGGAGCCGCTCGATCGTTCCCCGGGTGAGCGGGAGGGGACGTCCCCCCCCCTCCCGCCACCTTCCGTGACTTTGCTCGGGGCTCCCGTCCCACCAGGAGCCCCGAGCACCCAGCCGGCACGTCCGCCGGCTGGATGGAGTCCCGATCAATGCCGGAAACGGCTTTGATCGGGTCTCCGATGACGTAACCCGGAGGCGGCGTCCATGACGTCACTTCCGGGTTACTGTGCTGCAAAAGGCGGCAAATTTAAAAAATGGCTGTATGCAAAAACGCCATTTTCATGTAGTGGAGGGGTCGAGGGTCTTTTAGACCCTCGATCCCTCCATAAAGAGTACACTGCATTCTGGTGTCACAAGGGATGTTTTCATTGCTTGTGACAGCAATAAAAGTGATCAAATTTTAATTTTTTTTTAGAAACTGTAATAAAGTTAAAAAAAAAAATAAATAGGAAAAAAAATAAAAAAAATTTAGCCGCCCCCGTCACCGTTAGCTCACACAAAAAAAAAAACGTACACGGAAGTCGAGCCGCAAATGAAATCGCTGTTCAAACCACACATGTGAGGTATCGCCGCGATCGCCAGAGCGTGGGCAATAATTAAAAAAAAAGAGCTACACTCTAACTCTAAACTGGTAACCGTTAAAAATTTTTATAGCGTCGCCTATTGAGATCTCTATTGACCGAAGTTTGTCGCCATCCCACGGGGGCAATTTTAAACTGTAACATGTTGGGTATCTATTTACTCGGCGTGACATCATCTTTCACAATATACAAAAAAATGGGCTAACTTTACTGTTTAGTATTTTTTAAATGCAGTGAAATGTGATTTCCAAAAAATGGCGTTTTAAAGACCGCTGCGCAAATACTGCGTGACAAAAAATATTGCAATGACCGACATTTTATTCTCCAGAGTCTTTGCTAAAAAAATATATATAATGTTTGGGGGTTCTAAGTAGTTTTCTAGGAAAAGATACTGGTTTTAACTTGCAAACAAAAAGTGTCCGAAATAGGCCTGGGGCTTAAGTGGTTAACCGGTTGCCGACCGCCGCAAGTACATAAACTGCGGCGGTCAGCCCCAATCCAGGCAAAGTGACGTACCGGTACGTCACTAACCTGTCACTTCCTTGTGAGCCGCAGAGGCGCGCGCCCGCCCCGGCTCGTTCCCTGGGAAGTCGGTGCATGTGACCAGCGGACCCGATGTCCGCCGGTCACTCGTGATCGTCCGCCGTGAAGGGAGAAAGGCAGGCGGCTAATGTAAACAAGCCGCTTGTCATTCTCCCCTGTGTAGGAATGATCACTGTTCCTACACCTCAAGCCATGTCCAATCACAGTAAGAAGCACGCCCCTAGGGACACACTTAACCTGTCCTTCCCCAATAAAGTTAACCCCTTCCCTGCCAGTGTCATTTTGCAGTAACAGTGCATATGTATAGCACTGATTACTGCAGTAATGTCACTGGTAACCCCAAAAGTGTTAAAAATGTCAGTCAAGGGTCCGATCTGTCAGCCCCAATGTCACAGTCCCGCAAAAGAAATCGCAGATCGCCGCCATTACGCGTTAAAAAAAAAAACACCAAAAATGACAGAAATCTTTCCCTTTGTTAGTAAACACAATAACTTTTGCGCAAACCAATCAAAAATACGCTTTTTGTGATTTTTTTTACCAAACATGTAGCAGAAAACAAATTGGCCAAAAATGTAAAAAAATTTTGATTTTTACATTTTTTTGGGGGAATTTCATATAAAAAAATGTGAAAAATATTGTTATTTTTGCAAAATTGACGCTCTTTTTTTGTTTATAGCGCAAAAAGTAAAAATCGCACAGGTAATCAAAAGAAAGCTCTGTTTGTGGGAAAAAAAGGATGTCAAATTCGTTTAGGTACAGCGTCGCACGACCGCGCAATTGTCCGTTAAAGTGACGCAGTGCCGAATCGCAAAAAAAGCCCTGGTCAGGAAGGGGGTAAAATCTTCCGGGGCTTAAGTGGTTAAGGAAGTGGTGAGACATCCAGACTGATATGTTCATTAATAAATTATTGGAGACTGATGGGGTGAACTGAGGGGTAGAAAGATACAGTTGCGTGTCATCAGTATAGAAAATATTTTGGAAATAGTTGAAAAGGTGATTCCCCATTCCTGTAACCACTATAGGGGAACTTCTCCAGGAACTTACAGCTGCACTGAGAAGTAGGGAGGGGTCCATTGGCATAAGGCCTGAAGCAGGTATGCAGAGGGCCATCAGCAGGTATCAGCTAAGCCTGGATGGGTCCCCCAATGCTCTTTCCTTGAAAGGGCAGCTTATCATTGGCACCCTGGCGGCCCTTTGCCAGGGTCACTACCTTGTGCCCTGTGCCAGGTCCTACCCCATGTCCATGCAAGAATGGATTAAAGAACAGTTGCGCTTCCCCACTACACAATGGTCCATTTTTCTTTCAAGTACAAGGACACATTGCACATGTAATATAAAAACAAGCCATAGAAAATAAAACACGACAAGTAAGTATTCAAAATATTTCGTTTTAGTGTCGCTTTTCCTGCAACTTTTTAGTTGGTGACTGGCTCTCTTTATGGAGAGGTGGAAGATCCACAGAGATTTGTAAGTGGAGCAGACAATTGGGGTGCTATTAGTATTTCATTTAGTATAAGTAAACATAACTGCAGTCACAGAAGAAGATACCTTGCTATAAACCATGCTTTAGCTTGGTTCATGGGTTAGAAAACCATTGCCGCAGAGTGCCATCTTAAGAGCATTATAGGCCCCCGGGCAATGCAGTGCACTGGGGCCCCGCCTACACAATCGCCCACGAGAATAAAAATGCAAATTATCGATAAGGCAATATTTATTGGTACAGCAATGCCAGGCTAATGACAGCTTCCAAGTTCAGTGGCTGGGTCAGGTGAACACCCACACAAGGACGGGAGTAAGACTCGACTGTCCTGTGTGTGCCCATTCCCGTGGAGGTGGACAGGCATTCCTGCAGTTGTGGGCTCCCCCTCCACGACCCAAGTGGCCTGACAGTAGCGCAGGACAGACAGGCACTTGCCACCTGCTAAGTTCGGTGGTGGGATGCACACGGGAATCCGGAATAATGCTTGGCTGGGGCTGGGTAGGTGGGGCCCCCCAGGCAAGTGGGGCCCGGGGCAACTTCCCAGCATACCCATTCGGTAAGATGGCCCTGCCCCCGCCCCCCAAATTCTCCTGATATGGATTTCCATGTCTGCTCTGTGTCTCTATTTCCCTTCCTGCTGGGTTTCCGATGGTGGATTTTGTTCCCGCTTGTATGGTAGCTGCTCTTCTACCCCAATTTATGGAGTTCTGGGTGGTATTATCCTACCATGCAGGGCATGTATAGAGGTTCCCCTTTATTCTTGAAGATGAAAAACCCCTTTAAAGAAAAGAAGACTCATGCTTTTACTCACATCAGGGACTTTACATAAATGAAGTAAGTCAAAGACAGACAAAGCAGGATGCATAGGAAGATCTTCCTTCTGTTAACCTTTAAAAAGAAACAGAAATTTCATGTCAGACTTTTTGCTGTTATTCCATTAACTCCAGAACAAATATAACATATGCCAACATGTCTCAGTAGACACTAGAAAGCCTCAAACCCAACCTCAGCCCAATTTTTTTTAAATAGTTCTTGATGGATTGAGGAAAGAATAGAATCTCTGGTAGGGTTTAATTTGTAGTCTGTGTCCTGATTAGGTCTCTTTCACATGGGCAGTCAGGAAGCAACATTTTTAGCATCCCCCCCCCCCCCAAAAAACTGCCCTCTTACAAGTGGAGATGGCAGGCCAAGGGGGCCTGTAGACATGCTGTGTGGCCAAGGCAAATTTGTAATTCAATCTGCCAAGTTTGACAGCAATGCCACCTGTCAAACATGCCCTTTAAGGTCAATAAGACCATGCAACAACCTATGAGCCAATGCTTGACTCGTGGTTGCAACATGTTATTTAAATTTTTTAAAAGAATCAGCTCCTCAAAAAAACACATTCAGGTGACAGCATTGCCTTCTGAGTACCGAGAAGTGGTGGCTCTACCTCCTTCCACCACAGATCGATTTTCAGAGGGTGGTAGAGACAGCTGCCCATGTGAAAGGGATCTTATGGAGCTTTACCCTCCCTTCTCATTGCTACAGGAAATTATCGGTATGTTAAAACTCTCCCGTTTTCAGACACAGACACAAACTGCTAAAGAAAAAACACATTTCTTTGTATATCGGAGAAGGGTTAGAGCCTCCATCATGTTATTACAACTTAAAGCCTAAATGTACATAAGACAGAAAAGGCATATCATGTTTCATAATAAATTTGAATATAGGAATATATTTCCTAACAGGACCTGAAATCAAAATGAAATGAAGATACTGAAAACCAGAAGAATATCTACAATAGAAGAATAGCTCTGAGGAAGAGGCTGAGCCTCGAAACGCGTCAACCGTCATCTTATCGGATTATGGACTAACATATGGACTATTCCTGACACTGGAGCAACTGAGCTTGATATGATCATTTTTCACCTGTGTTTGTGAGTAGCCATTTTATATGTTGCGTGAATAAAGCCTATTGAGGATAATGCGCTAGGTCGGTGCGCCCTTTCTTTGTTTCTGTTTGCCTTGAATATCTACAATAGTAGTGTTAAAGAATAACAAAATGTTTTATTTAAATTTAAAATGTATATTATATTTAATAAAAACACCCTTACTGAAGTAGACATTGCTAATCCAGTGATCTCCACTTGCTTCCGAGTCCTGCTGGAGAGGCTGCCCTGATGCATTCTGAACAGAGGAGTCTCAGCACAGGCGACATTCAAAGAATGCTTTGCCTTTTCCAAATGAATACAAAGCATTTTCTGATTGGACAAGGTGGAGAACCGGAGCGGTGATGTCATGCTCTCCACCTCGTCCAATCAGAGAATACTTTGCCATACCGAGCGGCCAACCTCTTGTGTTTAGAATACAGCAGGGCATTCAGCACGGGACCCAAAAGTAAGTAGAGATCACTGAAGTAGTAATGTCTACTTCAGTGATTTTTAGTTTCCAGGGGCTTCTACCAGGTATGGTGTATGCATTATTACCTTGGTCCAAGCTAGACCAATGTAGGTATGTATGTAGCACCCTCTACTGTGCTAGATGTATATAGATTTGTTAAGATAGGAAATTGGTCTGGCTGAGAGCCAGGCCTGGGTCAGGGTTGAGTGACTCAGGGAGGCTGGTTGACTCGGTAATCAGCATCTCTGGTGCCTCCCCCGTTTTCTAGAATCTTAACGTTTGAAAGTATAATTTTTTTTCTTTAAAAATAACAAACATGTAATACCTACCTACTCTGTGCAGTGGTTTTGCACAGAGCAGCCCGGATCCTCCTCTTCTCGGGTCCCTCTTCAGTGCTCCTGGCAACTCCCTCCTGTTAAGTGCCCCCACAGCAAGCAGCTTGCTATGGGCACCCCCAAGCCAAATGGCAGCTCCGTGTGTCCATTCACACATGGAGCAATAGTTCGGCCCCCCTCTCTCTCTCTTGATTGGCTAACTGACCTTGATTGACAGCAGCGGGAGCTAATGGTACCACTACTGGGTCACAACCATTCAGGAGGGAGAGCCCCAGATGGGCGAGGCAGTCCTGCACATCATTGGATAGAGATGGGGCTCAGGTAAGTATTAGGGGGGCTGCTGCACATAGAAAGCGTTTCATCTTAATGCATAGAATGCATTAAGATAAAAAAACTTCTGACTTTACAACCACTTTAAAGAAGCTTCCAGAAGTGGTGGTTGGAACTAAGAGGAGCTGCTTGGCATATTTATGAGGTCTTTCTTGACCAATCCCCAGCAAAAAAGAGCTGGAAAGGGGTAGGCACCTCATAATTAGACATGAGTCATGCCAGCAGGGGCAGTTGGGTGGAAGATTGGAGATGAAGTGCTGAGGAGGCTGTCAGTGGCCATTGAGGGCGCTCCCTAGTCGGGGGGGGGGGGTGTGACTTCAGGCCTGGGTCTCGGGTGCTGGAGGGACCCTCTACAACCCATGGAGGAATCCTTTCTTGGTGGCAGGGGAGCAAGTAGGAGGACAGAAGGAGCAGGTCAGCACGTCCGGGAGATCTCCTGAAAAATCAGACAGGTGGGCTGGTGAGCCTGGGAGGACAGTGGAGAGAGTGTCAGTCTGAGAGGACTGTGCGGAGAAGTTAGCCAGGAGGGCTGTGAAAGGGGGCAGCTTTAGCCAGATGGGCTGCCGTAGCTGAAGGGGTGGTGCTGGGATCAGTGACCACGGAAGGAAGTTCTGGAAATGCGTTTGCTGTGTCACCCATCTCCATGTATAGGATCTGCGAGTCCCTGCCTGTGATGTCAGGGATGGGCGGGACTGCTACCCATACCCGCCCCCTTTGTCGAGCAACATGTGCATAGAGAAAGAGGAATCCATACATTGCCTGCCAGGGAAAAGGTGCCAAGGCAGGGTTTTTAGCCTTCTGTAGTTGAAAGTGAAAGCAGAGCAGCTCTCCCACAGCTCCTTCAACACCCTCCCTGATCTCCTATCTATTGGGGGAGTTCAGGAGCTGAATATGAGTGTAAGAAAGGAAGCTGTGGCAGCCAGAAACAAAAAGGTGCTTTTAGAAAGGTATTCATGTGGAAGATGGTGGAGCTTTGGGGAAGGGGGGATGGGAAGATGAGGGGAGAGGAGAGGTGTTTGTGTGTGTTGCAGAGGTTGTAGCAGCTGAGGAGAGGTGCATTATTGAGATGTAGATGGATGAATGGACTCTGCACCAAGTGCTCTCTTGAACCCTGTGCATAACATACTCCAGAACCCTTCCCTCTGTATGTAATGCGCTCCAGAACCCACCTTCCTGTACATACTACACTCCAGAACCCACCTTCCTGTACATACTGCACTCCAGAACCCACATTCTTGTACATAACACACTACAGAACCCACCATCCTGTACATACTGCACTCTAAGAACCCACCTTCCTGTACATAACGCTCTCCAGAACCCACCTTCCTGTACATAACGCCCTCTAGAACCCAGTACATAACGCACTCCAGAACCCACCTTTCTGTACATAACGCACTCCAGATCCCAGTAAATAATGCACTCCAGAACCCACCTTCCTGTACATAACGCTCTCCAGAACCCACCTTCCTGTACATAATGCACTCCAGAACCCAGTACATAACGTACTCCTGAACCCACCTTCCTGTACATAACACACTCCAGAACCCTGTGCATAACGCACTACAGAACCCTGTGCATAACATACTCCAGAACCCAGTACATAACACACTCCTACACCCTGTGCATAACGTACTCCAGAACCCAGTACATAATGTACTCCAGAACCCAGTACATAATGTACTCCAGAACCCAGTACATAACACACTCCAGAACCCAGTACATAACACACTCCAGAACCCAGTACATATTGCACTCCAGAAACCACCTTCCTGTACATAGTGCACTCCAGAACCCAGTACATACTCCAGAACCCAGTACATAACGCACTCCAGAACCCACCTTCCTGTAAATAATGCATTCCAGAACCCTGCACTCTTTAGCACTCTACTGAACCCTGCACCATGTGCATAATGCAATCCAGAACCATACACTCTGTATCTGGCACTCTCCTGAACCCTTTACTCTGTGCATAACGCACTCCAGGACCATGCTCCCTGTGCAAAATGCACTCCAGAAACCTGCAGTCTGTACCTAGTGCACTATGTATGTAAAACACACCATAAACTTACTCCCTGTGCATATCGGACTCCAGAACTCTGCACTTCTGAGCCCTGTACTCTGTATGTAAGGCATTCCTGAACCCTGTACTCTGTAAAGGCATTCCTGAGCCCTTACTCTTTACATAAGGCATTCCTGAGCCCTGTACTCTGTATGTAAGGCATTCCTGAACCCTGTACTCTGTACATAGCGCATTCCTGAACCCTGTACATAGCGCATTCCTGAACCCTGCAAAATTAAAGGAACACTTTTTAATCAGAGTATAGCATCAAGTCAATTAAACTCCTGGGATATTGATATGATCAGTTAAGTGGCAGAGGGGATTGTTAATCAGTTTTAGCTGCTTTGGTGTTAATGAAATTAACAACAGGTGCACTAGATGGGCAGCAATTGGACGACCTCCAAAATAGGAATGGTTTTTACAGGTGGAGGCCACTGACTTTTTCCCCTACTCTTTTTTTTTTTTTCCAAATACTCATCTTTTCTGATTGTTTTTCACTTGTTTTGCATTTGGCTAGGTTCAGTGTCACTACTGGTAGGATGAGGCGATACCGCGACCTTATAGAGATTGCATATCAATACGTGCCATTGCCAGAAGGTTTGCTGTGTCACCCAGTACAGTCTCAAGAGCACGAAGGAGACTCCAGGAAACAGGCAGTTACTCTGGGAGAGCTGGACAGGGCCTTAGAAGGTCCTTAACCAATCAACAGGACAGGTATCTGCTCCTTTGTGCAAGGAGGAACAGGATGAGCACTGCCAGAGCCCTACAAAATGACCCCCAGCAGGCCACTGGGGTGAATGTCTCTGACCATACAATCAGAAACAGACTTCATGAGGGTGGCCTGAGAGCCCGACGTCCTCTAGTGGGCTCTGTGCTCACTGCCTGGCACTGTGGAGCTCAATTAGCATTTGCCATTGAACACCAGAATTGTTACGTCTGCCACTGGCGCCCTGTGCTTTTCACAGATGAGAGCAGGTTCACCCTGAGCACGTGACAGAAGTGAAAGGGTCTGGAGAAGCTGTGAAAAACATTTTGCTGGCTGTTCAACATGACCGGTTTGGTGGTGGGTCAGTGATGGTCTGGGTAGGCATATCCATGGACGAACGCACATAACTCTACAGGCTAGACAATGGCACCCTCACTGCCATTAGGTATCGAGATTAAATCCTTGGACCCATTGTCAGACCCTATGCTGGTGCAGTGGGTTCTGGGTTCCTCCTGGTGCACGACAATGCCTGGCCTCATAAGGTGAGAGTATGCAGCCAGTTCCCGGAGGATGAAGGAATTAATACCATTGAAGGGCCCCACCCTCGTCTGACCTAAATCCAATAGAACACCACTGGGACATTATGTTTCGGTCCATCTCATGCCGCCAGGTTGCACCTCAGTCTGTTCAGGAGCTCAGTGATGCCCTGGTCCAGATCTGGGAGGAATTACCCCAGGACACCATCCGTCGTCTCATTAGAAGCATAGCCTGACGTTGTCAGGCATGCATACAAGCACGTGGGGGCCATACAAACTACTGAGTACCATTTTGGGTTGCTGCAATAAAATTTCAGTGAAATGGACTAGCCTGATGCATCATTTTTTCACTTAGATTTTTGTGGTGTCTTTGAATTCAGCCCTCTGTAGGGTGATCATTTTAATTTCCATCAAACGATGTGCCATCCTTTCCTTCCTAACACATTACCCAGTGCATACCAGTATAGATATCCAGCATCATATTTTTCCACATTGAGATCTGATGTGTTTTCAAAGTGTTCCTTTAATTTTTTTGAGCAGTATATATGTTCAAATATATGCAGCACAACACTTTATAACTACGTTAAGGCCTAGTTATGTATTCTCTGAAAGCAGGTCTCACACAATAAAAACCAAGGCCATTTTGTAAGATCATAGGCTGAATTAAAACACCCTCTCATGAAAGTGTCAAAAGATGTCATAATGAAGGTTGTGTTTGTCATAATCAGTGCACATTGGTAGAGTAAAAAACCTCTTGCAAGTAATACTTTGTACAATAAAATAAATACTCGCGCTATGGTGAAATTAAAGTGAAATCAGTGAAGAAATTAATATCTGCAGCAGCTGCGCACAAAGTGTTGATCACTTGTAAACATGAAAAAATAAACAAACAGCCCTAGCATCATATAGAAATATAAAATGTACAAAAGTCCAAAACTGATAAAATTCACTCCGTGATGCGACACACACCCCCCTTTGTGTCCCTCCTTACCATAGGTGTGCGCAGCCTATTGCATTAGGGTGTGCACTCCAAAGTTTAAATACACATGCATGTGTTTGCCTACATGTATATGGCCCCGGTACATTACTCTCCCTGCTGGCAAAGTTAAATATGGCAGAGCAAGTCCGAGGGAGATCTTTCCCATCTCCTCACTGGCAAACAGAGCGATAATGTTAATGTGCCCTAGGTGATTAGGGTGTGCCCAGGCACACCCGGCACACCCTGTGCGCACGCCTATGCTCCTTACCAGAACCAATGGACCCCCGGATTTTCAGTGTGGGAGTCAAACAGGCTTAGCTTATTTAAGACTGATGGGTCACATGGAACGGATCAAGGACTCCCCAGTAGCCTCTTAGATGTTTCAAATAGTCCTCAAGTGCAGAACAAAGAGAAGGAGCCAACAGTGAAGTACTGTAGGGTTGCAGTTTCATTGCGCAGTAAAAACATACTTACAGGACAGTAGATAAAATGAGCATGTAAACGGCAAAGATGTTTCCACGAACGCCATAACCACCATGCGTTCCACGGCAACCAGAAGTGACTTAGTTAAAACTCGGAACCGGAAATTACGTCAACGTGTTTCACCCTCCCACAGGTCAAGGATCTTGATGATGCCCTGTGGGAGGGCGAAACACGTTGACGTAATTTCCGATTCCGAGTTATCGCTCTCACTCTCTCATACTGGCCACTGGAAGACAAACATGGCACCTCGTGGCAAATAACTCAATGAGGATCTCTGAGGATCTGAAAAAAAGAATTGTTGCTCTACATACAGATGGCCTAGGCTATAAGAAGATTGCCAAGACCCTGAAACTGAGCTGCAGCATGGTGGCCAAGACCATACAGCGGTTTACCAGGACAGGTTCCACTCAGAACAGGTCTTGCCATGGTTGACACAAAGAAGTTGAGTGCACATGCTCAGCGTAATATCCAGAGGTTGGCTTTGGGAAATAAATGTATGAGTGCTGCCAGCATTGCTGCAGAAGTTGAAGGGATGGGGGGTCAGCCTGTCAGTGCTCAGACCATACGCTGCACACTGCATCAAATTGGTCTGCATGGCTGTCGTCCCAGAAGTTAGCCTCTTCTAAAGATGATGCACGAGAAAGCCCACAAACAGTTTGCTGAAGACAAGCAGACTAATGCCCCGTATACACGTGCAGATTATCTGAAGACTTTTGTCTGCAGACTTACCAAAACCATATAATATGAGGTCAAACCTAAACACTTTCAATTTGTATGCAATCCGGCAGGCCCTTGCACTAGATAGAAAAGGTAAGTCTGCAGACAAAAGTCTTCAGATAATCTGCACGTGTGTACGGGGCATAAGGCTGGCCATACACTATACAATTTTCTTGTTCAACTTTCCTTTAGATTTACCAAAACCATGTAATATAGGGTCAAACCTAAACACTTTCAATTTATATGCAGTCAGGCAGGCCCTTGCACTACATAGTTTAAGGTAAATCTAAAGGAAATGGAATAAGAAAATTGTATAGTGTATGGCCAGCCTAAGGACATGGATTACTGGAACCATTTCCTGTGGTCTGATGAGACCAAGATAAAGTCCCATCAGGAATGACCTTTCATGGCATTGATAAAGTAGAACCACATTGGATGGGTGGAAATATGACCCAGAAAATATCCAGAAACTAAACAGAATGGATTTACAAAATAAACACGGTTCAACCTAGAGGTATGAATGTAGACATTGACTTGAACTGTTTCATTTTGAATTATTAGGTTTATGCATTACTTTTTTATAATTTTAGATTTTTTATCATTTTAGATTTTTCACATATATATTTTATGTGAATTTTATATAAATATGGTACAGTTATATGCATTATGTGTGATTTTTATCACATACGCTATATGTATTATGCATTTTTCCAATACTAAACAATCATATTGGGAACCTGAACGACCACCTAATATTATCCCCTTTTTCACAATCAATATACATAATTTCAATAATTTTAATATATTTTTTAATATGTGTTTATGTACATTTAATCATACATCATTTATGGATTATATACTTTTGTGTAATATTTTTATGTATTATTATTTATATATTATATACCAGCTTCCAATCCTGTTCACTAGCACTTTTTGCCCAAAACTAGGGGTTGGTTATAACAGATTAGGCACAATATTACCACTGGTAAACTAATGGATTGTAAGGGTCTAATAACTTAGTGGCTAATTACAAAACACCCACTAGATGGCACTATGCGCTTTAGAGAGAGGCCAATAAGAAGCAATGACCATTGAGCCCAAAAGGAACATGATTGAGGAAACCGTCCATCTGGTTGATATATAAATAAGGAAATGACATAGCGTATCACGTGATCCCTGATGACGTCAGCTGCACACTGATGAAATGCGTCGGTTCTCGTGATACGCCATTACGTCACATCTGTCCTGTGGACCGCAGCTGGAACGTGGAACGGTGTTCCTATCGTCTGGCCGATATTCTCCATTTTAAATGTAAGTGATACTTTATTTAATAAAGAAATGCTTTAATACTACACTATGAGCCTCCCTACCTCTTTTGATCATACAGTACATGCTGAGACCCCACACCACCAACGTTTGAGCAAGTGGACCCCAGAGGAATTGTTTTAAGCACACTCCATACCGCACTCTCTACTGAAGGACCACAGCGGGATTCCCCAACGAGAAAACATAGGAAAGACCCCAAAGGGGATCCCCCTAAAGACCAGTTGTGCCTCAGACACCGCGCTCTCTACCGAGGGAACCATAGGTCATCCGGTAAGTGGGCTGTACATGCGTTTGAGGTGAAATATACACACAATCCCACTGGAGCTTGTACCAAGTATTGTCCACTGTCACCTAATTAAGAACAAGAGCACTTTGTAGTTTATTGGATTTCCTCACTGAAGCCTGTATTAAGAATTGTTTATTGTCACCTATTAAGCACAAGAGCACTTTTTCAGCTAATTGGATTATATCTACTCAATTATATATTTTTACTTATATTTATGAATTATGGACTGATCTATTTTGCAGCTATTGCATATTGTGCATAGTCATCTTGAATTCCATTATTCATTTATCTATTTATGTATTTTTCTATTGTCACATTTATTTATGGACATTGGTGATATTTGTATATATTTATCTATTTATTCATTTATGCACACATATTGAAACACATTGGTGATATTCATAGGAGTTTACATATTTTTTATTCACACCAGTATTGGAGCGCTGTCCCTACTGTATTTTATCAAGATAAACT
Source organism: Pelophylax lessonae (assembly GCF_965119305.1). Lineage (NCBI taxonomy): Eukaryota > Metazoa > Chordata > Amphibia > Anura > Ranidae > Pelophylax > Pelophylax lessonae. The sequence continues at coordinate 60,465,439 of NC_138774.1, forward strand.
TATTTGGTTCAGGTGAGGAGTACAAAGACAAGTGTGTCTTGCCTACAGTCAAGCATGGTGGTGGAAGTGTCATGGTCTGGGGCTGCATGAGTGCTGCCAACACTGGGGAGCTACAGTTCAGTGAGGGAACCATGAATGCCAACATGTACTGTGACATACTGAAGCAGATCATTATCCCCTCCCTTCGGGAATACTGCCCTCCAACATGGTGTCTATATCATGTTGGAGGGCAGTATTCCAACATGATATTGACACCAAACACACCTCCAAGACAACCACTGCCTTGCTAAAAAAGCTGAGGGTAAAGGTAATGGACTGGCCTAGCATGTCTCCAGACCTAAACCCTTTTGAGCATCTGTGGGGCATCCTCAAACTGAATGTTGAGGAGCGCAAGGTCTCTAACATCCACCATCCCTATGATGTCGTTGTGGAGGAGTGGAAGAGGACTCCAGTGGCAACCTGTGAAGCTCTGGTGAACTCCATGCCCAAGAGGGTTAAGGCAGAATATAATGGGGGTCACACAAAATATTGACACTTTGGGCCCAATTTGGACATTTTAATTTAGGGGTGTACTCCTTTTGTTGCCAGCGGTTTAGACAATTATGGCTGTGTGTTGAGTTATTTTGAGGGGACAGCAAATTTACACTGTTATACAAGCTGTACACTCACTACTTTACATTGTAGCAAAGTGTCATTTCTTCAATGTTGTCACATGAAAATATATAATAAAATGATTACAAAAATGTTAGGGGTGTACTCACTTTTGTGAGATACTGTACATACATTTGTACCCCTGCACTCTGTGAATTACCCATTCCTGAATCCCCACACTCTGAACATAACACACTTGACCCCTGCACTATATACATTACCTGCACTATAAAAATCACAATAAGCGTATTTTGATTGATTTGCGCAAAAGTTATTGCGTTTACTAACAAAGGGAAAGATTTCTGTCATTTTTGGTGTTTTTTTTTTTAACGAGTAATGGCGGCGATCTGCGATTTTTTTTTTGCGGGACTGCGACATTGCGGTGGACAGATCGGACCCTTGACTGACATTTTTGACACTTTTGGGGGTACCAGTGACATTAGGGGTTAATTTTATTGGAAAGGGAGGGGTTAATGTATGCCTGGTGCTTACTAACGTGTGTGGGGGGAGGTGACTGTGTGACACAAGGACAGATCGAGGGTTCAGCTATGCTGAACCCTGCAATCTGTCCCTGACTGTCACTTAGGAGATCCGCCCGCTTGTGTTTACACAAGCGGGCGGATCTCCACACTCGATTCCCCGACGATCGGGGAAGAGCAGCGGCGATCGCCGCTGCTCCTCCCCTGGCCCGACTCCCGCTGTGACTGAATACAGCGGGAGTGAGCCTCCAGCGCCGCGCGCGCGCCGCTTGGAGAAGGGGGAATTTCTGCCGACGTAGTACTGCGTCGTCAGACGTTATCGAGCCACTTTGCCGCAGTAGTGCTCCAGTGAGCAGTCAGCAAGTGGTTAAAGGTGAAGTTCCTCTTGAGGCTTGTAGGAAAAGAAATAGCCGCACATCCAGGGATTCCAATAGGTTTCAAATACCTTTATTTCCAAAAAGTTGCAAGTGATGACACCAAAGACACCAGCATGAAGTCTCGTAGACACGTTTCACACATACATCTTGCAATGATGTATGTGTGAAACGTGCTGGTGTCATGCTGGTGTCTTTGGTGTCATCACTTGCAACTTTTTGGAAATAAAGGTATTTGAAACCTATTGGAATCCCTGGATGTGCGGCTATTTCTTTTCCTACAAGTGTTCCCACGGAGGCGGGCCGGGCTGGGGCCAGCACTCTATTGGATATCCTATCTCCTGGCAATCACCACACACTATACACCTGGAGCAGTGTCTTTCCTTTCTTCAGTATCCTCTTGAGGCTGGTGTCACACTATTGCGATGACAGACATCGCATGTGATTTGCACCGCATTGCTGTGCACATCACACGTGATGGCTGTGCAAAGCGAATTCAGCCATACAGTTGAATTCGCATCGCATTCGGACCAAAATTGTCCAGGATCCTTTTTTTGCTCCTCACTGGAATCAAATCGCATGGGTGTTCACACAAATGCGATTTGATTCCTGTCCGATTTCACAGTTCACACTGCATTTTGCGAACCCGATTTGATGGTGTCATTAACTTTACATTGACAACTGCAGTGGTTCACAGAGGGCAGCGTGAACTGCCTGTGAGTGAGATGTGATGCAGGAACCCGCGCTGAAATTGCGCTGGTTCCCGCATCGCGCAAGCGTGAACCCAGCCATTCCCCAAGTAGAAACTGCTGAAAAAAAAAAGTTTTAGAGTTTTTGAGATTTTTGGGCTGGAAAACCTGACTCTATCCTGCTAAGACCAACACATTATGAAGATATGGGTGTGAAGAAAAATTATTTATTTAAGGAATTAAAATGTTTGAAAAAAAAAAAAAAACAATGCAAAGTTAGTGGAAAAATGACTTTATGGAATATCTAGACATGAGATCATCTATCAGAAACCTGACTCCATGGGGTTGATTTAGTATGGGGTTAATGCACACGGGTGTATTAAAATACTCTTATCTACGTTGGATCTTTCTGCCAGGAGCTGGCAGAAGAATCAAGCATATAAAATGCTCATTGTGGTGCATAATTACACGTTTTTGCACATTTACAGGCATATGAAAACGGCCATCCATAAAAAATTATTTATTGGTTTAGACACGTACTTGCAAGAGAATATCATAGGCAAATAATGCGATAAGACGATAAGAGGTCACCGCTTCCACTGCCACCCAACGTACATTTCCTTCTAATAAACTTTGTCACTGGGGCAACATCATATAATATAATATCCTTCTTTCTTGTAAGTACATGTCTATACCAATAAATAGTTTTTATGGATGTCTGCGCAATGAGTGGTTTCCTCCTTTTTCATGTGTGACACAACGAGCTGGAGTGTGGATTACTAGCACGGCTTGATGTTAATGAGATGTGGTTTATCATCCATACTGGGAGCCTGGATTTGCTAAGAAAGTGTCATCCAATAGATGGGGCGCTCTTTGCTTGCATTGAAAAAGCTGCAAAAAGGCTTTGTTAAACCTGCAAAAGGTCAATCCATCTGGTAAGAAGCAAATCCTATTTTGTGTGCAGTGGCGCACGGTGTATTTAAATAGGTTCGGAACTATACTGTATTCAGGAAGAATCACCTCTGAATGGTTGTTGGAAATCAATACCTGATCACACTATCTTGTGCAGGTGACTTTTATCATCTATTTATTCACCTCACTTTTGGTTTAATATTTCTCATTGTTTACTAAAAACAACCTTTTTTAATTGGTGCAATTAATGACTTTTTTAGCACTGTTGTTTTTGGTAAGCACATTTACTTTCTTTACATGGTATTTTCTATGATTATGTGCAATATATTCAAGGGGTGCCATTCCCATATTTGTTTGAATTCACATATACTGTATGTAAATATTTGGTGTGTAATATACCTGCAAGGGTATGTCCTCGCGCCACTGGATGCACAATTAAATCAATTAAATAAATATTCCTGCGAGCTAAACCGGTCTAAACCGGTCTATCACTTATTTTTCAATATTGCTGCGAGCACAGCACTGTCTCTAAAGTGTAAGCGAGTATATATACAAAGCAATCTAGAGATACTGTCTTACTATATCCCCCTTAGAAGACATGGTGACCCTGTGTCGAGCGCGTAGGGGAGGGGCCCGGACGGTATCATAGCCAATTCCAGTTAGGAAGGAAGCAGCATGCAGAGGATCCCATTCCCACCATCACTTTTTTATTGCCACTGAGGATGCTTTTAGGATTGGTGCACTTAAAGCACCTACAAAATGTGAGTACATTTTTGTTCTGTTTATTTAATAAAATCTGAAATTTATAAGCACTATTGGAGTCCCCTCAAATCTTTTACATGTAACAACCTATGTGAATAAGAGGGACACCCACTAAGGAAAAATTAACCCCCCCCCCCCCCCCGAGGAGACCAGCAGACCACCAGTTCCGTGAAAGATGACCCTAAATAGGGTAAACTGCGCTGTGTGATCCAGCTTAGCCGCTGAGTCGCATGTGTGGAGGTGAGAACCCAGACTCACAGGAGGTCACTCTAGATCAATATTGGATATACACTCTAATGGACTATTCTCCAGATATTGATGGGAAATGCAATATTTAGCACTGGAAAACAGCACTAGACACTTTTTGCACTATTATTTACTTTTTGGAAATTTTATATATATTTTTTTGGCATTTTAGTTAAACAGCACAGGTTGATTTATTATACTATTGGTTTTATATATCAATGCACGGTATGCACTTTATTTCTGGTTAATTATCGCTTCAAATATCTATTCTTCGTTAATATTTATTATCACGGTAAAAATATTAATTATATTGAGCACTAGAATATTATTATATTTAGATCATCTGTTACAGTATCATATTAACATTGGATGCACTTTATATATATTTATATTTATGACATTTATTTATTGCATATATTTTGCACACATTTAAATTACATTCTCACACACATATATATATATATATATATAGATATACACGTTTTTAAAGCACTTCATATTGCGCGGCATTTCCTATATGTATTTATTAGCCACTGGATGCATAGTTGGCAACATTTGAAAAAAATTTCCAGGGACACTTTGCAGCACAGCTATCAATTACTTACCCACACCCACTTCCCTGAAGCTCCTCACACTCCGCATAATTAATCTCCACCTACTTTTAATTCGATTATAGGGTCTACTCAATAAAGAGAGAATTACAGGAAATTGAAAAGGGAATTTTAAACTTGAGGCCAAAGTAGGAGAGTTGGAATAATTCTCCCATTCAGCTGCACTACTTCTGCCTAAAGTTTAAAATTCTCATCACAATTCCCTGCAATTCTAAAGTGTCAAATGTGCTCAGGTGTGACCATACAAAAAATGTAATATGTAAATATAAATAAAGTGTAAATAAGTACATTAAGTGCAAAGTGTAAATAAGTACATTCCCGAGACAATGTAAATTACCCGGGACAGGCTACTATTTGCCGGGACTGTCCCAGCAAAAACGGGACAGTTGGCAAGTAGGCTGGATGTAGAGGCCTATCTGATATTTACTCTATATTGGGCAGCAGCTGGGGGATGTATGTGATGATATGGGAAGGAATGTCTCCAATAGGGGGACCTCACCTCAGCGCTTGCTTTGTGTATAATCTGATTGGCTTCGTTTACTGTTGGTTCCTTGTAGTGGATCAATAAAATTATATTAATATGTTGTGTAACATAAATATGTAAACAACCACTATTGTGCAAAAATTCATACGTTAAGAATTGTGCAATATTCCAAAACTACAACATATCACAAATGTGCAAAAACAAGATAGTATATTATAAAATTAATATTGTGCAAATTCTGCAATTATTGCCAAATAAAAGTGCTCTGTGCAAAGAAAAATTATTGTAAGCAGGATCTAGCCCTGCACAATGTGCTTTGAAATCATACTTAAGGCTGAATTGTGCAAAAAAAATGTTTTTGATTGGATTGATAAAGACAGCTCTGCATATGTCCAATATACAGTCTTATATTATAAGGTGCAAGTGCTTGGGACATGCTCGGGATGTGCAGGTGATCCTCAGCTGGCTGCTTGGCTACCTCTCCTGCTCAATGTTTGATCCACACGTGAATAGATGAAATGACTCACCAGATAATGTGGGTTATATCTGTCATATGACAGTACAACCTTTACCGCTTGTGTGGTATCCCTCACTGGGTGTAATGGAGCAGATCCGGTTCAGCTGGACTGGCCTGTGTCTGCCGCCTTCCTAGCTGTTGGTTCCTCCCGTGTGGTCATGTAAAGAAAATATGCTCCATATAGTGTAGTAATCCTTAGTAAAACGTTTATTTAATCCTCCGATATGTACAATTAATGTAGGATAAAAATAAGGTAAAATCTTGATAAAATCACATACAAAATGTGCGTGGCCGTCACGGTATATATGAACTGGGTCTGGAATGCGGTACTGCAGGTACCTTTTCCGGTTTGCGTTCCAAAGTTCAGTCACGTAATGCCGCTACTGTCACGGAACCATGAACCAGACGTACAACAACAGATAAGTGAAAATAAGAAGGCTTTATTGAAAATCAAGCTGTAAAGCAAGAGTCCAAACGGATGGCGAAACCGAGGCAGAGTCCTTGCGAAGCCAGAGGTCAGGAACCAGGAGGGTAGTCAGACGAAGGCGGGATCAGGAACCAGCAGGGTAGTCAGACGAAGCCAGGATCAGGAACCAGCAGGGTAGTCAGACGAAGCCAGGATCAGGGACCAGAAGCAGCAGCAGTCTTAGAAGCATGTGAACACAGGAGGACCAAGCAAGGAACTGAAGCCACAGACCTCCTATATATATGAGCTAGGCATCCAGCTCCTCCCAGTGGGAAGGAGGAGCCGCAGGGTGGGAGGCTACAAGAAACCCAGAAACCAAGATGGCCGCCAGCACATGTCAAACGAAGGAGAACAGCAAGAAGGTAAGACCATGACAGTACCTCCCCCTCAAGGGCCCCTCCTCCGCGGAGTAAAGAACGGTTTCTGAGGGAAGCGTGCGTGGAAGGCTCGGAGCAAAGCAGGAGCATGGACATCTGCGGAGGGAACCCAGGAACGCTCCTCTGGACCATAACCACACCAATGAACCAAAAACTGCACCCGACCGCGGACCAGGCGTGAGTCCAGGATATTGCTCACCTCATACTCCTCACGATTGCCCACTTGGACCGGACGAGGCAGAGGAACCGAGGAAGTGAAACGATTACACACCAGTGGCTTCAACAGGGAGACATGAAACACGTTGGAGATCCGCATGCCAGGAGGAAGCGCAAGGGCATAGGCTACCGGGTTTACCCTGCGAAGCACTCGGAAGGGACCAACAAAGCGAGGCGCCAGCTTGGGAGTGGGCACTCGAAGGTTGAGGTTGCGGGTGGACAACCATACACGGTCTCCGGCCTGGTAGGAAGGAGCAGGCGCTCGTCTGCGATCAGCCTGGAGTCTCTGGCGCTGCGCAGAGACCTCAAGGGACTTCTGGATCTGTACCCAAGAAGCTCGTAGGACGGAAAGGTGATCCTCCACAGCCGGAATATCCTGGGGAGAGAATACCTCCGGTAACACGGCAGGTTGGAACCCATAATTGGCCATGAAGGGAGACGTCCCAGAGGAAGAGTTCACCGCCGTGTTCCTGGCAAACTCAGCCCAAGGCAGGAGGTCAACCCAATTGTCTTGGTGATCGGAGACATAGCAACGAAGGAATTGCTCCAAGGCCTGATTGGATCGTTCTGCGGCCCCATTGGACTGAGGGTGGTAGGCCGAGGAGAAGGAGAGATGAATCCCCAACTGGGAGCAAAAGGCGCGCCAGAACCTGGACACAAACTGACTCCCCCGATCCGACACAATCTCCTTGGGCAAACCGTGCAACCGGAAGACCTCCCTGGCAAAAATCGTGGCCAACTCCTGTGCAGAGGGTAACTTCTTGAGAGGAACACAGTGGCACATTTTGGAAAATCGATCCACAATCATGAGAATGACCGTATGGCCTCGGGATGCAGGGAGGTCCACAATGAAATCCATCCCCAGGTGTGACCATGGGCGCTCCCCGGTGGCTATGGGTTGCAGAAGGCCCAACGGAAGGTGCCGAGGGGACTTACTCTGGGCACAAACGGAGCATGCCGCTACATATGCGGCGATGTCGGAATGTAGGGAAGGCCACCAGAACAGACGTGAAACAGCCCAGGACAGCTGATTCTTTCCAGGATGCCCCGCGGTCTTGGAGTTATGGTAGGTTCGCAACAACCGAGTGCGCAACTCCTCAGGCACAAAACATCTGCCGTTGGGTCTCCCAGAGGGAGCACCAGATTGAGCCGCCAAAATCTGCTCACCCAGGGGAGAGGTCAGGCTGGTGCGAATGGCGGCCAGGATCTGATTCGGAGGTATGACCGAAGTCGGAATCGACTCCTCCCTGGACAGGTCGGAGTACTGCCATGATAAGGCATCCGCCCTGATGTTCTTGGAACCGGGTAGGTAGGAGACCACGTAATTAAAACGTGACAAGAACAGAGCCCATCTGGCCTGACGTGGTGTCAATCTCTTGGCCTCAGAAAGGTAGGTCAGATTCTTGTGGTCCGTCAGGATGAGGACCGGAACCACCGAACCCTCGAGCAAGTGCCTCCATTCTTTAAGAGCCTGCACGATGGCCAATAACTCCCTGTCACCAATCTGATAGTTGCACTCCGCGGAAGACAGTTTCCGGGAGTAAAACCCACAAGGAAGCAGAGGACCCTCTGGTGTTCTACGCTGAGACAGAAGGGCGCCTACTCCCGTCTCAGACGCGTCCACCTCGAGGACAAAGGGCAACCCAGGGTTGGGATGCGACAGAATCGGAGCCGACACAAAGGCGGACTTTAGAGCCTCAAAAGCTCGGATGGCCTCGAGCGGCCAGACCTGGGAATTACTGCCCTTCCTGGTCAGATCCGTGAGAGGCTTGGCTAGCATGGAAAAGTCCCTGATGAACTTCCGATAATAATTGGCGAAGCCCAAAAAGCGCTGCAGGGAGCGAAGACCACTGGGCTGGGGCCACTGTAGGACAGCCGAAACCTTCTCAGGATCCATGGAGAACCCCTCAGCGGAAATGATGTAACCTAAGAAGGTTACCTGGGATCGGTGAAATTCGCATTTCTCAAGCTTACCGAACAGCTTGTTCTCTCGTAACCGTTGCAACACTCGTCTGACATCCAGAATGTGGGTCTCCATGGATTCAGAATATACCAAGATGTCATCCAAATAGACCACCACACACTGCTGCAACAGGTCACGGAAAACATCGTTAATGAATTCCTGAAAGACTGCGGGCGCATTGCACAACCCAAAGGGCATAACCAAGGATTCATAATGACCGGTCCTGGTGTTAAACGCGGTCTTCCACTCATCGCCCGCCTTGATCCTTACGAGGTTATATGCCACCCTCAGGTCGAGTTTGGTAAAGACCGTGGCCCCTTTAAGGCGATCGAACAGCTCGGAAATCAAGGGTATCGGGTAAGCGTTCTTGATCGTGATGCGATTGAGACCCCTGTAATCGATGCAAGGCCTCAACTCACCGCCCTTCTTTTTCACAAAGAAAAATCCAGCCCCTGCCGGGGACGAGGATTTGCGAATGTGTCCGCGTGAAAGCGCCTCCTTCACGTACTCCTCCATGGCCTCATTCTCCGCTACCGACAGTGGATAGACCTTGCCACGAGGAGGAACGGCACCATGTTGTAACTCGATGGCACAATCGTATGGGCGGTGCGGAGGTAGGGCAACCGCGCGCACCTTATCGAATACATCCCGGTACTCCTCGTATTCAGGAGGCAACAGAGAGTCCGAGGAAGTACACAGCAACTTGACAGGCCCATGGATGCAACTAGCCCCACACTGCGGTGACCACGAGAGGATCTCGGCCGATCTCCAATCGAAAGTCGGATTATGCTTCTGGAGCCAGGGATACCCCAAGACCACCGAGTAGTGTGGAGACGAAATAACCTGGAAGCAGACCGACTCTCTGTGAACGGCACCAATGGCTATCCCCACTGGAAGGATCTCATGAGTCACGTGTGGCGGCAGAAGGGGTCTGCCGTCTATCGCCTCAAGAGCCAGTGGAGAACCTCGGGCCTGCAGAGGAATGGAATTGGCGGCAGCGAACACACTATCAATGAAAAAACCACCAGCACCAGAGTCCACCAACGCCTGGGTCGTCACAGAGCCCCCGACCCAGGAGAGGACAACAGTGATCAGTGGTTTGTCAACACGGGAAACCGGGGACGAGGAGACTCCACCCAAGATCTGCCCCCGACAGGATCTCAGGTGCGAGCGTTTCCCAGACGGTTCGGACATGCCAACCGAAAATGCCCACCGAGACCACAGTACATGCATCGACCCTCGCGTCTTCGGAGTACCCTCTCCCCCTCGGACAGGCGAGCAAAGCCCAGCTGCATGGGTTCACCCCCAGCCAAGTCATCCCCAGGAGGCGTGGGAGGAGAGGGAGGCACGGGTGGGACAGCAAAGGTAGGCGCCAATCTGTTAGGAGGCCTCCGCAGACTCTCCTTAAAGGAAGGTCTCTCCCTGAGTCTGGTGTCAATCAAAATCAAGAAAGAAATAAGAGACTCGAGCTCCACTGGTAGGTCCTTAGCTGCAACCTCATCCTTCAAGGCATCCGAGAGACCATGAGAGAAAGCAGCGACCAGAGCCTCATTATTCCAGCCCACCTTTGCTGCCAGGGTACGAAACTCAATGGCGTATTCAGCTACGGATCGTGAACCCTGTCTGATGGACATAAGGAGCTTCGCAGCAGAGGCAGCACGAGCCGGCACATCGAATACCCTCCGAAGAGAAGCAACAAAACCGGAAAACTCGGCAACCACCGGATTGTTGTTCTCCCATAAAGGGCTGGCCCAGACCAAGGCCTTGTCCGAGAGCAGCGAAATTAAGAAGCCCACCTTTGATCTCTCAGTAGGAAAGGCATGTGGCAGCAACTCGAAATAAATGCCCACCTGGTTAAGGAAGCCTCGGCACTGAGTTGGCTCTCCCCCAAAGCGCTGTGGAAGGGGGGCAGAACCGATCATACCCCGAAACACCGCAGGCGCAACAACAGGTGTCGGGGTAGACTCTGGCGCAACAACCGGAGCGGCAGTAGGAGCGGGCCCAGGAGCGACAACCGACCCATCGGCAACGGGAGCGAAATGAGCCGTGCGTTCAAGCAGGGTTTGCAACGCCACGGCGAACCGACCCAACAGGTGATCCTGCTGATCAAGTCTGGCAACCAGCGTGGGTAGCGAGGATGGCCCTGTACCGTCAGAATTCATGGCTTGGTCCTAATGTCACGGAACCATGAACCAGACGTACAACAACAGATAAGTGAAAATAAGAAGGCTTTATTGAAAATCAAGCTGTAAAGCAAGAGTCCAAACGGATGGCGAAACCGAGGCAGAGTCCTTGCGAAGCCAGAGGTCAGGAACCAGGAGGGTAGTCAGACGAAGCCGGGATCAGGAACCAGCAGGGTAGTCAGACGAAGCCAGGATCAGGAACCAGCAGGGTAGTCAGACGAAGCCAGGATCAGGAACCAGCAGGGTAGTCAGACGAAGCCAGGATCAGGGACCAGAAGCAGCAGCAGTCTTAGAAGCATGTGAACACAGGAGGACCAAGCAAGGAACTGAAGCCACAGACCTCCTATATATATGAGCTAGGCATCCAGCTCCTCCCAGTGGGAAGGAGGAGCCGCAGGGTGGGAGGCTACAAGAAACCCAGAAACCAAGATGGCCGCCAGCACATTTCAAACGAAGGAGAACAGCAAGAAGGTAAGACCATGACAGCTACGTGCGTTCCAACTTACGCATTTCGTCGGCACGCTGGCGTCTTCAGAGATGGTAGGCGCGTAGTAGGCTAATGCTTTTATGTTCTGATCCTGATTAATAATACAATAGAAAATATGATAAAAAATATGATGAAAAGAAAAAAAAAAAATATATATATATATAATTTATGAAGAGAATTTAATGATTTTACTAAATTTAGATTAGCTAATTCATGAGGGAAGTTTGGTGGGTACATTATATGGTATGGATACCAGCAAATTTAACTCCTTATTGTTGCAAGGTGTGACACCACCATGTCTAACTCCCTGTATGCAACTCATTGCCCACCCTAGTTGATACGGGTAAATTTTCGAGTAAAACTAAAATTTTAGTGTAAAACTAAAAAAGTTTAGACCAGATGGAATTGTTTTCCTGTGGCAGATGTAAGATGTAAAACTATTAGAAACAGGAAACACAAAACTCTTGAATTCCATTCCCATACAACTAAGAAAGCATACAAGATTAACAAGCTAATCCCCTGCCAGAGAACCCATGTTACGTACGTGCTGACCTGTCCATGCATTCAATATATATAGGCCGCACCACAAGACAACTCAGAGTGCGTGTAGGGGAGCACATTGACAACATAAAAAAGGGTTTAGATACCACAGTGTATCAAACCATTTTCGACTAAAACACAACAGAGACCCCACTTTTTTATCATTTTGAGGAATAGACAAAATTGAACCCCATTGGGGGAAAAACATAATAGCAGTATCCCAAAATGAATCATAATGGATTTTTGAATTACGCACCCTACAACCCAATTTTATGAACATGGAGATGGACATAAACTGCTAAAAGGGCTTGTTCAAGAAACCATGCACAAAGCAAAATGTTAAGTGCAAATTGCAGCAACCCAGAGTAACCAAATCAGCATTTACTTATCTGACATCACACTAGCAAAAGATGAATTCTGATTGGTTGCCACAGGGTTTAGGGTGTACAGTTTCAGTAAATTAGGTTGAAAGGCAAATATGGGCAAAGGTTTTAAAAATCAGCCCTCCATCAGTCACCCACAGCCATCTGTGTCTTTTGCCCTCCTGTGCTTGACTGGGCCGTCGCTTCCCTCGGCTCTGAGCGGAGCCACGCTGCAGCCCCAAGATGAGGGAGATGGGTGAAGGTGGAGACAATTCTAGGCGCCGAGGAGGAATTTGAAATCCTCTTTCACTCTGAACGTTGGGAGCCTCTTCTGCTGCTGCTGTCACGTGACGAGTGACATCACTGGTTGCCAGACTCCAGGCGATACTAGCAACCAGTGTGGCAGGCGAGGCAGTAGAGGCCCAACAGAGAGGAAGAGCATATTGGAAACTCGGGGCTAATAATTGTAAACAATCCACACGAGACACTGCTAAGAGGTATCATGGCTAAGAAGGGATTTACCTTCATTAGAGAGGACAAACATATTCCACAGAGCCCAAGTTCTGGAATAGCGATCATGTTGGTGACGTGCTGACAGGACAAGATCTTCCATCCTGTTTATCTCCTCTGCCTTTCTAAGCCATAGGCCAATGGTTGGAGGCTTTGGATTCTTCCAGTTAAGAGGAATGCACATTTTGGCAGCGTCTAGGAGATGGCAAATGGCAGATTTTTTGGTAAATTTTTGCTGAGATATTAGAGGGATGGAGAAGGAAGAAAGCAGGGTCATTAGGGACTGGACATTCTGTGAATTTTTGAGATACTTCTTGTACTGTCTTCCAAAACTCCCTGAGCCTGGGACACGACAAAAAGATGAGAAGGAGTGTCCCCCTGCCCCTCCTGCCACCTGCAGCAGCAATCAGTGGCCATAGGGAAGAATTTATTTAACTGTAATGGTATATGATACCACCTTGTCAGGAGTTGGAAATTGGTTTCTTGTATCCTCGTACAAATGGAGGACTTGAATGAGAACTGAATGATGTGATTTTGTTCATCTGGTGTAAAAGTACTGTTCAGGTCTTGCTCCCATTTGGCTAAATGAGTTGGTTGGTAAGTCCCTGGGGGGTGGAAGCAGTAGTGCGTACGTAGCGGAGAGTACGTGTGGTAATATGCCATCATTGGAACAGTGTTCCTCAAAAGCAGTAAGTTGTTTACTATACCCATTTTGGGTGGCAGGATTTGTAAGAAGTGGCGGAGTTGGAGCACCCGCCAAAAATCTAGATGGTAAGGTCCTGAGGGGTTCATAAGGTCAGCAAGCGAAGGAGTTCAAAAGGTTCTATACTGGTAGCCCGGTGTGAACTGAGGGTTTCCCAAAATGGGAGTTAATGGTGAGTGTATTGAGGAAGGGGAAGATTGTGTGAATAGTTTCGAGCCAATTCACGTTGTGTGGCCTATGAGGGGATGGTGTTTCATGGAACTTGGTAGCGAGTGGTAGCACCAGAGCCCTCTATTAGGAGGTAAGTTACTTTGAGCTTGTTCTAATCCAGGTCACAGCTTAATGTTGCCATGACGACACCAGTCTCTGAGTCTCCCTAGTTGTGTGTCTTGATAGTATTTGTGTAAGTCTGGGACTGCAAGCCCCCCAAGTCTTTTGGAAAGTGAGAGTAGTCACCTACATAGTCGAGGCTGCTTGTGGGCCCATATGAATTCTACACGTAAAGATTGTGCCTGTCCAAAGTAGCGGGGAGGAATGAGTATTGGGATGGCCTGAAAGAGGTATAAGAATTTGGGGAGAATACTCATTTTAATTATATTGCAAAGGCCAAACCACGAATGGAGGCCAGATTGCCATTTTTCTAGTAAGGCATGGACTTTCTTTAAGAGTGAAGGAAAGTTCAGTTTGAAAATTTGTGAGAATTTAGGAATGATAAATGTACCCAAATATTTCAGCACGGAATCCATCCACTTTAGTTTGAAGTTCGAGGGCAGATGTTGAAGGAGAGAGAGGTTGCGGTATACCTACCCCCATCGCTTCAGATATGTTAAAGTTAATTTTTAAATTGGACAGTATGCCATGTGACTCAAATTTGCGAAGGAGGTTCGGTAAAGAAATTAAAGGGTTCGTAAGGGAAAATAACAGATCGTCAGCGTACGCAGATACTTTATTTTGAGTCCCTCCAATATCTACGGATGTAGACGTATTTTGCATAAAAAGGGTTCCAGTGACAAAGCAAAAAGAAGGGGTGACAGGGGGCACCCCTGTTTTGTCCCATTTGTGATTGGGAAACAATCAGATAGGACACCATTTGCCTTGACTTGTGCAGTAGGGTTGGAATAGATCTGTGAGATCTAATTTAACATAGTATTGCCAAATTACATGTACCGTAAGACCGAGAATATAAAACCAAGGCTGGCGCTACCTGTAAGGCGACCTAGGCAGTCGCCTAATGAGCAACTTAGCAGGGGGCACCAGCATCCTGCACCCAGAATCAGTAATGGACCCCTCATGCTGTGCGCCGCCTGAGCGTTACAGCAAACTACTCTATGTGAGGGTTCCAGCGTCGTCGAAATCCCCATAGGAAAGCATTGAATAATGCTTTCCTATGGGGAGGTCTAATGCGCGTGCGTGGCCATTGCTGTGTATGCGCATTAGGTCTCCCCCGCCGACATCAGCCGGTGGGGGAGACCTAATGCGCATGTGCGGCAAAGGAGAGTAGGCGAAGCCTGACCCAGCACCGAGGTAAGTCACTGAAGGGGGTTTTAATCCCATCAGCAACTTGGGATGGGGGTGGGAGGGAGAGGGGCACTACAGGGTCCTGCAGTGCCAGGAAAACTAATATGTTTTCAAGGGGGCAGCAATTATTTTTTTTTGCCTAGGGCGGCAAAAATCCTTGCACCAGCCCTGCATAAAATGCCAATCCACCCAGTCAAAGGCTGTTTTGGCGTCTGTTCCCTGGAGAACACATGGAGTGCGGGTCGTGTTAGCTACATGCAATAGGTTGAGGACTTTGGTTGTGTTGTCTCGTGCTTCACGAGATTGCATGAAGCCGACTTGGTCCAAATGGACTAGTTGTGGCAGATGTTGCTGGATTCTGAATGCTAATATTTTCGTAAACAGCTTAAGGGTCCTTTCAGTTTTTTTAGGCGGATCTGATCGGATCCCCCATGCATCCCTATGGGGCAGCGGATATCAGCGGAGACATGTCCGCTGACAACCGCTGCAATCCGCATCCGATCTTGTCCGTGAAATCCGGACGGATGGAAACCCTGTTTTCCATCCGTCCAGGGGATCAGATGAGAGCGGATATGCGGTCCACTCTCATCCAATTCTGCACACAGAGCGGAGAGGGAGCTGTCACCTGCCTGCTCAGCGGGGGATCTGTGTATCGATCCCCCGCTGAGCAGCACGGATCCGCCTACAGAGGCGGACCATGTGAAAGGACCCTAAGGTCAACGTTCATTAAAGATATTGGTCTGTAGATACCACAAGATGTGGGGTCTTTTCCTTTTTTGGGAAGGACCGATATGTGGGCCTGTAAACGTCTTCTTAGGGATAGACGCTCCAGATCCCACTGCAATAAACATGTTGACCATAAACTGACGAGAGAGGAAAATAGGGTTTTATAATACTGTATGGTGAACCTGTCAGGTCCTGGAGCCTTACCCGGCTTGGTCCCACCCACAGCCTGTTTTAGTTCATCTAATGTGATGGGTTCTTCCAGTGCCTTACTTACAGTAGTGGGCAACTGAGGCCTTTGAGAGGTGTAAGGTACTCTTCTATCCGATCTTGCTGGGGAGTCGAGGTTTGCAGATTGTAAAGGGAGGCAAAGAATGACTTAAAGCGGAGTTCCGGGCACAAAATCGATATTTTTTTTTTGTGCCCGTCCGCTTCTTCACCTTCACCTGAAAAGGAATTGGATAGTTAGGTTTTTTTTTTTAAAAAACTCACCTTGTAATTGAAGATCGAAAATACTCACCTCAATGTACTTCCTCCCTCTGTGCCGCGGCTCCTCCGTCACTTCCTCCTTCGTGATGATTCCTGGAAGCTGAACGTCATCGCTCCCAGGAATCAATGCGACGGCACCGGCCCCGCTCGTCACTTCCGGGGCGACGCCGCATTCCCTGCTAAACAGTTTCTGGGCATGCCCAGAAGCTGTGGAGGAATGCGGCGCCGCGCCGGAAGTGACGAGAGGGGCCGGTGCAGGCGTATTCTGGGAGAAGAGGACGCGGAAGAAGACGCGGAAGAGGATCGCGCCGGCTTCAGCTGCCCACAAGAGAGATGGAAACGCTGTGGAAGAAATTTTATAAGTAAGTATTTCTTCTTGCAGGTAAGTGCGAACCGGGACAGATCAGAGGCTAGCCATTGTGGAATGTGCTAGCCCTGACTGTCCCGGGGGTATGTTTATTGAAAAATGCTTTCTGTGCCCAGAACTCCGCTTTAAATTCTTGTGTGCTATGTCTACGTAGCGTGACTTTTTGTCCGGCAGGGGATGTAATCTGAGGGATATAGGTAGCCAGTGTCTGTTCCCAGAGGGATTTAGCCAGCAATCTGCCACACTTGTCCCCAGATTGATATGATAATTTACGACATATTTGCATAGCCAATTTGGCACTGAAATGTAGAAGATGATCACTTTGTTTACGCAGATTCAGAAGTTCCCCTACTGAAGATTGTGTTGAGGGGGCGTGCTTGTGAGGGGATTCTAGTGCATGTAAATCTTGGAAAAGAGAAGTCAACTGCATTGTGCACTGCTTTTTGATCTGGGAACCATGCTTGATAAGCACCCCATGAATTACTGCCTTATGGGCTTCCCAGTTAATTCCAGGGTCAGAGTCTGGGGTGACATTAGTTTGTAAGTTGTGATCTAACTATTTAGTTACATCTGACCAGGTTTTGAAAGAATGAAGATCTGACAGTGCATAGGTCAATATCACAGGAGCGTGGTGGGACCAGGTGATGGAGCCGATGGAAGAGTCCCGAATGGCATGCAGCTGACAGTGTGGTATCAAGAAATAATCTATACATGAGTATAGTTTGTGAGGCAGAGAGTAGAATGAATGGTCCCGTTCCCGTTCCCCTGGGTGCATCAAACGCCACATGTCCACTAATTGTGCTCTATGGAGGGACTTCGCAATTCGCTTGCAGGAGCCAGGAAGGACGGAGGAAGACCCTGATGACGTATTCTCTGAGGGAATCAGGGGGTGTTAAAATCTCCTCCAATAATATATTGGCCTTCAGAAAACTCGAGGAGCTTTTCAATGCCTCGAGTAATGAACATATCTTGTTGGCTATTGGGAGCATAGAAAGTGGCCAAAGTCACCCTGACTTCGCCAATTGTGCCCCTCAAAAACAGGAATAGTCGGTTAGGATCTGTATAAGTTTGTGTACAAGTCCACGGTACCTTCCCCGCGATAATAATAGAGACACCCCTTGACTTAGCCTCCGAGTAGGTAGAGTGCTACACCGCAGGAAAAAAATCTGCTTTTGAGTAGGGGAAGTCTATCCTCTCTAAAGTGGGTCTCCTGGATGAATGCAATGTCTATTTTGTAAAATTGCAAATCGTTTAACAACACTCGCCTTTTTTTACGGAACATTAAGTCCCTTGGCATTGATCGAGAGAATCTTGATGGTGTCCATGTGCGGGAAAGGGAGGGGCTTAAGAGACAAGTGGAAAGGTAGGTAAAGGGGTGTAGGGGAAGAGGGGGAGAATGTAAAGAAAAAAAAAAAAAGAGGGGAAGTTCAGATAGGGGAGGAAATAGAAAGGTCAAAACCAGACAGTATGAATAAGGTAGAGAATAAAGGGAAGAAGAGGTCAAGAAGAGGGTGAGACCTCAGTGTACCAAGTAATAGCAAAAAATTGCTAATACGCTCACCAGTGCAAGATTGGTCTAGTGAGAGTGCGCCTATGGGGGGTTGGGGTTAGAAAGAGCCAAGGGGCAAGCCCCGCCCCCTCCCCACCCAGCCCGCCCACATCAAAAAAATAGAAACGAGGAAGGGCATGTATGAAGATTAATTGTGTATAACCCAATAGCCAGTAAACATGAAAACTCCATTATCAAAGTCGCTAAACAAGAACAGTTCTAAATAACGAAGGGAACTTTATCCACTCCCCACTCTCCCTATCAAAGGCATAACGTAGGCTGCATAACAGGTGGGTGGCACCGAACAGAAAAGCCAGGCAAACAGCATGGATCAAACACCTCTCCTTGGAGTCAAATAGGTGGAATAGAGAATCTGAGTGTCCCAAAAGCTTTCCATCATTATGCCTGGCGCTGCCCAAGACCAGTTGTGCACGGTGATCCATATCCCTTAGTTTTGGCCCCCCTTCCCCTTGGTCACACAATCAGTTGAGAAGTGGAGGTGAGAAAAAGAAATAAAAAAAAACCTCTCCCTGCAGGAGGGGAAACCACACCGTCAACTCCATATATTGGTCGGCACAAGTACACTCATTTCTCTTGGTGGACGGGCTGACCAGTTGCCTCAGTTTACAGGCATACCCGGGCGACCCACCGGGCGGGGGCAGATGATGAGCCTAGGGACTTGTATGGGGTCTGGACTCCAGAAAGTGGAAAAGAGCAGGTAGTGTGGAGGGTAAAAGTGCTGTGTTCTTTCGGAAGGTTACCGCCAAGGGGTAGCCCCACCAGTAGGTGTATCCCAATTGTCTTGCAAGGTCCAGAACCAGAAGTAAGGCCCTGCGTTGTATGGTGGCTCTTGACATGTCCGGAAGTATCTTGATGGCGGGACCATCAAAGTCAAAGTCAGTTGAGCCAAGTTCCCAGGCCCTGCGAAGAATAGATTCCTTCTGTGTATAATGGTGTATGTGGCAGACCACATCGCTGACCCTATCCAGCTCTAGAGGGGTGGGGGGCGTGAGTCCAGTACCTTATGGAAGATAGCTGTAACTGTTTCCTGCAGATGTTCCATGCCTTTTGCTTCTGGCAGGCCCTGAAGCTGGAGGTTTTTTCGCCTGCTCCTATTCTCCAGGTCTTCAAGATGGAGTTGCAGGGCGATGGCCGCATCCATATACGAGTCCCGGGAACTTCCAAGGGCTGTCACACGGAGTTCCAAGGCAGATAGTGAGGATTCCCCAGAAGATTCTCTATCAGAGAGATTGTACGTCCGATCGGGCTGCCTGAATGTCTTGGTGGTGAAAATCCTCCAGCCGTAGGATGAGGGCCTCAATCTCTGTCCTAGTCGGGAGAGCCTGTAGTAGTGTCCTGATATCTGTGTCTAGACGGGTCATCCCAGAGTTTTGTGGGGAGTCAGCTAGTTCAGAGCGGAAGGAATTGGTTTCCCTGGAATAGAGTTAGACACAGTTAAAGGGGCAGGCAGAGTCTTTGTGTCCCAGGCCTTCTGGGAGGAACCACCTGGAGCCGCCATCTTGGCACTGGGGGATACGGTCTGCGAATTCTGGGAAAAGCGGAGAATTTCTTCTGTAGATTTAGATGTACAGGTCTTCCAGGTGGCCGATCTCGTCTAGAGCCTCTACGCTTATAGCATGCCGGTGAAAAAAAAAACCTAAAGTGGCCGAGCCGAGCAGGGGGAAGCCAGGAGCTCATACAACACGCGTTCTCACTTGGGCCATGTCCAAGCCATGCCTCAAGCAATTTGTGTTATTTTGCAAACCTTGATGAGAAGTCTGTTGCAGCACTGGCACTTTGAGTACAAACTATAGTACAATATCTACCTTGAGAGATCAGACACAAGTAATAGTACTTTTTGCTTTATGTAGTTTATTATGCATTTAACTTTAAAGCAAAGTGCCACTACAAATTTGTACACAATTGAATTTTAGATGTGGGGACACATTGTTAAATTGTGAGCAGATATGTCCTATTTCTTATATTAAGTGGTAGTGCATAGGATTCTATATCTACATACCTCTGCAATTCAGATAACATAAAAAAGTATGTCATCAGCATACGCTGATAATTTGTGTTCAATTGAGCCAACACAGACACCATGCACCTCTGTGTTGTTTCTAATCTTGCATAAGAATGATTCTAGAACCAAAGTGAATAAATAACAAGGATGAAAGGGAACAACCCTGCCTGGTGCCGTTGCAAACCTTCACCCTGGCCTCCAGGATGTGGGAAAGTGCCAATATCCATCCCAGCATTTTCTGCCCTAGAGCATGCCTAGACATGGTTTCCTTCAGGTTAAACTAATCCACCCTGTCGAAGGCCTTCTCAGAATCAGTGGATAATAACAATGCTGGAGGTTGGGAGGGGCGATGGCGTAACAAACAGAGGACATTTAGAATTCTAATAGTGCTGTTGTGAGCCTTTCTCCTATATATCCTTCTAATAGATCACTCTGTATACTGGCCCCTATATAGCCTTCTAATAGATCACTCTGTGTACTGGCTCCTATATACAGTATCCTAATAGATCACTCTGTGTACTGGCTCCTATATACAGTATCCTTCTAATAGATCACTCTGTGTACTGGCTCCTATATACAGTATCCTTCTAATAGATCACTCTGTATACTGGCTCCTATATATACAGTATCCTAATAGATCACTCTGTGTACTGGCCCCTATACAGTGCCTAAAAAGTATTCATATTAATTTCATTTAGATTTTCCACATTTTGTCATGTTACAACCAAAAAGGTATTTTATTGGCATTTTATGTAATAGACCAACACAAAGTGGCACATATTTGTGAAGTGGAAGGAAAATTGATAAATGGTTTTCAAATTTTTCTAAAATCTAGTGGAACCAATTTAGAAGTCACCTAATTAGTTAATATAGTCCATCCGTGTGTAATTTAACCTTAGTAAAAAATGCAGCTGTTCTGTAAAGCCCTCAGAGGTTTGTTAGAGAATCTTAGTGAACAATCAGCATCATGAAGGCCAAGGAACACACCAGAGAGATCAGGGATAAAGTTGTGGAGAGGTTTAAAGAAGGATTAGGTTATAAAAAAATATCCTAAGTGTTGAACATCTCACAGAGCACTGTTCAATCCATCATCAAAAAATGAAAAGAGTATGGCACAACTGAAAACCTACCAAGACGCGGTTGTCTACATCAGGGCTTGACAAATTTTCCTGAAATCTAGGAGCCAGCTAAAAAAGTTAGGAGCCAGTTTTTTTTTTTTTTTTTGAACTAACAACCAAGCTTTATTTAATAAAACGGATACTAAATTTACTAAATTTACTAAATTTACACATAAATACGACTAGAACCCCACTCTCCTCTAGCGCAATTGGATGAAAACAGACCGTCTGTCTCTTTCCATCCTATGCCATCTGATCCGATCCACGGGATGGATAGAAAATAGAACCACCATCCGTCTGCTTTTGGACAGGATCAGATGGCGGCAGATTACTGCTCCATAGAGGAGAATGAAGGGTCCGATCAGGTCTGCCTGAAAAACTGACAGGCGGACCTGATCAGACAGCCCGTGTGAAAGGGGCCTTCGGCTGTGGCATGGCGATGAGGAAAAAAAAAAAAAAAAAGATTATAATTTTTTTTTTAATAATAATAATTGGAAAAAAAAATTAATATATTTTTCTTATTTTTTTTAATAATTAAAAAAAAAAAGAAAAAAATATTATTTAGTTTTTACATTTAAAAAATAAATTAAATTAATAATAAATAACCACACTCCCTGTCAAAGGTAACTAACTGGACAGGGAGATGGTAATGCATTGTGAACAAACAGGCAGTGGAAACAGTAATTACAACAGTCATTATTCCCGGCCACCACAAGAGGGTGCCAGTTCCCCAATGGAAGCCTCTCATCTCAAGTAAGCCGAAAAGCCGGGGCCTCAATTTTCGCGGAAGTCCGTGCACTCCGTGCGCGGAAGTCCGTGCAAAAATGACAGGACACCTTCTGCAGGGCACCCCAGGCGCCAGGTTGCTAATTCTAGTCGCAAATGCGACCTGGCTCCTGGGTTTTGTCGAGGCCTGGTCTACATAAACTGACAGGCCAGGCAAGGAGAGCATTAACCACTTAAGCCCCGGAGGATTTGGCTGCTAAACGACCAGGGGGTATTTTGCGATTCGGCACTGCGTGAATTTAACGGACAATTGCGCGGTCGTGCAACGCTGTACCTAAACGAATTTGGCGTCCTTTTTTTCCCACAAACAGAGCTTTCTTTTGGTGGTATTTGATCACCTGTGCGATTTTTTGATCATGCGCTATAAACAAAAAATGAGCGTCAATTTTGCAAAAATAGCAATATTTTTCACATTTTTTTATATGAAATTCCCCCCCCAAAAAAATGTAAAAATCTAAATTTTTTAACATTTTCGGCCAATTTGTTTTATGCTACCTATGTTTGGTAAAAAAAAAATCGCAAAAAGCGTATTTTGCTTGGTTTGCGCAAAAGTTATTGCGTTTACTAACAAAGGGAAAGATTTTTGTAATTTTTGTTGTTTTTTTTTTTAACGCGTAATGGCGGCGATCTGCGATTTTTTTTGCGGTACTGCGACATTGCGGCAGACAGATCGGACCCTTGACTGACATTTTTGACACTTTTGGGGTTACCAGTGACATTTCTACAGTAATCAGTGCTATACATATGCACTGTTACTGTAAAAATACACTAGTAGTGAAGGGGTTAACTTTATTTGGGAGGGAGGGGCTGTGTGTGTCCCTAGGGGCGTGCTTTCTACTGTGATTGGCTGTGGCTTGAGCTGTAAGGACACTGATCAACGGATCTACATAGTAGATCCGTGTGATCAGTGTCTTTACACCGAGGAGAATGACAGGCAGCTTGTTTACACAAGCTGCCTGACTTTCTCCCTCTCCCCCGCCGATCGCAGAGTGGCCGGCGGACATCGGGTCCACCGGTCACACGCGCGGGGGGGTCCGTGACCGCGTGGGAGCGCGCCGCCGGCGGCGCGCGCTCGCTCCCCAGACCCTCCCAGGCTAGTGACGTACCGATACGTCACTCTGCCTGTGAGGGGCTGACCGCCGCAGTATAGAGTCGTGCGGCGGTCGGCAAACGGTTAATCAGAGAAGCAGCCAAGAGGCCCATGGTAACTCTGGAGGAGCTTCAGAGATCCACAGCTCAGGTGGGAGAATCTGTCCACAGGACAACTATTAGTCGTGCACTCAAGAAATCTGGCCTTTATGGAATAGTGGCAAGAAGAAAGCCTTTGTTGAAAGAAATCCATAAGAGATCACGTTAGCAGTTTGCGAGTAGCCATGTGGGGGACACAGCAAACCTGTA
This sequence comes from Pelophylax lessonae, assembly GCF_965119305.1. Taxonomy (NCBI): domain Eukaryota; kingdom Metazoa; phylum Chordata; class Amphibia; order Anura; family Ranidae; genus Pelophylax; species Pelophylax lessonae. The sequence goes on from NC_138774.1 coordinate 60,488,942, forward strand.
GAAGAAGGTGCTCTGGTCAGATGAGATCAGAATTGAACTTTTTGGCCTAAAAGCGAAACACTGTGTGATGTGGAAAACTAACACTGCACATCACCCTGAACACACCATCCCCACCATGAAACATGGTGGTGTCAGCATCATGTTGTGGTGATGCTTTTCTTCAGCAGGGACAGGGAAGCTGGTCAGAGTTGATGCAAAGATGAAAAGAAACAAAGAAACCACGCTCTTACATCATAAAATACATATCACCATAGTGAATAAACAAATACTGCACATAAATACATCTTTAAAAAAAAAAAAAAATAGAAAATACATAAAAATTGTGAAGTCCCTGTATAATCCCACACATGAATAGCGTCCTCAGTGAGTATAGGAAAGGTTCCTCTCCACCAGCATGCAGATGCACTATACACTCACCAGACTTAATTGACCCCTATTACAGGGAGTCAAATTGGGCATATGGGAAAATCCAAGACCTTGGCTTCTATGCTCGAGACGCTCTACTAAGCCTATGCTCGCTGAGGAACTGGCGGCTTTCCCTTCACACTTAAACGCCGCATTGTGGACCATTACTCAGGATTAGTATTTTAAAATGTAAGTGGCACAGTGGTTCGTTATCGTCTGGCGACGTAGACCTACTTCACCAGACATTCCCCTCTCTCGGCGGCGCGCGCGCGCCGCCGGAGGCTCACTCACGCTGTATTCAGTCACAGCGGGAGTCGGGCCAGGGGAGGAGCGGTGGTGATCACCGCCGCTCTTCCCCGATCGCCGGGGAATCGAGTCTGGAGATCCGCCCGCTTGTGTAAACAAAGCGGGCGGATCTCCTAAGTGACAGGCAGTGTCAGATTGCAGGATTCAGCATAGCTGAACATGCGATCTGTCCCTGTGTCACTCAGTCACCTCCCCCCACACATGTCAGTAAGCACCAGGCATACATTAACCCCTCCCTCTCCAATAAAATTAACCCCTTCCCTGCCAGTGTCATTTTTACAGTAACAGTGCATATTTATAGCACTGATTACTGTAGTGATGTCACTGGTACCCCCAAAAGTGTCAAAAATGTCAGTCAAGGGTCCGATCTGTCCGCCGCAATGTCGCAGTCCCGCAAAAAAAAATCGCAGATCGCCGCCATTACTCGTTAAAAAAAAATAAAACCCCAAAAACGACAGAAATCTTTTCCCTTAGTTAGTAAACGCAATAACTTTTGCGCAAACCAATCAAAATACGCTTATTGCGATTTTTTTTACCAAATATGTAGCAAATTGGCCTAAAATTATAAAAAATTTTGATTTTTACATTTTTTTGGGGGGGAATTTCATATAAAAAAAATGTGAAAAATACTGTTATTTTTTCAAAATTGTCGCTCTTTTTTTGTTTATAGCGCAAAAAGTAAAAATCGCACAGGTGATCAAATACCACCAAAAGAAAGCTCTATTTGTGGGAAAAAAAGGACGTAAATTTCGTTTGCGTACGGCGTTGCATGACCACGCAATTGTCAGTTAAAGTCGAACAGTGCCGAATCACAAAAAGTGGCCCAGACGTAAGACAGCAAAATCCTCCGGTGGTAAAGTGGTTAAATAAAATAATAAATTAAAATAATAAAAATCTCTCATACTACTACACTATGAGGAGCCATTATTTCTCTCTACATATGTTTCTTGCCTGCTGGACCTTGATCTATGAGAGGATGCAATATTTAGCTGGCTGCTGAGTATTCACCTTGGATCTCTGTAGTCGGGGTCTATATCCTTTGGTAAGCGGCTGTGTGGTCAGGTGCTGGTGAAGGCTTTTCCACTGATCTTCAGATTCACCTCTATACTCTTTTATATGGTTTCCTATTACGGACTTTTGATCAATTTATCGTGTACATACTGTAGCGCTGCACTATTTGTATATTGTATAGGAATCGCCAGTTTGCGCTCCACCTGCGTTCCAGCTGACCGGAAATTACGTATCTCAAACACTACCCAACGCTGTTTCGTCAGTCTATGTCTGACGTCCTCAGGGGTTACAGCCATTTTTGGCTGTAACATGACAAAATGTGGAAAATTTCAAGGGGTATGAATTCTTTTTTAAGGCACTGTGGATATAACCCCTGTTAAAATGTCAGGTTTCTGTGATGTAATTTCAAAACTTTTCCACCTTTTAATGAATGTGATCTATAAACTGTACAACTCAGTTAAACAACAAACTTAAATCTTTTAGGTGGAGGGATGAAAAAATAAAAAAATAAAATATTATGGCTGCATAAGTGTGCACACCCTTAAACCAATACTTTGTTGAAGCACCTTTTGATGTTATTACAGCACTCAGTCTTTTTGGGTATGAGTCTATCAGCATGGCACATCTTGACTTGGCAATATTTGCCCACTCTTCTTTGCAAAAACACTCCAAATCTGTCAGATTGCAAGGAAATCTCCTGTGCACAGCCCTCTTCAGATCAACCAACAGAGTTTCAATTGGTTTCAGGTCTGGGCTCTGGCTGGGCCATTCCAAAACTTTAATCTTCTTCTGGTGAAGCCATTCCTTTGTTGGTTTGGATGTATGCTTTAGGTCGTTGTCACGCTGAAAAGATGAAGTTCCTCTTCGTGTTCAGCTTTCTAGCAGAAGACTGAAGGTTTTGTGCCAATATTGACTGGTATTTGGAACTGTTCATAATTCCCTTTACTTTGACAATATGGCCCCTGTTCCAGCTGAAGAAAAACAACCCCAAAGCATGATGCTGCCACCACCATGCTTCACTGTGGGTATGGTGTTCTTTTGGTGATGTGCGGTGTTGTTTTTGCGCCAAACATATCTTTTGCAATTATGGCCAAAAAGTTCAACCTAGATTTCATCAGACCATAACACATTTTCCTACATGCTCTTGGGAGACTTCAGATTTTTTGCAGAATTTAGCAGGGCTTGGATGTTTTTCTTGGTAAGAAAAGGCTTCCATCTTGCCACTCTACCCCATAGCCCAGACATATGAAGAATACGGGAGATTGTTGTCACTTGTACCACACAGCCAGTACTTGCCAGATTTTCCTGCAGCTCATTTCATGCTGCTGTAGCCTCTTGGCAGCCTCCCTGACCAGTTTTCTTCTCATCTTTTCATCAATTTTGGAGAGACGTCCAGTTCTTGGTGATGTCACTGTTGTACCAAATTTTTTTCCACTTGATGATGACTGTCTTCACTGTGTTCCATGGTATATCTAATGCCTTGGGAATTCTGTACCCTTCTCCTGACTGATAACTTTTAACAATTTGATCCAGTGGCGGCTGGTGCTCAAAATTTTTGGGGGGGCGCAAACAGAAAAGGGGGAGGGGTGGGATGAGTGGAAGCAGGGATGGGATGGGGTGGGATGAGTGGCAGCAGGGATGGGATGGGGTGGGATGAGTGGAAGCAGGGATGGGATGGGTGGCAGATGGGATGAGTGGCAGATGGCATGGGTGGCAGATGGGATGAGTGGCAGATGGCATGGGTGGCAGATGGCATGGGTGGCAGCAGGGATGGGATGGGTGGCAGATGGGATGAGTGGCAGCAGGGATGGGATGGGGTGGGATGAGTGGAAGCAGGGATGGGGTGGGATGAGTGGAAGCAGGGATGGGATGGGTGGCAGATGGGATGAGTGGCAGCAGGGATGGGATGGGGTGGGATGAGTGGAAGCAGGGATGGGATGTGGTGGGATGAGTGGAAGCAGGGATGGGATGGGGTGGGATGAGTGGCAGCAGGGATGGGATGGGTGGCAGATGGGATGAGTGGCAGCACGGATGGGATGGGGTGGGATGAGTGGAAGCAGGGATGGGATGGGTGGCAGATGGGATGAGTGGCAGATGGCATGGGTGGCAGATGGAATGGGTGGCAGATGGCATGGGTGGCAGATGGCATGGGTGGCAGATGGCATGGGTGGCAGATGGGATGAGTGGCAGATGGGATGAGTGGCAGCACGGATGGGATGGGGTGGGATGAGTGGAAGCAGGGATGGGGTGGGATGAGTGGAAGCAGGGATGGGATGGGTGGCAGATGGGATGAGTGGCAGATGGGATGGGTGGCAGATGGCATGGGTGGCAGATGGGATGAGTGGCAGATGGCATGGGTGGCAGATGGCATGGGTGGCAGATGGGATGAGTGGCAGATGGGATGAGTGGCAGATGGCATGGGTGGCAGATGGCATGGGTGGCAGATGGGATGAGTGGCAGATGGCATGGGTGGCAGATGGCATGGGTGGCAGATGGCATGGGTGGCAGATGGGATGAGTGGCAGATGGCATGGGTGGCAGATGGGATGAGTGGCAGATGGCATGGGTGGCAGATGGGATGAGTGGCAGATGGCATGGGTGGCAGATGGGATGGGTGGCAGATGGCATGGGTGGCAGATGGGATGAGTGGCAGATGGCATGGGTGGCAGATGGGATGGGTGGCAGATGGGATGGGTGGCAGATGGGATGAGTGGCAGATGGCATGGGTGGCAGATGGCATGGGTGGCAGATGGCATGGGTGGCAGATGGCATGGGTGGCAGATGGCATGAGTGGCAGATGGCATGGGTGGCAAATGGCATGGGTGGCAGATGGGATGAGTGGCAGATGGCATGGGTGGCAGATGGCATGGGTGGCAGCAGGGATGGGATGGGTGGCAGATAGGATGAGTGGCAGCAGGGATGGGATGGGGTGGGATGAGTGGAAGCAGGGATGGGGTGGGATGAGTGGAAGCAGGGATGGGATGGGTGGCAGATGGGATGAGTGGCAGCAGGGATGGGATGGGGTGGGATGAGTGGAAGCAGGGATGGGATGTGGTGGGATGAGTGGAAGCAGGGATGGGATGGGGTGGGATGAGTGGCAGCAGGGATGGGATGGGTGGCAGATGGGATGAGTGGCAGCACGGATGGGATGGGGTGGGATGAGTGGAAGCAGGGATGGGATGGGTGGCAGATGGGATGAGTGGCAGATGGCATGGGTGGCAGATGGAATGGGTGGCAGATGGCATGGGTGGCAGATGGCATGGGTGGCAGATGACATGGGTGGAAGATGGAATGGGTGGCAGATGGGATGGAATAGGATGAATGGCAGCAGGGATGGGATGAGTGGCAGCACGGATGGGATGGGGTGGGATGAGTGGAAGCAGGGATGGGGTGGGATGAGTGGAAGCAGGGATGGGATGGGTGGCAGATGGGATGAGTGGCAGATGGGATGGGTGGCAGATGGCATGGGTGGCAGATGGGATGAGTGGCAGATGGCATGGGTGGCAGATGGCATGGGTGGCAGATGGGATGAGTGGCAGATGGGATGAGTGGCAGATGGCATGGGTGGCAGATGGCATGGGTGGCAGATGGGATGAGTGGCAGATGGCATGGGTGGCAGATGGCATGGGTGGCAGATGGGATGAGTGGCAGATGGCATGGGTGGCAGATGGGATGAGTGGCAGATGGCATGGGTGGCAGATGGGATGAGTGGCAGATGGCATGGGTGGCAGATGGGATGGGTGGCAGATGGCATGGGTGGCAGATGAGATGGGTGGCAGATGGGATGAGTGGCAGATGGCATGGGTGGCAGATGGGATGGGTGGCAGATGGGATGAGTGGCAGATGGCATGGGTGGCAGATGGCATGGGTGGCAGATGGGATGAGTGGCAGATGGCATGGGTGGCAGATGGGATGAGTGGCAGATGGCATGGGTGGCAAATGGCATGGGTGGCAGATGGGATGGATGGCAGATGGCATGGGTGGCAGATGGCATGGGTGGCAGATGGGATGAGTGGCAGATGGCATGGGTGGCAGATGGGATGGGTGGCAGATGGCATGGGTGGCAGATGAGATGAGTGGCAGATGGGATGAGTGGCAGATGGGATGAGTGGCAGATGGCATGGGTGGCAGATGGGATGAGTGGCAGATGGCATGGGTGGCAGATGGCATGGGTGGCAGATGGGATGAGTGGCAGATGGCATGGGTGGCAGATGGCATGGGTGGCAGATGGGATGAGTGGCAGATGGGATGGGTGGCAGATGGGATGGGTGGCAAATGGCATGGGTGGCAGATGGGATGGATGGCAGATGGCATGGGTGGCAGATGGCATGGGTGGCAGATGGCATGAGTGGCAGATGGCATGGGTGGCAGATGGGATGGGTGGCAGATGGCATGGGTGGCAGATGAGATGAGTGGCAGATGGGATGAGTGGCAGATGGGATGAGTGGCAGATGGCATGGGTGGCAGATGGCATGGGTGGCAGATGGGATGAGTGGCAGATGGCATGGGTGGCAGATGGCATGGGTGGCAGATGGCATGGGTGGCAGATGGGATGAGTGGCAGATGGCATGGGTGGCAGATGGCATGGGTGGCAGATGGGATGAGTGGCAGATGGGATGGGTGGCAGATGGGATGAGTGGCAGATGGGATGAGTGGCAGATGGCATTGGTGGCAGATAGCATGGGTGGCAGATGGGATGAGTGGCAGATGGGATGAAATAGGATGAATGGCAGCAGGGATGAGCACTGCTCTCTCCTGGCTGCCTCTATGAAAGCACATCCTGCCTGAACGGTAAGCAGCTTCTTCTCTCATCACTCCACATGTGCTTCTTGCAAAACACACAGAGTGAGACCTCCCCCGAGAGCTGCACTGTCGCTGCCTGTGTGTTTCCTCTCACTCTGCAATCTATCTCCATTGTCTGCACACACACACAGGCACACAGACAGGACAGAGAGGACCACACTGAGTCTGTCTGAGTCTGACTGAGGCACTTACCTGTCACTGCTGCTGCTGCTCTCGGGAGTCGGCCAGTCAGGACTCTCTGGAGAGTGGAGTGGAGACAAGACGTCCTCTTCTCTTCTTCCTCCGATGCGTGCCATCCCGGAGCCCGCTCTGACCATCTGACGGCGGGAAGGTGACCGCACCGCCCCCAGCAATGATGTCCTGAATCATGATTGGTTCAGGCTGGAGTCTGGACCAATCATGATCCAAGACATCACAAAAGGGGGTGGTGTAGCGCAGTGCTCTGCGCTACAGTTACGCCCCAGAAGGCCGCCAATCGGCGCCTCTGCGGGTGGAAAACCTCACCCCCCATAGGCACCAATGAGGCGGGCGCCCCTTGTGGCCAAAAAAATTTTTTTTTTTTTAAATCTTTTTTTTCTCTTTTTCTTTTTTGGGGGGGGGGGGGCGGCGCCCCTGCGCCCCCTATCGGCCGGCCGCCACTGATTTGATCCCTCTGATGCTTTGGAAGCTCTCTGCAGACCATGGCTTTTGCTGTAGGATGCGACTAACAAACTGTCAGGAAAGACCTACTAGAACAGCTGAACTTTATTTGGGGTTATTCAGAGGAATTTTAAATGATGGCAGGTATGTAGTGACTCCTATTTAGCCCACTTTCACATTGGGCCGATTTGACATACTCCTCTCCTGCACATACTACCCACCTCCATACACTCCGCTCTCCTCACCTGCATATACTACCCACTGCCATACACTCCACACTGCTCACCTCCACACTCCCCACTCCTCTCCGGCACTTACTACCCACCTCCATATACTCTGCACTCCTCTCCTGCACATACTACCTACCTCCATACACTCTGCACGCCTCACCTGCATATACTACCCACTGCCATACACTCCACACTCCTCTCCTGTACATACTACCCACCTTCACACTCCCCTCCCACACTCCCCACTCCTCTCCTGCACATACTACCAGAGATGTATAGTAACGAAGTAGAACTACTTAAGTACTGTACTTAAGTACCGAAATGCGGTATCTGTACTTTCCTAGAGTAGAATTTTTTTCTCCTACTTCTACTTTTACTTCACTACATTTTTTCGATGATTTCGATACTTCTACTCAAGTATTTTTTTTTTGTGCTGCATAGTTACTCGTTACTTTTAAAAAAATTACCACTGCCAGAACAGTAGATGGAAGTTGCATAAAGCTCAAAAAATGTGTATAATGTCATTTGTAAATCAGCGCATACGGAAATAAAGGCTGTGTATAATAAAAGCTGCTATACCAAATCTTTCCAATAAAAAGAAAATATGAAACAAACAAATAAATGGTGCTACAGCGCTTAAAGTGCATCAAGAAACTACTAACAAACACAGGTTAATCATTTGAATAAATCATTTGAAATAATAAAAAACAATATGATGTTCAAACTTTTGACTTCTTTCGTTAATAACTACATAACACAGTACTTCTACTTCTACTTTCAGTACTTGAGTAGAATTTTTTTTTCAAAACTACTGGTACTTTTTACTTTTAGTACTTAAGTAGCAATTTAATTGAAAAAACTACTTGCAATACTTAAGTAAAAAAAATGTTGAATACTTTAGTACTTCTACTTAAGTAACTTTTTCTGTGAGCACTTCCACTTCTACTCAAGTCACTTTTTGATCGAGCACTTGTACTTTTACTCAAGTAGAAATTTTAAGTACTTTATACAAGTCTGCATACTACCCACCTCCATACACTCCGCACTCCTCACCTGCATATACTACCCACTGCCATACACTCCACCTCCCTCTCCCGCACATACTACCCACCTCCACACTCCTCTCCTGCACATACTACCCACCTCAATTCACTCCGCACTCCTCTCCTGTACATGCATCTCAGACTCTCGTAAACCACACCCACTTTAAGCCACACCCATTATTTAGTACAATTTAATCCACACCCACATTTCATCGTGTAGCGTACTGCTTTTCTTTACCTAGGGCCCACTTTTTATCTTACACACGGGCCCACTGATTTCATGATCATCAGCTTTATTTTCTTTCTTTGAAACCATATGAGAGTTTCCTTGGCTTTGTGTTTGGGATCATTGTCTTGCTGAAATGTCCACCCTCGTTTCATCTTCATCATCCTGGTAGATGGCAGCGGATTTTTATCAAGAACGTCTTGGTGCATTCTTCCATTCATCCTTCCTTCAATGACATGAAGTTTGCTAGTACTGTATGCTGAAAAACAGCCCCACGCCATGATGTTCCCACCTCTAAAGTTCACTGTTGGTATGGGGGCGCTTTTTGGGGTGATGTGCAGTACTATTTGACCTCCAATCATGGTGTGTATTATGGCATCCAAAGAGTTCCATTTTGGTCTCATCTGACCAGACTATATTCTCCCAGTATTTCTCAGGCGTGTCAAAATGTTGTGCAGCAAACTTTAACCAGTTACTACCCCGCCCGCCGTCAAATGACGGCGGAGCGGTGTACCTATTATCCTGGGACGCCGTCATATGATGGAGCAGCGATCGTGACCGCGCCGTTTTGCCAGGACACGGCACGATCCTGATCTCGGTAAAGAGTCAATGACATGACTCTTTACCCATGAGATCGGCTGTGTCCAATCACAGCCGGTCACATGTAAATGAGGAAGTGCCGTTATTCGGCTCTCCTTGGCTCACACTGTCAGTGTGTGAGGCGAGGAGAGACGATCAGTGGCTCTTCCTCATAGGGGACACAGAGAAATGTAATCAGGGCACTGATCACCAGTGCCCTGATTACACAAGTGTGAAATAAAGTGCCATAACTGCCCACCATCAGTGCCAACAGTGCCCGCCATCAGTGCCCACAATCAGTGCCCATAGTGCTGCCAGTCAGTGCCCATCAGTGTCTGCTCATCTAGGAACTGATGGGCACTGACTGGCAGCACTATGGGCACTGAGTGTGGGCACTGATGTGGCTGCCCATCAGTGTCCATCAGTGCCGCCCATCAGTGTCCATCAGTGCCACCCGTCAGTGTCCATCAGTGCCACCTCTCAGTGCCCATCAGTGCCACCTCTCAGTGCCGCCTATCAGTGCTCATCAGTGCTGCCTATCACTGCCACCTATCTGTGCTCATCAGTGCGGCATATTAGTACCTCCTCATCAGTGCCACCTCATCAGTGCCCATCAGTGCCCATCAGTGCCGCCTCATCAGTGCACATCAGTTAGGGGGAAAATTGTATTTATTTTCAAAATACTTATTTTTTTGTAAGAAATAAAAAACCCAGAGGTGATTAAATAGTACCAAAAGAAAGCTCTATTTGTGTGAAAAAAATGATAAAAATTTCATATAGGTACAGTGTAGTATGACCACGCAATTGTCATTCAAAGTGTGAGAGCGCTGAAAGCTGAAAATTGGCCTGGGCAGGAAGGGGGTGAAAGTGCACTGTAGGCAAGTGGTTAAACGAGCTTCAACATGCTTTTTGTTCAGCAATGGAGTCTTGCGTGGAGAGCGTGCATACAGGCCCTGGTGGTTGAGTGCATTACTTATTGTTTTCTTTTAAACAATTGTACCTGATAATTCCAGGTGATTCTGAAGCTACAAGTGGTCCTTGGCTCTTGGACAACTCTTTTCACTCCTCTATCGGAAATTTTCGTATTTCCTTTAGTAGGCAATGCCACCAGTATGTTTTGCAACAATAAGGTTGTGAAGGTCTTGAGAGAGCTCTTTGATTTTACTCATCATGAGATGTTTCTTGTGTGACACCTTGGTAATGAGACACCTTTTTATAGGCCATCAGTTGAGAATGAACCAGGTAAAATTAATTTGCACTGACCAGGGGTATGATTGCTTTCTAATTACTGATAGATTTCAACTTGTGTCTTGTCCGTCCATGCCTTTTTGCACCTCTCTTTCTTCATGTGTCCAAAACGTTTTCCCTGTTTCATTCCATTTTATTACACATAACCTAATTTCTGAATGTATTTGCTTTTGTTTCTTTTGTATGTATTGATTGCATGGGTTGTTACCGACATGCGGTTAAAATTTCATGTCAACAGCACCTTTTAGAAATATATTTACCTAGAACAATGGTGACATGTTCAATACTTATTTTACCCGCTGTGTATATATATATATATATATTTTTTTTTTCTTCATCATCAATCATCATCATCATCATCATCATCATATGTAAATATAAAATACAAATGGTTACAGTACAGTGCAGAGATGCCTGAAGTTATTCTTGATGCAGCAATAAGTAATGCTCATGGTGCTGTAACCACATCCTTCTTTGTTAATGGCTTTCTTTATTTATTTTTTTTGGGACACACATTCTTAGATCATTGTTTTGCCTGCTGGTGCTGGCAAACATGTTACACCGTTTATGTTTACACGCACTTTAAATACTATTTTGTTGGCAAGTAATGTGGCACGTAAGGTGTGCCATGATCACACACACTTTTTTGTAAACTATCTCTCTTTTGTCTGCCCCGGGGTGCCCCAAGTGTTTTACAATCCTAAATATGCCCTTGCAATAACAGCAATATTAAACCCAAAACCAAAATATGTAATATATCGCAGCTTACTAATTCTTAGATGTGGTGACTGCATATGTTTTCTTTTTTTTTAAAGCTTTATTTCCATCTGCTTTCACCTGGTGATCTGGCCAATAACACACCGTATTAGAGCCGGTTCACACTGAGGCGATCCAACTTGCCGGGGCGATCTGTGAAGTCGCAGTGCACAGCGCGCACCGCAACCTCAGAGCGACATGCACGGACTTCATATCATTGAAATCAATGCAGGTCGCTCCAGGTTGCCCCAAAATAGTACAGGACCCTTTTTCTAAGTCGGAGCGACTTTTGTTGCTACTATTAGAACGGGTCCTGTGCTAATCTATGGCAGGCAACCCACAGTGACTTGTCAGGCGACCAGGTCGCCTGACAAGTCGCCCCAGTGTGAACCGGCTCTAAGAGTGCTTCCACTGTGGATGGAAGGAACACAAGGGACACTTTTGAAGAGCAGCATCGTCAATCTGGGATTGGGTGAGAGTGTTAGATATAATAGTATATTTAGGCAGGGTTCACATACACTATATTACCAAAAGTATTGGGACGCCTGCCTTTACACACACATGAACTTTAATGGCACCCCAGTCTTAGTGCGTAGGGTTTGATATTGAGTTGGCCCACCCTTTGCGGCTATAACAGCTTCAACTCTTTTGGGAAGGCTGTCCACAACAGTTACCGACCACCCGCCAAAGTTTTACTGCAGCACGGTGGCTCGGCTGTGCGAACCGATGTAACTTACGGTAGCGTGCGGAGCTAGGGGGTGAGCACACGCCCGCTGTCCCCACAATGTGCTGATTCGGTTCAGAACCAATCCGTCATAAGGTCCGGGCCAATGATTTTTGGCTTGGACCTGGTGATCGGTTCTGATTAATTGCAGAGCGTCCTGTGCCTGTGTAATGTAAACACAGGCACAGGAAATTTGGCAATCTTCTCTCCTGGAGCCCTTTTCAGTTCCAGCGTGAGAGAAAAAAGCATCAGACAGTGAGTACACAAGCACTACACTGACGCCAGTACACGTAGACACAAATTTAACCCCCTGATCACCCCTCTTTTAACCCTTTCCCCCCCCCTGTCACAGTGTCACTATATACAGTATACAGATAATTTACTTATCACTGTATTAGTGTCGATTGTGACTTCAGTTCGTTTGAGAGGCAGTTAGTGGTAGTTAGTGTCTGTCCCAGATAGGTTTGGGTAATCGCCATACATCCCCTAATAAAGATTTAAACCCCTCTTCACCCCCGGTTAACCCCTTCATTTCCCTGTCACAGTGTCACTATTAGGCCCCTTTCACACTTGGGAGTCCGTCGGTGGACTCAGTTTTTCTCAGCGGGGGATTGATCTGCCGATTCCCCGCTGAGCAGGCGGATGGCAGCTCTGTCTCCGAGCTGTGTGCGGAAACAGAGCTGTGAAGTCCCCGCTGTCCTCTATGGGGGAATCGGATGAGAATGGAGTTTCCATCCGTCCGGATTTGACGGAAAGGATCGGATGTCAGCAGACATGTCTCCACTGACATCTGATGCCCCCTAGAGATGCATGGGGCATCTGTTCAGATCCACCTGAAAAACTGACAGACGGATCTGAACGGTCCGCAAGTGTGAAAGGGGCCTTAGAGTGCACAGATCTTTTTTCTGATCACTATTAGTGTCACAGGTGACATCAGTTAGCGTTACGTTAGTTAGCGTCAATACAGGACAGCATCAGATTGCCAGCTGCATATTTAGTAATTAATTTTAACCCTTTGATTGCCTGTAACACACACACTAAACACTTCCATTACTAGTATAGTGTCTGAACAGATACATATCTTTGATCAGATCAGAACTATACTAGCATCCCCAATAATTTAGTATAGTGTTCCCAAAATGCAGCATTAGCAGGATCAGCCCTGACACCTGCCAGCACCTGCGTTTAGCTCCTCCGCCCACCCCCCAAGAAGTGCAGTATCAGTAGATTACTGTCACTTCCAATACACTGCTAACACTGCGGTTTAGTGTGCGGAGTCAGACCTGATCTCTGCTAGCACTAGCAGTTACATTTTTTGGTAGCGGTTTAAACAGTCCTTGACAACCAGGTGCTTTTTTACCTGTGAGACACACTAGGTACCCTTTAAATTTATTAGCAAAAATGTCCAAGCAGAGGTACACTAGTGAAGAAGCCTACACGATGCTGAGCATGACAGATGAGAGCGATGGGGAAGCCTCACTGCCAGAATCAGGCTCAGTATTCAAACCTGTAGAGAGCAGCGGCACCCTGACAGATAGCTCTGACAACAGAGTAGTGGTCCCTGCTAAGGTCCAGCATACCCGGCCCCGTTCTTCTGTTGCTGAGGTGCAACAATCGCAGGGTTCTCATATGCAGCAGACTGTTGGTACTAGTGCGACTCAACCTCCTGGTGAACTAGCAAGCACCAGCAGCCTAGTACATCACGGTCATAGTCAAACCAGCACTGCAGTAACACTTGGTGATGTGGCGGGTCCCATAAAGCAAGTTCAAGCTGGTGCGGTGGCTAGCACAAGTAGTGTCCCGCAGCCACCAAGATTTGGAAGACAGGCCCGTAGAGCCCATAATGTCTTTCCGTATGTGCTTGCAAATCCTGATTGGGAGCTCACCACTTCTGTAGGGCCCGTACTTCCCCCATTCACTGGCCAACCCAGAATTCAGGTGGAAACAGTCAATTTTACTCCCCTTGGTTTCTATGGGCTGTTTTTCACGGAAGATCTGTACAGATCTATTGTGGACCAAAGCAATTTATATGCTGATCAATTCATCGCTGCAAATCCAAATTTGACCCTTGCCAGAGAACTTGCATTGAAACGTTTCACTGTTTCCAAATTTAAAACCTTTTTGGGCCCATCTCTTCTCATGGGCATTACTAAAAAGAGTGAGTTGCAGTCATATTGGTCCACTGACCCAATTCACCATATGCCTGTGTTCTCTGCTGCCATGGCCAGGACTAGATACAAGCAAATCTTGTGGTTCATGCACTTCAGTGACAATGAACTCTGTCGTCCTCGGGGTGACTCTGGATATGACCGGCTCCACAAAATTCGGCCCCTCGTAAATCACTTCAGCCAAAAGTTTGCAGACTTGTATACACCCCAACAAGCTGCCTGTGTTGATGAGTCCCTCATTAAATTTTCTGGCTGCCTTGCTTTCAAACAGTTTCTCATCAGCAAGCGTGCCAGATATGAGGTCAAAATGTATAAGCTCTGTGACAGGGCAACACAGGGCTATACATGTAGAAAAGGGGGGGGGGGTACCCACGTGCTATCTAGCTCTGAAGGTAAGACACCAAAGGAAGAATTGCTGCATACACCAAAATGACAAATTTCTATGTCAGGTAAATAGATCATGTAAGGGTAAAGGGCTGCGTTATTCTGAAGTAGTAAATATGTGAATAAATCTATCAAAGTGACAAGTGCTGTAGTATACAATAAATATATAAATAAATCGATGAGTGCCGGTTCACATATGTGCGGCTGCGGAGATCGCATGTAATATCGGAGCGCACTGCTCCTTCATTACATGCGATCTCCTGTGCGGATGCGAATTCAGCCATACACTTGTATGGCTGAAATTCGCACTGCACCCGCACCAAAGACGCACAGGAGGCATTTTTTCAGCCGCATCAGGATCGGATTGTACAGAGGTTCACACTTGTGCGATCCTGTGCGAACTGTCAGATCGCACTGCGATATGTGATCAAACTGAGGGTGTCGTTAACATTTAATTGACACCCTCTGCGTATCGCATATGGCAGTGTGAACTGCCTCTTGTGCGGATGCGATGCGGGAACAGGCTGCAAATTCGCAGCGTTCCCACATCGCACAAGTGTGAACCGGCCCTGAAAGTCACCAAGTGTTGCAGTAGCCAATAAATAAATAAACCTAACAAGGTAGTACAGATGAATAAATAGTGTAAAACCAAGGTGCTGTGCTTGATTGAAGTAATAAATACAGTAGATATGTGAATAGATCTATCAAATTGACATAGTGCTGCAGTACATAAATCTATCAAAGTGGCAAAGTGCTGCAGTAACCAATAAAGAAATAAATAAATATATCAAGGTGGCACAGTGGTGTGGCAATCAGTAAATTGAAATAAATGTCTAGAAATATTTTGAAAAATTGGTGAAAAGAATCATATGACACTAATAAAAACCAGCGCATTAGTACAAGCGTAAATAAAAACACCAATAATTAATAAATTATAGCCACAGGGATGGTGACTCCGCTGTATCCAGGTCCTTTTGTTCGTGCCAGGATGTTTCTCAGGACTCACAGTGGTAGTCAATAGACGTCAGTATCCTCTCTGCTCCTGACATTTATGAATGGTCCTTGAGAGGTGGCTCGTAAGGGGGTGAATAGGAGAAGAGGAGGCCCCGATAGTGTAGAATTTAGGTATATTTATTTAAAAATGCAATATAGCACTCATATGTAAAAATCCAGCAATTGATATGTCAGTCCGGCTTGTCCTCCGGCAACATTTCCATATCAGTCAGCTGCCCAACGCGTGTCGTCACCGTCACGTGACTTCTTCAGGGAATGAGCATTTTGCAGCTCTCATTTGTTTTGGAAAATGAAGAAAGAAAAATAAAAACTTTTTTTTTTTCAATTTTCAAAACTTTGTGACAAAAAGCGAGATCTGCAAAATACTCAACAAGCCTCTCAGCAAATAGTTTAGGGTGTCTACTTTCCAAAAGGGGTCATTTGGGTGGGTTTTGTACTATCTTGGCATTTCATGGCCTCCGAAACTGTG
Organism: Pelophylax lessonae; assembly: GCF_965119305.1. NCBI lineage: Eukaryota > Metazoa > Chordata > Amphibia > Anura > Ranidae > Pelophylax > Pelophylax lessonae. The sequence continues at coordinate 60,504,946 of NC_138774.1, forward strand.
ATAGCTAGTGGGGAGTGAAATCAACAATTTGTGCCCTAAGGCTCCATTCACACCTGAGCATATCGTTTTCAGGCTTTTTTTCCACCCGTTTTTTTCTGGCTTTTTTCAGGCGTTTTTTTCTGGCTTTTTTGCAGGCGTTTGGAGGCAGGCATTGACATCCAAAAAAACGCTTGTAATTTGCCAAAAAAAGAAGCTCATGTACCTTTTTGAGCTTCAGGCATTTTGCTTCAGGTAACAAAATGCTCAGATGTGAACAGGGGCCATTGAAATGAATGGGATTTTGCTTGTTGGGCGTTTTGAGACTTCAGAGATGAGCGTTTTATGAGCTGAAATACGCTCAGGTGTGAACAGGGGCTAAGGCCCCTTTCACACATGCGGACAGTTAATTTCATCAGTTCAGTAATGTCAAAATGGATGAAGTATTCATCAGTTTTTCATCAGTGCTCATCAGTTTTTCAGCAGTGCTCATCCGTTTATCAGTTTTTTTTACATCCACTACCAATGCAAAAATGGATGAAAAACTGATCATTTGTCAGTTTACATCCGTTTTTCGTCTGATCCATTTTTTTTTAAATAAAAAAAAATAGAGCTGTGATCAGTTAACAAAACACAGATGATGATGGATGTGGATGTAAATGGATGATCATCCATTTACTGTACATTAGTTTTTCCATAGAGATGCATTGAAGTCGGTTTTTCATCCATCAACGAAACGATGAAAAACAGACAAAAACGGTCAACATGTGTGAAAGGGGCCTTAGTAAGCCTTGTGGCAAAATATAAAAGATGCCATGGACTCAGCATGCCTCTCAGCAAATAGCTTAGGGTGTCAACTTTCCGAAAAGGGGTAATTTGGGGATGGTGCTATCTTGGCATTTCATGGCCTCCGAAACTGTAATAGGTAGTGAGGAGTGAAATCAACAATTTACGCCCTTAGAAAGCCTGAAGGCAGTGATTGGTTTTCGGGGTCCTGTACGCAGCTACAAAAAGTCTCACACATGTGGTATCCCCATACTCAGAAGAAGCAGCAGAATGTATTTTGTTATTTAATTACACATATACCCATGGCATGCGTGAGCAATATATCATTTCAATGACCGCTTTGTGTGAAAAAAAACAAAACATTTTTTTTTTGTCATTTTTTTAAACAACTGTGACAAAAAAATGTAATATTCAGTGGGCTTAACATGCTTCTCAGGAAATTCCTTGGGGTGTCTACTTTCCTAAAAGGAGTAATTTGGGGGGTTGTACTGCCCTGTCATTTTAGCAGTTCAAGAAACTAGATAGGCAGTCAGAAAGTCAAAGATGCGTAAATTTCAGTATATACACCATAGTTTTTAGACGCTATAACTTTTGTGCAAACCAATACATATATGCTTATGGAGATTGTTCTAGAAACACATTTCTGAGGTCAGACACTGATGTTGGATGAGAAGGCCTTGCTCGCAGTCTGCGCTCCAATTCATCCCAAAGGTGTTCTATCGGGTTGTGGTCAGGACAATATGCAGGCCAGTCAAGTTCCTCCACCCTAAACTCACTCATTCATGTCTTTATGAACCTTGCTTTGTACACTTGTACAAAAATTTGGTGGGGGGGGGGGGAGGGGATTATAGTGTGGGGTTGTTTTTCAGGGGTTGGGCTTGGCCCCTTAGTTCCAGTGAAGGAAACTCTTAAGGGGTCAGCAAACCAAGACTTTTTGGACAATTTCATGCTCCCAACTTTGTGGGAACAGTTTGGGGGGGGCCCCTTCCTGTTCCAACATGACTGCACACCAGTGCACAAAGCAAGGTCCATAAAGACATGGATGAACAAGTTTGGGGTGGAGGAACCTAAATGGCCTGCACCAGAGGCGTAACTAGAACCTTCAGGGCCCCGATGCAAGAAACCATGAAGGGCCCCCCAGACCCCTGGCCGGGGCCCTTCCCTTCAAGCCCGGGGCTCTTCCCACTAATCCTGGGGCTCTTTAATCTCATTGCATGGCCTTTTATTATGGTCCCGCATCAGGATCCTTTCACAAGTTCTGCAGTGGGCCCCCTTCCTGCAATCTTGGGGCCTCCCCACAGTGGTGAAATGCCAGGGCCCGGTCGCAAGTGTGACCTTTGAGATCCTAGAAGTTCACCCACTGGTTTGCTACCGGGCCCCCTGGAGCATGGGGCCCGGTAGCGATTGCAACCCCTGCAACCCCTGTAGTTACGCCCCTGGCCTGCACATAGTCCTGACCTTAACCCGATAGAACACCTTTGGGATGAACTATAGTGGAGACTGCAAGCCAGGCCTTCTCATCCATGCCTGACCTCATAAATGCACTTCTTAAAGAATGATCAAACATTCCCATAGACACACTCCTAAACCTTGTGGACAGCCTTCCCAGAAGAGTTGAAGCTGTTAGAGCTGCAAAGGATGGGCCAAGTCAATATTTAACCCTACAGACTAAGACTGGGATGCCATTAAAGTTCATGCAAAGGCAGGCGTCCCAATACGTTTGATAACATAGTGTATGTGTGAATTGGATGCGGTTATCGCCGCATCCAATTTGCATGACATGCGAGTATGACCGCCTTTCAATAGAGCACAGATCGGGGGCGGCGGAAGTCTGCATTCCAAAAGGGGTTTTAGGTTCAGGTGCTTGGCTGCGGTCAGAGACGTATAGTAACTAAGTAGAACTACTTCACTACTGTACTTAAAGTGGAGTTCCACCCTAAATTTATACTTACCTCCATCTTCTCGCTCCGGGTCACCTGAAAAACAAATGGCTAATCACATTTTTTTTTTTTTTTACTTACCTCGTAGCGAAGAAAATATACTTAACTTACTTCCTTCTTCCTCCTTCCTCGGCCGCGGCCCGTCGTCACTTCCTGGCTCTGCACTGATTCCTGGGAGCTGAACGTCATCGCTCCCAGGAATCATTGCACGGCGCAGGGCATCGTGGGACCGAAGAAGACGGAAGAGGACGCCGAAGAGGATCACGCTGGCTTCAAGCTGCCCACACCTGAGATGGCAGCGCTGGACAAGACTTTTTCAAGGTAAGTATTTGTCCTAACAGGTAAGTGCAACCCGGGACAGATCAGAGGCTAGCCATTGTGGAATGCACTAGCCCTGACTGTCCCGGGGTATTTAAAAAAAAAAAGAAAAATTCCAGGGTGGAACTCCGCTTTAAGTACCGAAAGGCAGTATCTGTACTTTCCTAGAGTAGAATTTTTTTCTCCTACTTCCACTTTTACTTCAATACATTTTTTCAATGATTTAAATACTTCTACTCTGATATTTTTTTTTTGTGCTGCATAGTTACTTGTTACTATTATAAAAATTACCACTGCCAGAACAGTAGATGGCAGGTTTCATGAAGCTCAAAACATGTGTATTATCAGCGCATACGAAAATAAATGCTACTGTATGTATAAATAAAAGCTGCATTTGAAATAATAAAAAACAATATGATGTTCAAACTTTTGAATTCTTTCTTTAACCACTTGCCTACAGTGCACTTTCACCCCCTTCCTGCCCAGACCGATTTTCAGCTTTCAGCGCTCTCACACTTTGACTGAGAATTACTCAGTCATGCAACACTGTACCCATACAAAAATTGTGTCCTTTTTTTCACACAAATAGAGCTTTCTTTTGATGGTATTTGATCAATACTGGGTTTTTTATTTTTTGTGCTATAAATAAAAAAAGACTGAAAATATTGTGAAAAAACGCATTTTTCTTTGTTTCTGTCATAAAATTTTGCAAATTAGTAATTTTTCTTCACAAATTTTGGCCAAAATTTATACTGCTACTTATCTTTGGTAAAAATAACCCAAGTAAGTGTATATTATTTGGTCTTTGTGAAAGTTATAGAGTCCACAAGCTATGGTGCGAATCATTGAAAATTGATCACACTTGATCACACCTGATGTACTGAAGGCCTATCTCAATTCTTGAGACACTAAAAAGTCAGGAAAGTACAAATACCCCCCAAATGACCCCTTTTTGGAAAGTAGACATTCCAAGGTATTTAATAAGGGGCATGGTGAGTTTTTTGAAGTTGTAATTTTTTCCCACAATGCTTTGCAAAATGAAGATTTTTTTTTTTTTTTTTTTTTTACAAATTGCCGTATTAACAGGTTATTTCTCTCACACAGCACATGTATACTTGCAACTACACCCCAAAACACATTCTACTACTCCTCCTGAGTATGGAGATACCACATGTGTGAGACTTTTTCACAGCCTGGCCACATACAGAGGCCTAACATCCAAGTAGCAGCGTCCGGCATTCTAGGAGCACAAATTACACATATAATTTCCTGACAACCTATCGCACTTTTGAAGGCCCTGGAGCACCAGGACAATGGAAACCCCCATAAAATTACCCCATTTTGGAAAGCAAACAGCCCAACGTATAATTTTTGAGGCATAATGAGTCTTTTGAATATGTCATTTTTTTCCACAAGTTTTTGGAAAATGTGGAAAGAAAATGAAAACACATTTTTTTTACACAAAGCTGTCCATTTATGCAATATTTCTAACACATAGCATGTACATAGCAAAAATTGCACCCCAAAATACATTCTGCTATTCCTCCTGAGTATGGCGATACCACATGTGTAACACTTTTTCACAGCCTGGCCACATACATAGGCCTAACATCCAAGTAGCGCTTTACACAAAGTTGTCCATTTATCCACTTTAAGACTGGGCCTATTTTTGACACTTGGTGTTTACAAGCTAAAATCATTTTTTTTTGCTAGGAAACTACTTAGAACCCCCAAACATTATATATTTTTTTTTAGCAGAGACCCTAGAGAATAAAATGGAGATCGTTGCAATATTTTTTATCACACCATATTTGCGCAACAGTCTTCCAAATGCGATTTTTTTGAAAAAAAATTCACCTTTTTGAACTAAAACATAAGAAAACAGTAAATTTAGCACAATTTTTTTCCATAATATGAAAGATAATGTTACGCCGAGTAATTAGATACCCAACATGTCATGCTTCAAAATTGTGCATGCTCACAGAATGGCGCCAAACATTGGTACTTAAAAATCCCCATAGGCAACATTTTAAAAATTTCTGCAGGTTACTAGCTTAGAGTTACAGAGGAGGTCTATGGCTCAAATTATTGCTCTCGCTCTAACGATCGCGACGATACCTCACATGTATGGTTTGAACACCGTTTACATATGTGGGCGGGACTTGCGTATGCGTTTGCTTCTGCGCGCGAGCTAACGGAGGCAGGGCGCTTTAATTTTTTTTTTTTTTCCTATTTATTTTATTTATTATTTTTTTATTTTTACACAGTTTAAAAAAAAAAATGTTTTGATCATTTTTATTCCTATTACAAGGAATGTAAACATCCCTTGTAATAGAAATAGGCATGACAGGTCCTCTTTATTGTGAGATCTGGGGTCAAAAAGACCTCACACCTCACAACTACACTAAAAAAGAAAAAAAAAAAAAAAAAAATTGTTGAAAGAGGAAAAAAAAAAAAAGCAAAAAAAAAAGCGGCCCTTTAAACCGGTTGCTAGGCAACGTCTTTTGACGTAGCTCCGGTCCTCCAAGACCATAGAGTTGAGTGAGGGCCATCTTGCCCTCACACGACTTCCTGTCTCTGAGGATCCGGGACCGGATAGTTTTCCCCGCTGCCGGCGGGTCCGGTAAGCTGGGAAAACGTCTGGGACGCGGCAGGAGGGGGGGGGGGCACCTCTTCCCCTGCACCGTAAGGGTAATTCCGCGTCGAATCCGCCACTGGGACCACCCTTATCTGAAAGCCGACCGCCCGCCGTTTCAAAAAATACCGGGGTTATGGGGGCTATCTGCTGCCATAACCCCAGTATTTAGCTTTTAATGGCCGACGCATATAGTCGTTAGGCGGTCAGTAAGTGATTGCATGTATATGACAAACAGGTGACGATGACTGATGGGGTGACAGGTGACAATGACTGATGGGGTGACAGGTGACGATGACTGATGGGGTGACAGGTGACGATGACTGATGGGGTGACAGGTGATGATGATTGATGAGGTGACAGGCGACGATGATTGATGAGGTGACAAGTGACGATGATTGATGGGGTGACAGATGACAATCACTGACGGGGTGACATGTGACGATGATTGATGGGGTGACAAGTGACGATCACTGATGGGGTGTCAAGTGACGATGATTGATAGGGTGACAGATGACGGTGACTGATGGGGTGACAGGTGACGATGTTTGATGGGGTGACAGGTGACGGTGATTGATGGGGTGACAGGTGACGGGCGATGGTCACTGATGGGGGACAGGTGACGGGCGATGGTGCACGGCGGTACTGATGGCAGTCTCTGGTGACCGGTGAACTTTAGGCTACGTTCACATGTGAGCGTAGCGATCACGGGCAGAATCACTGCGATTCTGCCCGTGATCCAGAAATCATTGCAAATTGCGGGATGCCTGTGCGTTGCCCGTGATTTGCAATAGCACCCCAAACGCTGTGCGATGTTGCAGCGATTTCCGCCTGCCGAATCGCGGTAACATCGCGCAAACAACGCATGACGCCCCAAAGAAACTCTTGTACCTTTTTTGGGCGTCATGCGGTGTTTGTGCGATGTTACCGCGATTCGGCAGGCGGAAATGGCGGCAACATCGCACAGCGTTTGGGGTGCTATTGCAAATCACGGGCAACGCACAGGCGTCCCGCAATTTGCAATGATTTCCGGATCGCGGGCAGAATCGCGGTGATTCTGCCTGCGATCGATACGCTCACATGTGAACGTAGCCTTATGGGTGTCAATTTCTGGGCACTGATGAGGTGACTGTTGGGTGACAGGTGACATTGGGGGGGCTGAGGACTGTGTGTGGGGGACCTTTATTTGTGTGCTTTTTACTTTTTACAGGGGTACAGAGCAGTAACTCAATGTTTCTAGCTCTTCTCCCCTCACACTGGAAGCTGTATGAGGAGAGAAGAGCTAGTAACACTGAGTTACTGCTCTTTGTTTACATTTTGTGATCGGCTGTGAATGGATTCACAGCCGATCACATAGTAAACAGTCACTGTCAGTGACTGCTTACTACCGCCGGTGACAGCTGTGTTCCTACGGAACACAGTGCCACCGACATGACCGCGCTGCGCGCTCCCGATCGCGCATGCGCGGTCATCTCCCGGGCGCCTCCATTGTGATCGGCTGTGTCATTGGAACACAGCCGATCACGTGGGAAACAGCCATGCCTATTGGCTGTTTCCCCCCTGCCGGTGACCGGCTGTGTCCCGGGGACACGCCGACACCGGCAGTGCACGGCGGCGCGCCCGCGATCGCGCGCCTGCCGTGCATTTACTGGGTCACGTCATATGACGTCCGCCCAGGATAATAGCCGCACCGTCCCGCCGTCATATGACGGCGGGCGGGCGGTAAGTGGTTAATAACTACATAACACAGTACTTGTACTTTTACTTTCAGTACTTGAGTAGCAATTTTTTTTAAAAAACTACTTGCAATACTTAAGTACAAAAAATGTTGAATACTTTAGTACTTCTACTCAAGTCACTTTTTGATCGAGCACTTCCACTTCTACTCAAGTCACTTTTTGATCGAGCACTTCCACTTCTACTCAAGTCACTTTTTGATCGAGCACTTCCACTTCTACTCAAGTCACTTTTTGATCGAGCACTTGTACTTTTACTCAAGTATGGGTTTCGAGTACTTTATACAACTCTGGCTGCGGCTCAGGTGCGAATTCGAGCAAACATTCAGGCCTGATTCGAACCTGAAGCGGTGAACAGGAACGCATCGGACCCCAGGCTGGGAACCGCAGCTGCACATATGTGAACCCGGCCTCAAAGTGATTGTAAACGATCACCTTGTAAAACCACCCATTCAGTTCAAAATATAAATAAAATGCAAAACATTTGTGTATAGATAAATCATATAACAATAAGTGCCGGTTCACACTAGGGCGACCTGTGAGGCGACCTGGTCGCCTCACAGGTCGCCGCAGGTTGCCTCCCATAGGGAAGCTGCGGACCCGTTATAATAGGAGCGACACAAGTCGCTCCGACCTGGAAAAAGGGTCCGGAGCTTCTTTGGGGCGACCCGGAGGCGACCGCCATAGACTTCAATGTTATGAAGTCCGTGGCGGCCGCTCCGAGGTCGCGGCGCGCTGCTCGCAGCGCGACCTCGGAGGTCACGGTGCGAAGTAGCGTCGCTGCAGTGTGAACCGGCGCTAAGAGATCACATCCCTCTGTTCTCAGCCTGCAGTCAATCCATTTAAGTAGTGAGATTTAAAAGTCTGTGAGATTTGTAACGATTTGATAAGACATCAGTGAGAGTGGCTGTCCATGTCACAGGGAGAAACAGTGATGTTATGAACAAAAGTTTAACTAGCAAAAAAATATTAAAACAAAAATAAAAAAAAATGTAACTTCTTTCAGAGCTCAAGCAGTGCTGATATAGACACAGGTATGATTTTCAGCACAATTTACATTATAGTCTACTCTATTGCCTCGTACACACGCAACGATTATCTGCCGACCGATCGTCCGACTTTTGTCCAGAGTTGTGTTGTGTTGGTTGGAATGTGCCTAGACTGCGCACGATTTTTCTTGGCCAACAAAAATCTACTTCAGAAGTGATGTCATGTGATGGTTTACTTTCCGCGTGTTTTTTCTTCTCTAAGCATGCCCAGTCTTGCTCATTAGATTTTTGTCTGCCGAAATCTGTACTGACTGACGGAAAATCGGCCATTGTGGTGACGGCAGACAAAAATGTTATAGCCTGCACACCAGATTTTATTCAGCCGGAGTCGGTTGTCGGAAGCATCATACTAACAAGCCGAAAATCGGCCGATCGGACGTTGGCCAAAAATTCACGGCCAATTATCGACGCGTGTGTACGAAGCATATGGCAGTGAAATTGTGCTGAAGCTGATGTAGAAAAGTAACAAACAGCCAGACAATACATTTCCAAAAAGGAAGGGAGGTTTAACCACTTTAGCCCCAAGCCTATTTTTGACACTTCTTCTTTACAAGATAAAATCAGTATCTTTTGAGTTACTGGCCGGATCACCAGATGAAAATAGAAGAAAGCCAAAAGAAGAAAATGAACGCAGCCATCACAGCTACAGTGCATCCAGAAAGTATTCACAGCACTTCACTTTTTCCACATTTTGTTGTATTACAGCCTTATTCCAAAATTGATTCAATTCATTATTTACCTCAAAATTCTACAAACAATACCCCATAATGACAACATGAAAGATGGCTGTTTGAAATCTTTGCAAATTTATTAAAAATAAAAAACAAAAAAAAACCCATGTAGATAAGTATTCACAGCCTTTTCCATGACACTCGAAATTGAGCTTAGTTGCATCCTGTTTCCACTTATAATCCTTGAGATGTTTCTACAACTTTATTGGAGTCCACCTGTGGTAAATTCAGTTGATTGGATATGATTTGAAAAGGCACACACCTGTCTGTATAAGGTCCCACAGTTAACAGTGCATGTCAGAGCACAAACCAAGCCATGAAGTCCAAGAAATTGTCTGTGGACATCTGAGACAGGATTGTATCGAAGCACAGATCTGGGGGAAGGGTAAAGAAAATTTTCTACAGCATTGAAGGTCCCAATGAGCACAGTTGCCTCCATCATCCATAAATGGAAGAAGTTTGGAACCACCAAAACTCTTCCTAGAGAGGGCTGCCCAGGCCAAGCTGAGCAATCGGGGGAGAAGGGCCTTAGTCAGGGAGAGACCAAGAACCTGATGGTCACTCTGACAGAGCTCCAGCGTTTCTCTGTGCAGAAAGGAGAACCTTCCAGAAGAACAACTATCTCTGCCAATCAGGCCTGTATGGTAGAGTAGCCAATCTGAAGCCACTCCTCAGTAAAAGGCACATGACAGCCCACCTGGAGTTTGCCAAAAAAGGCACCTGAAGGACTCTCAGATCGAATGACCAAAAAAAGATTGAACTCTTTGGCCTGAATGGCAAGCGTCATGTCTAGAAAAAAAGAGGCACTGCTCATCACCTGGCCAATACCATCTCTACAGTGAAGCATGGTGGTGGCAGCTTCATGCTGTGGGATGTTTTTCAGGGGCAGGAACTGGGAGACTAGTCAGGATCGAGGGAAAGATTAATTCAGCAATGTTAACCTGAATGAAATGAAAATGAAAACCAATGAAAACCTGCTACAGAGGGTTCTGGACCTCAAACTGGGGTGAAGGTTCATCTTCCAACAGGACATCGACCCTAAGCACACAGCCAAGATAAACAAGGAGTCGCTACGAGACAACTCTGTGAATGTCCTTGAGTAGCCCAACCAGAGCCCAGACTTAACCCCATTTAAACATCTTAGGGGAGATCTGAAAATGGCTGTGCACCGACGCTCCTCATCCAACCTGATGGAGCTTGAGAGGTCCTACAAAGAAGAATGGGAGAAACTGCCCAAAAATAGGTGTGCCAAGCTTGTAGCATCAAATTAAAAAACACTTGAGGCTGCAATTGGTGGCAAAGGCGCTTCAACAAAGTATAGAGCAAAGGCTGTGAATACATGGGATTTTTTTCATTTTTTATTTTTAATAAATTTGCAAAGATTTTAAGCAAACTTCTTTCACATTGTCATTATGGGGTATTGTTTGTAGAATTTTGAGAAAAAAAAATGAATTTAATCCATTTTGGAATAGGGCTGTAATATAACAAGATTTTAAAAAAGTGAAGCGCTGTAAATACTTTCCGGATGCACTGTAATTAGAATTGGTAAGGTGCAATATAATAAATGTTTACTTTTGTTTTTTTATTACTGCTTTAACTCTTAATTTTCTTACAGTGGAGGAAGCTAAAGAACTAAAATGATTTAATCCATTTCCTTTTTTATTTTATTTTATTGCTATTATCTTTCGATTATGCCTTTTAATATTTAATATAACACCTCAATCAAACTAATTAACCCCTTGCCGACCACCCGCCGCAGATATACTGCGTCAGGTTGGCTCGGCTACACGAACCGACATATAGGTACGTCGGTGTGCAGGAGTGCTCCCGGAGGCACGCTCGCACCCCCATTAGGCAGTGGGGAAGCCGATCCACGGGGCTGGCGGCCGCGATCGCTCCCCGTGGAGAGAAAATGACGGTCTGCTGTTGTAAACACAGCAGACTGTTGTTCTCTCTGGAATGAACACAGAGAGCCTGTGATCCTACTATATAGGATCACAGGTCTCTGTGTTGATTCCACAAGCCCATCCCCCTCACAGTTAGTAAACACCCCCTAGGCTCACACTTAACCCTTTGATCGCCCCTGTCATTATTACAGTAACAGTGCATATTTTTAGCACTGATTACTGTAGTAATGTCACTGGTCCCCCCAAACGTGTCAAAAGTGTCAGTTAGGGGTCCGATCTGTCCGCCTCAATGTCGCAGTCCCGCTGAAAATCGCAGATCGCCACCATTACTAGTAAAAAAATAAAAATGACATTAATCTTTACCCTAGTTTGTAGACGCGATAACTTTTGCGCAAACCAATCAAAATACGCTTATTGCGATTTTTTTTTTTTTTACCAAAAATATTTAGCAGAATACAAATTTGCCTAAAATGATGAAAAAATTTGATTTTTACATTTTATTTATTGGGAATGTCATATAGCAGAATGTGAAAATGTTTTTTTTTTTTTTTTTTTCAGAATTGTCGCTCTTTTTTTGTTTATAGCGCAAAAAAAAAAAATTGCACAGGTAATCAAATACCACCAAAAGAAAGCTCTATTTGGGGGGAAAAAATTACATCAATTTTTTTTGGGTACAGCGTCGCAAAAAATGTCCTTGTCATTAACGGGGTAAAACCTTCCAGTCCAGAAGTGGTTAATATTTAAGAAGAATACCAAAATGAAAAAGCATAAAATTCTCTTCTATCCGTTGTATATTACACTGGTGATAAATTCTTACAGTCTGCTGTGTCACCTCCATCTGCCTCTGGAAACGCATTTGTTGCTTCCTTGCTGTATTACTATTTTTGTAAGGATCCTATGAAAAAAAAAATCATAACCCCCCACCCCTTTCACAAACAGACCCGTGGGATTCCCCTGGGCAGAGAATCTCTAAAATCTCAAAGACTAGAATGCTCCACTCACAGTCCATCTAATTAAAGTGAAGTACGCCCTTGCCAATACTACAAAGTTATAGGCTCCTTTCACACAAGCGGTGTGCTCGGCGGACTCTGTTTTGCTCAGCGGGGATCGATCCGCTGATCCACACTGAGCAGGCTGATAACAGGTCCATCTCCTCTTACTTCGCAGAGACGGAGCTGTCAGAGCCCCGCTCTCCTCTATGGGAGATCAGATGAAAACGGACTGCCTGTCCGTTTTCATCCGATCCGATCCTCCAGACGGATGGAAAATAGGGTTTCCATCCATCGAGATTTCCCGGACAGGATCGGATCGGATAGCAGCGGGTGTCAGCGGAGATGTCTCCGCTGACATCAGTTTCCCCATAGAGGTACACGGAGCATCCGATCAGGTCCGCCTGAAAAACTGACAGGCGGACTGGATCGGAAAGCCCGTGTTAACCACTTGCCGACGTATATAAACGTCACTAGCCTGTGAGGCTCTGGGGAGTGAGCGCGCGCCGCCGGAGGTGCGCTTCCGCTCCCGCGCGGTCACGGACCCCCCCCTGCACGTGTGACCGGCGGACCCAATGTCCGCCGGTCACTCTCCGATCGTCGCTGCAGAGGGAGAAAGTCAGGCGGCTAGTGTAAACAAGCCGCCTGTCATTCTCCCCTGTGTAGAAACAGTGATCATACGGTTTTACTATGTAGGATTGTTGATCAGTGTTCCTACAGCTCAAGCCACAGCCATAGTTAGAAGCACGCCCCTAGGGACACACACAGCCCCTCCCTCTCAAATAAAGTTAACCCCTTCACTACCAGTGTATTTTTACAGTAACAGTGCATATGTATAGCACTGATTACTTCAGTAATGTCACTGGTACCCCCAAAAGTGTCAAAAATGTCAGTCAAGGGTCCGATCTGTCCGCCGCAATGTCGCAGTACCGCAAAAAAAAATCGCAGATTGCCGCCATTACGCGTTAAAAAAAAAACAACAAAAATGACAAAAATCTTTCCCTTTGTTAGTAAACGCGATAACTTTTGCGCAAACCAATCAAAATCCGCTTTTTGCGATTTTTTTTACCAAACATATGTAGCATAAAAGAAATTGGCCGAAAATGTTAAAAAATTTTGATTTTTACATTTTTTTGGGGGAATTTCATATTAAAAAATGTGAAAAATATTGTTATTTTTGCAAAATTGACGCTCTTTTTTTGTTTGTTTTGATCAAAAAAAAATCGCACAGGTGATCAAATACCACCAAAATAAAGCTCTGTTTGTGGGAAAAAAAGGACATCAAATTAGTTTAGGTACGGCGTCGCACGACCGTGCAATTGTCCGTTAAAGTAACGCAGTGCTGAATCGCAAAATAGGGCCTGGTCATTAACCACTTTACCACCGGGGGATTTTGCTGTCTTACGTCCAGGCCACTTTTTGCGCTTCGGCGCTGTGCGACTTTAACTGACAATTGCGCGGTCGTGCGACGCCGTACCCAAACAAAATTTACGTCCTTTTTTCCCCACAAACAGAGCTTTCTTTTGGTGGTATTTGATCACCTGTGCGATTTTTACTTTTTGCGCTATGAACAAAAAAATAGCGTTTATTTTGAAAAAAATAACAATATTTTTAACATTTTTTTATATGAAATTCCTCCCAAAAAATATGTAAAAATCACGCAGTGCCGAATCGCAAAATACCCCCTGGTCAGGAAGGGGGTAAAATCTTCCGGGGCTTAAGTGGTTGAAGGGGCCTTAAAGGGTTTGCCTCATCCCTGTAACTGCTACATCTGGAAGAGAGCTTGTTCTTTTGAAAAACAAGAGTTACTGGCTGGATCCCCAGAGCAATATATAAGAAAGAATGCAGAAAACCAATGCAATCACATCTAAGAATTGGTAAGCTGCAATATAATTAATGTTTACTTTTGGATTTAATATTGCTTTAACTCATAATTATATTACAGTGGAGGAAGCTAAAGAACTAAAATGATTTAACCCATTTCCTTTTTTAAATGCTTTTATCTTTTGATTATGCCTCTTATTATTTAATATAACACCTCAATCAAACTATCGTATTTTCCGGCGTATAAGACGACTGGGCGTATAAGACGACCCCCCTATTACATGATCTACCGGTAATACTTATACTTAGGTTACCTTGGAGATATTATACTGGCGTATAAGACGACCCCCCATTTTTGGGGGATTTTTTTGAGGTTCAAAAGTAGTCTTATACGCCAGAAAATACAGTAATTAATGTCTAAGAAAAATAGCAAAATGACAAAGCCTAAAATACTCCTCCTACCGTTTTATTACACACGTGATAAATTCTTACAGTCCGCTGCGTCACCCCCCTCTACCTCTGAATACTCATCTGTTGCTTCCCTTCTGTTTTACTATTTTTTTAAGGATTTTTTTTTTTTTTTAAGGATCCTATGGGGGATAAAAAATCATAACCCCCCCTCCCCCCTTCACAAACAGGCTCTTGGGAGAATCTCGCAAACACTAAAACGCTCCAAGCTCAATACATTGTATTAAAGTAAAAGTACACCCTTGTTAATACTATGACTCATCCTCCTGACTTTCAAGGATCTCTCTGAGCCTTCCCACCCCCAAACAAAAAATCTTAACTATGACTTTTTCTTTTTTTGATTATTTACAGTTTCTCTAAATTATTTTCTCTACTAACGAGAAGTAGCATCTGTAGAGGAATACACGGGAAAACAACACGCAGTTAACTTTTAGCAAACTGTAAGGGAAGTATGATCGCTACTCACCATGCTTGTCACTCCGGCAGCTTACTTCATCCACAAGGCATCTGCATGATTCTAAAAACTGCTCCAAGCTCTGAGTGGGTGTGGTGTTTTATGTTCTAGGTGTCCACTCACATTTCATTAAAGGGATCCTGTAAGGAACAATGTATGACAGCTGACATTACGAAATTGATTTTTTAAAAGTGCCCTCCTCCTGATCCCTACCTAAAAAAAAATCACTGACTTGGAATTAGCATGTTTAGACCTTAGCTCACAACTTGGGAGAGATTTCCCATCTCACATACTTGGCAACTGTCCTTTTTTTCCTGGGTCAGTCCCTGGAAATAGGAGCCTGTCCCAGGTAATTTATATTGTCCCTGGAAGCGCCTGTTAATCGGGCTGCCGTAAATGTTACGCAGAAGTAGTGCAGCTGAATGGCTTATTCCAACTCTGCTACTGTGGCCTTAAGTTTGAAATTCCCTTTTTAAATTGCTGTAATTCTCTCTATATTAAAGAGGTTGTAAACCGAGAAAAACATTTTATTTTTCTTTACATCCTGAAAGAGAAAGACATAATGAGCTAGTATGCATCGCATACTAGCTCATTATCAAATACTTACCTTAGAACGAGCCCCCGCCGCGGCGCTCGCTTACCTCCAAGACGGGCATCTTCCGTGATCGCGGCATCCGGCCATCTGATTGGCCGGAGCTGCGGTGACGTCACTCCCGCACACGCGCGCTGGAGCCAACGGTCACGGCACGGGGCTCTTAAGGAACGGCACGATCGGCCGTTCCTTCAGAGCGCATGCTCCAGTGATGTCACTGGCTGCATGAAATGTAAATATCTCCTAAACGGTGCATGTTTAGGAGATATTTACAGTACCTATAGGTAAGCCTTATCATAGGATCACCTATAGGTAAAAGTGTCAGAGGAGGGTTTACTTCCTCTTTAAGTAGATTTTATAATCTGATAAGTAGGCGAGATTAACCACTTAAGCCCCGGAAGATTTTACCCCCTTCCTGACCAGGGCCTATTTTGCGATTCGGCACTGTGTGACTTTAACTGACAATTGCGCGGTCGTGCGACTCTGTACCTAAACTAATTTGACGTCCTTTTTTTCCCACAAACAGAGCTTTCTTTTGGTGGTATTTGATCACTTGTGCAATTTTTTGATCACGCGCTATAAGCAATAAAAGAGCGACAATTTTGCAAAAATAACAATATTTTTCAAATTTTTTTATCTGAAATTCCCCAACAAAAAATGTAAAAATCAAAATTTTTTAACATTTTCGGCCAATTTGTTTTATGCTACCTATGTTTGGTAAAAAAAATCGCAAAAAGCGTATTTTGATTGGTTTGCGCAAAAGTTATCGCGTTTACTAACAAAGGGAAAGATTTTTGTCATTTTTGTTGTTTTTTTTCTTAACGCGTAATGGCGGCGATCTGCGATTTTTTTTTCGGTACTGCGACATTGGGGCGGACAGATCGGACCTTTGACTGACATTTTTGACACTTTTGGGGTTACCAGTGATATTTCTACAGTAATCAGTGCTATAAATATGCACTGTTACTGTAAAATTACACTGGCAGTGAAGGGGTTAACTTTATTTGAGAGGGAGGGGCTGTGTGTGTCCCTAGGGGTGTGCTTCTAACTGTGATTGGCTGTGGCTTGAGCTGTAGGAACAATGATCAACGGTCCTACATAGTAGAACCGTATGATCACTATTCCTACACAGGGGAGAATGACAGGCGGCTTGTTTACACTAGCTGCCTGCCTTTCTCCCTCTCCACCGACGATCGCAGAGTGACCGGCGGACATCGGGTCCGCCAGTCACACGTGCGGGGGGGGGGGCCCGTGACCGCGCGCTCGCTCCCCAGAGCCTCACAGGCTAGTGACGTACCGATACTTCACTCTGCCTGTGAGGGGCTGACCGCCGCAGTATATGTACTTGCGGCGGTCGGCAAGCGGTTAACATGTTTAGACCTTAGCTCACAACTTGGGAGAGATTTCCCATCTCACATACTTGGCAACTGTCCCTTTTTTCCTGGGACAGTCCCTGCAAATAGGAGCCTGTCCCAGGTAATTTATATTGTCCCTGGAAGCGCCTGTTAATCGGGCTGCCGTAAATGTTACGCAGAAGTAGTGCAGCTGAATGGCTTATTCCAACTCTGCTACTTTGGCCTTAAGTTTGAAATTCCCTTTTTAATTTCCTGTAATTCTCTCTATATTAAGTAGATTTTATAATCTGATAAGTAGGCGAGATTAATTATGCAGAGTGGGCGGAGCTTCAGGGAAGTGGGTGTGGTAAGTAATTGATAGCTGTGCTGCAAAGTGTCCCTGGAAATCTTTCTTAAATGTTGGCAACTATGATCTCATATTAAGGAGGATATCTTTTAGCACAAAGCATGGATTCCCCCCTGCCATCTCCCCTGTTATGTTGATCGTGAAGAAATTTCATACGAACGATTCGATCAGATCCGCCTGTCAGTTTTTTAGGCAGATCTGATTGGATCCTCCATGCATCCCTATGCGGCAGCGGATGTCAGCGGTGACATGTCCGCTGACACTCGCTGCCATCCGCATCCGATCCTGTCCATGAAATCCGGATGGATGGAAACCCTATTTTCCATCCGTCCAGGGGATCGGATCGGATAGGATCAGGCGGTCCGCTCTCATCCGATTCCCCATAGAGAGCAGCGGGGCTCTGACACCTCCCTCTCCGCACACAGAGCGGAGTGGGAGCTATCACCTGCCTCCTCAGCGGGGATCGGTGTATCGATCCCCCACTGAACAGCACGGAGTCTGCCGACGGAGATGGACCGTGTTAAAGGAGCCTAATTTGAACAAAATGATTGGAAAAGGGTCCTTTCACACGAACGATCCGATCAGATCCACCTGTCAGTTTCTTAGGTGGATCTGATTGGATCCTCCATGCATCCCTATGGGGCAGCGGATGTCAGTGGAGATATGTCCGCTGACACCCGCTGCCATCCGCATCCGATCCTGTCCATGAAATCCGGACGGATGGATACCCTATTTTCCATCCTTCCAGGGGATCGGATCAGATCGGATGAGAGCGGACAGGCGGTCCGCTCTCATCCGATTCCCCATAGAGAACAGCGGGGCTCTGACACTTCCCTCTCCGCACACAGTGCAGAGACAAAGCTGTCATCCGCCGATCCCCGCTGAGTAGAGATGTTCCGAACTATTCGCCGGCGAACAGTTCCCGGCGAACATCGCTTGTTCGCGTTCTCCTCGGCGGGCGAACATATGCGATGTTCGGTCCGCCCCCTATACATCATCATTGAGCAAATTTGACCCTGTACCTCACAGTCAGCAGACACATTCCAGCCAATCAGCATACCCTCCCTCCCAGACCCTCCCACCTCCTATAAAAAAGCAAGGACAGCATCCATCTTAGATTCATTCTGAAGCTGCAGAGTTAGTTAGAGCAGGTAGAGTGCTGCTGCTGAATTAATAGGGAAATCATTAGCTAGGCCAGTGTTCTGTGACCACTCCTGCTGTAAGGACAGCATCCTGACAGCACCCCAAAAAGCCCTTTTTAGGGCTGGTACATCAGTCTGCTTTTATTTATTTTTTTCTATATATATACAGACTGCACTGTGTGCAAACCACTCATATCGGGTGGCACAGTACCTTGCAGATAAAAAAGTCATTTAATTTTTACCCTTTAACCACTTAAGCCCCGGAGGATTTGGCTGCTAAAAGACCAGGGGTTTTTTTACGATTTTTTACTGCGTGACTTTGACGGACAATTGCGCGGTCGTGCGACGCTGTACCTAAACGAATTTCACGTCCTTTTTTTCCCACGAATAGAGCTTTCTTTTGGTGGTATTTGATCACCTGTGCGATTTTTTGATCATGCGCTATAAACAAAAAAAGAGCGTAATTTTTGCAAAAATAACAATATTTTTCACTTTTTTTTATATGAAATTCCCCCCAAAAAAAATGTAAAAATCAAAATTTTTTAACATTTTCGGCCAAATTGTTTTACGCTACATATGTTTGGTATAAAAAATCGCAAAAAGTGTATTTTGATTGGTTTGCGCAAAAGTTATCGCGTTTACTAACAAAGGGAAAGATTTTTGTCATTTTTGGTGTTTTTTTTTTTTTTAACGAGTAATGGCGGCGATCTGCGATTTTTTTTGCGGTACTGCGACATTGCGCTGGACAGATCGGACCCTTGACTGACATTTTTGACACTTTTGGGGGTACCAGTGACATTACTGCAGTAATCAGTGCTATACATATGCACTGTTACTGCAAAAATGACACTGGCAGGGAAGGGGTTAACTTTATTGGACAGGGAGGGGTTAAGTGTGTCATAGGGGCGTGTTTCTAACTGTGCAGGGACATTGCTATTGGTGTAAAAACAAAGATCAACGGTTCTACATAGAAGAACCGTCTGATCTTCATTTTTGCACCAGGGAGAATGACGGGCGGCTTGTTTACATAAGCCGCTCCACCTTTCTCCCTTCACAGGAGCGATCGTAGTGGGACACACACACACTGACTTGTCTGTGAACGAGCCGAGGCGCGCGCCCGCCCGCAATAGGCTCACAAGTCAGTGACAGGCGAGTGACGTATCCATACGTCACTCTGCCTGGCCGGGGTTGACCGCCGCAGTATATAGTCGTGCGGCGGTCGGCAACCGGTTAATATAATTGCAGTTGCCTGCCAGTGTGTGTCAGGCCCACTGACTGAACTGTGCCCACTGCCAGTGCCCACCACTCATATAGGGTGGCACAGCACCTTGCAGATAAAAAAATCATTTAATTTTTCCTCTGTAATATAATTGCAGTTGCCTGCCAATGAGTGTCAGGTCCACAGACTGTACTGTGCCCACTGCCCACCACTCATTTAGGGTGGCACAGCACCTTGCAGATAAAAAACGGAAAATTGTATCATACTTACCGTAATTTTCCTTTCCTGGTGCCTATCCATGGCAGCATACTAGTGATAGAGCTCCGCCTCGACTCCACCTTCAGGATCAGTGAATAGCATAAATTAAAAGGTATAGCCCCCCCCATCATTCTCCGTAAATAGGAAAACCGAGGGAGGGATAGTATGCTGCCATGGATAGGCACCAGGAAAGGAAAATTACGGTAAGTATGATACAATTTTCCGTTTTCCTGGTGCCTCCATGGCAGCATACTAGTGATAAATAACTAGCTTACACGGGTGGGATAATGCTTAATCAAAAAATAAAGTTTAATTAGACAAAGACATTGCTGCTTGAACAACTCGTCTTCCAAATTCAACCGTCGTTAGGGCCCCTGGATCAACTCTATAGTGTCTGAGAAACGTGTGCTGTGACGACCAAGATGCCGCCCTGCATATTGTCTCCAATGAGACGTTTGCTCTCGTTGCCCATGAAGTTGACACTGCCCTTGTTGAGTGTGCGTTCACTCTGGAAGGAACATCCATGTTTTGTGCAGTATAGGCCTTTTGAATGGTCTTGACTACCCAGGATGCCAAGGTCCCTTTTGAGGCTTCCTTTCCTCTGTTTTTACCCCAAGGAATCACGAAAAGCTTTTCCGAGTTCCTGAAGGCTGCTGTCATTTCCAGATAGGCTTTTAATATCTTGGGAACATCTAGTTCCTGACACGAATCTGAGAAGACTGGTAATGCCCATGGTTCACTTAAGTTGTCTGGTGTAGTCACTTTCGGAGTAAAACCTCGAAGAGGCCGTAGCTCCACTCTGTCAGGAAAAAACGATATATGCTCCTCCCCTATTCCTAGGGAGTGCAAGTCTGAAATTCTTTTGCCGGAAGTGATCGCCACTAGAAAAACTGTCTTCAAAGTCAGGTTCCATAGCGAAATTTGCTCCACCGGCACAAAAGGGTGTTTGGACAGCATCTCCAGAATCAGAGGAAGGTCCCACTGAGGAAAGGGACTTCTACTTGGAGGACGAATCTTAAGAACTCCTCTGAGAAAGGTGATTACCAGCGGATTATCTGCCCATCTGATGCTGGTTGCCGCTGAAATCGCTGACACCTGAACTTTAAGTGTACTCAAGCCGAGACCCCTGTCTAGGCCAGACTGAAGGAAGGCCAATACATTTGAAACAGAAGGCGTGATGGGATCAAATTCTTCTGTTTCCGCGTAGGACACAAACCTATTCCAGATCTTAGCATATACGGAATTGGTTGCTGGCTTTTTGGCTTTGAGGAGAGTATTGATGACTTGCTGGGAGCATCCTAAGGATTCAAACCGCCTCCTCTCAACAGCCATATTCGAAGGTTCAGAGTCTGTGGTCTTGGATGGAACCTCCCCCCCTGTGATAGTAGGTGAGGAAAGGGGGGAATCTTGATCGGGGAGCATACGCTCATGCGTAGGGCCAATGGAAACCAAGGCCTCTTCGGCCAATACGGAAGGATTGCCAGTATCTGTACTGGTTCCCTCGTCAATCTCAGTAAGAACCTGTGAATTAGGGGACGTGGTGGAAAGGCGTAGCCTGTCGTGAACCGCCATGGGCAGGACAGAGCATCCACTTCCTCCGCTTGCGGGTAAGGGAGACGTGAGAAGAAACTCGGGAGCTTGGAGTTCTCTGGAGTTGCGAATAGATCTACTTGTGGGAGATCCCATAGGCTGAGGATCTGCTGAAAAATGTGCGGATGTATTGCCCATTCGTTGGTGTCCTCGAAGTCTCTTGATAAATGATCCGCCACTGTGTTCAATCTGCCTGGTAGATAGGCTGCTCTGAGGGCCACCAGATACCTTTCTGCCCAGATCATAATGGGCTCTACTTCCCTCAGGAGGGTCCTGCTGCGGGTTCCTCCCTGCTTCTGGATGTATGAAACCGCTGCCCTGTTGTCTAGGCGTAGTAGGACCCTCTGCGCCCTCACCTGAGGAGCTAGTGAGGTTAGTGCCATGAATGCCGCCCTCAGCTCCAGAATGTTGGAAACCAAGCCTTTCACCGGAAAGGACCATCTCCCCTGAATCTGTATTGTTTCGCAATGCGCTCCCCATCCCTGGCTGCTCGCATCCGATGTGATCATGGTCCAGGAATGAGAACCCAGATGGTGAGGTTTGGCGAGATTCTCCGGATCTGTCCACCAATGAAGGCCTCTGCGCATTATCGATGTTATCTGGATCGTTTGCGAGAGTTGACGTGTGCGCCACTGGGACAGGAATCCCGACTGAAAGAACCTCAGGTGCCAATGTGACCATGGCACTAGAGGGATGCAGGAAGACATTGAGCCGATCAGACTCATACATTGTGAAGCTGACATGTAGTCCCTTCCTATGGCATGAAGTGTCTTTTGAATTATTGCTGTTGCCTTCATTTGGGGTAGAGAGACCGTGCCTCTGGCCGTGTTGAATTCTGCCCCTAAGTATACCATCACCTGGGTTGGAGATAGTTGACTCTTCTGCCGATTTACTAACCACCCTAGATCCTTCAGGGTTTGTAGTAGAATGTCCCTGTGGAGAATCAATTTCCGTGGACAGTCGGCTAGGAGGAGGATATCGTCCAGGTAATGATATACTCTTAATCCTTTCTCCCTTAGGGGGGCAAGGGCCGATATCAAGACCTTTGTGAAGACTCTTGGGGATGTGCACAGGCCGAAAGGCAGAGCTTGAAATTGTAGGTGGACATGACCTACTGCGAACCTTAGATATTTTTGGAAGGCGGGAAGTATAGGAATGTGTAGGTAGGCATCTTGCAGATCCACAGATATCAACCAATCCATAGGCTGTACTGTTTGGATTATTGTCTGTAAAGACTCCATCTTGAATCTTTCCAGATGAATATAGCGGTTTAGACCTTTCAAATCTATAACCGGCCTCCAACCCCCTGTCTTCTTCTCCACCAGGAACAGGGTTGAATAGAAACCTGTGAAGCGTTCCCCATAGGGTACCGGTACCGCCGCTTGTTG
Source organism: Pelophylax lessonae (assembly GCF_965119305.1). Classification (NCBI taxonomy): domain Eukaryota; kingdom Metazoa; phylum Chordata; class Amphibia; order Anura; family Ranidae; genus Pelophylax; species Pelophylax lessonae. The sequence continues at coordinate 60,527,649 of NC_138774.1, forward strand.
AAGTTGAAGTGAAACTAGAAAGTCCTTTAAGGCCTGTGCCTTCTGTGGGGATGATGGTAGTGTCGTCTTTTTGTAAGTCGCCCGAGGTGGTTGCTGTTGGAATGTCCAGAAGTGACCGTAACGGATGGTAGAAAGGACCCAAGGGTCCTGGCATTTTGTCATCCAATTTGGTAAGAAGTGGCGAAGTCGGGCTCCCACTGGATCGGTCACTTCTTTTCTGGCGTCAAAAGGACTTTGTCTCCCCTTGTGGGGTAGTGAGATTTTTATTTTTTCTGGATGCAAGAAAGGAAGACTGGGTACCTTTCCAGGGCCTCTTATTGTCCCTGAATGGACGGGTCTGTCTGTAGCCTCTAGAATTTGACTGGCGGAACCTTGAGAGGAAACCCCTTGTTCTGCGTTCCTTCCTATCTTGTGGAAGAATACCAGTCTTTCCTCCAGTGACCCTGGAAATGGCCTTCTCCAATCTTTCACCAAATAGCGATTTACCATCAAAAGGTATTTTGCACCAGCTCTGCTTTGATGCCAAGTCAGCCGTCCAAGGCCTCAACCATAGTGCCCTCTTAGCCATCACTGAGTGGAGCATTGAACGAGAGGCGCACCTAATTGTGTCAATGGCGGCTTCTCCCACGAAGTCTGCCGCTAACTTCAATTCCTCAAGTGACTTGATAATATCCTCTTTAGGGACATCCTGTCGCAGAGCTGTCTCAACGTTGTCAGTCCAGGAATGAATGGCACTTGAGACTGAAGTCAGCGCAATAGCGGGCTTACAAGCTGCCCCTGCGGCCAGATAGCCTCTTTTTAGGTCAAGATCAATGCGCCTATCCAATGGATCTTTAAATGAAGTTGAATCTTCCATTGGAAGGGTCATGTTCTTCGCTAGACGCACCACCGCTGCATCCACTACTGGCATGGAGGATAAGGCTTGTATTCCTTCTTCCGGCAACGGATAAAATTTATTCACTCTGTTGAAGGAGAATTTTTTATCTGTCTTACTCCATTCATTCTCAATCACTTCCCTTATTTCTCCCATTAAAGGGAAAGCTACTTGTTTCCTCTTGAGAAAAGGGAAATATGACTTTGACTTAGGCCGGGTTTCCGCTGGTTCATCCCAGGCGATGGCCTGCTTAACCGCCTGAATAAACGGCTGAACTAAAGCAAAGTTGAAACCTGAAGGCTCTTCTTCATCTGAAGATTTGTCCGAATGTTCCTCCGAGGAAGGATCTCTAGTGGCTGGAACTGCGCTAACAGTGATAGCGGAAGGACCTGCGATCACCGGATCCGATTCCTGTGGCTGAGAAGCCTGTGGTATAGGACGAGCTGGGATGGTGGACATCAGCTCTGAAATTGAGTCCTTCATTGTTTGTTTAAGTAGATCAACTACTTGGCGGCTCTCCGTGTCACAACTGGCCGCATAATCCCTGAGACAGTCTTTACAGACCAGCTTTCTCGGGAGGGGTTCCGCGCCACAAGACCAGCACTTTTTTCTCGAAGAATAATGTGGTGAAGGAGAGCGATAACGGCTTCTGGATCTTGATCTCTCTGGGTATCTTGAGGAATGTGACCTGCGATCAGGACTGTGGTCATCCCGTCTTCCCGATGACTTTTGAGATCTCTTCGATGGTACTGGACTATGACAAACCAAAAATAATGGATGTCAATGGCGCACTCTTTTTTTTTTTTTTTTTAATACTCACGAAAAGTTGGTCCCATACCTATTACGGTCAGGTGGATCTTGGTTTCGTGAGGAATGACTCATGGTAAGGGCAAAAGGATCAGCTGAAAAGGGAAAAATTATAAAAGAAAAATATGTATACAAATATATATATACATATATATAAAGGAAAGGTAAGAACGACAGCCTGAAATTACCTACCGAGTGAGAGCAAACAAAAGGGGTCTGCAGGGCAAGGCTAGCTGAAACCGAAGACACTACCACTCTAAACTTCCTGCCTTAAATACCTCAAGCTCCACCTCCACCTGAACCGAGGTACCAATAGGATACAGGAAAGCCTTTAATCGGATCCCCCCCTTTTCTTTTTTTTTTTTTTTTTTTAGTACCGCCTCTTTAAGGGAACAGCCAAGTATGCTGTCCCTAATCCATTGCCAAATTTAACCTCCCCAGTCTGTTTCCTGATATAATCATTTGTAAAAATGTACTTGTTTTAAATTATCATTAATCTATATTTTATTTGTCCTTTTTCCCTTCTTTTTTTTTTTTTTTTTTTAAGACCACGGCAAAATGGCCGACGTGATCTCTACCGCGCATGCGCCGCCGCCGCGAAGTTACCGCGCATGCGCAGCCGCCGCCGCAACCCGACGTGTCGCCGCACCGCTGCTCCCACCGAAAAAATGGCCGCATCGGGAGTCAATGCGCATGCGCCGACCGTCGCGTCATCACAGCGCGACCGGTGCGAACGAGACACGAGGACGCCACGGCCCCAGGACCCGACATGGAAACCCTCGGTAGAAAGGAAAATAAATGCTAACAAAGGATACAAGGCACAAACCCCAGGTACAGCTTAAATAAAAGCAGGCATATTAAAATGAATAAATAGTGGGAAAATTCTACCTAAAGGGGAGCCAGTACAGGAAACAAACACACCATAGTAGACAAAACAGAAAAGCCAGGACAGACTGCTGATCCTTCTGCCACCATAACTTCCACCTCATATGTAATGATTTCCATATACATACGTATCAACACAAATGTATTTATATATGCATATAAATATATCTTTAGAAAAGACGGCATATTTGTTCCACGTTAGGAAACGCCGTTACTCACAGACCCCAGAAGATCCACAGAAGGGGTTCCCAGTCTTATTAGCGCGTTTAGCGGCCCAAGAACAGGGACTGCACACGGGAGAGGCTGAACCCGGTGGAAGCTGCCCGTTTTCACAGGCAGAGGTAGGGACATACTGCCATCTTCACTGCTCAAGAGGTATGAGGAAAAAAAGGAGAATGATGGGGGGGGCTATACCTTTTAATTTATGCTATTCACTGATCCTGAAGGTGGAGTCGAGGCGGAGCTCTATCACTAGTATGCTGCCATGGAGGCACCAGGAAAAGTAATTTCATTTTTTCTCTGTAATATAATTGCAGTTGCCTGCCAGTGAGTGTCAGGCCCACAGACCGTACTGGGCCCACTGCCCACCACTCATATAGGGTGGCACAGCACCTTGCAGATAAAAAAATGAATTTAATTTTTCCTATAATAAAAAATAAAATTCATCCAGAAAAAACAGGAACTGGCTTTTTCATTCGCATTTCAGTAGCGCAGGGATGGTGATAACCTCTTATCAAATAAATAGGATGATAACATATACCAAAATATATGAATCAGATGTGATAAATATAAGCATAAAATCATAAATACATAAAAGCATGAAATCACACCACCCTTGCTTGCCACCACCACACAGTGCCGGGAGAAGTATCTGAAATTCAGACTCACCAGACGCCTATGCCTAACCACTCTCATGGACTAGCCAACAACAGGAGGGAGACCTAGGTTGTAATTTGACAAAGGAACAGATTCAGAGGATATTGAGGTTTACCTTCAGTCCAATTAAATGCACTAAAATACAAGAGATGAACTACAAACTTATAACAAGATGGTACATTACGCCCAAGAAATTACAAAAATGGTCTTCAAACCAATCCAACTTATGTTGGAGATGTGAAAAAGAAGTGGGCACACTATATCATATCTTTTGGACCTGTTCTAAGATAAAAACTTATTGGGAAGGGGTGAGATCTATAGTGCAGAAGGTAGTAGAATATGAAATAGAAGAGAATCCAGCCTTTTTTTTGTTGAATATCTCGGATATACCAGCAAGTAAATATGAGAACTCATTGATACCACACCTAGTAAATGCGGCTAAGGTAGGCATCCCGGGTAGTTGGAAAAAAATACAACCCCCATCGATAAGAGAGTGGATAAATAGGGTCGAGGATAATAGGAGATTAGAAGAACTAATCGCCACAACACAAAATAAGCAGGGAAAATATGAGAAAATTTGGAAAGCATGGACTGACTTCCTAGACTCGGAAGAAGCGAAACAATATATGTAAAATAATTAGGGGGGGAAGGAAAAAGAAAGGAGAAAGAAAGAGGAAGAAAAGAGGAGGTAGAAAAGATAATAACTAAAGGAACACCATCTCTATACACGGGAATAGATTTTTTTTTTTTTTTTTTTTTTTTTTTTTTTTTTCTTCTCTAGTTTTTATTGTTTGTTTAGGAGGGAAGGGAGGGGAGGGAGGGAAGGGGAAAGGGAAAAAAAAGGGGTAAAAATAAGGGATCTTGAAGGTATAATAAAGGAAAAAGCTATATTGTATGTTGTGACAGAAAAAATATGTAACATGTAGAAGATTATGTGTAATAGCCTGTCTGTACCTTTAAGATTCCTGAATAAAAGAGGATATTTGAAAAAAAAAAGAAATCACACCACCCTTGCTTGCCACCACCACACAGTGCCGGGAGAAGTATCTGAAATTCAGACTCACTATAAATTTACCAGGAAATCTTCCAGAGGAGTCTTTGCAGCACAAATCAGAGATCTGGAGGAAACCTGATTTTACTATATGCTGTTGTTGGCTAGTCCATGAGAGTGGTTAGGCATAGGCGTCTGGTGAGTCTGAATTTCAGATACTTCTCCCGGCACTGTGTGGTGGTGGCAAGCAAGGGTGGTCCCCATAAGTTGCACCTGTGATCCTTCATGTTTGCACTTTCATTGCTCTATGCACTTTATACCTATGGACTTTATGGACTCCTATTGATGTGATTTCATGCTTTTATGTATTTATGATTTTATGCTTATATTTATCACATCTGATTCATATATTTTGGTATGTTATCATCCTATTTATTTGGTAAGAGGTTATCACCATCCCTGCGCTACTGAAATTCGAATGAAAAAGCCAGTTCCTGTTTTTTTTCTGGATGAATTTTATTTTTTATTATATTTACTCATTTAAGTAGCAGCAATTTGTGTTATTTGTGTTATTCTGTCAGGTTTGTGTTACCTGTATTTCCTAAAGCGCAGTGGATTAAAACATTGTCTATTAATTTAGTACGAGTAGTGATATTTATATATTTAATTTTTCCTCTGTAATATAATTGCAGTTGCCTGCCAGTGAGTGTCAGGCCCACAGACTGCACTGTGCCCACTGCCCACCACTCATATAGGATGGCACAGCACCTTGCAGATAAAAAATTAATTTAATTTTACCTCTGTAATATAATTGCAGTTGCCTGCCAGTGAGTGTCAGGTCCACAGACCGTACTGTGCCCACTGCCCACCACTCATATAGGGTGGCACAGCACCTTGCAGATAAAAAAGTAATTACATTTTTCCTCTGTAATATAATTGCAGTTGTCTGCCAGTGAGTGTCAGGTCCACAGACCGTACTGTGCCCACTGCCCACCACTCATATAGGGTGGCACAGCACCTTGCAGATAAAAAAGTAATTACATTTTTCCTCTGTAATATAATTGCAGTTGCCTGCCAGTGAGTGTCAGGTCCACAGACCGTACTGTGCCCACTGCCCACCACTCATATAGGGTGGCACAGCACCTTGCAGATAAAAAAGTAATTACATTTTTCCTCTGTAATATAATTTCAGTTGCCTGCCAGTGAGAGTCAGGCCCACAGACTGCACTGTGCCCACTGCAAATGGATTATTTGCGTTTTTTGCGGTGCGTTAAACGGGGAGTTTGGTCTGTCAGAGTTTCGTCTGTCACTGTGAAGCGGGCGTAACCCTTACACTACCTGATCAATACAACATCATACCTGATCGTATTCACACACTGGATGATTTAAAGCACGTTATTCCAAACAATTTAGGAATGTTAGGTGATTTATGCCCTTTATGGATTAAAACCCGACTCTGCGTCAACTGCATAATTTCCCATGTAAGTTTTGCCACGGATCCCTCTCCGGCATGCCACAGTCCAGGTGTTAGTCCCCTTGAAACAACTTTTCCATCACTATTGTGGCCAGAAAGAGTCCCTGTGGGTTTTAAAATTCGCCTGCCTATTGAAGTCTATGGCGGTTCGCCCGGTTCGCAAACATTTGCGGAAGTTCGTGTTCGCTGACATAAAATTTTATGTTCGCGACATCTCTACCGCTGAGCAGAGAACGGTCCACAGCGGAATGCGGACCGTGTGAAAGGAGCCTACATCCACAAGCGCCTTTTTTTTTTTACTACTGTTAAAAAAAAAAAGGGTTAATAAATTTCATAATTCAGAGGTGGAGAAAAAAGTTTATTGTTATGTGATGGTTTTAGTAGTTAAAGTAAGGTGACCAGATTTTTAAAATGAAATCGGGGGACATATTTTATTTATTTATTTATTTATTTTTTTACCACAATTAGGCATCAGAATGAAACGCCAACACCCCCCTCCCCCAAACTGACAACTGTATTTATTTTTTTAATGGCAATTGGCAAACTATTTTATAATCATAATTTCTAAAAAATGATATATGCAGTGTATGTGGTATGTGTTTATAGAATGATTGTATGATATATACGTTATTTCTCACAATTTTCCTCCATGAGATAAATAAAAGATACCTCTTAGAATTTTATGGAATATGACTACTGAACGTTAGCAAGATAAGATACAGAAAAAAACGTTTCAATGCACATTTTGTATTATATTTGTAGCACTGGGTTCCCCTGGGTTACCATTAGCAATAAGCAATAACTTTAAGGCCCCTTTCACACACGGAGTCAGTCAGGCAGACTCCGTTTATCTCAGGGGGGGATCGATCCGCCGATCCCCCGCTGAGCAGGCGGATGACAGCTGTGTCTCCGTGCTGTGTGAGTAGACACAGCTGTCAGGTCCCCATTCTTCTCTATGGGGGAATCGGATGGGAACAGACCATCTGTCCGTTCTCATCCAATCCAATCCGCCAGACGGTTGGAAAATAGGGTTTCCATCCGTCCGGTTTTGACAGATCGGATCGGATCGGATGTCAGCGGACATGTCTCTGCTGACATCCGATGCCCCATAGAGAAGCATGGGGCATCCGTTTAGATCCGCCAAAAAAACTGACAGGCGGATCATGTGTGAAAGGGGCCTTAAGCATGTTGCAAGTGTGAGCGCCTCAGACAATGACCAGTCCAGTTTCTTTGGTTTTTAGGGTTTATTTGAGAACTTGGTTGGGAGAAAGGATGAGTGGGATACTCCAACAACTGAACTCTGCACAATTGAGCAGGGACACTAGAATGTTTCTTGACGCTGCTTAGCGCTGACTGACGCTGACCTTGACTAGGCCAGTTCCTAGAACTTCCCCTCTGACTGTGAAAAGTCCCTTTAACCATTTTAAGACCAGAAGGATTTGCCCCCTTAACCACTTAACGACCGCTCACTGTGCCTCTACTGCGGCACAGTGGCTCGTTATCGTCCAGTGAGGTAGACCTACGTCGCTGGACTCCTCCCCCTGTAGGTGGCGCTCACGCGCCGCCGGAGGCGCGCTCCCGCTGTTTTCGTTTACAGCGGGAGTCGGGCCAGGGGGGGAGCGGCGGCGATCGCCGCTGCTCTTCCCCGATCGCCGGGGAATCGAGTCTGGAGATCCGCCCGCTTGTGTAAACAGAGCGGGCGGATCTCCTAAGTGACAGGGAGTGACAGATCGGATTGTTCAGCATAGTTGAACATCTGATCTGTCCCTGACACACTCAGTCACCTCCCCCCCCCCCCACACGTCAGTAAGCACCAGGCATACATTAACCTTTCCCTCTCCAATAAAATTAACCCCTTCCCTGCCAGTGTAATTTTTACAGTAACAGTGCATATTTATAGCGCTGATTACTGTAGAAATGTCACTGGTACCCCCAAAAGTGTCAAAAATGTCAGTCAAGGGTCAGATCTATCTGCCGCAATGTCGCTGTCCCGCAAAAAAAATCGCAGATCGCCGCCGTTACTCGTTAAAAAAAAAAAAAACACAAAAAATGACAGAAATCTTTCCCTTAGTTAGTAAACGCAATAACTTTTGCGCAAACCAATCAAAATACGTTTATTGTGATTTTTTTTACCAAACATAGGAAGCAGAAAACAAATTGGCCAAAAATTTTAAAAAAATTAGATTTTTACATATTTTTTGGGAGGAATTTCATATAAAAAAATGTTAAAAATATTGTTATTTTTTTCAAAATAAACGCTTTTTTTTGTTCATAGCGCAAAAAGTAAAAATCGCACAGGTGATCGAATACCACCAAAAGAAAGCTCTGTTTGTGGGAAAAAAAGGACGTAAATTTTGTTTGGGTACGGCGTCGCACGACCGCGCAATTGTCAGTTAAAGTCGCACAGTGCCGAAGCGCAAAAGGTGGCCTGGACTTAAGACAGCAAAATCCTCCGGTGGTAAAGTGGTTAATGACCAGGCCCTATTTTGCGATTCAGCACTGTGTTACTTTAACGGACAATTGTGCGGTTGTACGATGATGTACCCAAATAAAATTGATGTTCTTTTTTTCCCCATAAATAGAGCTTTCGTTTGGTGGTATTTGATCACCTTTTTAATTTTTTAATTTTTGCGCTATAAACAAAAAAAGAGCGACAATTTAAAAAAAAAAAAAAAAAATGTTTTTCCCATTCTGCTTTAAAACATTCCCAAAAAAATTAAAAATCTAATTTTTTTTAACATTTCAGGCCAATTTGTTTTCTGCTACATATTTTTGGTAAAAAACAAAAATCGCAATAAGAGTATTTTGATTGGTTTGCACAAAAGTTAAGGCGTCTACTAACTAGAGGAAAGATTTATGTCATTTGTATTGTTTTTTTTTTTTTACTAGTAATGGCGGCAATCTGCGTTTTTTTGCGGGACTGCGACATTGCGGCGGACAGATCGGACCCCTAACTGACATTTTTGACACTTTTGGGGGGACCAGTGACATTACTACAGTAACCTTCTAGATTGTAAGCTCTAACGAGCAGGGCCCTCTAGTTCCTCCTGTTTTAAATTGTATTGTAACTGTATTGCTTTCCCTCACATTGTAAAGCACTGCGCAAACTGTTGGCGCTATATAAATCCTGTATAATAATAATAATAATCAGTGCTAAAAATATGCACTGTTACTGTAATAATGACAAAGGCAGGGAAGGGGTTAACCCTATGGGTGATCAATGGGTTAAATGTGAGCCTAGGGGAGTGATTATAACTGGTACTATAACTATAGCTTGTGAAATGACCATAGATACATGTGATCCTATATAGCAGGATCACATGCAGAGTTGTATAAAGTACTCGAAACCCATACTTGAGTAAAAGTACAAGTGCTCGATCAAAAAGTGACTTGAGTAGAAGTCCGCGGCCCGGGGGTTGGGGATCACTGTTCTATTGGACAGATTTTCTCCACTGTCCAACAAGGTCCCTCATTGATACAGCAGGGAGACTCAACAGACATACTTGGAAACATGTGACAGACTAGCTAACAATTCAGCCCCCCCTGATAAGCAGACAGGGCCACATATGTGTTTACCTAGCACCTACCTAGGAGGGTGCTACATATTCTTACCAAAGAAGATGCACTATGTACAGAGTGCAGAGTTCAGTGCTGCACCCAGAGATGGTTTGAATCTTAGCTGGTCCCTGCTAAAAGCAGGCAAGATTCTAATCATCTATGGCTTGCTTAACTGACTGACTGACACTGACATCAACAGTGACACTAATATAATGATTAGTTAAGGGAGAGGAGTGCAGAGTATATGGCAGTGGGTAGTATGTGCAGGAGAAGAGTGTGGAGTATATGGCAGTGGGTAGTATGTGCAGGAGAAGAGTGTGGAATATATGGCAGTGGGTAGTATGTGCAGGAGAAGAGTGTGGAGTATATGGTGGTGGGTAGTATGTGCAGGAGAAGAGTGTGGAGTATATGGCGGTGGGTAGTATGTGCAGGAGAAGAGTCTGGAGTATATGGTGGTGGGTATTATGTGCAGAAGAGTGTGGAGTATATGGCAGTGGGTAGTATGTGCAGGAGAAGAGTGTGGAGTATATGGCAGTGGGTAGTATGTGCAGGAGAAGAGTGTGGAGTATATGGCAGTGGGTAGTATGTGCAGGAGAAGAGTCTGGAGTATATGGCGGTGGGTAGTATGTGCAAGAGAAGAGTGTGGAGTATATGGCAGTGGGTAGTATGTGCAGGAGAAGAGTCTGGAGTATATGGTGGTGGGTATTATGTGCAGAAGAGTGTGGAGTATATGGCAGTGGGTAGTATGTGCAGGAGAAGAGTCTGGAGTATATGGTGGTGGGTATTATGTGCAGAAGAGTGTGGAGTATATGGTGGTGGGTATTATGTGCAGGAGAAGAGTGTGGAGTATATGGCAGTGGGTAGTATGTGCAGGAGAAGAGTCTGGAGTATATGGCGGTGGGTAGTATGTGCAGGAGAAGAGTGTGGAGTATATGGCGGTGGGTAGTATGTGCAGGAGAAGAGTGTGGAGTATATGGCGGTGGGTAGTATGTGCAGGAGAAGAGTGTGGAGTATATGGCAGTGGGTAGTATGTGCAGGAGAAGAGTGTGGAGTATATGGTGGTGGGTATTATGTGCAGAAGAGTGTGGAGTATATGGCAGTGGGTAGTATGTGCAGGAGAAGAGTGTGGAGTATATGGTGGTGGGTATTATGTGCAGAAGAGTGTGGAGTATATGGTGGTGGGTATTATGAGCAGAAGAGTGTGGAGTTTATGGCGGTGGGTAGTATGTGCTGGAGAAGAGTGTGGAGTATATAAGAAACAAAATGAGGTAGAAGGATTGTAAGAGATGCATGAAAGCCAGCCAGCCCCCAGTCTGATGTACTCACCCTCCAGTCTGTCACCAACCAAATAAACCTGTCTCTTGGTACAAAGAACAGGGGTTTAGTTGACAAGCATTTGCAAACGCATCCATCCATTAGCGGCCATGTGCTTCCAGTATGAGGACACTAAATTAAGAGTGTTAGGACTGCAGATTTAACAGGGTGCCGTGAAGTGGCTCTGCAGCTTACACATGCGTTTTTGTTTGTGTGTCAACTAAACCCCTGTTCTTTGTACCAAGAGACAGGTTTATTTGGTTGGTGACAGACTGGAGGGTGAGTACATCAGACTGGGGGCTGGCTGACTTTCATGCACCTCTTACAATCCTTCAACCTCACTTTGTTTCTTGTTATAGGGATGGAGACGCCGGGCAACACCAGCTTGGGTCTCACTCAAAGTCCCACCTAGTCCAATATGATTGCAGAGTGCCCACAGCATTGTCCCCCAATCATTGCAGAGTGCCACAGCATTGTACCCCAATGATTGCAGAGTGCCCACAGCATTGTACCCCAATGATTGCAGAGTGCCACAGAATTGTACCCCAATGATTGCAGAGTGCCACAGCATTGTACCCCAATGATTGCAGAGTGCCACAGCATCGTACCCCAATGATTGCAGAGTGCCACAGCATTGTACCCCAATGATTGCAGAGTGCCATCAGCATTGTACCCCAATGATTGCAGAGTGCCACAGCATTGCACCCCAATGATTGCAGAGTGCCATCAGCATTGTACCCCAATGATTGCAGAGTGCCACAGCATTGTACCCCAATGATTGCAGAGTGCCATCAGCATTGTACCCCAATGATTGCAGAGTGCCACAGCATTGTACCCCAATGATTGCAGAGTGCCCACAGCATTGTACCCCAATGATTGCAGAGTGCCACAGAATTGTACCCCAATGATTGCAGAGTGCCATCAGCATTGTACCCCAATGATTGCAGAGTGCCACAGCATTGTACCCCAATGATTGCAGAGTGCCATCAGCATTGTACCCCAATGATTGCAGAGTGCCACAGCATTGTACCCCAATGATTGCAGAGTGCCATCAGCATTGTACCCCAATAATTGCAGAGTGCCACAGCATTGTACCCCAATGATTGCAGAGTGCCATCAGCATTGTACCCCAATGATTGCAGAGGGCCACAGCATTGTACCCCAATGATTGCAGAGTGCCACAGCATTGTACCCCAATGATTGCAGAGTGCCATCAGCATTGTACCCCAATGATTGCAGAGTGCCATCAGCATTGTACCCCAATGATTGCAGAGTGCCCACAGCATTGTCCCCCAATCAATGCAGAGTGCCACAGCATTGTACCCCAATGATTCCAGAGTGCCATCAGCATTGTACCCCAATGATTGCAGAGGGCCACAGCATTGTACCCCAATGATTGCAGAGTGCCATCAGCATTGTACCCCAATGATTGCAGAGTGCCACAGAATTGTACCCCAATGATTGCAGAGTGCCATCAGCATTGTACCCCAATGATTGCAGAGTGCCCACAGCATTGTACCCCAATGATTGCAGAGTGCCACAGCATCGTACCCCAATGATTGCAGAGTGCCCACAGCATTGTCCCCCAATCAATGCAGAGTGCCACAGAATTGTACCCCAATGATTGCAGAGTGCCCACAGCATTGTCCCCCAATCAATGCAGAGTGCAGCGTGCGTGCTCCCTTCAATTTAGTGCACTTACCTGGCGGCGGCGGGTTCTCCCCTCCTCGATCCAGTTCGTCCTCTTCTGCGGCGGCGGCCGCGGCTGCGCGGGAAGGTGAGCGGCTTCTCCCTCGTCCTCCGAGCGGCGGTGACGGTGAGTGACTGACGCACGCACCGGCACCGCCCCTGACGTCAGAGATCGGATGTCCTGGATGATGATTGGTCCAGGCTGGAGACTGGACCAATCACAGCCAGGACATCACGAAGGTGGGGGTGGCCAAGCGCTCTTTCCGGCGCCCAGGTTACGCCCCCAGAAGGCACTCAATCAGTGCCTTTCTGGGTCGTAAACCCCACCCCCCCTTTAGCCACCACATAGGCCGGTCAGGCCGGCAAACCGATTTTTTTTTTTTTAGTAACTTTATTGTTCTTTTTGTAATTTTTTTTTTTTTTTACTAACTTTATTGTTCTTTTTTTTTTTTTCTTTTTTTAAGGGGGGCGGCGCCCTGGCGCCCCCTATGCACGGGCCGCCACTGCCAATGGGTACAAAGGCTTTGATACAGTCACGGTGATTGGTAGAGAATGCTTGTCTCTGTGCATTATGGGATACTGTATAAAAGCCAGGAGCACATGTACTGCAGGGTCTTTGGCTAGTGAGCAGAGTCCTGGAGGGAGGGTGGTGGCTGCCTCCTCCTCTGTAGCAGTGGCACACGGTCACAGGCAGTCGGCCTGGGGACCAGAGGAAAGGAACTGACTGGAGGGGTAGAGACACTGGAGACCCTCGAAAAACAGTATCGTGAGTACAGGGGATCGTGTCTAGTGGCCTGACCTGAGGGGGGCCACCCCAGTGTAGGATAGTCAGAGGATGGGTTTCAGTCTGTGAAGTGAAAGGAGTTACTAGGCAGGTATCCTGAAGATAATCTACCCAACTAAGTCGTCTGAACAGAGACTTGACCTAAATTCATCTAATGGCAAGGTGGATCTGCAGCCTGGCTGCACCTTCAGACAGGAGTCCTTATCTGTTGTAAATAGTTTAATTTTGGAGTATCCCACGCTTCCCTTCTCCCATCCCTATTTAAAATAAAACACCAAAAATAACTACATACCCCTGGACTGATCATTGATTGAGCCAAGGAAGTAAAGTGTTAATCTGTGAATGCCAATGTTGCTAATGGTAACCCAGGGGTACCTGAGGTTATATTATCCAGTAGTCCTCAAGGGGGCAGTGCTACATTTAGGGGCATCGTCCGGGCTGCACTCCTGGGTTACCGCAACGGTTGCTAGCGGCAATGGCCGAGAAATTCTGCTAAGTAATGCCATAATTTCCCAAGCAATGTTCTGGAGTGTCAGCGAAGAGCCGTAGTGCTGTATTTTGGCCTAGGCCAACAAGGCCCAGGCCTAGGGCGGCACTTTGCAGGGGGGGCAGCAAAAAAGCCACCTCCCTCCACCTGAGACTCCATTGGCCACTTCTCTCACCCCCCCTCCTCTCTCTCTCTCTCACCCCCCCTCTCTCTCTCTGTCCCACCCCCTCTCTCCCCCCCCTTGTGAGATCTCAGGGGTTCATGCTGGGACTTGACTTGAATTTTGGAGGGAGTCACATCCGGTAAAAAGGAAGAAGTGGGGCAAATTTACTTTGGAGGGGGGGGGGGCGCCCAATTTTAGTCTTGCCTAGGGCAGCACAAAACCAAAATACACCACTGTGAAGAGGATAATGTCTGCCTTACAGTGATCAGTGAAAGTGTGCTGACAAGTCAAGTTAGCAACGGTGGTTGCCATGGGCAATGAATGGACATTTACACAAGAAACAATATCTGTTCTCAAGTAAAATGCAGGAGAGTTGATGAAGAGGAGATGCACTGCATTGTTCAAAAGGACTGTGCCTGCTTTATGGTAATCGGTGCAAGTGTGGACGGAGAGAGTAGTGACCCGGGACACAGGGATTGGTGTGTCGGGGGTCGTGTCTGTGCATGTACTGTGAAGAAAAGTGTTGACCGTGCAATTCATGACAGCGGGACAATTCTCCTTAACAGTATGGGAAGTCATGTCTGTACATGTGCTGTGGAGAAAAATGTTGGGCGTGCAATTTATGACAGCGGGACAATTTTCCTAAACAGCGTGGGAGGTCAGTAGGCTTGGCAAGATGGAAGTGCAACTGAGGCCCCGGTGCATACAGGAATGGCGGATGTGTGTGGATTGGGGAACACAATCTGCTATGCAGTGGCCTTCGTGCTGGCCGAGCAGAGTTGGAGCAGCAGTAAAGAGATTACTGTGCTGCGCGGGAAAGCGCACGCTGAAGAGATCTGCCTAACAGGTGGAGCCACCGCCAGAGAGTCAGCTAGTCTGGAGTTGTGGGCGGAGTCGCCAACCCACGGACTGCCAATCCGAGAGGCGGAAGAGAGCTGAGACATCACTTCCGCCTTCAGGTGTAGCTGAGAGGGAGACTCGTGTGGGGAGGGGCAAGATGGCGGATGTCGGAATGAGCTGGAGCGCAGGGGGTACCCCCTGTGTTGGCAGAGTAACTAAGAAGTTGGTAGAATTACCGGAGTCAGTCCTGTGGGACACCGGAGTGCAATTGGTGCCCAAGGGAGGACTGGCGCTGTGCAGTGTGGAGGACAAGGAGAATCTCGGGCTGGTATGTCACCAATGCTTGAATGTGTTCATGCGGCTGCAGGCCTGGCGTCCATGCGGACACTGCAAAAATTTGCTAGTGCAGGTGGTACAGAGTGAGAGTCAGCCCAGGAAGTTGTGTGTGATCTGGGAGACAGGCTTCACTCAAGAAGCACAGGTGCCCATGAGGATCCCTGTAGGCAGAGGAAGGGGAGTGCTGCTAGCGTTGCCGGAGCCGGGGCCATTAGTGCAGACTTACACTGCCATTTGCCAGACCAGCGAGACTCACACCTCGGAGGTGAAGTGTACCCAGGTGATTCAGGCCTAGTCACGGCTAGGAAAAGGGCAAGTTACACCTGCATGAGCAGAACCGACTTCTATTAAGGCAGAGGGGAATCAATGGGCTACCGGAAAAAAGGCTCCCAGTGTGACGAGTGAAGGGGAGGCCGGAGCCATTGATACAGTGTCCCTCAGCTTTCAGCATCAGTTTGGATCCTTGGAGAAAGGGATAGATGTCTGGAAGTCTGAGGAAGAGACGGAGTGGGACTGGGGAACAGATGAGAGGAGCAGCTCTACAAGTCCAAGTTTGCCTGATGGGGAGACAAGGGATTCGGTGGTATGCATGCAGTGTGCTAGGAATTTGGGGTTCTGTGAGACCTATGCTACAAGGGCTCCAGATCTATCCCCACCTCGTACCTACACCCAGGCTCGAGACCAAAATGAGGCCTATGCAAAACACATCAGGAGACAAGAGACCCTGTACTCCCCACTTGGGAGAAGAAACAGACAAACCCTCCCCAGGTTCTCAAGATGCCAGCATCTGATTGAGAGGAAGCTGGCCCTGGAGTATGGGTATGACTACCCCTATGCTCCCCGGGAGATCATTTTGGAGGTCGAGGCCAGAAGAGAGTGGTGCTCTACATTCCCAAGCCATACCGGAACAAAGAAAGGCCATGTATGCTGGTCTCTGCATTGAAGGGGGCATGTACGCTGGTCTCTGCATTGAAAGGGGGCATGTACGCTGGTCACTGCATTGAAGGGGGCATGAACGCTGGTCACTGTATTGAAGGGGGCATGTACGCTGGTCTCTGCATTGAAAGGGGGCATGCACGCTGGTCACTGTATTGAAGGGGGCATGTACGCTGGTCACTGCATTGAAGGGGGCATGTACGCTGGTCTCTGAATTGAAAGGGGGCATGTACGCTGGTCTCTGCATTGAAGGGGGCATGTACGTTGGTCTCTGCATTGAAAGGGGGCATGTACGCTGGTCACTGCATTGAAGGGGGCATGCACGCTGGTCACTGCATTGAAGGGGGCATGTACGCTGGTCTCTGCATTGAAAGGGGGCATGTACGCTGGTCTCTGCATTGAAGGGGGCATTTGCGCTGGTCTCTGCATTGAAAGGGGGCATGTACGCTGGTCACTGCATTGAAAGGGGGCATGTACGCTGGTCTCTGCATTGAAAGGGGGCATATACCATCTCCTGTATCATGACCTGTGACATGCCTGTACCATGACCTGTGACATGCCTGTACCATAACCTGTGCCATGCCTATACCATCACATATGCCATGCCCTTACCATGACCTGTGCCATGCCTATACCATCTCCTGTACCATGACCTGTGACATGCCTGTACCATGATCTGTGCCATGCCTGTACCATCACCTGTACCATGACCTGTGACATGCCTGTACCATGACCTGTGACATGCCTGTACCATGACCTGTGCCATGCCTATACCATCATCTGTGCCATGCCTATACCATCACCTGTACCATGACCTGTGCCATGCCCTTACCATGACCTGTGCCATGCCTATACCATCTCCTGTACCATCACCTGTGCCATGCCTGTACCATCACCTGTGCCATGCCTGTACCATGACCTCAAAGTCACGCAATTTTTTACTGCGTTTTTTGCCGCAAAGCAATACCTATTACATTTTTCTTTTTGCGCCCCCTCCAAAAAATTTTGAGCACCAGCCGCCACTGGTTGCCTCAGTGTTACAGGAGGAAAGGACACTGTGAACACCAGTTGGGTGGACTCCGCATGCCTTGGTTCTGAACTTGTGAGTCTGACTGTGATAGGAGGAGAGGCCTCTGTCGCCTCTGAGGAGAGGACAGTCTCACTGGTGTAAGTAGTTATGCTTTAACCATGCTTAATCTAAATTCCTTTGCAGGCTTGCTTTGGATTTCCGGGTCTGGCTAGGCCCTCCACCGTTTATGCAATGTATATATTGTATCTAGTTAGCTAGACAGGATAATGTTCTTTACCTGTCCAAGCTGATTTTTGTTTAGCAGGGGGTGCATTGATTTAAATGCATCTACTGTGTGTAAATAACCTTGTGAATATTTGTACACTAGAGTCATATATTTTTTCATGTATCACTAGGGAAGTGGAATGTAATTTTTAAATATTTATTTATTACAGTTGTTTCTTTTTCTTTTTTTTTTATCAGCCCTGTTGGTGGGCTTCGGTGAGACATCAGGGGTCTAAACAGACCCCTGACATCTTGCCTTTGAGACAGAGAATAGTACTGAGGACACAGAATCCCCAGACCCTTTTTCTGCAGCCTCGGCTGCAATGAATATGAATGGACAGGTCCAAGAAACGCGTCGAGCCTACAATCACTCTTATGTAATTTCAAGTCTGATATATTTGAAACTGTGAGCCTACAGAGAGCATGATGTCATATTAAATCTGCTATTTTTTAGAGATCCTAGGTTGATCCATATGAAATGTATTTATTCTTATTTAACGTGAATTTTATAAATCTCTGTATGCCATTTTTCTGTATGTATTCTCATTGGTTGTATATGTGACTCTTTTTATCAAATTAAATTACTTATTTATTTATTATACAGTCCAGGTGTTCTCACTCAAAGTCCCAATTTTCTCCTTGGTATCTCCTTGGTATTTTTGCATATAATTAGGGATGGAGACAATTGGACAGATAAGGTGGTAGACCATAATTCTTTTTGTTCGGTACAGGAGAATGCAGTGCTGCAGGCATGGTACAGGAGAATGCAGGGCTGCGGGCATGGTAGAGGAGAATGCAGTGCTGCGGGCATGGTACAGGAGAATGCGGGGCTGAAGGCATGGTACAGGAGAATGCGGGGCTGCGGGCATGGTACAGTAGAATGCGGGGCTGCGGGCATGGTGCAGGAGAATGCCGGGCTGCGGGCATGGTACAGGAAAATGCAGGGCTGCGGGCATGGTGCAGGAGAATGCGGGGCTGTGGGCATGGTACAGGAGAATGCAGAGCTGCGGGCATGGTACAGGAGAATACAGAGCTGCGGGCATGGTGAATGAGAATGCAGGGCTGTGGGTATGGTAGAGGAGAATGTGGGTCTGCGGGCATGGTACAAGAGAATGCGGGCTGCGGGCATACTACAGGAGATGTAGTGCTGTGGGCATGTACCATGCCTGCAGCACTGCATCTTCTGTAGTATGCCTGCAGCCCCGCATAATGGCAGATTGGCAGGTAGTGTGGCTGCAGTGTGTGTGGAGCAGTCTCACTTACCTTTGTAAAGGCGCCTTAGGATTTAAAAATGGCGCCGCCCGGCGCCACACGTCAACACGTCCGCGGATGGCCTGACATGCCCACTGCGCATGCTCCGCCGACGCTCAGGAAAGCGAATACATGTTGGGCTATTCCCGGAAACAGCCGAACGTTTATGGGCTTTGCCGAGCGGCAGCGGCGGCGCATGCGCAGTGTGCATGTCAGACCGGCCGCGGGTCACCTTTTTTTTTTTTTTTAACCGATAGCCAAAGAAGAGAAGAAGCAGCTGGGGGCCGCCCCTCTCTAGTGCCGCCTGGGTCCCATGGTCCCACCGGGACCCATGGTAGGGCCGGCCATGGCCCCACAGCAAGGAAGGATCTTCACTTCTACTGAAGCTGGGCCCTTTTGCTGCCGATGCCTTTTTTGCACACGCTAATTTTAGGGTACACAAACACAATAAATTACCCAAACAACGCTCATCCATGTCTTTATGGACCTTGCTTTGTGCACTGCTCCAAATCATTTGGTGAAGGGGGGATTATGGTGTGGAATTGTTTTTCTGGGGTTGGGCTTGGTCCCTTAGTTCAAGTGAAGGGAACATACCAAGACATTTTGGACAATTTCATGCTCCCAACTTTGTGGGAACAGGTTGGGGATGGCCCCTTCCTGTTCCAACATGACTGCGCGCCAGTGCACAAAGCAAGGTCTTTAAAGACATGGATGAGTGAGTTTGGGTGGAAAAACTTGACTGGGCTGCACAGAGTCCTGACCTCAACCCAATAGAACACCTTTGGGATAAATTAGAGTGGAGACTGTAAGCCAGACCTTCTCGTCTAACATCAGTGCCTGACCTCACAAATGCGCTTCTGGAAGAATGGTCAAACATTCCCATAGACACACTACTAAACCTTGTGGACAGCCTTCCCAGAAGAGTTGAAGCTGTTATAGCTGTAAAGGGTGGGCCAACTCAATATTGAACCCTATGGACTAAGACTAGGATGCCATTAAAGTTAATGTGCGTGTGAAGGCAGGTGTCCCAATACTTTTGACAATATAGTGTATCTCATCAAGTGCAAACATAAGTCGAGAATGATACAAGTCGAGCTTCATCTCTGTACATATGTCAGCTGATACAGTGGATAGAGAATTTAGCAGTATAATGGCATACAAAAGGCAAGTTATAGTCCCAATACTTAGCAGTACATTAGCATCACAACTGGTAACCACTTGAAGACCAAGCCTTTTCTGGCACTTTTTTTTACAAGGTCAAAGTTGATGTAACCCCTATTCTGAAGGGTTTTACCTACCAGTAAGCCTATAATAAGACTTACCTGTAGGTACTATGAATTTCTCCTAAACCTTCATGGTTTAGGAGATATTCACACTTCATGCAGCCAGTAAGGTCACCGGAGAATGCACTCTGAAAGGACAGTATACCCGTGCCATCCCTTCAGAGCTCTGTACCGTGGTCCGTGCATGCGTTGTGACGTCATTGCAGCGCGGCCAATCAGACGGCCGGAAGATGCCGAAAAATCGGGTGAAAAGGAAGCGTCTGTCAAAGCTCAGAGCGTGGCGGTGCAGAGCTTAGTTCTAAGGTATTTTTATGATGTGCCAGTATGCAATGCATACTAGCACATTATGCCTTTACTTTTCAGGGTTTTTTGTTTTTTAAATCAGTATTTTTTGCTAGAAAATTACTTATAACCCCCAACCAGCATATATATATATATATATATATATATATATTTTTTTTTTAGCAGAGACCCTAGGGAATAAAATGGCGACTGTTGCAATTTTTTTTTTCCCAAAAATTGTTACAATTTATGTCACACAATTAGTGTGCAGCGGTTTTTCAAAAGTAATTTTTTGGGAAAAAATACACTTTAATTATTAAAAAAAACAAAACACAATAAATACCCCCGTTTTTTTTTTGTAAAACATGAAAGATGAAGTTATACTGAGTAAATAGGTACCTAACATGTCACGATTTAAAATTGCTCACGCTTTTGGAATGGTGACAAACTATGGTACTTAAAAATCACCATAGGTGACACTTTAATTTTTTTAACAGGTTACCTCGGCCTTTCTCAATCTTTTCAACACAGAGGAACTCTTAAAATAAATTTCTGGTCTCGGGGAACCCCTGCTAAAAATTAAAAATCTACAACTCATGATACATTAGTATGACAGTCAGTGGGAAGAATGCTCCTTAAGCCCCGTACACACGTACCAATTGTCGGCCGAAAATGTTCGGCTGCCGAACGATCGGCCGATTTTCGGCTTGTTAGTATGATGCTTCCGACAGCCGACAGAGCACTTTCGGCCAAACAGAATCTGTCGTGCAGGCATTAAAATTTTTGTATGCCGACACCAGAACGGCCGATTGTTCGCCAGTCAGTACAGAATTCGGCCGACAGACAGCAGATTAGCAAGACTGGGCATACTCAGAGAAGAAAAAACACAGGGAAAGTTAACCATCACATGACATCACTTCTGCAGTCGGCTGTTGTTGGCCGACAAAATTCGTGTGCAGTCTTTTGCAGTTTTCAACAGACAAGACAGCCCTCGGACAAAAGACGGCCGATCGTTCGGCCAACGATCGGTACGTGTGTACGGGGCTTTACTCTTGTCATCATTGGGAAGAATTACCTCCTTACAGATAGCTAAAAGGAGCAATGGGGTCATTGGGAACTTATCTGAGAGGCAGAAATTGCCCATTGCTCAAGGAACCCCTAGCAACCTTAGGAGGAACTCTGGTTGAGAAACCCTGGGATACCTGTTTAGAGTTACAGAGGAGGTCTAGGACTAGAATTATTGCTCTCGCGCTAACATTCTCAGTTATACCTCACATGTTTAATGCAAACACCATTTACATATGCGTGCGTGACCTACATATGCATTCACTTTTGCGAACAAGCACGGAGGGATGGGGGCACTTCGCACTTTTTCTCTTATTTATTTTATTTTCTGTTTTTACACTGTCCCTTTTATTTATTTTTTTGTTATCACTTATATGCCTATTACAAGGAATGTAAACATCCCTTGTAAAAGAAATAAGGAGGACAGGTCCTCCTTATGGAGAGATCTGGGGTCAAAAAGACCCCAAATCTCTCCTTTACCTTTAACCACTTCTGGACCGGAAGGATTTGCCCCTTTAATGACCACACCACCTTTTTGCGATTCGGCACTGCGTTATTTAAAGGACAATTGCAAGGTTGTGCAACACTGTACCCACAAAAATTGATGTCCTTTTTTTCCCACAAATAGAGCTTTCTTTTGGTGGTATTTGATTACCTCTGCAGTTTTTATTTTTTGCGCTATAAACAAAAAAAGAGCGACAATTCTAAAACAAAAAAAACTATATTTTTTCACATTCTGCTATATAACATTCCCAAAAAAAAATAAAAAAATGTAAAAATCTAATTTTTTTAACATTTTAGGCCAATTTGTTTTCTGCTACATATTTTTGGGGGAAAAAAATCGCAATAAGTGTATTTTGATTGGTTTACGCAAAAGTTATCGCATCTACTAACTACAGGAAAGATTTATGTAATTTTTATTGTTTTTTTTTTTTTTTACTAGTAATGGCGGCGATCTGCGATTTTTAGCGGGACTGCGACATTGCGGTGGACAGATGGGACCCCTGACTGACATTTTTGACACTTTTGGGGGGACCAGTGACATTACTACAGTAATCAGTGCTAAAAATATGCACTATTACTGTACTAATGACACTGGCAGGGAAGGGGTTAACACAGTGGGTGATCAAGGGGCTAAATGTAAGCCTAGGGGCGTCTTCTAACTGTAGGGGGGCGGGGCTTTTGAAATGATCACAGAGACCTGTGTTCCTATATAGAAGGAATCACAGGGGCTCTGTGATCATTCCAGAGAGAAGAACAGCTGACCTTTCTTTTCTCTCAGTGGAGAGCGACCGTGGGTGGCAGGCTGCAATCGGAGCCGCCTGCCCCATGCTTCAGAGTCCCTGCTGCTGAGTGGGGGCGGGAGCGCGGCACCGGCGGTGCGTGCTCGCCCCCTAGCAGCAGGCACTTGACCGACGTTGGGCTACGTGGGTTCGCCAGTCTACCACAGTAAAATTGCGGTGGGCGGTTCTTAAGTGGTTAAAAGCAAAAGTTCAAAAAAAAAAAATGACCTTTTGCTTTAAAAAAAAAAAAAATTACTTCAACCCTGGACCAGAAGTGATGTCATTACGTCACTCTGGTCCTCCAAGGCCATAGAAGCAATTTAAAGATCTAGTCTTTTATCGCCTCTGTGACCAGCCGGCTGCACCGTCGGATCGTTACTGAGGCGCACAGGTGGAAACGGTAAGCCCGAGAAACACCGCCGCTACTGAGACGCTTCTGAATGCGTTCCATTGGCTTATGAGTTCCATTGGCTGAAAAAAAATTACCGGGGTTATGGCTGATAGCTTCAGCAATAATCCTGGTAAACCACTTGACCGCAATATATATATATATATATATATATATATATATGTATTGCAGTCGGTAAGTAACAACCAATTGAATGGATTGTTTAGGTTGGTCCTTCTATTATATAGTTTTGGTAAACCTAGAGGAGATTGTACAATCAGATAGTATATTGTATGACCAGCTTAGGAGGTTAGGGAATGTATAATACAGTAAGGAAAGTTAGATGGCAGATGCTATGTGTTGATTATCCAGAAATCAATCATTAGATGGGAGAGGAGATAATGGATATGCTGTTTTGGAGAGATACATGTTAAGGAACTGCTCAGACTTGTTCAAAGTGTAACAGGATGAACAAGAGAATTCCAAAGAGTCGTGTAACCACAACTGGGATAACTATTAGTGGAAAGGTAATTGAGATCAGGGCGGGGGCTGTTAGGCACTAATTGTGTTTATGGCCAGAAATATACACTATATCACCAAAAGTATTGGGACGCTGCCTTTACACGCACATGAACTTTAATGCCTTAGTCCGTAGGGTTCAATATTGAGTTGGTCCATCCTTTGCAGCTATAACAGCTTCAGCTCTTCTGGGAAGGCTGTCCACAAGGTTTAGGAGTGTGTCTATGGGAATGTTTGACCATTCTTCCAGAAGTGCATTTGTGAGGTCAGGCACTGATGTGGACCAGAAGGCCTGGCTCGCAGTCTCCACTCTAATTTATCCCAAAGGTGTTCTATCAGGTTGAGGTCAGGACTCTGTGCAGGCCAGTCAAGTTTCCCCCCCCCCCCCCCAAACTCGCTCATCCTTGTCTTTATAGACCTTGCTTTGTGCACTGGTCAAAAGCATTTGGTGGAGGGGGGATTATAGTGTGCGGTTGTTTTTCAGGGGTTGGGCTTGGACCCTTAGTTCCAGTGCACAAAGCAAGGTCCATAAAGACATGGATGAGTGAATTTGGGAGGGAGGATGGAGGAACTTAACTTGCCTGCACAGAGTTCTGAACCCAACCCGATAGAACACCTTTGGGATGAATTAGAGCAGAAACTGTGAGCCAGGCCTTCTCGTCCACATCAGTGCCTGACCTCACAAATGCGCTTTTAGAAAAATGGTCAAACATTCCCATAGGCACATTCCTTAACCTTGTAGACAACCTTGCTAGAAGAGTTGAAGCTGTTGTAGCTGCAAAGGGTGGGCCAACTCAATATTGAACCCTATGGACTAAGACTGGGATGTCATTAAAGTTCATGTGCGTGTAAAGGCAGGCGTCCCAATACTCTTGGTTATATAGTGTAGATAGGATCTGAGTTCTGATTTGATCTGAAGATGACATATAAGCTTGAATTTGATTTTTAAGATTGCCTGAAAGTCAATGAAAAGAGTGGAAGGGACTGGTGAGAAGTGTATATCAGCCTTATAGACAGTAGAGGAAAGAACATTTTAGGGACCTGAAAATACATTTTTGCTGTAGTTGAAGTGAGACATTTTGGAGCCATAGACTAGAACAGTCTTTTTTAACCAGGGTGCCTTGAGGTTTCTTCAAGGGTGCCTTGGCAAAATGCCTACAAATTGATCAGACGTATACAACCCAGTGGGTGGATCAAGCCTGCCTTTTAATTACACAAAGCCACAGGTTTTCATTATGCATCATTATGACTTTCAGTTGATAAGGAGAATTGTTGTTGCCGACACAGCACACTTGTTTGACCCTCCTCTGTCCCTCTCCCTCAGAACTGGGGTCACATTAGCTGATTAATGGAGATAAATCGAGGGAGAAGAGAAACTTAGGAATAGTAGTCAGTACCAGTGTGTAAAAGTGTATTTGCTTTGCAAGAATAAATCACCACTAACATTGGGTGTCCTACGTGTGGATGTTGCTACATTATGTAAAATTATTAGAATAGTTTTTTACATTTTAGAATGGGGTGCCTCAAGACTGTCCATAATTTTAAAGGGTGCCATGAAATTGTCTATAATTTTAAAGTGTGCCTTAACTGGGGGGGCGTGGCGACCGCTCGACAAGATAGCCCCGATCTAAGGGAGCTCCGCAATGCGCCCAGGGAGAAACGACTATAGACCGACATCCAGCTCGAATTTGCGACCGCTGACACCTTCCTCTTCTGTGCGAACGGCCACTCCGTCACCCGACATGCGGAGAAACCGTCCGGACCGGCATCCGGTGAAGAAACTGCAAGCTTACTTTCCTGCACTGCCGCAGCCAGGTCCACAACAAAATGGCGGCGGGAGACCATCCACGCCGCTGCCTCTTCCTCCTCTTGCGGCGGGCAGGACGCTGATGGAGATATCACAGGTAGAGGACACAGATGCTGCTGCATCACACAGATCATCTTCATCTCCCTCAGATTCTGGATCTAGCACTCCATCAACCAGGAGCCCCCTAAAATCTAAACCCCGCACAGAAGCCGAATGCAAGCAGGGAACAATGGAGAATGAGCTGCAAGACAACACCATGCAGGTACGAACCACAGCCCCTGCTCCACAGAATGACCCCTTTGCTCATTTCCCCACGACTGGCAAACCCATATCGGACATTATGATGAAAGAAATGATGCACACATTAAGAGCCACGCTTCATGCAGATCTGTTTAATGCAATACACCAATGCAGAGCTGAGGTGCATGACCTGGGACAAAGAGTCCATGCTACAGAAACTAAACTCACTGAAGTAGCAGTCTCCTACAACGCACTAGTGGACTCCCACAACTCACATAAAGATGACCTCCTTATGATCAAAAACAAGCTTGCTGATCTGGAAGATAGATCGTGTAGAAACAACATCAAAATCAGTGGTGTACCTGAATCGGTTACTACGCAGCAGCTACCACACTATGTGCACTCTCTCTTCAAGGACCTAGTCCCATCCTTTACGTCTGCTGACCTAACGTTGGACAGAGTGCACCGAATCCCTAAGCCATCCTTCCTCCCTCAGGAGGTTCCTAGAGACGTCTTACTTTGAGTCCATTTCTTTCAAGCCAAGGAGCGTATTCTGGAAGCCTTCCAAAAAGGGGACACTGTCCTGTCCCATGCACAGTCGCTACAACTACTGCCAGACTACTCCAAACATACCCTCCAGCAGCGAAGAGAGCTATCTACCATCACCAAAGCTCTCCGTAACCACAAAGTTATGTACCAATGGAAGTATCCAGCTAAACTGAGCATCACCTACAACGGCTCCTCCCATTTGGTCACATCTGTGGATAACGTCATACGACTCCTGAGAAAATGGGGGATAGTTCCACAAGATGCCCAACAGTTCCCGACTTCGGACCGTCAACATCCTACAGACAACTTTGAGCATGTCTCCCCTGCCTGGCAAGTCGTCCGCCCTAGGCGTCCACATAAGAAAAAGTGGTAAACATGAGGTGTCGTTCTCACACAGCTACACCAATAGTCTCCCTATCCGGTACATTTCATCGTACCTGTCCCCTGCTAGAAAAGGCAGCATGTGCTGCACGGGCCGTCATGGGTCCACCTTTTTTACCTTGTTCATGTTTTTATATTTTTTGTTTTTTTTTGGTCCAGCTTCAAAACTGGCATAGTTACACAGGTCGCACTTACCTACCTTCTTGCAAAGTACTTACCTTTGGAATCTCTGACTACTGCCAACATCCATGGGATCCCCAATCACCTACTCAATCATACTGGCCCACCTACCATACTTGCCTCATTATTCCCACGGTCTCTAAATTGCAAACCATTGGACTGCTCCGATTGGACTGCCTAATGTGTCTTCCTGATCACGTTTTTTGCCTACTGTCCATAACCACCATTGCCTGTCCACTCTGGACTTTGATACTCCGCCCTACTCCTTCTCCAAAACCACAGACTGCCTCCACGGCCCACCTCCAATCGCCTAAACCGGGGTTGAACGGATGCACTCCGTTCTCTCACGCCTTGTGACACCCTAAGCACCAGAATGTCGATCAAGTTCTTATCGATCAACACCCGGGGCCTAAATCACCCCGCTAAAAGGAGATCGCTATGGAGGGATGCTAAACAGTACTCAGCAGATGTGGTGGTGGCACAAGAGACTCATTTCCACAAGGAAAAAACCCCATCCTGTTCCCACAAAGACTTTCCGCACCTCTTCCTGGCATCCAAGGCAAAGAAGAAAGGAGGAGTTCTACTCGCCATCAGCAACAACCTTAATTTTGAATTAATTGATTCCTTCTTTGAAGACAACGGACTACGTCCTGGTGGACAGATTGTCGCTACAGAGGGGTTACAAAATCCGAGATACATGATATATCTTGGTCAGATCATGCAGCAGTTACGTTAACACTCACAACGCAATAGGTCAACAGATACTAACCCCTTTGTAAATTGGAATGCCCACAAAGCCTTTGTGAGAGGATTACTCATACAGGCTTCAGCTCGCAAAAGGAGATTACATAATGAGAAACTAGATTCTCTCCTCTCAGACATTAGAGACTTAGATAAAGCCAACCAGGCCCAACCCTCCCCAGCCTTGGCCTCCCAGCTATCTAAATTACGGTGCCAACTTAGAGAATTTTTCTGTCACGAACATGATATGTATATGAGGCGCCTTAAACTTAATTACTACGCCAATCACAACAAAGCTGGGAAATTCTTAGCAAGGAAGCCTAAGACCCAACGGACAAAATCCACCATTCCTCACCTTTTTCACCAGGTCACTAAAAAGAAAGTAGAAAATCCGCAAACCATAGCTGACACATTCACAGAGTACTACGGGTCACTTTATAATCTGCATGACGACCCTACCACCCCACAACCCACGGAACCCCTCATAAGAGGATTTCTGGAATCTCTCAACCTTCCTACACTGTCTGACCACCAATTAACCTACCTCAATGATGACTTTACCTCTGAGGAGATACAAAAAATTATACTAACATTGCCATCGGACAAATCACCAGGGCCCGATGGCCTAACAAACGAACATTACAAAAATGTTCACTCCATCTTAACACCTCACCTACAAACTCTATTCACCTCGGCCGCCTCTACTGGAGAATTTCCATCGGAAATGCTCTCTGCCCATATTGTTACCCTGCCCAAACCGGGCAAACCACCTGACTCCCCACCTAATTTCCACCCTATATCACTGTTGAATTCTGATATTAAAATATACGCCAAACTTTTGGCTAAACGCCTATATAAGGGTTATCCCAATCTTTTAAAGCCAGATCAGATGGGATTCACCAAAGGTCAACAGGCCCCAGATGCTACTAGGCGCATCCTCAATATTATCCATTACGTACGCCACCACAAAACCCACACCCTCTTGCTCTCTATCGACGTTGAAAAAGCGTTCGATAGAATCAATAGGGGTTATATGAACGCCACACTCAATAAATTCGGATTTCAAGGACACATAGTATCGGCTATACTGGCATTGTATTCCAGACCTTCGGCGAGGGTCTACCCATCTGGATTCCTGTCGAAAGGATTTATGATTAAAAATGGCACAAGACAGGGATGCCTTTTGTCACCAGCCATATTTAACCTTATGATGGAGCCCCACGTCGAAGCTATCAGATCTCACCCCTTAATTACCGGCATTATTGCCAACCGCATGCCCCACGTAATAAACCTTTTCGCTGATGACGTGGTACTAATAGTTAATAATCCCATAATTTCTCTGCCTTGCATTCATGATATTCTTACTCAGTTTAGCACCTTATCCTACTACAATATAAATTTCCACAAATCCCTAATATTAGACTTAGGGGTAAATACCCATACAAAAACACACTTGCAGAAGCAGTTTCCCTACACATGGGCTGAGGAATCAATCCCTTACCTGGGCATCCAATTGGCCGCCGATATATCCAAAATCATAGACCTTAATTTTAAACCCCTTATTGCCAAGATCCGCCAGAACCTACAACGCATGACCAAAATAGAACTCTCATGGATTGGTAGAATCGCATCATTTAAAATGAGGGAACTGCCCAAAATATTATACCTTTTTAGAACTATATCCCCTCCCTATTCATCATAAATACCTGACAGAACTTACCACTATCCTAAGAAGCATCGTCTGGGTGGGGAAGAAACCCAGATGTTCAATGTCCCACCTGGTTAAGCACAAAAGAGTTGGAGGTACCTGCTGGCCAGTATTAGAAGACTACTATACCGCATCACTCCTATCGCAAGCGGAGAAGTGGTTTCTCGAGTCCCCAGAGGCACTTTGAGTACATCTTGAAGCAGCGATGTCACAATCTCCCTCCTTGCACCTGCTGCTTCTGGCGGACTCGTGGAGGCCACTAACTATCCACTCACTCCCCCCAACCACTCAGGCTACACTGTTAGCTTGGAGAAAGATAATCTCAACCTCACCTAGCCTGCAAAAACCCGCTGCTCTATGTATCCCCATCCAAACTCTTGAAACTCTCATCCCTTATCTAAAAACTCATGTTTGGAAAGACCATGGTATTCACTGGATAGATGAATTACTGTCAAACCAAACGGTAATTCCTTGGGCAGAGCTAGCCGACAAATACACACTACCCCCCTCGACACTCTACTCCTACCTACAAATCTGAACGTTCTTAACGAAACACCCTCCCCCAACTATAAAAGTGGACGACCGAGTTTGGAATTTCTTCACTTCCCCGGCAGAAAAGAAAAAAGGTATCTCTTTGTTCTATAATTAATATCAATATTATCCATTACGTACGCCACCACAAAACCCAAACCCTCTTGCTCTCTATCGACGTTGAAAAAGCGTTCGATAGAATCAATAGGGGTTATATGAACGCCACACTCAATAAATTCGGATTTCAAGGACACATAGTATCGGCTATACTGGCATTGTATTCCAGACCTTCGGCGAGGGTCTACCCATCTGGATTCCTGTCAAGAGGATTTATGATTAAAAATGGCACAAGACAGGGATGCCTTTTGTCACCAGCCATATTTAACCTGATGATGGAGCCCCACGTCGAAGCTGTCAGATCTCACCCCTTAATTACCGGCATTAT
Organism: Pelophylax lessonae; assembly: GCF_965119305.1. NCBI lineage: Eukaryota > Metazoa > Chordata > Amphibia > Anura > Ranidae > Pelophylax > Pelophylax lessonae. The sequence goes on from NC_138774.1 coordinate 60,557,610, forward strand.
TGCCAACCGCATGCCCCACGTAATAAACCTTTTCGCTGATGACGTGGTACTAATAGTTACTAATCCCATAATTTCTCTGCCGTGCATTCATGATATTCTTACTCAGTTTAGCACCTTATCCTACTACAATGTAAATTTCCACAAATCCCTAATATTAGACTTAGGGGTAAATACCCATACAAAAACACACTTGCAGAAGCAGTTTCCCTACACATGGGCTGAGGAATCAATCCCACCTGGGCATCCAATTGGCCGCCGATATATCCAAAATCATAGACCTTAATTTTAAACCCCTCATTGCCAAGATCCGCCAGAACCTACAACGCATGACCAAAATAGAACTCTCATGGATTGGTAGAATCGCATCATTTAAAATGAGGGAACTGCCCAAAATATTATACCTTTTTAGAACTATATCCCCTCCCTATTCATCATAAATACCTGACAGAACTTACCGCTATCCTAAAAAGCATCGTCTGGCTGGGGAAGAAACCCAGATGTTCAATGTCCCACCTGGTTAAGCACAAAAGAGTTGGAGGTACCTGCTGGCCAGTATTAGAAGACTACTATACCGCATCACTCCTATCGCAAGCGGAGAAGTGGTTCCTCGAGATCCCAGAGGCACTTTGAGTACATCTTGAAGCAGCAATGTCACAATCTCCCTCCTTGCACCTGCTGCTTCTGGCGGACTCGTGGAGGCCACTAACTATCCACTCACTCCCCCCAACCACTCATGCTACACTGTTAGCTTGGAGAAAGATAATCTCAACCTCACCTAGCCTGCAAAAACCCGCTGCTCTATGTATCCCCATCCAAACTCTTGAAACTCTCATCCCTTATCTAAAAACTCATGTTTGGAAAGACCATGGTATTCACTGGATAGACGAATTACTGTCAAACCAAACGGTAATTCCTTGGGCAGAGCTAGCCGACAAATACACACTACCCCCCTCCACACTCTTCTCCTACCTACAAATCTGAACGTTCTTAACGAAACACCCTCCCCCAACTATAAAAGTGGACGACCGAGTTTGGAATTTCTTCACTTCCCCGGCAGAAAAGAAAAAAGGTATCTCTTTGTTCTATAATTTATTAGGTGATAAGTTCACATTCACGAAAACTCCTCCAATGTCAAGTTGGGAACATGATCTTGGTATGCAATTCTCACAACATCAATGGACCCAGGCATTCCAAGCTGTTGCATCTGCGACACACTGCGTAAACCATTGGGACCTATCCCAAAAGATAGTGGCTAGATGGTATAAAACCCCAGTTATACCGGCAAAGTTCATACCAGGTTTGTTCGCCTCTTTCCTGGCGTGGCTGTGGCCAAGCAGCAAACATTCACCACGTGTTTTGGTCTTGCGTAGGCATCTCCAGTTACTGGAAAAAGATTTTTCAAATTATGGCAGAGGTCTCAGGTATACTTAAAAAACCTGCTCCCGCTCTCGCCATTCTCCACATAGGGATTCAGATAGCTCAGCCCCTAACCATAATGAAGTACTAACCCAGATTAATCTCAACTACCAATATGAACGTTTGTTAGCAGCTAGGACTTTAACAACCACCGCTTCCTTTGACAAGCAGTGGGCAGCGCGGGCATCCTGGTATCCTCAAAACCCGGTCTAATGAACATCCGTCTATTATATCCTTGTCATTTCTCCTTTCCACAGGAACCCATGGAGATATAATGTATGCTTAGGTTCCGTATGCTAATGATATATAAAAAACAATGCTCACTTTCATTCTTTTTGTGCGTAATGTGAACGAGCGACTGTTAAACGCTCAAATGTTTGTTTGTATGTTGTTTTGCTAAAATTTCAATAAAAACTATTTGGAAAAAAAAAAAGTATGCCTTAACCACTTAAGCCCCGGAAGATTTTACCCCCTTTCTGACCAGGCCCTATTTTTGATTCGGCACTGCGTGACTTTAACGGACAATTGCGTGGTCGTGCGACGCTGTCCCTAAATGACGTCCTTTTTTTTCCCCACAAACAGAGCTTTCTTTTGGTGGTATTTGATCACCTCAGCGATTTTTTGATCATGCGCTATAAACAAAAAAAGAGCGTCAATTGTGCAAAAACAACAATATTTTTCACATTTTTTTAAATGAAATTCCCAAAAAAACAAAAAGGTAAAAATCAACATTTTTTAACATTTTTGGCCAATTTGTTTTCTGCTACATATGTTTGGTAAATAAAATCACAATAAGCGTATTTTGATTGGTTTGCGCAAAAGTTATTGCGTCTACTAACTAAGGGAAAGATTTTTGTTGTTTTTTTTTTTTTAATGAGTAATGGCGGCGATCTGCGATTTTTTTGCGGGACTGCGACATTGCGGTGGACAGATCGGACCCTTGACTGACATTTTTGATACTTTTGGGGGTACCAGTGACATTACTACAGTAATCAATGCTATACATATGCACTGTTACTGTAAAAATGACACTGGCAGGGAAGGGGTTAACTTTATTGGGGAAGGAGGGGCTAAGTGTATCCCTAGGGGCGTGCTTCTTACTGTGCAGGGATGTGGCTGTTTGTGTAACAGCAGAGATCTACGATTCTACATAGCAGGACCGTATGATCTCTGCTTTTACACAGGGGAGAAAGACAGGCGGCTGTGTTTACATTAGCCACCTGCCTTTCTGCCTCTGTAACTGACGATCGCGAGTGACCGGCGGACATCGGGTCCGCCGGTCACTCGCGCTGAGGTGTCCGTGAACGAGCGGGGGCGGGAGCGCGCCTCAGGCGGCGCTCGCTCGCCACCTATTGGCTCACAGGCTAGTGACGTACCGGTATGTCACTTTGCCTGCACGGGGCTGACAGCCGCAGTATATGTACTTGCGGCGGTCGGCAATCGGTTAACTGAATAAAGGTTGTGAAACACTGGACTAGAATACTGGAGATCTTCTTTGTTAGGGACAGGTGTATTTTGGAGATTTGGAAGTGATCTTCAGGATATGAGTAATAAAGACTAACCCCATAGAAGTAAGCAGGGAGAAAAGAGAGAAGAACAGCTTCATTTACAGTTACTTCCACTGGAAGTGGCATGAAAGGACAAATACAATTAGCTTAGTATTATCCAGGCTAAGGTTTAGTTCTTTCAATTTGAAAAGCAAGATGGGATAAATGAAGGTGTGTGAAAAACAGCCGGTCCCTAGTTTGAAATACTTACCCACCAGTCTGCTAACAAACCAAAATAAACCTGTCTAACAATATAAGTTAAAAACAGGAGTTTAGTTAACACACATTTGCAAATGCATGCGGAAGCTGCAAGGCCAACAACAAGGCATCCTGCGTTTCTTGCAGAACCTAACACTAAATAACACTACTCAACCTGAGTGTCCAAGTGTCTTCACAAAAGGAAGCACATGCTTGCTAATAGATGGATGGGCTTTTTATACAGCCATGCGTTTTTCATTGCCAGTCATGGATTGGAGCAGGTGGGGGAGGATTGGGCGGTCTCCAATCCCATCTGTTTCCCATCCATCTATTAGCAAGCATGTACTTCCTTTTGTGAAGACACTTGGACACTCAGGTTGAGTAGCGTTATTTAGTGTTAGATTCTGCAAGAAACGCAGGATGCCTTGTTGTTGGCCTTGCAGCTTCCGCATGCATTTGCAAATGTGTGTTAACTAAACTCCTGTTTTTAACTTATATTGTTAGACAGGTTTATTTTGGTTTGTTAGCAGACTGGTGGGTAAGTATTTCAAACTAGGGACCGGCTGTTTTTCACACAACTTCATTTATCCCATCTTGCTTTTCAAATTGACTATTCACAGGGATGGAGACACTGAGCAGTACTCGCCAGTTCTCACATAAAGTCCCAAATTGCCCATTTCTTGTAAGGTTTAGTTCTTTGATACCTCTCAGATATCCATGAAGGAACATCTGAAGGGTATTTTGAAATGTTAAGACAAGAGGAGCTGGTAAGATACAGTCAGCCCCTGATATAGGAGACATTAACATGTAAACTATATAGGCCAAAACAGGACTTGACAAATTTGCTTTGAATCTAGGAGCCAGCTAAAAAAGTTAGGAGCCAGTTTTTTTTTGTTTTAGCCAACAAAGCTTACGGGTGGAACCAGTGCTGCATTTTGGCCTAGGCCGAAAAGGCCCAGGCCTAGGGCGGCACTTTGCAGGGTGGCGTCAAAAAAGCCTTAGACTCTATTGGCCATTGGTTGCTAGAGCTGCCTCTCTCACCCCCCTCTCTCTCTCTCACCTACCCCCTCGCTCTCTCTCATCCCCCCTCTCTGTCTCATCCCCTCTTTCTTTCTTTCACCCCCCTCTCTCATCCTCCTCTCTCTCTCATCCCATCTCTCTCTCATCCCCCCTCTCTCTCCCTAACATCCCCCCTCTCTCTCTCATCCCCCTCTCTTTCTCTCTCTTTCTCATCCCCCTCTCTCTCTCTCTCTCTCATCCCCCCTCTCTCTCGATCTCTAATCTCCTCTCTCTCTCACTCACTGCCTCTCTTTCTCATCCCCCTCTCTCTCACCCCCTCTCTTTCTCATCCCCCTCTCTCTCTCTCTCTTTCTCACCCCCCTTATCTCTCTCCCTCCCTCACCACTCCCCCTCTCTCTCCCACCCCCTCTCAACCCCCCTCTTGTGAGATCTCAGGGGTTCATGCTGGGACTTGTAGTCCTTCAATTTTGGAGGGAGTCACATCCATTAAAAGGACGGAGTAGGGCACATTTACATAGGAGGGGGGGCGCCCAGTTTTAGTCTTGCCTAGGGCAGCACAAAACAAAAATACACCACTGGGTGGAACATGTAACATGTTCCCGAAGTTGAACTTATCCTTTAACCCTTTCACTGCAGAACCGTTTTTGCATTTTTTTGTACGTTAGAAAAAATAATTTTAGGCCTGAAGATTACATAAAACCCCCAAATCTTATATATTTCTGAAAGCAGACACCCTAGAGACTAAAATAGTGGTAGTTCCAATTTTGTATGTCACATGATTTTATGTCACACATTGCATAATAGCTCATTATGAAATATTTACCTTAGAACAAAGCCTCCGCAGTGCCGCCCGCTCAGCAGGGACATGGCCAACATACGCACGGGAGCCGCTGTTCACGGCACAGGGCTGAGAAGGAACGGCACGAGTGGCCGTTCCTTCAGAGCGCATGCGCCAAGGACGTCATCGGCTGCATTAAAAGTAAATATCTCCTAAAAGGTGCAAGTTTAGGATATATTTACAGTACCTATAGGTAAGCCTTATTAAATGCTTGTCTATGGGTACAAGTTATAAGAGAGGGTTTAAAACCTCTTTAAGATAAAAAAAAAAAACTTCTGACTCCTCTAATTTTAGGGGGCAAAAATGTATATTTGGTAAAATATAAAAGCCAAGGTTGCATCGCGTAAATATATAACCATACCTAAAATTTGCATGTGCCCGTGAAATGGAGACAAACTTCAAAAGCCCCCTATAGGTCATCAGTTTAGCATTACAAAGGGGGTCTGGTGCTATACTGGTGCTAATTAATGCTCTAATTCCAGCGATATGTAGCATGTGTATCGCAATCTACATTTTCAGGCGTAGGGGCCCGACGCGTGCATTTACGTTTGTACGTGCGTATATGTGGGGGTGGTGGGCCTCAGTTTTTTTGGGTGGGTGAGGAGATTTTACGCGCTTGGGTGTAATTTTATTTTTTTACCATTTAAAACATTTTTTTTTTACTTAATTTTTTTTTTTCATCGTATAGGAGACAAAAAGTCCCCTATGTGCTGATTTTTTTGGTGACAGGTTCTCTTTAACCACTTTAGCCCCAGAAGATTTTGCTGCTCAATGACTAGGCCACTTTTTTAAACTTGGCACTGCACGACTTTAGCTGACAATTGCGCGGTCATGCAATGCTGTACCCAAACTAAATTTACGTCCTTTTTTCAGAGATTTCTTTTGGTGGTATTTGATCACCTCTGCACTTTTTATTTTTTGGGATATTAATAAAAAAATTTAGCGAAAATTGACATTTTCTACTTTGACTGTTAAAAAATATCCAATATATTCAATTTTTGTCATATTTTTAGGCCAAAATGTATTTAGCTACATGTCTTTGACAAAAAAATTCTCAATGAGCGTATTTTTATCCGCTTTAAGACCGGAAGATTTTACCCCCTTCCATGACCAGGCCATATTTTGCGATTCGGCGCTGCGTTACTTTAACGGACAATTGCGTGGTCGTGCGACGCTGTACCCAAATGAAATGTACGTCCTTTTTCCCGCACAAATAGAGCTTTCTTTGGTGGTATTTGATCACCTGTGGGATTTTTCATTTTTGAAAAAAAGAGCGACAATTTTGAAAAAAGAAAAAAAAAAAACAATATTTTTCACATTCTGAATCTAAATTTTTTAACATTTTAGGCCAAATTGTTTTCTGCTACATATTTTTGGTAAAAAAAAAAATAAAAAATCGCAATAAGCGTATTTTGATAGGTTTGCGCATAAGTTATCGCGTTTACTTACTACAGGAATGATTTATGTCATTTTTATTGTTTTTTTTTTTTTTTTACTAGTAATGGCGGCGATCTGCGACTTTTTGCACTGCTACTGTAATAATGACACTGGCAGGGAAGGGGTTAACACTGTTGGTGATCAGGGGGTTAAATGTATGCCTCATGCTTACTGACGTGTATGGGGGGAGGGGGGTTCTGTGACACAGACACAGATCGCAGGTTCAGCTATGATGAATCCTGTGATCTCTCCCTGTCTGTCAAGAGAAGATCCGCCTGCTTTGTTTACACAAGCGGGCGGATCTTCTCACACTTTCCCTGACAATCAGGGAAGAGAACTACAAAAAGCAAAAAATGATGTTCCCTGAATGGCCCTACCGTAATTTCACAAAAAGGAAATAAACAATTCCATAAATAATGAAAATGTGTCTCACACGGTGACCGTTGAACGGAACTAGTGCATAAAAAGAAGAAAATGAGGTGAAAGACAGAATGTCTATTAACCACACAAGAGAACAACTAAGGGCACTGAGGAGGCAATAATGGTGTGTAAAAAGAATTATTGAATTTATTAGGCACGTGTGCCTGGGAAAAAGCAGGGTGATACCGGTAACAGTGTGTGGCACAACAAAACAATTAAACCGGTTAAAAATCACTAACACATGTGTGCTGAATTGCCATGGACTTAATAGACTATAGACACTCTAGTGTGTCAATATATGCAAATGAGCCTGTGCTGCAGTGGCGGCCGGCCGATAGGGGGCGCAGGGGCGCCGCCCCCCCCCCCCCAAAAAAAGAAAAAGAGAAAAAAAAGATTTAAAAAAAAAATTTTTTTTGGCCACAAGGGGCGCCCGCCTCATTGGTGCCTATGGGGGGTGAGGTTTTCCACCCGCAGAGGCGCCGATTGGCGGCCTTCTGGGGCGTAACTGTAGCGCAGAGCACTGCGCTACACCACCCCCTTTTGTGATGTCTTGGATCATGATTGGTCCAGACTCCAGCCTGGACCAATCATGATTCAGGACATCATTGCTGGGGGCGGTGCGGTCACCTTCCCGCCGTCAGATGGTCAGAGCGGGCTCCGGGATGGCACGCATCGGAGGAAGAAGAGAAGAGGACGTCTTGTCTCCACTCCACTCTCCAGAGAGTCCTGACTGGCCGACTCCCGAGAGCAGCAGCAGCAGTGACAGGTAAGTGCCTCAGTCAGACTCAGACAGACTCAGTGTGGTCCTCTCTGTCCTGTCTGTGTGCCTGTGTGTGTGTGTGTGCAGACAATGGAGATAGATTGCAGAGTGAGAGGAAACACACAGCCAGCGACAGTGCAGCTCTCGGGGGAGGTCTCACTCTGTGTGTTTTGCAAGAAGCACATGTGGAGTGATGAGAGAAGAAGCTGCTTACCGTTCAGGCAGGATGTGCTTTCATAGAGGCAGCCAGGAGAGAGCAGTGCTCATCCCTGCTGCCATTCATCCTATTTCATCCCATCTGCCACCCATGCCATCTGCCACCCATCCCATCTGCCACTCATCCCATCTGCCACCCATCCCATCTGCCACTCATCCCATCTGCCACCCATCCCATCTGCCACCCATGCCATCTGCCACTCATCCCATCTGCCACTCATCCCATCTGCCACCCATGCCATCTGCCACCCATGCCATCTGCCACCCATGCCATCTGCCTCTCATCCCATCTGCCACTCATCCCATCTGCCACCCATGCCATCTGCCACCCATGCCATCTGCCACTCATCCCATCTGCCACCCATGCCATCTGCCACCCATGCCATCTGCCACTCATCCCATCTGCCACTCATCCCATCTGCCACTCATCTCATCTGCCACCCATGCCATCTGCCACCCATCCCATCTGCCACCCATGCCATCTGCCACCCATGCCATCTGCCACTCATCCCATCTGCCACCCATGCCATCTGCCACCCATGCCATCTGCCATCCATCCCATCTGCCACCCATGCCATCTGCCACCCATGCCATCTGCCACTCATCCCATCTGCCACCCATGCCATCTGCCACTCATCCCATCTGCCACCCATGCCATCTGCCACCCATGCCATCTGCCACTCATCCCATCTGCCACTCATCCCATCTGCCACTCATCCCATCTGCCACCCATGCCATCTGCCACTCATCCCATCTGCCACCCATGCCATCTGCCACTCATCCCATCTGCCACCCATGCCATCTGCCACTCATCCCATCTGCCACTCATCCCATCTGCCACCCATGCCATCTGCCACCCATGCCATCTGCCACTCATCCCATCTGCCACCCATGCCATCTGCCACCCATGCCATCTGCCACTCATCCCATCTGCCACTCATCCCATCTGCCACTCATCTCATCTGCCACCCATGCCATCTGCCATCCATCCCATCTGCCATCCATCCCATCTGCCACCCATGCCATCTGCCACTCATCCTATCTGCCACCCATGCCATCTGCCACCCATCCCATCTGCCACCCATGCCATCTGCCACTCATCCCATCTGCCACCCATGCCATCTGCCACTCATCCCATCTGCCACCCATGCCATCTGCCACCCATGCCATCTGCCATCCATCCCATCTGCCACCCATGCCATCTGCCACCCATGCCATCTGCCACTCATCCCATCTGCCACCCATGCCATCTGCCACTCATCCCATCTGCCACCCATGCCATCTGCCACCCATGCCATCTGCCACTCATCCCATCTGCCACTCATCCCATCTGCCACTCATCCCATCTGCCACCCATGCCATCTGCCACTCATCCCATCTGCCACCCATGCCATCTGCCACTCATCCCATCTGCCACCCATGCCATCTGCCACTCATCCCATCTGCCACTCATCCCATCTGCCACCCATGCCATCTGCCACCCATGCCATCTGCCACTCATCCCATCTGCCACCCATGCCATCTGCCACCCATGCCATCTGCCACTCATCCCATCTGCCACTCATCCCATCTGCCACTCATCTCATCTGCCACCCATGCCATCTGCCATCCATCCCATCTGCCATCCATCCCATCTGCCACCCATGCCATCTGCCACTCATCCCATCTGCCACCCATGCTATCTGCCACCCATGCCATCTGCCACTCATCCCATCTGCCACTCATCCCATCTGCCACCCATCCCATCTGCCACCCATGCTATCTGCCACTCATCCCATCTGCCACTCATCCCATCTGCCACCCATGCCATCTGCCACCCATGCCATCTGCCACCCATGCCATCTGCCACCCATCCCATCTGCCACCCATGCCATCTGCCACTCATCCCATCTGCCACCCATGCCATCTGCCACCCATGCCATCTGCCACTCATCCCATCTGCCACCCATGCCATCTGCCACCCATCCCATCTGCCACTCATCCCATCTGCCACCCATCCCATCCCTGCTTCCACTCATCTACCCCATCCCATCCGTGCTGCCACTCATCCCATCCCTGCTGCCATTCATCCTATTCCATCCCATCTGCCACCCATTCCATCTTCCACCCATGCCATCTGCCACCCATGCCATCTGCCACCCATTCCATCTGCCACCCATGCCATCTGCCACTCATCCCATCTGCCACCCATCCCATCCCTGCTTCCACTCATCCCACCCCATCCCATCCGTGCTGCCACTCATCCCATCTGCCACCCATCCCATCCCGGCTTCCACTCATCCCACCCCATCCCTGCTTCCACTCATCCCACCCCATCCCATCCCTGCTGCCACTCATCCCATCTGCCACCCATCCCATCCCTGCTGCCACCCATGCCATCTGCCACCCATGCCATCTGCCACCCATCCCATCTGCCATCCATGCCATCTGCCACTCATCCCATCTGCCACCCATGCCATCTGCCACTCATCCCATCTGCCACCCATGCCATCTGCCACTCATCCCATCTGCCACCCATGCCATCTGCCACCCATGCCATCTGCCACTCATCCCATCTGCCACCAATGCCATCTGCCACCCATGCCATCTGCTACCCATGCCATCTGCCACTCATCTCATCTGCCACTCATCCCATCTGCCACTCATCTCATCTGCCACCCATGCCATCTGCCATCCATCCCATCTGCCACCCATCCCATCTGCCACCCATGCCATCTGCCACTCATCCCATCTGCCACCCATGCTATCTGCCACCCATGCCATCTGCCACTCATCCCATCTGCCACTCATCCCATCTGCCACCCATGCTATCTGCCACCCATGCTATCTGCCACTCATCCCATCTGCCACTCATCCCATCTGCCACCCATGCTATCTGCCACCCATGCTATCTGCCACTCATCCCATCTGCCACTCATCCCATCTGCCACCCATGCCATCTGCCACCCATCCCATCTGCCACTCATCCCATCTGCCACCCATCCCATCCCTGCTTCCACTCATCCCACCCCATCCCTGCTTCCACTCATCCCACCCCATCCCATCCGTGCTGCCACTCATCCCATCCCTGCTGCCATTCATCCTATTCCATCCCATCTGCCACCCATTCCATCTGCCACCCATGCCATCTGCCACCCATGCCATCTGCCACCCATTCCATCTGCCACCCATGCCATCTGCCACTCATCCCATCTGCCACCCATCCCATCCCTGCTTCCACTCATCCCACCCCATCCCATCCGTGCTGCCACTCATCCCATCTGCCACCCATCCCATCCCTGCTGCCACTCATCCCACCCCATCCCATCCCTGCTTCCACTCATCCCACCACATCCCATCCCTGCTTCCACTCATCCCACCCCATCCCATCCCTGCTGCCACTCATCCCATCTGCCACCCATCCCATCCCTGCTTCCACTCATCCCACCCCATCCCTGCTTCCACTCATCCCACCCCATCCCATCCCTGCTGCCACTCATCCCATCTGCCACCCATCCCATCCCTGCTGCCACCCATGCCATCTGCCACCCATGCCATCTGCCACCCATGCCATCTGCCACCCATGCCATCTGCCACTCATCCCATCTGCCACCCATCCCATCCCTGCTTCCACTCATCCCACCCCATCCCATCCCTGCTGCCACTCATCCCACCCCATCCCATCCCTGCTTCCACTCATCCCACCCCTCCCCCTTTTCTGTTTGCGCCCCCCCAAAAATTTTGAGCACCAGCCGCCACTGGTCCGTAGTGTCCCTTATACGGCGTTCAACCCATGCACTCACTCAGCCGGTATCCTGTAGCGGACGTGCAGGTCCGTGAGTGTCGGCCTGACGTCATGTCCGGTTCATCGAGTATGGAGGCGGGGGAACAGCCGGTAAGACACCATGCAGAAAGCCTGGGGTTGCGGAGCAGGCAAATTCAGGATGTGTAGGCACTAGACGCCGACTCTGGCGCGTTTCACTGACTAGACGTCAGTTTCTTCAGAGCTGACGCCTCTCCTCCTCTGGCCCGACTCTGACCCGAGCATCCGGCGGAGCGCATGTGCCGCCGAGACCACTAGGAGTCCAGCGACGTAGGTCTACGTCGCTGGACCCAGGGGAGCCGCTGTGCTGTAGTAGCAGCACAGTGAGCGGTCGGCAAGTGGTTAATGAGACATCCAGGGTCTAAAAGACCTTGCATGTCTCCTCTGTGTTCCACTGCGATCTGCACTGCATTCAATTCTTTTCTGACCTTGATGGCATGGGGAAACTGTCAATGGGGACCCGGAAGTGATGTCATACACATCAATATATTATTTTCACATACTTTGAGCAAATTTCGGAGGAGTGAATCTCCACTGTATGCAATGAGAACTGCAGAAGATACAGCAGATTTTTCTTCTCATGATTACTGGCGATCTATATACCAAAGGCTTGATCTGACCAAAGGGGTCTTCTCCTGAGGTGAGCAGGCATTGGATCGGATATTTTGTGCAGATGGGATTCCAGCCTAATCCTATTTTTGGACTATAACTATTTGGATTTTCTTACCATTGATTGTTTTTCATACTATTGTGTGATTCACATCTTATTTATGATTTTTCTAATCCTCACAGTATTAGACTGAAGAATTGATCAATATTGGGTACAAACAGTGGCAGATGCTGCATATCAATGCTGCTAAATCGATCACTTTTGTTATTTTTGTTTATAGAATGTATTCACAAGTTGAACAAGCGCACCATTATTTGACTGTTTATGATCTTTTTGGTGTGACGTCACTATTCAATGATTGCAGCTACATAGTTACATAGTTTGTGAGGTCGAAAAAAGACATCACTCCATCCAGTTCAGCCTATGATGTGTGTGTGTTTGCTGTTAACCGTACATTGTATACCCCTGTATGTTGTGGTCTTTAAGGTGCCCATCTAATAGTTTTGAAACTATCAATGCTCCCCGCTGATACGACTGCTTGTGGAAGAGAATTCCACATCCTTACCGCTCTGACAGTGAAGAACCCCCTACGTACTTTAAGGTTAAACCGTTTCTCCTCTAGTTTTAGTGAGTGGCCACGTGTCTTATTGTATCTCCTTTCTCTGAAAAGTTTGTTCCTTATGCCAGGGTCGCCAGTACAGTATTTGTACATTGATATCATATCCCCACTCAAGCGTCTCTTCTCCATTGAGAATAAGTTCAGTGCTTGTAGTCTTTCCTCATAGCTGATGTCCTCCATTCCCCTAATTATTTTTGTTGCCCTTCTCTGGACTCTCTCCAGTTCCAGCACATCCTTCCTGAGGACCGGTGCCCAGAACTGGACAGCATACTCCAGATGTGGCCGGACCAGAGTCTTGTAGAGTGGAAGAATAATCTCTTTATTTCTGGAGTGAATCCCCTTTTTTATACAACCCAGTATTCTGTTGGCTTTGCTTGCAGCGGCTTGGCATTGCATGCCACTGCCAAGCCTGTTGTCTACCAGTACCCCCAAGTCCTTTTCCATCCTAGACTCACCCAGAGGTCCCCCCCCCCCCCCTAGTGAGTAGCTTGCTTTCGTGTTTCTGACGCCCAAGTGCATTACTTTACATTTTTCAACATTAAACCTCATCTGCCATGTAGTTGCCCATCCCAGCTGTGCCATTTGTATATTAATATAGGAAAGATCTTTTTACCATATACATAGCAGCGCACAAGGACTTCATACACAACACACAAAGACAGTTTAGATATTTCTCAACCCCTTAAATTATTTTCAGGTCTCAGTGAATCCTTACTGAAACCAATTCATTGGGGTTCAATGGGAAAAAATGTCACTATGCCAAGTGATGGTTCTGCAACTACACATGCACAATCAAACGGGAGGTCAATTCGCCACAGCTCAAGGAATTCCTAGCAACCTCTGGAGAAATCCTGGGGTTACACAAATCCCTGGTTGGGAATAGCTTGTTTAGACAATTAGGTTTACACTGGTCACTTGCTAAAATAATCTGTTTTAGTGTAAGCGTAAGGCTACATTCACATGTGGGCGTAGCGGATCGCGGGCAGAATCTCCGCGATTCGGAAATCATTGCAAATCGCGGGACGCCTGTGCGTTGCCCCTGATTTGCAATGGCACCCCAAATGCTGTGCAATGTGGCCGCAATTTCAGCCTGCCGAATCGCGGTAACATTGCGCAAACAAAATCGCGGGACGCTTGACGCCCAAAAAAGGTAAAAGAGCTTCTTTGGGGCGACATGTGTCCTGTGATTCTGTTTGCGCGATGTTACTGCGATTCGGCAAGCGGAAATCGCGGCAATATCGCACAGCGTTTGGGGTGCCATTGCAAATCACGGGCAACGCACATGCGTCCCGCGATTTGCAATGATTTCCGGATCGCGGGCAGAATCGCGGTGATTCTGCCCGCGATCCACTACGCCCACATGTGAACATAGCCTTAGTGTCTGCTGTGTCCTGGCAGTAAGAATTGGTACCTTTTGTTTATACCAATGCAAGATGCTGTTTAATTTTTTTTTTCTCTTTTTTAGAAACTTTACTGAAAGTGACATTCCATTCATTCTTTAGCACTGCAGCAGAAACCAGGTCAGGTGATTTCTGGCTCTTTAAGAAAAAATACAGGCATGATACATTTTTCTGTAACACATTGCATACCATCTGAAGGCAGCATTGAAGTGTGAACAGGACACCGCACATAGTGCGAGTGTGCCATTATATGCTTTCAACTGTAGCACCCTTCTAGTCAAGCGCTAGGTAAGAGAGTGTAGTTTTGGCTCTCTGCTTACCAGAAGAGCAGCAGGCAAAATATTTGTGCACTCTGCTTATCAGGGAGCAGGATTGGTAGTTAGGTCTACTTAGTGTGCCCAGTGTGTGAATTATCTGGTCTCAGAGAGTGTCCTCAGCTGATCCAATGGGGAGTCACGTTGGATGCTGGAGGAAACCTGAGCAATGGAACACAGGCTTTTGGTACTGTCCCAGGGGTTCGCACAGCCAGTGGTGCATTATATGACAGGGTATAAAAAGCCAGGGGCACATAAGGTAGAGGTCTTTGGGCGGGAAGCCAGGTCCCAGAAGTTGGGTGGTGGGTGCCTCCTCTTCTGCAGCAGTTGATGGTGGTCACAGGCAGTCGGCCTGGTGTACCAGTGGTGTGAGGCTGAACCCAGAGGTCCACCAGGAGAGCTGACTACAGGAGTTGGGGCATTGGAGAATCTGGAAAAACAGTGTCGTGAGTACAGAGAAACTTGCCCAGGGGTCTGCCCAGGAAGAAGATCCACTCCGGAGAGTAGAGTCAGTGGAAGGGTGTCAGCTATCCCAGAGAGAAAGGGGGTACTTGGGAGTACCCTGAAGAGAAACACAAATAGGAACACTTACCTCATCTTTATTCAAGTGGCAGGATGAAGTAGCGGCCTTGTCACATTCTCAAGTTAAAAGTTCTCAGCATTGTGAATAGATAACAGTTGGAGTATCCCACTCATCTCTTCTCCCATCCCAATTAAAATAAAACCACAAAACAACATCCCCTGGACTGATCTTTGATTGAGCCAAGAACATAAAGTGTTAAGTTTTCTGCAAACAGTTGCTACGGGTAACCCAGGGGAATCCCTAAATTGTAATATCCAGCAGCCTTCTAGGGGGCAGTGCTACACAACCTTGTGGTAACCATTTTGGGAAGGCCCTTTTTTTTTTGTTTTAACATGATTGTGCCCCTGTGCACAAAGCCAGCACCATAAAAACACGGTTTGATGAGTTTGGTGTGGACAAGCTCAAGTGGCCTTCACAGTGCTCTGACCTCAACCCTACTGAACACATTTGGGATGAATTGGAACGGCAATTGCGAGTCAGGTTTTCTTGTCCAACATCAGTACCTGACATCTCAAATCCTCTATTGGCTCATTGGGCACACATTTCCACAGGCATACTCCTAAATCTTGTAGAAAGTCTTTTGAGATGAATGGAGGTTGGTATAGTTGCAAGGATGAGGGGTGGCTTTATATTAATGCCCATAGTTTTAGAACTGAATGTCCAACAAGCTTATATACAGTAGGCAGGACTTTTTTTCTAAGAAAATAGGTGCAGAAACTCAACCATGACAACCCAAAGCCTCCCCCCCCCCCCCCTCAAACTCATCTTTTAAACCTCATCAAATAGTGGGTGTGGTCAAATGTCACTAACAGTGGGAGTGCATTATGTACAGAATGCAAAGTTTGGGGGTGCGCTATGTACATAGTGCAGATTTCAGGGGTGCGCTACATACGGAGTGCAGAGTTCAGCCTTCCTCCACAGGCACTTACCTCTGTATCCCCCATGCACATCTCACTTGCACCCCTCTTCAGCTCTGACCTCTCCATGCAACCCCTCCCTCCACTGCCTTCATCTTCACCCCCCCTTCCCCCTTAGAAGCCCACCATCTTCCACATGTCCTGCTTGTGTTGCTGTATTAGGCTGAAGCTTGCAGCCGGTTATAGTACCTCCCCACATACTGTAGGTGGCTCTGCCTCTCTCACTTACAGGGAGATCATCCAGAGGGGGTGTCGGCATCTGCACTGCACCCCGGGCACCTGCATCTCTCTTGTCCTCATCCTGCACTCAGTGGGAGCCACTCAGGAGATCAGATCTTTGGGAGCCACTGGGAGACAAGCTATCACTTGTAAACACAAAAGCCAGACTTCTGTGTTTACAAGTGATAGGGGTAGGCAGGGAGCCTAAGGCAGAGGTGGTGGAACTGAATTCCATCAAGTTCCAGTTGAAAAAAAGCCCTGACAGTAGATATGATGATCAGGTGCCCATATATTTGGAGACCTAAGCAAGATATACATTTGCCAGTAGAGGAGAGTACTGGGTTTTTCGAGGAACTCTAAAAGAAAAAGATAAAAATATGGATTACCTATATAACAAAAACCAGAAGAACAATGTCCTGAAACCTTGAAATAATTTAGAGTTGGCAACAGAGGGTGGTAAACTGTGTCAAAGGCAGATAAAAAAGGTCAAGGAGAAAAAAGCCAGATTTAGTGGTTCAAAATATAATAAATGGTTACATATTTTTTTCCTTTAACCACTTTACCGCTGCTCACGTTGAGCCTACTGCGGCAAAGTGGCTGTTGTAGGTCTGTATTCAGTCACAGCGGGAGTCGGGCCAGGGGAGGAGCAGCGGCGATCGCCGCTGCTGTTCCCCGATCGTCGGGGAATCGAGTGTGAAGATCCGCCCGCCTGTGTAAACACAAGCTGGCGGATCTCCTAAGTGACAGGCAGGGTCAGATTGTGGGGTTCAGCGTAGCTGAACCCTGGATCTGTCCTTGTGTCACTCAGTCACCTCCCCCCACACACGTCAGTAAGCACCAGGCATACATTAACCCCTCCCTCTCCAATAAAATTAACCCCTTCACTGACAGTGTCATTTTTACAGTAACAGTGCATATTTATAGCACTGATTACTGCAGTAATGTCACTGGTACCCCCAAAAGTGTCAAAAATGTCAGTCAAGGGTCCGATCTGTCCGCCGCAATGTCGCAGTCCCGCAAAAAAAAACGCAGATCGCCGCCATTACTCGTTAAAAAAAAAAACACCAAAAATGACAAATCTTTCCCTTAGTTAGTAAACGCAATAACTTTTGCGCAAACCAATCAAAATACGCTTATTGTGATTTTTTTTACCAAACATATGTAGCAGAAAACAAATTGGCCAAAAATTTTTTTGGTTTATAGCGCAAAAAGTAAAAATCGCACAGGTGATCAAATACCACCAAAAGAAAGCTCTGTTTTTGGGAAAAAAAAGGACGTCAATTTCATTTGGGTACGGCGTCGCACGACCGCGCAATTGTCAGTTAAAGTCGCACAGCGCCGAATCGCAAAAAGTGGCCCAGACGTAAGACAGCAAAATCCTCCGGTGGTAAAGTGGTTAAAGAAGTTTGCTTGGTTTTGTGCATGGTATTTGAGGTAGGAGAAGGGATCTTCAAATATGGTAAATAGTGTATGAAGCACAATCAGCGCTATCTCTCAAATGTGTTATCCTTACCTGTTTAAATCATATACAGTATAACAGAATCCGGTGTCAGTGTTTGTTGTTCAAATGTGTATGGTTGCTGCTGTACACTCCTAGTGATTTAACCACACCAAATAATACATAAACTAACTCATATAGTGCAGCGCAACTAAATATACCATTTATAACTCTTGTATATTTTGTGCTCTTTATAAAAACCCATTTACATAATATTAAATCCAAAAAAAGTGTCACAAAACAAAGTTCATAAATTTATGTGATCCACTGCAATGTTCTTCAATCACCATTTAGCTTACGACACCAGAAAGCGCACACCGCCACCGGCTGAAAAACCTTCTCATTAGGTAGGTAGACCTACTGAAGAAGCCCAATGAAAGAGCGATACGCATATAGGAGGGAGGAGCTGAGCCCGTGACGTCACACAGCCACTGCAATCCTTGTGGATCGGTGAGCAAGCAGACATGCTAGATACTTAAGCGCTTTTAATTACATATCTTGTAAGGGCTCTTTCAGACGGCCGCTCCGCTGTTTTTGTCCGTTGCGGGACTTTTTTTTCTTTCACGTAGCGGATGACATTTGTGTCATCCGCTCCGTATGTCCGCATATCATCCCATCCATTTGCGGATGATATGCGGACATAATGTAAGTCTATGGGCATTGCGGATGTCAGCGGATGACACCGCTGACATCCGATTTTCCTTACTTTCCGTTTTTTGAACGGAGGAAAAATAGGGTTCTGTTCCGTTCCAAAAAACGGAACAGAACTGAAAGGAAGAAAATCGGATGTCAGTGGATGGTATTCCCCTGACATCCGCAATGCCATTGACTTACATTATGTCCGCAAATCATCCGCAAAAAAAATAGGATGATTTGCGGACATACGGAGCGGCCGTGTGAAAGAGCCCTAAGTGTGTTTTTATAGGGGCAGTTTAAAAAAATTGTTGAAATGGACTGGCCCAAGAGATTGTGCTGCCTGGGTCCAAGAACTAAATGCTGCCCCCCCCCCCAAAAAGAAAACATGCCCAACAAAAGGCCCACACATCCATTATTTTATATAAATATAGAATTTCGAAAAAATTATATATATACTGTTATCTTTCATAACTCACCACGGGGACCGGTCCACCAAACACCTACTGTCTGTCCTCAGTCCTCCTGTAACTCCTGTGTCTGCCGTGGCCACCACCCTAGAAGATCCAGCCTGCCCTGTGTGAGATGGGATGCCCTGATGTCCGACGTCATTGCCCACACCACAATCACGTGAGGGACGTTCCCTGGAGGAGACTCTCCGCCTCCTCGTACTCATCAGTTTGCACTACGGGTGGTAGTATGAGATGGGAAAATGCCGCCCGTAAAGTGCCGCAAACTAATGACACAAAACTGATGGAAAAAAAATCTTGGGAGTCAATTTGCTGCCCCTCTCTAAGTGCTGCCTGGGTCCAATGGACCCAGCGGGACCCATGGTAGGGCCAGCCCTGAATGGAGAGCACTATGTAGTCTGCCTTTTTGATTACATGAGGTTCGCTGAGCAGAGAGACGTACTAACAGATCTGGATTCCTGGAGGGGAGGAAGGAGATCAAAGCAGGATATTGCAGGAGTGATTTTGAATCGAGCTGATTGAACTCATCTTTCAGGTGAGCAGGTTTTCAGGTGGTGGTGGTGTGCACTATCCGGTATCATAGGCTGAATGGTGATTGAAGAACACTGCAGTGGATCCCATATATTTATGGACTTTGTTTTGTGACACTTTTTATTGGATTTATTATTATGGACTTTTATTAAGAGCACAAAATATACAAGAGTTTAAAATGGAATATTTAGTTGTGCTGCACTATTTGAGTTAGTTTAAATATGGCAAATAGTTTGTGGGGAGTTGCAGTGTGGTACAGCGGCAGTAAATACTCAGAGTCCAGGTGAAGAAAACAAAACTTATATTAATGTTAAAGTTAAACAATACATAACAGACCTGGTGGTAAGGCACCCATCCAGATGCACTCACAGAATGCAACAGTTATGTTTAGTAGAGCTGTTCTTAGGAGTGCAGTCAGTATCTGTCTTAAGGGGTGGAATGTGGCCTGGACTCATCTAGAACTTCTCCCTGCCATCACAGAAGGGCAACCTGTCCCTGCACTACCCATATGCAAAATGGGCATCAAGTCTGGGAGCCAGGACCTTATATAGCACTGCCTGACCCAAGATGGCTGCCAGAGTCACATGAGACAGCAACACCCAATCAAATCACAGGAAGCCATAGAGCAGGCATGTCCAAACCTGCAGCCCGAGGGCCGCATGCGGCGCAGAACCACAGGCAATGTTTTTTGCTGGGGAGGAAGGTAGGGGGCACGGCCACAGCAGCTTCCAACTGTAGGCAGAGGCTGCCTCGGAGGGGAAGGGAAGGGGGGGGAGGCGCTTCTGACTCCTACCACCATGACCACTTCAAGTCACTAAAGTGGTCATGGTGGTTAGAGTGTTCCTTTATTATCTCTCAGAAGAAGTAAACCTCTGTATACTGATTCCAATTTCATTTGATCATCCTCTAGTTGTGTTAAATTAGTGCGGGGGGCGCGGGAAGGGCATGGTGGTATTTTATTACTTATATACCTTAACCAGGGGCAGATTAACATAGGGGCTATTGGAGCTGCAGCTCCGGGCCCCTACCTTAATATAGGCCCCGGGTTGGCCATATTCACTGTTACCGCTCTTCTGTCACTTGTAAACACAGAAGTATGGCTTCTATGCTCGCTTCCCCAGGCAGCACCCTCAGAACCTCCCCACACAGCGCGAAGGCCGGACAAGGAGGGACAGTTGCCGATGCATGGATGTGTTTATGGGCTTCAGAGACAGCATCCCATGTTGTATTAGGCATGCATGGCTGCACCCTTCCTCCTCTGGGTGCATGCCAAGGTACGGCCCTTAAGGCCCTTCAAAATCCTCAGCACCAAGCCCATGATGCTCTTAATCCGGCCCTGACCTTAACTATAGTATATATTTTATATGCGGCCCGAGAAAATTTCTCCACACTCACTGTGGCCCAGAAAAGCCAAAAGGTTGGACACCCATGCCATAGAGGAACCATGATCCTCTTGACTTCCCCTCTAATTGGAATGCTGCTGCGATCGAGCGCCACCTACAGTGGAGAAAATATACTGCACCTGCCTACAAGTTGGTTTAGATTAAAAACTTGTAAAGAAATCAGCTTTGCAAAGTAGTTATGCTTGGTTAGGTTTAGAGTGAAGCTTTGACTTGTATCCCAAAAAATTAGTGAAAAGATGACACTTTTGTTGATCCTTCAGCCACATCTGCAACTTCTAACAGGCATCTGAGTAGGCAGGTGTGCCAAGGCTATGAACTAGCAGGGAGATGTTAATGGCATTTGGAAGGAAAACCTTCATTTAGATGGGGCGCTTCTCTACTGGGAGGTAGCTAGGTTTTAAAAGCTTTGTTTTAGAGCAGCCATTCTTAACCAGGGTTCCCCCTCCCATGTGATGGCACATGCATAGTCCTAAGGTAATCAAAGAGGAAGAAAGCCGCTCAGGTGTGTCAGTCCGACCTGGTGCTGGCAAGACTATGGTTATGAGTAAGCGGCCGTGTGTGCCGTGAAACGCGTAAACCTGGACTACCTGTTCCCTGCACTGTCTGTCTACTTATGATTTTGAAGAATAAAGAGACCTTATTGTTTTCATATACCTGAGTGCGGTCCTACTACTATTTCTCTTGCACATGCATAGTCCTAGGGCCAACGCCACTTGGCAGAGCCAGGGACATGATGCTAATGAGCTCTTTAGCAGTCTGTAAAGGTGGCATTATGACCATTGCTGTTAGGGGGGCATATCCTACCATGGACCATCAATGTAAGGGGCATTTACACAATGACCCCATTGAATTGATTTTTTTTTTTAGAGGTTCCTTAAGACCTGAAAATTATTTCAAGGGTTCATCTGGAGTAAAAAGGTTGAAAAGGGCTGTTATAGGGCAAGGATAGGGGGATAAGTGTAACCTTGTAAACTCTCTATGTAAACTAGCTGGTTTTACCCAAGCCTACTCTAACCCCCATTGCCTCTAGCAGTCTGTTAACCACTTGCCGACCGCCGCCCGACTATATACGGCGGCGGTCAGCCCCTCCCAGGCAAAGTGACGTACCGGTACGTCACTAGCCTGGGAGCGAATAGGGGGCGAGCGCGCGCCGCTGGAGGCGCGCTCCCGCCCCCGCTCGTACCAGAGGAAGCCGGCGCGTGTGACCGGCGGACCCGATGTCCGCCAGTCACTCGTGATCGTCGGGCAGAGAGGGAGAAAGGCAGGCGGCTGATGTAAACAAAGCCGCCTGTCATTCTCCCCTGTGTAAAAGCACAGATCACTCGGTCCTGCTATGTAGGACCGTTGATCTGTGCTATTACACCACTAGCCACATCCAATGACAGTTAGAAGCACATCCCTAGGGACACACTTAGCCCCTCCCTCTCCAATAAAGTTAACCCCTTCCCTCCCAGTGTAATTTTTACAGTAACAGTGCATATGTATAGCACTGATTACTGTAGTAATGTCACTGGTACCCCCAAAAGTGTCAAAAATGTCAGTCAAGGGTCCGATCTGTCCGCCGCAATGTCGCAGTACCGGAAAAAAAATTTGCAGATCGCCGCCATTACGCGTTAAAAAAAAACCCAATAAAAATGACAAAAATCTTTCCCTTAGTTAGTAAACGCAATAACTTTTGCGTAAACCAATCAAAATACGCTTATTGTGATTTTTTTTACCAAACATAGGTAGCAGAAAACAAATTGGCCAAAAATTTTAAAAAATTTAGATTTTTACATTTTTGAGGGGGAATTTCATTAAAAAAAATGTGAAAAATAGTGTTATTTTTGCAAAATTGTCGCTATTTTTTTGTTTATAGCGCATGATCAAAAAATCGCACAGGTGATCAAATACCACCAAAAGAAAGCTCTGTTTGTGGGAAAAAAAGGACGTCAAATTCGTTTGGGTACAGCGTCGCACGACCGCGCAATTGTCCGTTAAAGTCACGCAGTGCCGAATCGCAAAATACCCCCTGGTCAGGAAGGGGGTAAAATCTTCCGGGGCTTAAGTGGTTAAACTGCTTCATGATAAGGGGTATACTGCAGATCTTTTCAATATATCCTACTCTTTTCTAGTTAAACACAGCATTCATTGTTTTGCAACCTAAGTACCCACCCACTTATGATACTGAGCTCACTACTTAATATACTTAAAGTGTTTCCAAAGCCTAAACATTTTTTACCTTAATGCAAACGCCAACTGGGTGGCTTCTTTTTACGCCCAGTATGCATGAAGCCTCAACATCCTAATGGTTTTAAATGAATGACACATAATAAAGTAGCTTTCAAGCAATTTATGTGTTTTGATTGGCTGGCATTCTTAAAGTCCCATTTTTAATAAAAAATTGTTTTTATATTCACTCTGTCAGGGATGTGGTGCCTGAGTGATTTCCCATCAATCCTCATACAGTATTAATAAGAATAGTGCAAAATACACTTATGCAATCGCGCACAGGACGAATAATTATAAATAAATAAATATGGTATATAAAGAACGACACCTCAAGAAAGCAAAGCTCAAAGTTATGAAAAGGTGTGTCCAAAATACCTGAAACCTATATTCTTGTGATTTAGGCCCGTTTCCACTAGTGCGACTTGTTGTGCGTCTTGACACATGTCAAGTTGCATGACAAGTCAAAACCTATTCATTTCAATCAGGACCGTTCTAACTGTTGCGACTCAAAACGCAGGGACTTCAGAAAAGGTTTTTTGCACTACTTTTGGACGACTTCAGTGCGACTTGTCCCTCATAGAAGTCCCTCAAGAAGTCATTGTAAAGTCGCAAACAAGTCGCAGTACAAAGTCGCACTTGAAATCCCGCGGCTTTGTAGGCGCATTAGTGGAAACGTAGCCTAACACACACATAAGTGAAATAAGTGCTTTTGAAAAAAGTCCATATGTATAAATGACAGCTTCGTCTTTAAATATAAAAAAAACAGCCACCCGTGTCTATGGGATAGATAGATCCTCCACCGATATCCGTATGCACAAACCTCTTACCAGATAGATTTGACCCCCCCATTACAGGTAGTCAAAATGAGCACCAGATCAAGAATTCTAGATCAGAAAAAAACAGTTGTCCTAATGGTTTAACTCTGAGGTCCACAGATCAAAGCCAGCCATGGTGTAGTATTTAAAGCGGTTATATCCTCACCGAAAAAAAAAACAAAAAAAAAAAACAAACCCTACAGGACAAAGGCATAATGAGCTAGTATGCATCGCATACTAGCTCATTATGAAATACTTACCTTAAAACGAAGTCCCATCACGGTCTCTTGGACACCGATGAGGGAGCTGTCATGTTCCCTCAGCGTCTCTTCCGGGTTTGGCGACTCAGGGGCTGTGAGTGGCCGGAGCCGCGATGACGTCACTTCTGCTTATGCGCGCGGGAGTTCACTTTCCGGCAAGGAGCCAGCAAAGAGCTCTGAAGGTCCGCCGGACCTTCAGAGCACATGCGCCGCTGGTTTCAGCGGCTGCATGCAAGGCGAATATCTCCTAAACCTTGCAGGTTTAGGAGATATTAATTGTACTTACAGGTAAGCCTTATTATAGGGTTACCTGTAGGTAAAAGGTAAAAGGCGACGATACTTCTGCTTTAACCGGTTACCGACCAGCCGCTGCCTATTTACTGTGGCAATGTGGCTCTCCTGCGCAAACCGACGTAGGGCTACGTCGGTCACGAGCAGGGAGCTAGGGGGAGCGCTCCCGCCCCCCATTCGGCATTCGTTGTAAACACAGCTGACCGTTCTTCTCTCTCTCTTCTTCTCTCTGGAATGATCATAGAGCCCCTGTGATCCTTCTATAAAGGACTAGAGGTCTCTATGGTCATTTCAGAAGCCACGCCCCCCTACAGTTAGAATCACTCCCCTAAGCTCACATTTAACCCCTTGATCACCTACAATGTTAACTGTTATGGTTATGAATGTTTGGGCTTGATTGACCTACATTCGGAATTAGGTTGACATCCGGTTCCGGGTGCTGACACGCAAGTGGACCGCATCCTGTTCTGGATTGTTATTATCGTGACCCGCTTGTTCCGGTTGTTGACACGCATATGTCTTACTTCCTGGTTCCGGGCCATGAATATTGTGCCCTGCCCGTCCGCTCGACCAGCGTATATAAGGGAAATGATTGCCGTAGGCCACACCCCCTGACGAAACGCGAAGGAGGAGCCTGTGGCACGTCACGCTGTGACCAACGAGGGGACGCGGCGGCCATTTTCTCAGCAGGATACCGAGCTTTAGGATACTCCGTGACATGCGCTTAACACTCCAGTTTACATGTGAGTTGCCACTCTGTTGCTATATAATATTAAAGTCTCTTGACAATATTACACAATTGGAGTTGTTCCCCTTCTTTTCCATACCCATTTGTCTTGAGAGGAGCGGGCTCGATTGGTATGGAAGCCGGTGCAGGACTTGGTTGCGGTTTTGGATCTTATACATGCTGAATATGATCCCTGTGATGGGGATCACTGTGTTGTGGTAAGAGGCCAATCCTACTCCTTGGTGGTGGAATCTCTGCACTGGGCTATTGGAGTTTGGAGTGTCTGTATCTTTTGAGATCACACATCTTATTTCTGAAGGTTTATCAATATCTGAGTTATGATATGTGTGGACTTCATAAGAATTAATGGACTGTGCGGTTCATCCTAGTATCACGTTTTAAGCGCTACACCATCTATTGCTATACAATGTTAACCCCTTCCCTGCCAGTGTCATTATTACAGTAACAGTGCATATTTTTAGCACTGATTTCTGTAGTAATGTCACTGGTCCCCCCAAAAGTGTCAAAAATGTCAGTTAGGGGTCCGATCTGTCCACCACAATGTCGCAGTCCCGCTAAAAATTGCAGATTGCCACCATTACTAGTAAAAAAAAAAAAACAATAAAAATGACATAAATCTTTTCTGTAGTTAGTAGACGCAATAACTTTTGCGCAAACCGATCAAAATATGCTTATTGTGATTTTTTTTTTTTGCCAAGAATATGAAGCAGAAAACAAATGTTAAAGAATTTTGATTTTTATTTTTTTTTGTTTGAGAATGTCATATAGCAGAAAGTGAAAAATATTGTTTTTTTTTTTTTTTTTTCAGAATTTTCGCTCTTTTTTGTTTATAGCGCAAAAAATAAAAATCGCACAGGTGATCAAATACCACCAAAAGAAAGCTCTATTTGTAGGAAAAAAAGGACATCAATTTTATTTGGGTACAGCGCCACACGACCGCGCAATTGTCCGTTAAAATAACGCAGTGCCGAATTGCAAAATATGGCCTGGTCATTAAGGGGGAAATCTTCCGGTCCAGAATTGGTTAAAAGATCATTTATTAAAAAAACCATAGTGACTTACAGTGTAAAATTGGAACAGCCAGGCTGTTAATTCACTCTGCCACTGAGATGAATGGGGTTCAGTCTCTTGTTTTCTTTATCCTCTCTAACAAGGAGACTTGATGGACAATAATCTATCTTCAGGATACTCTCCCTAGTATGCTCTTCCTGCTGTCACCCGTCCACTGACTATCCTATAAGCAGGGGTGGCCCCCCTCAGGTCAGGCCCCTTGACACAAGTTCCTGTACTGACGATATTGTAGAAACAGGAACTCCAGTGTCTCCCCTCTCAGTCGGCTTCCCTGGACCTCTGGGTTCAGCTCCTATTGACTGCTCCTCCCGCCCTCAGAATGACCTCCTAAAACCGTATGACACCTCTACAGAGGAGGAGCCGCCCCCTCCCTCCAGGACTCCACTCTCCAACTAAAGACTCCGAGCACATGTGCTCCTGGCTTTTATACAGTATCCCAACATGCACCGAGGCGACCTGCCCTCTGCCAATCATCAGGACTGTATCAAAAGCACCCATTAGTCAGGATTCCTCTCACTGTCCAATATCACTCCCTATTGGACCAGCGTGAAACACTCTCTAGACTGAATGAATCGCATACTGAGCACAATGAGCAGACCTCACTAACAGATCCTGCTCTCTGGTAGGCAGAGAGAAATCTAAATTTACCTGCAGCCCCTCTAGTAAGCAGATGGAGCTCAAAACTATTCTCTCTCACTCGAACCTACCTAGGAGGGTGCTACAAATATATGCTAGTAAACATCATAACTGTGATCATATAGTGTCCATAAAGGAGATATCCAAATATACGAAAATGTCCACAAAAATTATAGTTGATATAGCGACGAATGAAAAGTCCTCTGATAGTTTCACCAATATGCACTCAACAAAATATTAATATTAATACACAGCATTAAACATTCTTCCAGATGTACAACAGTCAGCTGGGGGAGTCCTAGTCAAAAGATGCTCACCACACGGAGCCCGAGAGGTAATATATAGTGTAGCATTTATTTTATAATTTGTTCATCCACTACTTCAATACAGGGCACTTTTACCCTCTTTCCTGCCCAGGCCAATTTTCAGCTTTCAATGCTTTCGCCACCTCACTAATACTCCTGGCATGTGAGATCATCCTTGGCGCCCTCATGTAGAATACAGGACCAGTGGTCTTCTGCTCTGTTGCAGGACCTATAGGCAAGGTGTCACCTCCTAGGCATACCTGCTGTCAATTAATTAACCACTTAAGCCCCGGAAGATTTTACCCCCTTCCTGACCACTGCCTATTTTGCGATTCGGCACTGCGTGACTTTAACGGACAATTGCGCGGTCCTGCGACGCTGTATCCGAACGAAATTCCCACAAACAGAGCTTTCTTTTGGTGGTATTTGATCACCTGTGCAATTTTTTGATCATGTGCTATAAACAAAAAAAGAGCGTAAATTTTGCAAAAACAACAATATTTTTCACATTTTTTATATGAAATTCCCCCCAAAAAAATGTAAAAATCAAAATTTTTTAACATTTTTGGCCAATTTGTTTTATGCTACATATGTTTGGTAAAAAAGAAAAATCGCAAAAAGCGTATTTTGATTGGTTTGCGCAAAAGTTATCGCATTTACTAACAAAGGGAAAGATTTTTGTCATTTTTGTTGTTTTTTTTTAAAAACGCGTAATGGCGACGATCTGCGTTTTTTTGCGGTACTGCGACATTGCAGCGGACAGATCGGACCCTTGACTGACATTTTTTACACTTTTGGGGTTACCAGTGACATTTCTACAGTAATCAGTGCTATATAGATGCACTGTTACTGTAAAATTACACTGGCAGTGAAGGGGTTAACTTTTTTTGAGAGGGAGGGGTTATGTGTGTCCCTAGGGGTGTGATTCTAACTGTGATTGGCTGTGGCTTGAGGCGTAGGAACAGTGATCAACGGTCCTACATAGTAGAACCGTATGATCACTATTCCTACACAGGGGAGAATGACAGGCGGCTTTGTTTACATCAGCCGCCTGCCTTTCTCCCTCTGCACCGACGATCGCCGAGTGACCGGCGGACTTCGGTTCCGCCGGTCACACGCGCGGGGGGGGGGGGGTTTGGGTCCGTGACCACGCGGGAGCGCGCCTCCGGGGGTGCGCGCTCGCTCCCTAGACCCTCACAGGCTAGCGACGTAGTACTACGTCGCTCTGCCTGTGAAGGGCTGACTGCCGACGTAAATAGTCGCGCGGCAGTCGGCAAGTGGTTAATTGCTATATACACATTTACCAGCCAATTTATTAGGTGCACCTTGCAAGTACCGGGTTGGACTCCCTTTTGCCTTCAGAACTGCCTTTATTCTTCGTGGCAGAGGTTCAACAAGGTTTTGGAAACATTCCTCAGAGATTTTGGTCCATAGTGACATGATAGCATCACACAGTTGCTGCAGGTTTGTCGGCTGCACATCCATGATGTGAATCTCCCGTTCCACCACATCCCAAAGGTGCTCTATTAGATTGAGATGTGGTGAGTGTGGAGGCCATTGGAGTACAGAAACTTCATTGTCATGTTCAAGAAACCAGTGGTGAGATGATTTTAGCTTTGAGACATGGTGCATTATCCTGCTGGAAGGAGCCATCAGAAGATGAGTACACTGTAGTCATAAAGGGATGGACATGGTCAGCAACAATATTCAGGTAGGACGTGGCGTTTAAATGATGCTCAACGTGTGCCAAGAAAATATCCCCCACATTATTACACCACAAGCCTTAACCGTGGATACAAGGCAGGGTGGATCCATGATTTCATGCTGTTTACACCAAATTCTGACCCTACCATCTGAGTGTTGCAGCTGAAATCAAGACTCATCAGACCAGGCAACGTCTTTCCAATCTTTGGTGAGCCTGTGCAAATTGTAGCCTCAATTTCCTGTTCTTAGCTGACGGGAGTGGCACCCGGTGTGGTTTTCTGCTGCTGTAGCCCAACTGCTTCAAGGTTCGATGTGTTGTGTGTCAGAGATGATAGTCTGCATACCTTGGTTGTCACGAGTGGTTATTTGAGTTACTGTCTGCCCATTCTCCTCTGACCCCTGACATCAACAAGGCATTTTTGTCCACACAACTGCCGCTCACTGGATATTTTCTCTTATTCCCACCATTCTCTGTAAGCCCAAGAGATGGTTGTGCATTAAAATCCCAGTAGATCTGCAGTCTATGAAATACTCAGACCAGCCCATCTGGCACCAACAACCATGCCATGTTCAAAGTCACCCAAATCCCCTTTCTTCCCCATTCTGATGGTCTGTTTGAACTTCAGCAAGTCATCTTTACCACGTCTAGATGCCAAAATGCATTCAGTTGTTGCCATGTGATTGGCTGATTAGCAATTTGTGTTACCAAGAAATTGAACAGGTGTACCTAATTAAGTGGCCAGTGAGTGTATGCACCAATAGTTTGGGCTCGGGAGCTCATATAGTTTACAGTTAGGGACCACACTTTACAGTAGTGCCTTCACTGGGCAGTGTGGCGGTTTTTAATCTAAAATGTTACAACAATTTAAAGCTGAACTCCAGGAAAAGCAAATATCGTCCAAATGCCAGAGTTATTCCAATTGAATCTTGGTGTGCTTTGTGTATTTCTTCCAGAATCTGTGCCGCAATCCAGTGTGAATTTTCTAATATAAAAATATTACATATTATTTTATATTAGAACATGTTCTAATATAAAAATATCTAGCTACTGGCTAGATGTTGTTGACTTTATATATAGTGTAATCCTCCAATGTATAATGGATACTTAACCTCCCTGGCGGTATTCCCGAATGTGGCTCGGGGTTAATTTTCTTTTTTTTTCAAATTATATCTTTATTTCTTTAAGTTCAGTTACATATACAGTATATACATTACATTTTAGCTTTCAAGGTTATAATTACAAACCATTTATTCCCTTTAAGGAACCTTAGCCTTTCTTTGGCAATCTATTACCGAACCCAAAAACTCCCATTTCGTTCCTTTTCCTTCTTTCCCCCTTTCCCCCCTGTCCCCCAAAAAAAAAAAAAAAAAAAAAAAAAAAAAAAAAAAAGAAAGGGAAAAAAAATGGTGCACAGGTCTCTACACTCCTATATCATTATATATCTATCTTCTCCGCGCAGGTTCTTGTCCTGTACTTGGAAATTACCTTTCTTCTGAATTAACATAATCTTTCCACTGTTTCCATTTCTTCTCATATTTATCAGTTTGTTGATGAGCAGATAGGACCAATTTTTCTAGGTTATGTATTTCCTCAACTTTCCTTAACCACATGTTTATGTTAGGTGGTTCAGTCTCTTTCCATTTAAGAGGGATACATATCCTGGCAGCGTTCACCAGATGTGGTATAATGGATTTTTTGTAATTTTGTATCGGTATGCTGGGGGTATGGAGCAGAAAGAGGGCAGGTTCTTTGGGAATATGACATTTCATAATTTCCTGTATTGACCTCCGAATCTGCTCCCAAAACTCTTCTAGTTTAGGACATTCCCAGAATATATGGAGCATTGTCCCTCTCTCTGTCCCACACCTCCAGCACAAATCTGTATTTAATGTAGAAATTTTATTCATCCTAACCGGGGTGTAATACCATCTGGAAAAAATTTTGTAATTCAGTTCTTGAATTCTAACGCAAATTGAAGTTGAGAATACTGACTTAATTATTTGATTTTCCCGTTCTAGTGAGAAGACAATGCCCATTTCCCTCTCCCATTCCTTCAAAAAAGGAGGTTTACGCCGTTCTACTGATGTCATTAGCAGGGAGTAAATTTTAGATATAGCATGTTCCATAATTCCATTTTGAGTACATAATTTTTCAAAAGGTGTTACCTCTTTATCATCCTGGGAGGGGACTTGCAATGTTCCCAAAAAATGGCGTAGTTGGAAGGCACGCCATAGATCTAGGCCGAAATGGCCTGAGACGTCTGTTAATTCCTCCATCGTTACCCAGCCTGTCTCTGTTAGGAAGTCAGATATTTGTATAATTCCTCTATCTGCTAAGGTCTTAAATTTCCTGTCTTGATATCCTGTCTCAAAGTGGGGGTTTCCTAGTATTGGATACAGTACGGAGTTCTCCCGTATTAATTTATCCTGTTTAAATATTTTTGCACAAGTTTTGATCGTGTTTCCTATAATAGGATGTTTCTTTATTGATACTGGTAGGATCTTATAACACCATGGGGCTCTTTTCAACGAGATCTCACATTGTGCCTGCTCTAAGTTTGGCCAGAGCTTATATTCTCTGTGTCGACACCAGTCAATCACTCTTCCCAGTTGAATGGCTTGGTAGTATTTCTTTATGTTCGGGACTGCCAGCCCCCCATCTGTTTTCGCTTTAAATAGATATTTTTTCCCTACTCTCGGACGTTTTGAATTCCAGATGAAATTCATTATCATAGTTTCAATCTGCATCAAGTATCGAGGTGGGATGTGTATGGGAAGTGCCTGAAAAATGTACAGGAATTTTGGTATAACACTCATTTTAATTATATTGCACCTTCCCATCCATGAGTGCATTCCTCCTCTCCACCTTAGCAGTAGTAGTTTTATAGATTTTAGTAAGGGAATAAAGTTCAGATTAAACAATTGCGATATATTTGGTGTGATCGATGTCCCCAAGTATTTAAGGGCTGTCTTAGTCCAGTTCAGTTTAAAATTTGCCCTTAACTGTTGTTGGAGTGTCCCTGGAAGTTCTATTCCCATTGTTTCGGATTTAATGAAATTTATCTTCATATTAGATTGAGTTCCGTATCTCTCCAGCTCGTATAACAAGTTGGGGAGTGATATAATTGGATTCGTGATCGAGAATAGGACGTCGTCGGCATACGCTGATATTTTATACTGATCCTTTCCCACGCTGATGCCCGAAATATCCGAGTTAATTCGGATTCTGCACAGGAAGGGTTCCAGTGATACTACAAACAGGAGCGGAGACAGGGGGCACCCCTGTCTCGTTCCGTTTGTAATTAAAAACTCTGTAGATAAAATTCCGTTTACCCTCACTTTTGCAGAGCTCTGTGTTATCCATTTTAACATTTTCTCCCCTATCCCTATATAGCGAAGGACCGTGAACATATACTCCCACCTGACCCTATCGAACGCTTTCTCTGCGTCAGTATTAAGCAAGACTGTTGGTATTTTATTTTGGTGTGTTATATGTAGTAAGCTCAATAGCTTGGTCGTGTTGTCCCTTGCCTCTCGGGTTGGGACAAATCCGACCTGGTCCAAATGGATCAACTTTGTCAGGTATTTCTGTAGTCTGACTGCCAAAATCTTTGTGAAAATTTTAAAGTCAGTGTTCAACAGGGAAATTGGTCTGTAACTTTTGCACGAGGTAGGGTCTTTCCCTTCCTTAGGGATTACCGATATATGTGCATGTATGGTTTCTTTAGGGATTCTATTCTCTGCCCCCCAGGCGTTGAACATATCCCTCATAAATTCCTTCAGGTGTGGCATTAACTTCTTATAGTAATGAATAGTAAACCCGTCAGGTCCAGGTGCCTTCCCTACTCTAATATTTTTTATAGTTTCCATTATCTCCGCAGATGTTATAGGGGACTCGAGTATTTTACTCTCCTCTTCTGACAACTGAGGCATTTGTGAGGTATATACATATTCCTCCATCTGCGTTTGTGAGGCTGTTTGGGTTTTTAAGTTATATAATGTTTCATAATATTTTTTAAATTCTTGAGTTATCTGTTTGGGGTATACAAGTTTCTGTCCTGCGTCTGTTACTATATGTGGAACATATGTTGTCAGATTTTGATCTTTGAGTGATTTTGCTAATAGCTTCCCACATTTATCCCCTGCTTCATAGAAAATCCTTTTAGTTTTTTGGATTGCTGCTTTAGCTCTAAAGGATAAGAGTTCATTAATGTCTCTCCTTATTTTCAAGAGCTCATCCTTTCCCTCCGCTGATGGTGCATGTTTATGTTTTGCTTCTGTTTTATAGAGAGCTTGAAATAGATGATCTAATTGTTTAGTTCGCTGTTTTTTGATCCTGGCCCCATGTTTTATAAGAATTCCTCGTATAACTGCTTTGTGTGTTTCCCATATTATCCCTGGATCTGAGTCTGCAGTGGTGTTAGTTAAAAAAAAATAATCTATCTCTGACTCGACCTCTGCCATAGTCTCCTTATCTTGTAAAAGACTTTCATTCAGTCTCCAGGTTGTTTCTCTCCTTTCTCTTTTGTTTGGTAACTCATAAACTAATGTAATTGGGGCATGGTCTGACCAAGTCACTGAGCCTATCGTTATGTCTTTTATAGCGTGTAATTGACTGTGTGGGATTAAGAAATAATCTATGCGGGAGTATTGTTGATGCAAAGAGGAATAGAATGAGTAGTCTCTTTCTCTGGGGTGCATCAGGCGCCATGCATCTATTAATTGTCCTTCCTGTAATATTTTAGCAAAGTGTTTTCGCACCATAGGCGGGATTGAGGATTGGCCCCGGGATGTATCTTCTGAAGGGATCAGGGGAATGTTCATATCTCCTCCTATTATTAAAATGTCCCCCCCTAAACTCATTGAGCATATCCATGCCCCTCCTCAAGAAACCATCCTGCTTTATGTTTGGAACATACATATTAGCTAGTGTGACTTCTGTCTCTCGTATCGTCCCTTTTACAAATAAATATCGGCCATTTGGGTCGCTCAAGACTTGTGTACATTTCCAGGGTAAGTTCCTTGATAGGAGGATGGATACGCCCTTCGACTTAGCCTCCCAATTAGTCGAATGATATACTATAGGAAAAAGATTATTGTTTAACTTAGGGCATTTATCCTCTCTAAAATGTGTCTCCTGTACCATCGCAATATCTATCCTTGATCTTTTCAGATCATCTAACAAAATCCTCCTTTTCTCTGGAGTGTTGAGACCTTTTGCATTAATGGATAAAATCCGTATATTCTCCATTATAAAAAAAAAAAAAAAAAAAAAAAAATAATTATTAAAAAAAAAAAAGGGGGAGGGGGAAAACTTAGGGGGGGAAGGGGGGAGGAAGGAAAGTACCTTTTTGACCTCTCTACTATAGAGGGGTCACTATATAGCTTCACGCTGGGTTGCTCATCCAATCTATATTGGTTCTTTGAGCAATTTCCTAAATGGGGTTATGTTTGGGTTAGGTTAGAGAATAAAACTCTCCCCTCCCTCTCCCAACCCCCAACACTGATCATTCACAGGGTATTCCGGCATATATATATAAATAAGATTCATTATTTTTGTATATCTACTTCTCCCGGCCTCAATTTCTCACATTCCTTGTATCTCATTTAGAGGCAAAGGAGAAAAAGAAAAAAAAAAAAAAAAAAAAAAAAACCCATTCAATTCCCCCTGCAAAAAAAAAAAAAAAAAAAAAAAAAAAAAAAACTAGAGAAGAAAAAGTATCAAAAAGAGCAGGGGGGGGTGGGAGAAGGAGGAGATGGTTATACGTGGGCTCTCTTTTCCCCTCGTCTCTCCCCCATCCCATCCATCCCCACCCCTAGATCTCATAATGTATTTGCCATCTACCATCTGCCCCCCCTCTTCTCCTAGTTCCTCGGTAGGTCAGGTATTACCCGATGCTTCCTCCGCCCCTCCCCCCCGCCCCTAGGGCACCCTGTGCTCTGTCACCTTCTTAGAGACCACTGAAATTGGTCGTATTGTGGGATATATTTATATTCAAAAATAGAAGTTAAAACAAAAACTGTGCTATTTAATAAATCAGATTATTACCATTATTACCCTTATTACCATTTTTACCCTTATTAGTGTTTTATAGGTTACAAAGTGTATATTATACCAAAAAAAAAAAAAAAAAAAAAAAAAAAAAAGAAAAATTTCTAATGTTGTGCGCCCAAAACAGAAAAAGAGAAAAAAAAACAACAACATACTTTCCCATACTCATAAAAAAAAAAAAAGAAAGGGAAAACACCTTCACTACCACTCTACACTCGTGTCTTATGTTTTAAAATTGTGCAAAAAAAAAAAAAAAAAAAAAAAAGTTCAAATCAGTAGTGATTTTGTGCAAAAAAAAAAAAAAGAAAAAAAAAAATATGACCTTATCTCTTATCCTCCTCCCAGGGGGGGGGGGGGGGGGGGGCGGGGTGTAACCATGTATCCATATACCCTCAAAAAAAGAAAAAAACATGTTGGAGCTGACTGCTTCAAAAAGAAAAGGGGGAACAGCCGACAAAGGGGTGGGGGGAAAAAAAAAAGAAAAAAAAAAAAAAAAAAGTTATTGAAGAGAGAATTTTATAATAGCAGTATTTCTTCCTGTCATTTCTTCATTCTCTCGTTCCAATTGGATCCTCAATTTCACTTAGTTCTGTCAGACCTGTCCTTTCTTATTACCATGTCCATTCAACCTCCGTTCACGGGGTCCCCAGTTTGGGTACCCCATTGTTCTGGGGGAAATTATAAGCCAGTCCTCCACCTGAACAGGTTCTGTGCCCAAGAACTCAAATAAGTTGGGTAAATCCGCTGGGGTACGAAGAACAAACATGTCTCGTTCTTTAAAAAAAGTCACTGCCAGCGGGTATCCCCATCTGTACCTAAAACCTTGTTGCTTTGCTCTCTCCAGCACTGGCCGTAGTAATGATCTGCGGTAAAGTGTGGTTTTAGACAGATCCGGGAGTATTTTTATTTTAGCCCCTGCGACTTCCACTGTGCCTATGTCCCAGGCTTTCCGGAGGATCTCCTCTTTCTGTGTGTAGTAATGCATTTTACATACTATATCACGGGGTCTGTTGGAGTCTGTATATCTGAACCCTGTCAGTCTGTGGACCCTATCAATTTCCATAGGGGCCGCAGGATGTGAGGTGGGGGCTAGCACTTTTAGAAAAATGTCTCTCACCTTTTCTTGTAAATTTTCCCCTTCCA
Organism: Pelophylax lessonae; assembly: GCF_965119305.1. Classification (NCBI taxonomy): domain Eukaryota; kingdom Metazoa; phylum Chordata; class Amphibia; order Anura; family Ranidae; genus Pelophylax; species Pelophylax lessonae. The sequence goes on from NC_138774.1 coordinate 60,593,697, forward strand.
CCTCTGGTACTCCTCTCAGTTTTAAGTTCCCCCTGCGGCTCCTATCTTCTAAGTCTTCCATATGAAGTTGCATATTAATGGTGGCCTCTGATAGTGTCTCTGTGGTCTTCTTTATATCCGCTACTTGGACCTTTACTTGTGTGATCTCGGTATCTTTTAAAGTAACTCTATCTGATAATTGGACCATATCTTTGCGGAGTTCCTGGATATCACGTTGGTGTGTTTCCTCAATCCGCATTATTAATGCCTCTATCTCTGCTTTAGTGGGCAGTGCTTTCAATAAGTCTTTGATATCCAGATTTACCTTTTCCTGCTGAATCCCGGGGTCGGCTTCGGGTTCTCTCGCTGCTGTCCACCCTGGGTTTGTCATGTTCCCCTCTGGCGGCTTCTCTCCTTTCTCCGCATGCTGTGTGCACTGCACTCCCTGCGCATTCTGTTTGGGCTGTGTCCCCACACGTGCCGCCGCCATCTTGGTTTCCGGCACTCCGGGCAGCTGCTGCTGAAAGTATTGCTGTATTCCACCACCTGATCTCCTCTGTAGTTGACGCCGGTCTACTACCGAGCGATCGCTAACCGAGCGGGTCACTGGACGATTCCTGACCGGGTTACTTGTTTGCATGCCGTGTAGCTATGCCGTGTCGGGGCAGTCCGGGAGAGGGATTAGCGGGAGCTCCTACTCACACGTCCTCACATCTCTTCCTCTCCAAGCCACTCCCCCCTCTTCCTCCACCTCGGGGTTAATTTTCATTACCAAAAGCGGTAACCCCCAGCCACACTCAGGATTACCCCAGAATCACACTCACCTTCCCTGCGATCCCCCGCTGTCCTCCCCTGCCGTCCTCCCCATCCTCCTCACACTCTCTCCCCGCTCTGCGCTCGGAAGATGCCGGCACTTGCCTTCCGGTTCCCTTCCCTGCAAGCGTTGCGACGCAGGGGGTGGAACCGGCGGCAAATTAAAAAATGTAAATACACAAATGAGATGATGCAAAGCTGTGATCCTAACGGATTACACTGCATCATGCCATTTCACCACAGGATTTCACCTGGTGCCCTGCCTGTGCTTTTCCAGTTGTTTGTGCCTGGAAAATTTTGAACGACCATGGCGTCAAAAAAGCGTTCTTTTTGTGCAAAAGTGCTTTTAGATGAACTGGAAAACAGCGACAGCGAAACTGAGTTACTTGAAGAACTGAGCGACAGCGATTGGTGGGAAAATTTGTCATCAGGTACGGAAAGTGACGACAGCGACGATTCTGATGTCTCTTTCTGGCACATCGCTTGTGGAATTTGGGAAATGATTCTTCAGAATTTCCAATGGAGCGATGTGGCAGAAAGAGACATCAGAATCGTCGCTGTCGTCACTTTCTGTACCTGATGACGAACTCCCAGTTCTTCAAGTAACTTCAAGCGCTTTTGCGAAAAAAGAATGCTTTTTGGACGCCATGGTCGTTCTCAATTTTCCAGGCACAAAGCACTGGAAAAGCACAGGCAGGGCACTGGAAAAGTCACCAGGTGAAATCCTGTGGTGAAATGGCATGATACAGTGTAATCCCTTAAGCCCCGTACACACGCACAGATTGTTGGCCGTAAATTGTCTGTCCAACGTCCGATCGGCCGATTGTAGGCTTGTTAGTATGATGCTTCCGACAACCAACTGCGAATTTTCGGCCGAAAAAAACCCGGTGTGCATGCTATAAAATTTTTGTTGGCCAACAAAGAACGGCCGATTGTTCCTCAGTCAGTACAGATTTCGGTAGACAAAAATCAGATGAGCAAGACTGGGCATACTCAGAGAAGAAAAAACACACGGAAAGTCAACCATCACATGACATCACTTCTAAAGGCCCGTACACACGTACCGATCGTCGGCATACAAACGTCGGTGGACGAAGGATCTGCCGATTGTACGCGTGTTAGTATGGTGCCTCCGACAGATGTCTGCGCACAATCCGCGGACAAAAGTCTTTCGTGCAAACATGAAAATATTTGTATGCCGACACCAGAACGGACGATTGTTCGCCTGTCAGTACACAATTCGGCCGACAGACCGCAGATTTGCAAGACTGGGCATGCTCAGAAAATAGAAAACACAGGGAAAGTTAACCATTACATGACATCACTTCTGCAGTCGGCGGACAAAATTCTTGTGCTGTCCTTGTGCTGTCTTTGCACTTTTCAGCAGACACCGACATCCCGGGGAGAAAAGAGGAACATTTGTATGCCGACCATCGGTACGTGTGTACGGGGCTTGAAGTTGGTTTTTGTTGGCCAACAAAAGTCCAGTGCAAGTCTAGAGCACATTTCAACCATAGGAGCCTACCATATTAAAGAGGACTGGGATATTGGATTGCAAGCAGAGCAGATGCAAGGCTTGTGCATTTATGCAACATGGCAAAAGTAGCTTTACATCAGTTGCAGGGCGCTCCTATAACATCAAACAATTTATTAGCTGCGGTACACAGTTTGTAGTCTATAGCTTGAGGTGCCCATGTGGTTTCATTTATGTTGGTAGGACAGTTAGAGCAATGCGCACCAGGTTTGGCGAACATCGCCGGTTTATTGAGCAGAAAAAAGACAAGCACAGTGTGCCAAGGCATTTTTGTAAAGCGCATGGTGGGGATACTGCAGGCCTGGAACTATTTGGGATTGAAGCCATATCTATGACTCTCCCAGAAGGTGAAAGGTTTTCGATTTTGTGCAGGCAAGAAACATTCTGGATCTTCACGCTTGGGTCCATGTCGCCGGGTGGGCTCAATGAGGAGCTGGAAGTCAACACGATAATTTGACATATTAGCACGGGGGTGTGGGCATGGTTGAGTGGGTTCTAGCGCGTGCACATGCACACGGTAACCAAGGGTAGGGAACACAGTCCCTGCCCGGCTATGTGTCCGCGAAGTGTGCACGGGGGCATATGCACATTCATGCCCATACAATAACATCTGAGCAGCTGGGCGAGAAAAAAAAAAAATATATATATATATATATGTACATCTAGGGAAACTCTGGGTGTCACCACTGATAAATATACAAAGATATATAAATATATATGAGAAATATAAACGACTGCCATGTAGTACAATTGGTTGGCCTATATAGAGTAATATCCTCATATACAGTTTGATATTTGCATATGTGCCATATTGAATTTTATCTTATTGAATTTTAATGAGTTTTAGTACTTTTATTATATTCTTTATAAAATTGTCCTGGTTTATGAAATTGTCCTGGTAGATGGATGAGAGATAATACGGAACTAGAATGACTTTTCTATTATTGGTATTCGAAGGTAATAAGAAAATAAGAAGATGCTGATGTAGTTTAGAGTCTTATATACATATACACTTCTAAGATACTTTTAATGTATTTTAAGCAGGAGATAACCAATGCTATGTAGGGAATGCGATATCTTAATATGTATCTATAATAGCTCTGTCTAATATCTGCGCTTTTAAATTGTATTTTAAATTGTACCTTAAATTGTATCTTAAATTGTATTTTAAAATGTTTTTTAAAGTGGATAGCCCCTTGCTTCTCCCGTCCCAGCCGAGGTGGACAATGACAATTGGTTACTGGCCCCTTTAAGAGTATATAATTAACTAATCAGGGCCGATGGTATCCCAGGTATATAGGGAGGGGCGCCAGCAGGAAGCAAGGTGGGACCTGAGGAAGGAGGCTCCGCCTCCGAAACGCGTTGTCCATAGCAACAGCAGAGGCAGTGCACCCGTGTTTTGAATCCCCCACCTCGTAGCTCCGAACTACTTGTGGCTTCGGCTTTAGCTGAGGCTCCCCTGAGTCGCCGTCGATCACGTAGGTATAGAGCGCAGGCGCACTGGAACCGGCATCCGGTGACTCGGCAACACAGGAAGTGGAGGAGAGCGGGGATACAGCGGCGGTAGCCGCGGATGAGGAGACCGCAGAGTCACCATCTGGAGGGACGGGAGGAGCGAGCAGCTCCTGTTGGAATGCTGTAAAGCGATTGCCTTAAGGAAAAGTGTGAGTGCAATTCCAATGTTCTGTGTTATTGTCCTTTAATAAAGCGTTATTGCCCGAGGTTGTGTGCGCTTCCCTTTACAGATTTGAATTGTTTTGATCCGCCCCCTCCCCCCCCCCCCAGTGGAGTGAGAGAGGAGCAGCAGCAACCAGAACATCACAGCTTAAAAGCATACAAACAAAGGAGGTGAACACATGGACAGCGCCAAGGGCTGGTGAAGTACTCCTCCTTGCAGGGCAGCCATCAGGGGGGGACAGCCCATACACATGTAGGGGGCCCAGGGGTTCCAAGGGGCCCAGCCGCCCAGGCCCCAACCAACAAGACTGAGTTGTTGCTACTGTAGTAACTAGCAATTGCTAAAGCATGGCAGTGGCAGAGTAAGCCGATGCAGCTGAAGGGATGTCTCTTTGCTGGATTGCGCTGTCTCTTTGCTAAAAAATATGAGTCTGTCTCTTTGCTGGATTGGGATATCTCTTTGCTGAATATATGAGGCCATCTCTTTGTTGGATTAGGATGTCTCTTTGCTGAATATATGAGGCCATCTCTTTACTGGATTGGGATATCTCTTTGCTGAATATATGGGGATGTCTCTTTGATGGATTGGATTCATTTTCATTCATTAAGTTGTAAGAGTGTTAAAACAGAAGTGGGTGCACTGAAGGACTCGTGGGATGGCCAGAGGGCGGGCCCCACAAAATGTTGGTGGTCAGGCCCAGAGGGGACCAGGCCTAAAGCTGTGTAAGGGGCCCCAACATTTCTGATGGCTGCCCTGCCTCCTTGTACTTGTTGTACATCAGCATGTGCAGGAGCTGTTCTTTTTTGATTGTTATAATGTGTAAAATAGATAAACAGTCTCTCTTTGGGACCTGTGATCACGTTAGGACACACGTTTGGAAACATCAAGACCCTTGGTGGAACCATTGCTGATTCCACCAAGGGAGACCCTAGTGGACAACTCAAAGAGTAGAGAGACTCTGAGGGTTTTATATACACACGTCACGAGTCATTATCATTTTGCAGGTGAAGAGTTCTGAGAGCACTTAGGTGGAACCGATTGTATTTTTATGAGCAACACCTGGTGTGGGGATTAAAATGGATTATTATTGGCCGTAATGTGATCACGGGTCCCAAAGAGAGAATGTTTATCTATTTTACACATTATAACACTGTGTTCAAGCTGAACAGTTGATGGTGTTGTGTATGAGCTTATATGGGTTTACATACATTTTTTTTTTTTAAGGTTATGTCTTTGAACCACTTGAACTCCAGAACATTTTTTGCTATTCAGCACTGCATTATTTTAAGGCTTCATGTAGACAGGACAATTAAAAACCTCAAATGGGGGATGTGGTATACTGCGCTAACCAAAAAAATAGCAGCTAACACACTCAACTGACATAAGTTGAAACAAACTAATAAATATAAAAAAAATGTGCAGCGCTAGACAAATGATATGTGAAAATCATTCAAATAAACAGAATAATGGAAATACATAAATAAGAGTCCCAAGTGAAATGCATGAAGATTCCAAGGTGATGTGTATGGTCCAAATGGACGTCAAATCCCAAAACCGACAGGGAAAATACAAACCCAATTGCAAAAAAGTTGGGACACCGTACAAATTGTGAGTAAAAAAGGAATGGACTATATTACAAATCTCATAAACTTATATGTTATTCACAATATAATATAGATAACATATCAAATGTTGAAAGTGAGACATTTTGAAATGTCATGCCAAATATTGGCTCATTTTGGATTTCATGAGAGCTACACATTCCAAAAAAGTTTGGACAAGTAGCAATAAGAGGCCGGAAAAGTTAAATGTACATATAAGGAACAGCTGGAGGACCACTTTGCAACTTATTCGGTCAATTGGCAACATGATTGGGTATAAAAAGAGCCTCTCAGAGTGGCAGTGTCTCTCAGAAGGCAAGATGGGCAGAGGATCCCCAACTCCCCCAATGCTGCTGCGAAAAATAGTGGAGCAATATCAGAAAGGAGTTTCTCAGAGAAAAATTGCAAAGAGTTTGAAGTTATCATCATCTACAGTACATAATATCATCCAAAGATTTAGAGAATCTGGAACAATCTCTGTGCGTAAGGGTCAATGTTGGAAAACCATACTGGATGCCCGTGATCTTCGGGCCCTTAGACGGCACTGCATCACATACAGGAATGCTACTGTAATGGAAATCACAACATGGGCTCAGGAATACTTCCAGAAAACATTGTCGGTGAACACAATCCACCGTGCCATTACCCGTTGCCATCTAAAACTCTATAGGCCAAAAAAGAAGCCATATCTAAACATGATCCAGAAGCGCAGGTGTTTTCTCTGGGCCAAGGCTCATTTAAAATGGACGGTGGCAAAGTGGAAAACTGTTCTGTGGTCAGACGAATAAAAATTTGAAGTTCTTTTTGGAAAACTGGGACGCCATGTCATCCGGACTAAAGAGGACAAGGACAACCCAAGTTCTTATCAGCGCTCATTTCAGAAGCTTGCATCTCTGATGGTATGGGGTTGCATGAGTGCGTGTGGCATGGGCAGCTTACACATCTGGAAAGGCACCATCAATGCTGAAAGGTATATCCAAGTTCTAGAACAACATATGCTCCCATCCAGACGTCGTCTCTTTCTGGGAAGACCTTGCATTTTCCAACATGACAATGCCAGACCACATACTGCATCAATTACAACATCATGGCTGCGTAGAAGATCCGGGTACTGAAATGGCCAGCCTGAAGTCCAGATCTTTCACCCATAGAAACATTTGGTGCATCATAAAAAGGAAGATGTGACAAAGAAGACCTAAGACAGTTGAGCAACTAAAAACCTGTATTAGACAAGAATGGGACAACATTCCTATTCCTAAACTTGGGCAACTTGTCTCCTCAGTCCCCAGACATTTGCAAACTGTTATAAAAAGAAGAGGGGATGCCACACAGTGGTAAACATGGCCTTGTCCCAACTTTTTTGAGATGTGTTGATGCCATAAAATTTAAAATCAATTTATTTTTCCCTTAAAATTATACATTTTCTCAGTTTAAACATTTGATGTGTCATCTATGTTGTATTCTGAATAAAATATTGAAATTTGAAACTTCCACATCATTGCATTCTGTTTTTATTCACAATTTGTACAGTGTCCCAACTTTTTTTGGAATCAGGTTTGTATATATGCGCTCACCAGAGAAGGTGGACCCAGAATGCCATATGACAAATGGGTCAGATGGGCTCATACAATAACAGGTGGATCTTCTATGGAATGCTTTAGTCCCAGATGCTCAAGTTTGTGATCACCGGATGAATGTAGCAAAATGAAAAAATACTCATTCCCCAAGTGACATAAAAGGAATAATCCAAAACAAAGCAAACATAGTGTAAGGCCCCGTTCACATCAGGGCGACGCTACTTTGCACCGCGACCTCCGAGTTTGCGGTGCGAGCAGCGCGCCGCGACCTCGGAGCGGCCGCCACGGACTTCATAACATTGAAGTCTATGGCGGTCGCCTCCTGGTCGCCCCGAAGAAGCTCCGGACCCTTTTTCTAAGTCGGAGCGACTTGTGTCGCTCCTATTACAACAGGTCCGCAGCTTCCCTATGGGAGGCGACCTGTGAGGCGACCAGGTCGCCTCACAGGTCGCCTCAGTGTGAACCGGGGCTTATTCTGCTTTAAAAATTTGTTTAAAAAACATAAAGGGATACACTTACAAACATCCAGGAACTTAGGCAGCATGTAAAAGACACACAGATCAGGCAGTCTTTGGCATGGTCCTAGCTGTCTGTGGCAAAACACTGACGCGTCTCATCAAATGTGATTTTCTCAAAGGTAAATGCCTCTTGAAAACCTCTTCTGAACGCTGGAACTTGACAGCTAATAAGTGATCTGTCAACTGTAATGGAACAATCATCTGCAGCGGGGGCATTTCTGGCCCCACATGTATACACCGTTGTGGGGTAGGGAATGCCCCCATCGCAACTGATGAGTCCATTATAGGTGATAGCTTCCTGGGCCACTAGGCCAAATGGGTTTCAAAAAATATCTGAACATTCCCAAAATCATTTTTACTAGAGACCCTAAATAGGTAGCCATGCATAAAAAACGCACACAAACCTTTATTTCCATCACAACGCAGGTGTCTATGGGTGTCTATATGGTGGGGCAGTAGGATCGTGTACTTTTTAGATGTGTGGATGTGCATCGAGGGATCATAAGAAATGAATGAGCATATGCCCAAAAAGCATGCCCAACACATATAAGTCATGTATGCTGATGTACTAGGTCTTTAGGTAAAATGTATGTCACCAAACACTATTTCTGTCTGTGTTCCTGTTGTAGATCTTCCCTCACTTTCTGGTGAAATTATTGTTAGCAGGATAGGAAGTGGAAGTAAATCTATTTAACGGAACCTGTCCAGAGTTCTAATCCTTATCTATACTTTTTAAAACTGGCAAAAAAGTGTTTCGCTTGACATACACTTTAGGATTCATTCACATGGCTGTCTAAAAAGCCGCATTTACATACACACAGCATATCGAGGTGTGAAATTTGTGGAACCACCCTGTTCTAAATTTGTAATCCAACCACTGTACCGATGTCTAGGTTAAGCCCAGTACACACGGGCCGAATGTCCGGAGACATCGGCCAGGTCAATAAAAACCATCCCACATTCGTCCCGTGTGTATGGCAGCCGGTCCAACAGAAGCCGACCATTTGGCCAGCTTCTGTCATATGAGCATGGTGGAAAAATGGCTCCCGATCAGTGCTGTCTGCCAATGGTGGTGAGCACTGATTGGTGTGTTTTGACGGGGGGGGGGGGAGGTCACTGTACTAACATCGGATTGCTAATACAGCGGCTCTGACTGGAGCTGTCAGTTATTTTTTGTTCAACCCGTTAGTTCAAAAGAAAATTAATGGGATGTATTAGGCTTAAGTAAGGTCAAATTCCTCTGTCTAAGGTGTGAATTGGCAAATCATTAGGGTGGAGATCTTACAATGGCATTGTGTATGGGTGACTGATGGTGTTAAAAGGCCTCACCCTTGTTTAGACTGGTTGTTCCAGTTTGGCATAAATGGTTTTTTTAACCACTTTACCACCGGAGGATTTTGCTGTCTTACGTCCAGGCCACTTTTTGTGATTCGGCACTGTGCGACTTCAACTGACAATTGCGCGGTCCTGCAAGGCCGTACCCAAACGAAAGTTACATCCTTTTTTTCCCACAAACAGAGCTTTCTTTTGGTGGTATTTGATTACCTGTGCAATTTTTACTTTTTGCACTATAAACAAAAAAAGAGCGAAAATTTTGAAAAAATAACAATATTTTTCACATTTTTTTATATAAAATTCCCCCCAAAAAATGTAAAAATCTAAATTTTTTATCATTTTTGGCCAATTTGTTTTCAGCTACATATTTTTGGTAAAAAAAAATCGCAATAAGCGTATTTTGATTGGTTTGCGCAAAAGTTATTGCGTTTACTAACTAAGAGAAAGATTTCTGTCATTTTTGGTGTTTTTTTGTTTTAACGAGTAATGGCGGCGATCTGCGATTTTTTTTGTGGGACTGCGACATTGCGGCGGACAGATCGGACCTTTGACTGACATTTTTTACACTTTTGGGGGTACCAGTGATATTACTACAGTAATCAGTGCTATACATATGCACTGTTACTGTAAAAATGACACTGGCAGGGAAGGGGTTAATTTTATTGGAGAGGGAGGGGTTAATGTAGGCATGTTGCTTACTAACATGTGTGGGGGGAGGTGACTGAGTGACACAGGGACAGATTGAAGGTTCAGCTATGCTGAACCCTGCAATCTGACCCTGCCTGTCACTTAGGAGATCCGCTACGTCGCTAGACTCCTCCCCTATAGGCGGCGCTCGCGCGCCGCCGGAGGTGCGCTCCCGCTGTTTTCATTCACAGCGGGAGTCGGGCCAGGGGAGGAGCGGCGGCGATCGCCGCTGCTCTGCCCCGATCGTCGGGGAATCCAGTTTGGAGATCCGCCCGCCTGTGTAAACAGAGTGGGCGGATCTCCTAAGTGACAGGGAGTGACAGATCGGAGTGTTCAGCATAGCTGAACATCCGATCTGTCCCTGGCTCACACAGTCACCTCCCCCCCCCACACGTCAGTAAGCACCAGGCATACATTAACCCCTCCCTCTCCAATAAAATTAACCCCTTCCCTGCCAGTGTCATTTTTACAGTAACAGTGCATATGTATAGCACTGATTACTGCAGTAATGTCACTGGTACCCCCAAAAGTGTCAAAAATGTCAGTCAAGGGTCCGATCTGTCCGCCGCAATGTCGCAGTCCCGCAAAAAAAATCGCAGATCGCCGCCATTACTCGTTAAAAACACCAAAAATGACAATCTTTCCCTTAGTTAGTAAACGCAATAACTTTTGCGCAAACCAATCAAAATACGCTTATTGCGATTTTTTTTACCAAACATGGGTAGCAGAAAACAAATTGGCCAAAAATTAAAAAAAAATTTGATTTTTACATCTTTTTTGTGGGGAATTTCATATAAAAAAATGTTAAAAATATTGTTATTTTTTCAAAATAAACGCTCTTTTTTTGTTTATAGCGCAAAAAGTAAAAATCGCACAGGTGATCAAACACCACCAAAAGAAAGCTCTGTTTGTGGGAAAAAAAGGACGTAAATTTTGTTTGGGTACGGCGTCGCACGACCGCGCAATTGTCAGTTAAAGTCGCACAGCGACGAATCGCAAAAAGTGGCCCAGACGTAAGACAGCAAAATCCTCCGGTGGTAAAGTGGTTAACTAGTAGAAGCTGGATGGACTTGTTCTATGATAATAAAGACCTTTCATTTTCCATCTAAGGAAAACAGATTCTCAAAAGACATTAAAAAAAACATTTATGCCAAACTGGAACAACAAGTCTAAACAAGGGTGAGTCCTTTTAACACCATCAGTCACCCATACACAATGCCATTGCAAGATCTCCACCCTAATGATTTACCAATTCACACCTTAGACAGAGGAATTTGACCTTACTTAAGCCTAATACATCCCATAAATTTTCTTTCTTTTGAACTAACGGGTTGAACGAAAAATAACTGAGAGCTCCAGTCAGAGCCGCTGTATTAGCAATCCGATGTTAGTACAGCGACCTCCCCCCCCCCCCCGTCAAAACACACCAATCAGTGCTCACCACCATTGGCAGACAGCACTGATCGGGAGCCGGTTTTCCACCATGCTCATCTGACAGAAGCTGGCCAAATGGTGGGCTTCTGTTGGACCGGCTGCCATACACACGGGCCGAATGTGGGACGGTTTTTATTGACCTGGTCGATGTCTCCGGACATTCGGCCCGTGTGTACGGGGTTTAACCTAGACATCGGTACAGTGGTTGGATTACTAATGTAGAACAGGGTGGTTCCACAAATTTCACACCTCTGACCATGTTCTTGGTCAATCGACATCTACCTTGACAAATTCCATGGTATATGGATTAGGCAATTAAAACAGAGCGATTTCTTGCACATTGAGACCTCCAACAAAACAAATTACTGGTTTACCCCAATTAACCTCTTAACTATTTTTTACCGCCGATACCGATACTGATATTTTGGTCATCGGATATCCGTCTCCGCCGAAATCTGTCGATATTTTCGGACATTAAAAAAATATTTATTTTTTAATGTCTACAGGTACTGTGGTGGAGGGATCTGGGGGTCTAAAAGACCCCAAACCCCTCCTCTGCCCTTAAAAGCATTCAAAATGCCAAGTTTGGCTGTTTTGAATGCTGTAAGTTTTTTTAATTCGGCGCCGCCAGTACCAGGAAGTGATGTCATGTCATGACATCACTTCCGGGTACTCGGGGGCACCGAATTCAAAGAAATGGAGACCCGGTCAGATGGTGGCAGTGAAGGTAGGATGCCCGGGTCTCCCGATGGCACAGGAGACCAGGGTGAGCAGTGGAAGGCGGCGGGAGGGGCGTCCCCTCCCGCTCCTTGGAATGACAGCCGAGCGGCTTCTGAGCCGCATTGGTTGTCATTACAAGATAGCAGACCGTAGGCTATGGACACTGGTACCGGGGTGATGCCTCTAGCTGCAGGCATCACCCCGGTACAAGCACTTTCCCGAAATATCGCCAATATCGTTAACTCAAAAGGCCGATTCCAATATATCGGGTGAAGTGCATATCGGCCCTCGATATTTCGGCTTTGCCGATAATCGGTCGATCACTACTCTTAACCCCAACTTGCCCTAATTACCTCCTCATTCAAACAATTTGCTTCCATTATATTTCTATACATTTTTTGCAAAGTTGTGAGTCTGAATAGTTTAATTTTAGGAGTACACTTTTTACAGGCGACTCAGCATTGTAATGTTTTTGTAAGTGAATGCAACAAAAAACTGTTTTCTGAGTGCTGATTAGCTGCAGAACATGGGAATTTGTATATTGGTTTGCGTATTGCCCTACCCATGCTTCCCTCCTTTTTCTAGCTATAACTTGATCTAAACAGGTGCCGCTGTTGCTTTGTTGGATTTGCTGTGGATGCAACTATCTATAAAGAACTGGCTACTATTTATAAAGGATTTCCTGTGCAAACATCTCAAACATTTGCACAGCCTTCACAATTAACCCCCATAATTTGTGTAATATGTGTATTTCCTACGCTGGATGGAGTTGATGATTAGAGGAAGTAAACATATTACATGAATTACAGGGATTATTCATGATGACTGCGCAAATGCTTGAGACATTCGCAGAACAATTTATTTTTTTTATAATTATTATGTAAAATGTTACATAAACATAAATAATCCAAAATGTTAAAACAATCCAAAGCTAAGTAAATATTGTCCTAATACAAGAGACGTGTGTATTCCGATTAAATATTGGCATGCTTTGTTTCTTAAAGGATCTTTGCAGTAATCCACTGTAAAACTTTGCCTCTTTGCAGAATATTCCTGCAGCAAAAAGACCGCTCACTGCTGCTCTCTCTCCTTGTGCAGGGTGACTGGTCTTCTCTCCGCCCCCTCCTGTACTTTTCTGCAGACAGCCTGTAGTGGGTGGGGCCTGCTGGGCCCCTCCCATAGCTCTGCTTTCTGCCCAGGCTATGTACAGCACAGTCACTGCTACTTTTACATAGTAATATCTATGCTTGCAGAGGCATTTGGCACACACATAGTGGATTTAAAACTTTGCGACTATTAAGAAATACACTATTTTACCAAAAGTATTGGGACGCCTGCCTTTACACGCACAGGAACTTTAATAGCATCCCAGTCTTACTCCGTAGGGTTCAATATACTAACAAAGGGAAACATTTTTGTCATTTTTGTTGTTTTTTTTTTTAACGCGTAATGGCGGCGATCTGCGATTTTTTTTTGCAGTACTGCGACATTGCGGCGGACAGATCGGACCCTTGACTGACATTTTTGACACTTTTGGGGTTACCAGTGACATTTCTACAGTAATCAGTGCTATATATATGCACTGTTACTGTAAAATTACACTGACAGTGAAGGGGTTAACTTTATTTGAGAGGGAGGGGCTGTGTGTGTCCCTAGGGGCGTGATTCTAACTGTGATTGACTGTGGCTTGAGCTGTAGGAACACTGATCAACGGTCCTACATAGTAGAACCGTATGATCAGTGTTTCTACACAGGGGAGAATGACAGGCGGCTTGTTTACACAGCTTGCCTGCCTTTCTCCCTCTCCCCCGACGATCGCAGAGTGACCGGCGGACACCTTTTTTAAAATACCTTTTTTAAAGCGGAGTTCCACCCAAAAGTGGAACTTCCGCTTTAGGGAGTCCTGACCCCCCGACATGCCACATTTGGCATGTCATTTTTTGGGGGGGGGAGCGGGTACCTAGTTTTGACAGGTACCCGCTCCCACTTCCGCGGCGCCCTGAGCGGAAGTTCTCCTCTCCCCCTCCCTCCCTGCAATCTTCTGGGACACGTCAGAGGTCCCAGAAGATTGCCGGCCAATCACGGCGCGCAGCGCGACTCGCGCATGCGCAGTGGGTACCCGGCTGTGAAGCCGCAAACTGTAACAGCCGGGTGCCCACAGCAGTGATGCCGGCGCCGAGGGAGAGGATCGAGGCTTCCGGCGGCCGCATCGCTGGACCGTTGGACAGGTGAGTAAATGGCTGGAACTCCGCTTTAACTAAAAATACCCCTATAATACTAATCCATCGCCCTTTACAGAACCGCTATTCTCATACTTACAAGGTGTATAGTATTGGATTTTAGTTAAAATCTTACTTTTAAAAAACGCTGTCCGGGCACGGCCATCTTGGATGTGGGCATCTGAAGCCGCAGTGTAATCTGCTGTGTCCTTCTTCCTGATTCCAGGGAGTGTTCTGGAAGTTCTTCCTGATTCCAGCCTCCTGGGAGTGATGACAAACAGCTCCCAGGATGCAATGCAAAGGCGGAAGTGATGTCGGTGGCCGTGGCCACAGAGGGGGGGAGAAGGAGGAAGTACAAACAAAAATGTCCTGAAAATAAGGTAAGGGACCCCCGAAAAAAATTGAAAATGCCCAATTATTGATCAGCATAGCGAGCACTCCAGGAATCACTAAAGTTGCAAAATAGGCCGGAACTCCACTTTAAGACTGGGATGCCATTAAAGTTCATGTGTGTGTAAGGGCAGTCGTCCCAATACTTTTGGTAATATAGGTTATGTTTAATTAACAATTTTTTTGTGCCCGGAATTTAGCTTTAAACAGGCTTTTTGTGCTGACAAGCTGAAGAATGTTCATGGATGGAAGTTTGTCTATTATAAACAGAACATTCCACTAGGTACCGGAAAAAGGAAAGAATGTAAGTCAGGCAGTCAGTATGAAGTTAGCTGTTTATATATTGTTAGCAGGAGAAGAGGAGAAATGGGTGAGGCCACACACTGGGCCAGGACTGGAAAATATGTCATCAGAGAAAAGCAGAACAGGAAAAAAAGGGGGATGCTTGTACAAAGTTAAAGCAAAGACTAGAAGGGGTTATGCTGGAGAGAAGACCATGCATCATACAGATTGCTAGGGTTCAGGGGCCAATTAGCTATGATCAAACATAACAAAGACTTAGATTGCAAAAAGATAGAAAAAAAAAAAAAAGGATTCCATACAGTTTTCAGAAGCTTGATGCAGGTAAGGGCTGAAGTTCTGAAGTTGGACCTGGGTTGCAGATAATCTCAGAGCCCCCTTCTCCTTCCCATGGTTCTTGCTTGGAGTTTTGTTTTCGGTCCTCTCCTAACTCACGTCTGGATTTAATCCCAGATTTAGCATTTATGAAATTGGCAAAAGTGACTCGAGGCGAGAGCTGGAATGCAGCGAAACATTTCGTTGTGAGCTCCAGTGAGTGGAATTTAGGAGGCTATATACAGGATTGGAGGTCAGATAACATGAGGGTGGAGCTCCAAAAAAAAAAAAAAATCAGGCCAGTCATCAACTGTGTACAGTGTTGGCACAGAGAAGCAGGACTGCACAATTTAAATACATTTCCAGAGTGGGAGGGACAGCCCTGATATAATAGAATTGAACGTAGGGATTTGCCCCCTTAACCACTTAAGCCCCGGAAGATTTTACTCCCTTCCTGACCAGGGGGTATTTTGCGATTCGGCACTGCGTGACTTTAACGGACAATTGCGCGGTCGTGCGATGCTGTACCTAAACGAATTTGACGTCCTTTTTTTTCCCACAAACAGAGCTTTCTTTTGGTGTTATTTGATCACCTGTGTGATTTTTTGATCATGCGCTATAAACAAAAAAAGAGCGTAAATTTTGTAAAAATAACAATATTTTTCACATTTTTTTATATGAAATTCCCCAAAAAAAATGCAAAAATCAAAAATTTTTTACATTTTCGGGCAATTTGTTTTATGCTACATATGTTTGGTAAAAAAAATCGTATTTTGATTGGTTTGCGCAAAAGTTATCGCGTTTACTAACAAAGGGAAAGATTTTTGTCATTTTTGGTGTTTTTTTTTTTTAACGAGTAATGGCGGCGATCTGCGTTTTTTTTTGCGGGACTGCGACATTGCGGCGGACAGATCGGACCCTTTACTGACATTTTTGACACTTTTGGGGTTACCAGTGACATTACTGCAGTAATCAGTGCTATACATATGCCCTGTTACTGTAAAAATGACACTGGCAGGGAATGGGTTAACTGTATTGGAGAGAGAGGGGTTAAGTGTGTCCTAGGGGCGTGCTTCTAACTGTGATTGGCTGTGGCTACTGCTGTAAAAACAGAGATCAACAGTCCTACATAGTAGAACTGTCTGATCTCCATTTTTACATTAGCTGCCTGCCTTTCTCCCGCTCTACCGATGATCGCAGTGTGACCGGCGGACATCGGGTCAGTGAACGAGCCGGGGCGGGCGCGCGCACGCCCCGCTATTGGCTCACAAGCCGGTGACAGACTAGTGACGTATATATACGTCACTTTGCCTGGCCGGGTTTGGCCGCCGCAGTATATGTACTTGCGGCGGTCGGCAAGCGGTTAATGACCAGGCCATTTTTTGCGATTCGGCACTGCGTTACTTTAACAGAAAATTGCGAGACGCTGTACCCAAATAAAATTGATGTCCTTTTTTTCCCCCACAAAAAGAGCTTTATTTGGTGATATTTGATCACCTCTGCGAGTTTTTTTTTTTTTTTGCGCTGTAAACAAAAAAAGAGTGATAATTCTAAAAAAAAAAAAAAAAAATATTTTTCACATTCTGCTATATAACATTCCCCCCCAAAAAATTAAAAAATCAAATTTTTTTAACATTTTAGGTCAATTTGTTTTCTGCTACATATTTTTGGTTAAAAAAAAATCGCAATAAGCGTGTTTTGATTAATTTGCGCAAAAGGTATCGCATCTACAAACTAGGGGCATGTACTGGGATCCACACAGCTACAGGCTGTAGGGGCTGTTTTTTTTTTTTCTCTCTGACATTACCAGGCTTTCCCAGCTATAAACGGAAACAGACCTGCCCCTATACATACACACATTATCCTGTCACCACAGGACTGGTGTGGGCCCTCTATTTGGACCATACAGGATATACTGGTCACCATATATTGGCTATTGCACATTTTGAGACTCCATTGGTTCCTTGTTTGTGCAACTATTGGAAACAATATGCGTTTTTACCATACCTAAACCAGTTCTTTGTTGCCAACTACCAGCTGGCTACTGAAATTTTTACACCTAAATCCAAACTCAAGGCTCTTGGATGTCAGATTAGACCACATGTGAAACTTTTTCTAAATTTCTACATCTGCTTTAGCTACCCTCCCCCTTATTGGTCCCATGTGACTTCCTGGGAGACTCTCTGCCATGCATAACATATAGAAGAATTACTCAGATTAATAAAGGTCCTGAAGAAGCATACTGCGAAACGCGTTGGGAGGTTTTTGATCTCTAGAAAAGCTAAAGCATTATTGGTTTGCCTCCGTCCCTTTAGTATATGTAGGGGGTTTTGTTTTGGTGCCTCAAGTCAATAGGGGTGGGAACAAGTGAACATATACAAAGATATAAAATAAAATTGGATTTATTTGAAAAAAATGATTTTAACATAGACTCAAAAACACATATAGCTGTGTAATGGTAAGTGCTGGGTTATAGACCCAAAGTGAGTAAGTGAAGAAAAGGTTTCGGAAAAATCCGTGACAAGTGTAATATGATGACTTTATAGGGATATTTTTCTCTGTTTTTCCATGCTTTTAGGCTTGGAATGGTGGTCACAGAGATTCCCAGTGCGTTACCAACGCGTTTCGGCTATATTGTAGCCTTTTTCAAGGATTTATATCACCAAGTCTGCAAGAGTAGCAAGTTATTGATTAATTATTAGTTGTGGTTACTACGGTCATTAAAATGCTGTTGATGCTAATTAATGTTGTTTACAACACACACTTCCCCTTTTTTTTCTTTCTAGGGGAAAGATTTATGTCATTTTTATTGTTTTTTTTTTTTAACTAGTAATGGCCGCGATCGGCGATTTGTAGCGGGGCTGCGACATTGCTGCGGACAAATCGGACCCCTAACTGACATTTTTTACACTTTTGGGGGGACCAGTGACATTACTACAGTAATCAGTGCTAAAAATATTCTCTGTTACTGTAATAATGACACTAGCAGGGAAGGAGTTAACACAGTGGGCGATTAAGGGGTTAAATGTAAGCCTAGGGGAGTGATTCTAACTGTGGGGTGGATGGGCTTGTGAAATGATCATAGAGATCTGTGATCCTATATAGAAGGATCACAGGTGCTCTATGATCATTCCAGAGAGAAGAACGGTCAGCTGTGTTAACAACAGCTGACCGCTCTTTTCTCTCAGCGGGGAGCGATCGCGGGTGTCAGGCAGCAATCAGAGTCACCGGCCCTGTGCATCGGAGTCCCCACTGCCGCCGGCGGCTCACACGCTCATCCCCTAGCAGCAGGTGCATGACCAACGCATTCCTACGTTGGCTCGCCCATGAGGGGCTGTCTGCCGCAGTAAAACTGGAGCCAGCTGTCCTTAAGTGGTTAATATGGGGTAAACATGCAACTAGATACATTGGAAAATCTTGTCTTTTTCCATTATTAGAGTCTTTGCTGTTTAAGTTGTGCCTTCTCCCCCTCCCTCCACATGATAGGTTATCTGAAGCAACCATACAGATTTATTGAAGTTCCACAAGGTGAATATGCTTGGAGGCTGTAGGTTGGCATGTACAGTACAGTGCCATATTAAGAGCATTATAGGCCCCCCGGGCAATGCAGTGCACCGGGGCCCTGCCTACACAATCACCCACGAGAATAAAAATGCAAACAATCGATAAGGCGATATTACAGCAGTGCCAGGCTAATGACAGCTTCCAAGTTCGGCGGCTGGGTCCGGTGAACACACACACGTGGACAGGAGTCAGACTCGACTGTCCTGTGTGTGCCTGTTCCCATGGAGGCGGACAGGCATTCCTGCAGTTGTGGGCTCCCCCTTCATGGCCTGACAGCAGCGCAGGGCCGACAGGCGCTTGCCACCTGCTAAATTGCACATCGGGACTAACGCTTGGCTGGGTAGGTTGGGCCCCCCAGACAAGTGGGGCCCCCGGGCAACTGCTCAGCATGCCCATTCGGTAAGATGGCCCTGGTAGAGTGGATGGGTTAGCAGAGAGAGAAGGCATGACAGCTGATGTCTTTGGAGCTTACAGTTGCCACCATTTGGACAATGGAAAACCCAATAAGGGGGTTGTGGTGTTAGTTGTAATACTCACATGGGAAGATTTACTAAAACTGAAGCACTCAGAATCTGGAGCCGCTGTGCATGGTAACCAATCAGCTGCTAATTTCAGCTTGTTCAAATAAACTTTGTCAATAAAACCTGGAAGCTGATTGGTTTCTATGCAGAGCAGAACCAGATTTTGCACACTCCAGTTTTAGTGAAGCTCGCCCATTGGATCCTTGCCGGGTCTTCCAAGATTTCTAGGATTCCCAGATTTTCGCAATCACACAATCCCTGCTTAAGCCTAGTACACACTATCAATTTCTCTTTTTTCGGTTAACCCAGCGCTCGGGAGGAGATCCTGTAATAACAATCCAATGTTAGTATAGCAATCTCCCCGCTGAGCTATTGTGTTCTGACAGGGGGACACCCCCCCCCCTCCCGGCCAGAACACACAAGTTAGTACTCTCAGCCATTGGCTGAGAGTGCTGATGGAATGCCGATCAGCAGACCATCTTCGGTCATGCCCCAGAAGTTCGGCCAGCTTCTGTCGGACTGGCTGCGGCACACACAGGCTGAATGTCAGCCGGTTTCTTTTGAACCAGCCGATACTGCCCAATATTCGGCCCCTGTTTACGGGGCTTTAGGCTTACAGGATTTCTATTGACATTCAGTATTCACTCAATCCCTACTGGGTTTTCAGAAACATGAAAGCAAGCTACTCACTAGGGGGGGGGGGGACCTCTGGGTGAGTCTAGGATGGAAAGGGACCTGGGGGTACTGGTAGACAACAGGCTTGGCAGTGGCATGCAATGCCAAGCCGCTGCAAGCAAAGCCAACAGAATACTGGGATGTATAAAAAAGGGTATTCACTCCAGAAATAAAGAGATTATTCTCCCACTCTACAAAACTCTGGTCTGGCCACATTTGGAGTATGCTGTCCAGTTCTGGGCACCGGTCCTCAGGAAGGATGTGCTGGAACTGGAGAAAGTCCAGAGAAGGGCAACAAAAATAATTAGGGGAATGGAGGGCATCAGCTATGAGGAAAGACTACAAGCACTGAACTTATTCTCTCTGGAGAAGAGACGATTGAGTGGGGATATGATATCAATGTACAAATACTGTACTGGCGACCCTAGCATAAGGAAGAAACTATTCAGAGAAAGGGAATACAATAAGACACGCGGCCACTCACTAAAACTAGAGGAAAAACAGTTTAACCTTAAAAAACGTAAGGGGTTCTTCACTGTAAGAGCGGTAAGGATGTGGAATTCTCTTCCACAAGCAGTCGTATCAGCAGGGAGCATTGATAGTTTCAAAAAACTATTAGATGGGCACCTTAAAGACCACAACATACAGGGGTATACAATGTACGGTTAACAGCAAACACACACACACATCATAGGTTGAACTGGATGGACTGATGTCTTTTTTCAACCTCGCTAACTATGTAACTCTTTAAATAAATCTTGATAACATATAAGCCAGTGAGTATATATCATGTAGAAGTGCTGAACTCTGTATTTTGTCTGTTTACAGTATAGTGGTGTATAGTTTGGAAGTTCTAAAGCAGTGATGGTGAACCTTGGCACCCCAGATGTTTTGGAACTATATTTCCCATGATGCTCAACTATACTGCAGAGGGCAAGAGCATCATGGGAAATGTAAATCCAAAACATCTGGGATGCCAAGGTTCACTATCACTATCAAACTCCAAAATCCATGCCTGTTTGTGGTTGGACTAGCCATTTTGACTCTTATCAATCTACAATTAGTTTAATAAAGACAGGTGTTGTTTTTTTTTTTATGAAATTGGAGGATTCATAAAGCCGATACTCAAGCCGGTGCTGCATAAAACAAGTATCCCTGTGATACATCCTATGCTCAATTTGTAATGGGATAGAATATGTTATGGACAAATATGCAAAGAGCGCAGGTCTTTGCATATTTGTCTAGTTTAGTGTAGGTCTAGTTTAATAAACCTTGTAATGGGTAACAGATAATAGATAGTTTCGTTAAGGAAAAATAAAATGTTATGCAGCACTCAAGTATGCCCCTAAAGAACAGATCTTAAGGCTTAATGCACACTGGTTTATTGGAAATGCTGTTTCTCCTGACGAGAAAACCAGCATTAGGCTTATGCACACATTATTGGCCTATTATGACCTTGATTTTGCCATGTTTTGCGGTTAGCAGGCAAAATGTTCCTATCTTGAAGGTGATTCTTCCGCGTTCATGAGAGTGAGGTTGAGGAAGGTTAAACCTCCCCTAACCACAGCAGCTCCTAAACGATCATAAAAGCCTATGTGTACATATAGCTGATGTACGTACTCTAGCAACTCCCCAACTCCATAAAAGCCTATGTGTACATGTGGCTGATGTACGTACTCTAGCAACTCCCCAACTCCATGGAAGCCTATGTGTACATGGACATAAAGGGTTTTTATGGATTTGAGTTTAAAAGCTTTGGCAAAAAAAGACACCAAAAGCTCCTAAACTCCAGTTTAGGAGCTTTTGCCATTTTTTTTGCCAAAGCTCTAAGCCAGTGTTTCTCAACCTTTTTTCAGTCAAGGCACCCTTTAAAATTATAGACAATCTCGAGGCACCTTCAACAACTATGAACAGTCTTAAGGCCTCCCATTCTAAAATGTAAAAACTATTCTTATAGTTTTACATAATGAAGCAACATCAAAACACCTAGGACACCCAAAGTTAAAGGTGATCTATTCTCCTGAAGCAAATACACTTTTGGAATCTGGTACTGACTATTATTCCAATGTTTCTCTTTTCCCTCAGTTTTTCCCCATCATTTAGCTAATGAGACCCCAAAGCTGATGGAGAGAGGCAAGAGAGGGTCAAACAAGGATGATATGCAGGCAAGTGACATCCTGCTTATCAGTTAATGATGTCATTGGTCGTTTGGAGGTTGGCAGCTAGAAGATTGTAATGGTGTACAATGAAAACCTGTGGCTTTGTGTAACTAAAAGTCAGCCTTCATCTACCTGCCGGCTTGTATACAATTTTGGGGCAATTTTTAGGCATTTTGCCAAGGCACCCCTGAAGAAACCTCAAGGCACCCTGGTTGAAAAAGGCTGTTCTAAACTCAGCTCAACTCAACTCCATAAAAGCCTATGTGTTAATGTATACATAGGCTTCTAGCAGAGTTTAGGAGCTGCTGCGGTTAGGGGAGATTCAACCTTACTCTCCTGAAAGCAGGAGAATTGCGTTCAGGATAGGAACTGACTGCAGGCCATGGGAAAACGCACATTTTGTGTTTTCCCATGGCCACAAAAAAAAGGAAGGCAGGGTGTTAATGAAGCCTAAAAAACTCACCTAAGCTGCGATTTTTCAAACAAGTTTAACCACTTCCTTACCGCTGGACGTCATATGACATCCAGGGTTTTAAGTGGGGATATCTGAATGATGGGTGCAGCTGCAGGCGTCATTCAGATATCATTATTTTTCTGCCGGCGTTTCCCTTCACCATAAGAACAATCATAGCAGCTGACCAGCCGCTTGATCGTTCTTACAGGTGGCGGGAGGGGACATCCCCCCTCCCGCCGCCCTCCGGTGCTTCTACCAGTTCGCCCGTGCGATCGGCGAGCCGGAGAAGGAATTGACACCGGTGGAAGTGTACCATAGAGACTGCGAGGACCAGATTGTCCCCGGCAGTCTCTATGACTCTCAGAGGCCCGGGCGTGACGTGATGACTTCACGCCTGGCCTGGCAGTTTCAATACTGCACTGATCTCGGCATTCAGCTGAGATTGTTTTTTTTATTTTTATTTCAGGCTTTCTAGCCTGTAGGGGAGATCTGAGGTCTTATTGACCCCAGATCTCCCCATAAAGAGAATCTGTCATTCACTATTCCTATTACAAGGGATGTTTACATTCCTTATAATAGGAATAAAAGTGCTAAAAAAAAAAATTAAGGAGAAAGTGTAAAAATAAAATAAACAATACATTTTTTTTTTTTTAAAGTGCCCCTGTCCCCGCATGAAGCGAACGCATGCTTACGTCGCGGCCACATATGTAAACGAAATTCAATCCATACATGTGAGGTATCGCCGTGAACTGTAACTCTAAACTGGTAACTTGTAAAACTTTTTAAAGCGTCGCCTATAGAGATTTTTAAGTACCAAAGTTTGGCGTCATTCCACGAGTGTGCGCAATTTTAGCGTGACATGTTAGGTATCTATTTACTCAGCATTACATCATCTTTCACATTATACAAAAAATTGGGCTAACTTTAGTGTTTTGTTTTTTTTAACCTCCCCCCATCCGCGCTACAGCCTATATACGGCTGCAGCGCGGACTTGAATTTTCGGGAGGCCGTTTTTAAACGGCCTCCCAGTGACACGCCCCCCGCGCGCTCCCGCGAGCGCGCAACAGGGAAAATCTGTGTCGACTGTGTCCCTTGGACACGGCCGATCACAGATCGTGGTGAATGGCCAATCACAGCGGCCATTCACCACGTGATCGGGCCGTCCAATGAGCGATGATCTCATATGTAAACATATGAGATCATCTCTCATCGCCGGCGCTCCTTCCTCACACAGAGCCTGCAGTGTGAGGAAGGAGGGGGAGCCTCACAGCGCCGGGGACACAGAGACATGTAATCAGGGCACTGATCACCAGTGCCCTGATTACTAAAAGGTAAAAACATACACACAGTGCCCCCCCATCAGTGCCCACAGTGCCCGCCACCAGTGCCCCCATCAATGCCCACAATCAGTGCCCATAGTGCTGCCAGTCAGTGCCCATCAGTGCCTGCTCATCTAGGCACTGACTGGCAGCACTATGGGCACTGAGTGTGGGCACTGATGGTGCTGCCCATCAGTGCTGCTCATCAGTGCCACCGGTCAGTGTCCAGTGCCATCCGCCAGTGCCCATCAGTGCCGCCTATCAGTGCCCATCAGTGCCGCCCGTCAGTGCCGCCTCTCAGTGCCCAGCAGTGCCACCTCTCAGTGCCACCTCTCAGTGCCCAGCAGTGCCACCTCTCAGTGCCCAGCAGTGCCGCCTATCAGTGCCGCCTATCAGTGCTCATCAGTGCCGCCTATCAGTGCTCATCAGTGCGGCATATTAGTACCTCCTCATCAGTGCCCATAAGTGCCACCTCATCAGTGCCCATAAGTGCCACCTCATCAGTGCCCATCAGTGCAGCCTATCAGTGCCCATCAGTGCCGCCTCATCAGCGCACATCAGTGAAGGAGAAAAATTTATTTTCAAAATTTACTCGCAGAAAATAAGAAAAACTTTTTTTTTTTTTCAAAATTTTCTGTCTTTATTCTTTTTTTTTGTAAAAAATAAAAAACCCAGAGGTGATTACATACCACCAAAAGAAAGCTCTATTTGTGTGAAAAAAATGATAAAAATTTCATATGGGTACAGTGTAGCATGACCGCGCAATTGTCATTCAAAGTGTGAGAGCGCTGAAAGCTGAAAATTGGCCTGGATGGGAAGGGGGTTTAAGTGCACAGTAGGCAAGTGGTTAAATTCACAAAACAGTTTTTTTTCAAAAAAAAAAAACGCATTTGAAAAATTTCTGAGCAAATACCGTGTGACATAAAAAGTTGCAATGACTGCCATTTTATTCCCTAGGGTCTCTGCTAAAAAAAAAATATATTTAATGTTTGGGGGTTCTAGCAAATTTTATTGCAAAAAAATTATGATTTTTTTACATGTCTGAGCGGAGTGCCAGAAATCACCTGGTATGGAAGTGGTTAAGGTAGTCTAGCAGAATTTTGGCTTTGGGAGTTTATTTATTTCATTGGCCAGAATTTTAATTTTTTTTTTTTATGCCCAAAAGCTCCCCTCCTGAACGTAATTCTTCAGGAGAGGAGCTTTGACTGCTCCTAAACTCTGGTAAAAGCCTGAGGACAAAGTAAATTCTGCAAGTATTATTTGTCACAACTGGACTTTCAAAGTAAAGAAAATGGAAGTTGAAGCACCAAACCACCGCAAAAGGATCCAAGTCTTAGCAGTGGTGTGCTTTGTTATATTACACTACAAGTCAGGGAGATCATGGAGATCCTCTGGGGTGTAAAAGCTGCCTGCCTGGGAACAATATAATTTACATCAACATTAATATTTTAAGATAGCAATACCAGTGAGAAAACCCTACAAGTCCAGAGCTATTTTCCACTTTCCCCAACTTTTCAATGTAAAGAGGTCCCATTCACAAAACTGTTAGTTGTTTTGTAGTATGTGATTAGCATGTAAAACTCAATAAAAAGGTATTTTGGAAAAAAAGTACAAAATATACAATAAAAAGAAAAAGGATACACAGTGCCCAGGTCAATTCTTCAAACATATTAATATATTATATGTAATAATTTAGCAGGCTAACCTTTCCTGGTCCTGATTCTGCATCCCTGTAGTTACTGGTGGCTTCTTGGCTGCTGGACATGTTGAAGAAGTACATTCCTCAGAAAAACTGATTGACTTTCTTTATTGCAGATATGGTCACACTAGAATAACTATAACAAAAAACTATCTGCCAGAGACCATTTTACATTGACATTATTATTTTTCGGAGATACAGAATATTTGGCTTGGCTACTGCCAAACTGAAAACCAAGAGAAGAGAGGGCAAATAAATAACCTCTTTATCTCAATGACTAGTTTGTCAGCGTTTAGTTATAATGCAAACAATTGCTATATTGTATTCACTAACTTTGCTGGACCCATCACAGGAAGACACAAGCATTTGGGCTTAAACACCCTGCATTATATAGTTACAGTACAAACTAAATGATCAATTCTGGAAGAATAAAGAAAATACCAATTTAAAAAGGAATAAAATTCAATCACTCAACTATTAATATAATTATTATACTAAACAAAAAGCAAGCATCATTCAAATAGAAAATAAAAAAGAGAAAATGGTAAAGATACCATCTATATAGAAATAATTATTATTGGCAGTTAAATAGTGCTGACCATTTAGACAGCACTTTACATATCGTCTTCAAGGACTTACAAAATCAGGCAGGCCATAGACGCTGGGAGAAGACAGTATATATTGCTAGCAGCTATAGCAGCCGCTAGCGATAATCGCAAGGCAATCCGGCAGGCTGGTTGTACTCAAGTTGATCTATTGATCAACTTTGTACATTCAGCTTGCACACACACGGTTCCAATCAACTATGGCCAGCTTAAGGTCCTTATCTCACCTCTCACCACTTTGTGGCATAGGAGAGCTGAAGGGTAGTGATGTACCAAACTGTTCGCCGGCGGACAGTTCCCGGCGAACTTAGCATGTTCGCGTTCGCCGCTGTGGGCGAACATATGCGATGTTCGGTCCGCCTCCTATACATCATCATTGAGGCAAACTTTGACCCTGAACATCACAGTCAGCAGACACATTCCAGGCCAATCAGCATACCTCCCTCCCACACCCTCCCACCTCCTATAAATAAGCAAGGGCAGCATCCATCTTAGATCATTTCTGAAGCAGTGTGTAGTGAGAGCAGGGAAAGTGCTGCTGCTGCTGTTATAGCTAGGGACAGTTAGTCAGTGTTCCCGGTCTTGTTGTTAGCCAGTGTTCTTGGTACACTCCTGCTGTAAGGACAGCACCCCAAAAAGCCCTTCCTAGGGCTGGTATTTGAGTTTTTTTTTTTGATATATATATATATATATCTATTGTCCCCAAAAAGCCCTGTTTAGGGTTGGTATTTGTGTAATTCTTTTTGTTCTGTGATATATATATATATATATATATATCCTCCGGTGGTAAAGTGGTTAAATTTTTCCAATAATTGGCTCTCTATCAAAAAATGACAATTTTTAAGAACTTTTTTTTGTGTGATTTAGTGTCTGTGGGTCTAAAAAGTGTACCTGTGAAGTTTCAGCTCTGTAGCATGTCCAGAACCAGAAAAAAAATTAGAATTAGAGTTAGGGCTAGGGTTAGGGTTATTTTTAGTGCTTAGGGTTAGACGGTTAGGGTTAGAGGCGTAGGGGTAGGGTTACTAACTCTAACCCTAAGTATCTCACCGTAACCCTAACCCTAGCCCCTAACACTAAACCTAACCCTAACCCTTAAAGCCCAGTTCCTGTCCCATTTTGGTCGGTTCTGGTCTGTTTGCGGTTGTTTGCGGTGCATTAAACGGGGAGTTTGGTCTGTCTCTGTGAAGCGGGCGTAACCCTTACACTACCTGATCGATACAACATCATACCTGATCGTATTCACACACTGGATGATTTAAAGCACGTTATTCCAAACAATTTTGGAATGTTAGGTGATTTATGCCCTTTATGGAATAAAACCCGACTCTGCGTCAACTACGTAATTTTCCATGGGAGTTTTGCCATGGATCCCCCTCCGGCATGCCACAGTCCAGGCGTTAGTCCCCTTGAAACAACTTTTCCATTACTATTGTGGCCAGAAAGAGTCCCTGTGGGTTTTAAAATTCGCCTGCCTATTGAAGTCTATGGCGGTTCGCCCGGTTCGCGAACATTTGCAGATGTTCGCGTTCGCCGTTTGCGAACGGCAAATTTTAGGTTCGCGACATCACTACTGAAGGGTGATTTTATGTAATAAAATGTGGTCTGTGGACATGTGTGTGGGGTATACGGAACTGTGGTATCCTTCAGGACCCTCAGAGGAGTTAGCTAAAGAATTAAAACGATGGGAGCCCCACACTAGTTTGTACAGTCTATAAAAGATTTTATTCTGCAATAATCCGATGAGTTTCAGGGGCAATCTCTGTCCAAGTGCCTGCATGATCTGTATATGCCTTCCTGGGTTCCAAGTTCAGGACAGTATTCCTCCCCCTATAGTTATTCCTCCCCCTATAGTTATTCCTCCCCTTATAGTTATTGTTCTACACGCCCTGATGAAGGGGGAGTGATGAGTCCCCAAAACATGTTGGTTTTTATTGTATAATTAAATCTTGTATGGGTTATACAAACTAGGGTGGTGCTCCCATCCTTTCTTTCACATACATACATACATACTTGTTCCAGTTTAGAAAGGAGCCAATTAACCTATCAGCATGTCTTTGGAATATGGGAGGAAACCATGCAAGCAGAGAGAACATACAAGCTCCATGTAGATATAGTTACATAGCTACATAGTAGTTAAGGTTGAATAAAGACAATAGTCCATCCAGTTTAGTTCAGTTCAGCCTGTGTAGGTATGTGTGTATCAGTGACGATAATCATTTCCCATATCCCTGTATATTGTGTTCTTTACCAGGCATGTCCAAGAGTCTTTTGAAAATATCAATACTTACTGCTGACACCACCGATTGTGGAAGAGAGTTCCACATTCTTACCGCCCCGACAGTGAAAAACCCGCTACGCAGCTTAAAGTGGAGTTCCACCCATTTTTAATAAATTGGATTACATAAATGTATGTAATCCCCTTTAAAACGACTTTTACCAATGGAAAGTTTTTTTTTTTTTTTTTTGTTGCTAGTAAATACCTTATTTTCTGCTTTATTTATCCTCTTCTCACTTCCGGGTCCGGTCGGCGATTATGTCATTTGGCGATTCGCAGTGTGTGCTGGGATGTATTTCAGGGCATGAAATCTCGCATTATTACACAGGAGATGAGCTGTACTGCAGGCTCTGCCCCGCCTCCGCCCCGCCTCCTCTCAGTGAGCTGTATGTATGTAGTGTATTGAGGCCGTGCTCCGCCCCCGCCCCGCCTCCTCTCAGTGAGCTGTATGTATGTAGTGTATTGAGGCTGTGCTCCGCCCCGCCTCCTCTCAGTGAGCTGTATGTATGTAGTGTATTGAGGCCGTGCTCCGCCCCGCCTCCTCTCAGTGAGCTGTATGTATGTAGTGTATTGAGGCTGTGCTCCGCCCCGCCTCCTCTCAGTGAGCTCAGTGAGGATATAATGCTTTCAGTCCTCGCTCACTGAGAGGAGGCGGGGCGGAGCACGGCCTCAATACTCCTTCCCCATCAACAAACGTTTCTAGTGGACGCCGTATAGCCACGCGTGGAGTCTCTGGCGTTCGGTGTGCCAAGCGGGACCGCGGACCGCACTTTTAACGCTATCAGATCCTGAACCAGTTACTGTCTTGCTCGTAACGATCTTTTAACAAGTGAGTGTGATGTGAATTGTTTTATGAAATAAATTGATGCCAAAACGGTATCACGCTATGGAAGTGCCTTTTGTTTTATCACCCATGCATTATATGTGAGAGGAGGATTGCTTGTAGCGGCCAACATTATCGGGAGGAAGCTGTTTGATTTATCCAAGCTGTTTGATCTATCCATGCTGTTTCAGCCTATTCCATGAGAGTGGTTAGGCATGGTTTTCTGGTGAGTGTGTTTTTTGGCCATATTCCCAGCACTGGTGGTTGTGACATCGTGTGGTGATCCCTATATCAGCACGAACAAGATCCTCTTCTTATTGTGGTTTACAACAAAAGTCTTTTGATCACTGTATTTATATATTTTATCGGATTTTATGCCAATCGGATGACATTTATGCACTATGCACTTTATGATAGGAGGGTTTTTTTCCATCCATGCGCTTCTGAAGTTCTATAGAAATTGTTTTGATGAATTTCTGTGATGAATTTTGCCTGTATATAATCCAGGGTAGGTGCTGAACCTCGGCTCGCCACCAGGAGAAGCATCTGAGAAGAAAATGGTTGCATACCACCACAGAATCCAATGAAGAGAAGTTCCTTTATTCACATAAGTCATACAGGTACAAGGCACAGCAGGGTGGGACAGTAGACGCGTTTCACACGGCTGCTACGTGCTTGTTCACTACCAGCAGTTTGCAGTGAACAAACATGTAGCAGTTGTGTGAAACGCGTCTACTGTCCCACCCTGCTGTGCAGTGCATATTTTAGCAGCGATCACTGTATCAGTGTCACTGGTTCCCAGAAAGCCTCAAAAGTGTCAGTTAGTGTCCGAATATCGCAGTCCCACTGATCGCCGCCGTTAGTAGTATAAAAAGAAAATTAAATAAAAAGTAAATATCCCATAGTTTGTAGACGCTATCATTTTTGTGCAAACCAATCAATATACGCCTATTGTTTTTTTTTTTTTTTTTAACAAAAATATGTAGCAAAAAAATTCAGCAGAATACATATTGATTTTTTACATTTTTTTTATTGGATGTGTTTTATAGCAGAGAGTAAAACTTTTTTTTTTTTTTTCAAAATTGTCTGCCTTTTTTTATTTATAGCGCAAACCCCCCCCCTCCCAAAAAAAAAAAAAAAAAAAAAAACGCAGACGTGATCAAATACCAACAAAAGAAAGCTCTATTTGTGGGAAAAAATTATATATATATATATTTTTTTTTTCCAACAAGGAAAAAATTATATAAACTTTATTTGAGTACAGCTATGCATGACCGGGCAATTGTCAGTTAAAGTAACGCAGTGCCGTATAGCGAAAAATGGCCTGGTCAGGAAGAAGGGTAAATCTTCCGGAGGTCAAGCGGTTATTGTTAAATCCAAGGGGTCCATGGCTTCTAACCTAGAAATATGTAGAGCTGAACAACTTTCACATGGCTCTTTCCTCTATTCAATTTGGGGAACGCTTCTAGAGGGGACATTTAGCATACTGCATCCATCCAGTCTTGAGATTTATACAGCTCTGCCACCAGGGCCGGTGCTAGACTATTTTGCACCCTAGGCAAGACCAGCTACTTGCGCCCCCCCCCCCCCTCAAAAAAAAAACCTGTACATATTGCCCCCTTTCCTACACATAATGCCCCCCTTTAACCCTACACTCCCCTTCCTGTATACACTGCCCTCTTGAATCCTACACCCCTCTTCCTGTACACACTACCCTCCTTTAACCCTACATCTCCCTTCCTGCACACACTGCCCTCCTTTAATGCTACATCCACTTCCTGCCCACACTGCCCCCCTTTATTGCTACACCCCTTTTAACCCTACAGCCCCCCTTCCTATACACACTGCCCCCCTTTAACCCTACACCTCCCTTCCTGTACACACTGCACCCCTCTCTAGAGGTGACATCCACCGGGGATAAGGAGGTGACAGGAGAAAAATGTGGCACTGGCCATGGCTGCGCCCTAGGTGGCAGTACGCCCTAGGCGGGTGCCTAGTTCGCCTAGTGGTAGCACCGGCCCTGTCTGCCACACAGCACAACCCTGTCTGGTGGCAGGACAGCATACTCATTTTTTTCTGCAGCAGACCTGTCCTTTCCCCAGCCCATAACTTGACGGTGAAAGGAGAAGCGGGATACTGATGAGCTTTTTCATTCTGTCACTCTGCTGTCTCCTCCTGTCAGAATGGTCCTTGTTAGCACATGAGCACAGCAGCACAACTGATTGCCTCCTTGTGCTGCTCATCCTTCTCCCAGTCTAGTGTCATATCTAATGTCTGATCCTTCTCTCCAGTCTCAGTGTAATAGTGATTGCAAGAGGCTCATACAAGGTCAAATTTAGGTACAATAATTGCATTTGAAAATATTTTCAATGATGTATTAACCACTTAAGGACCAGGCCTATTTCTGACACTTGTTGTTTACAGTATTTTTTCAGTATTTTTTGCTAGAAAATTAATTAGAACCCCCCCCAAATGGAGACAGAACAGCGGTCTGCTTATGTAAATACGGTAGACTACTGTTCTGTCAGATATGAACACAGGGATCCTGTGTAACTCTTATGTAGGAACACAGGTCTCTATGTTCAAGCAGAAAGCCCATCCCCCACACAGTTAGAGGCACCCCGTAGTGACACATTTAACCCTTTGATCGCCCCTGGTGTTAACCCCTTCCCTGCCAGTGTCATTAGTACAGTAACAGTGCATATTTTTAGCACTGATTACTGTAGTAATGTCAAAAGTGTTAAAAGCGTAAGTTAGGGGTCCGATCTGTCTGCCGCAATGTCGCAGTCCTGCTAAAAATCATTTGTGAGATCAGGCACTGATGTTGGACAAGAAGGCCTGGCTCGCAGTCTCTGCTCTAATTCATCCAAAAGGTGTTCTACTGGGTTGAGGTCAGAATTCTGTGCTGGCCAAGTTCCTCCACCTCAAACTCGCTCATTCATGTATTTATTGACCTTGCTTTGTGCACTGGAGCGCAGTCATGTTAGAACAGGAAGGAGCCATCCCCAAACTGTTCCCACAAAGTTGGGAGCATGAAATTGTCCAAAATATCTTGGTATGCTGATGCCTTAAGTTTTCCCTTCACTGGAATTAGGAGTCAAGCCCAACCCCTGAAAAACAACCCCACACCATAATCCCCCCTCCACCAAATGTTTTGGACCAGTGCACAAAGCCAGGCCTTCTCTCCAACATCAGTACCTGACCTCACAAATACGCTTCTGGAAGAATGGTCAAACATTCCCATAGACACACTCCTAAACCTTGTGGACAGCCTTCCCAGAAGAGTTGAAGCTGCTATAGCTGCAAAGGGTGGGCCAACTCAATAATAAACCCTACTGACTAAGACTGGGATGCCATTAAAGTTCATGTGCGTGTAAAGGCCGGCTCTTACAGACTCATCATTGGATCTCACCTCCTTATCCAGCCATGTGCTCGAGCACCATGCTCCCTCCCACAGTTTGTGATTAGCGCTGCCATTGGAAATCCCCTCCTTCTTCACCTCCAGCTCTCTGCACTACTCCAGGCGCCTCCCTCTGAGTTCACAGGAGCCAGAACTACAGAGGAAGGATTGGGTATCAGTGCTCTGCCACAATGTTGATTTGCGGCAGAACCCCTGGGGACCGTAAAAATTTTCTCATGGACCATCAGTAGTCCACAGACCACTGGTTAGCGACAGCTGGGCTAGAGCACCAAAATAAAGGAAAAAAGCATAAAAAAACCCAAATCAAATGCAGCTACCAAATCTAAGAATTGGAAAGCTGAAATATAATAAATTTTTGGTTTTGGGTTTATTACTGCTTTAAAAGGAATTTATTTTAATTTGCACACAAGTCTTGCTTCCCTCTGCATACATGCCAATGCCTTTCCATGACTTGATTTTTCTTTGCGCCTTTGCAACTTCAGTAAACCTCACTTTGTTCTGTGGTGCTGGAAAACCTTTATTAACCACTTGTCGACCGCCGCACGACTATTTACTGCGGCGGTCAGCCCCTACTGGGCAAAGCGACGTAGGGGTACGTCGATTGCCCATGAGCCTCTAGGGGGTGAGGGCGCACCGCCACTCGTTCACTAACATCCCTGCGCGAGTGACCGGCGGCTCCAATGCCCGTCTGTCATTCTCCCTGATGTAAGCACAGAGACTATACGATCCTGCTATGTAGGATCGTATGTCTCTGTGGTTACATCACAAGCCACCCCCCCCACAGTTAGAATCACGCCCCTAGGGATACATTTAACCCACTGTTTACCAATAAAGTTAACCCCTTCCCAGCCAGTGACATTTTTACAGTAACAGTGCATATTTATAGCACTGATTACTGTAGTAATGTCACTGGTACCACCAAAAGTGTCAAAAATGTCAGTCAAGGGTCCGATCCGTCTGCCGCAATGTCTCAGTCCCGCAAAAAAATCGCAGATCACCGCCATTACTAGTTAAAAGAAAAACAATAAAAATGACCTAAATCTTTCCCGTAGTTAGTAAACGTAATAACTTTTGCGCAAACCAATCAAAATATCAAAATACGCTTATTGTGATTTTTTTTCACCAAAAATATGCAGCAGAAAACAAATTGGCCTAAAATGTTAAAAAATTTTGATTTTTGAACATTTTTTGGGGGGGAATTTCAAAAAATGTGAAAAATATTGTTATTTTTTCAAAATTGTCGCTCTTTTTTTGTTTATAGCGCAAAAAGTAAAAATTGCACAGGTGATCAAATACCACCAAAAGAAAACTCTGTTTGTGGGAATAAAAGGACTTCAATTTAGTTTGGGTACAACGTCGCACGACCGCGCAATTGTCCATTAAATTCACGCAGTGCCGAATCGCAAAATAGGCCCTAGTCTTTGAGCAGCCAAATCCTCTGGGGCTTAAGTGGTTATGGTTGTTGTTCTGGAAGGGTGCCTTCCAATATTGCTCAAATGCATGCTTATAAAACCAAAATGCAGGAAAACTTGTTTTTGATTGGCTTTCCTTGCAGTGCAAATGTATCTCTATAGGACCTACTGCATAAAATAAAAAACGCCCTAAAATACGGTTATATTAACCAGCAATGCACACTCTCACTGCAGTGCATGAGGATGTACATTCCTTGTGCTGTGCTTTGTTGAATAAAAGGCACATTTCCACTTTTTAGGAATTTTAGGAATTTTTATTATGCAGAGAGCCTTTGATGTGCAATACAAATGTATGCCAAGAGCCGGAAATCCATGCCAGTCTACCTTACCCTTTAATCAGTTGCAGACTCCTTATTACTTGCTTTACAGCATGCATCTGAAACACAATTGAGGTAAGAATGAGATTTACTCCCTGTAGCACTGTCCTCATAGGCAGGGCTGCTGTTAGAAATCACGGGGCCCCGTACAGCCTACCTGAAAGGGCCCCCAACCCCCCCCCCTCCCCCCGAATTTATCAAGACAATATTTTCACTAAAAATAAACTAAAATCATTATTGGAAGATAGAAACATAACAGAGAACCTGTGTGAATTAGACCCCGTTCACACTGGGGCGACCTGTCAGGTGACCTGGTCGCCTGACAGGTCGCCGTAGGTCGCCTGCCATAGAGAAGCTGTGGACCCGTTCTAATAGGAGCGACACAAGTCGCTCCGACTTAGAAAAAGGGTCCGGAGCTTCTTTGGGGCGACCTGGAGCGACCTGCATAGACTTCAATGTTATGAAGTCCGTGGCGGCCGCTCCGAGGTCGCGGTGCAAGCTGCGCACCGCGACCTGTGAGGTCGCCCCGGCAAGTAGCGTCACCGCAGTGTGAACGGGGTCTTAGCCCTTTTTAATAGTTTTTTTACATAAAAAAAATAAATAAAATGTTTATTTTTTTTTAATGTAAAAATGTATACAATTATTTTACTTTTTTAAAATTATTAATTACAATGTTTAATTATTATTATTATTTATTTATTTATTTATTTTTTACAAGTTGTTATTTTTTTTGCAGCACTGAGAGAAGAAAGGGGGGGGGCACAGTGAGAGGGGACACACAGGAAGGATGGGTCAAAAGCAGGCAGAACAGTGAGGGGGATCGGTATCGGAGAAGCAATTACAGGAAATATGCCCTGTGTCTGCATCTCTCACTGCAGCGGGTGAAAGCTGGCAGGATGGGGGGGGGGGGGGAGAACTGGCTTTCAGCTGCTGCAGAGAGCCGCACTGGGCTTCCTTCTGTAATTGCCCCTCCGCCAGTGTTGCCAACCCCCGAGAGGGAAATTTACTGGCAGAACGTCCAAAATTTACGGACGGCACCAATTTTTTACTGGCACTGCAAAAATGTACATATACAGGCTGTTTTCAGTGCTAAACCGTGCAAATATCAATACTTAAACTATAAACATGTAGATAGAGCTATTAGCAATGTGTTTAGGTTAAACAAAAGTCAAAAACCATATTTCTCCATTAACATGAAGATCAGATTAATATAACCCAGCCAGCACAGCGTTCCCCCATATATCAGAGTCCACTGCATTCCCCTTTACATCAGAGTTCCCTTTTACATCAGGGTCCGCAGAGTTCCCCCTTCGCACTGTAAGGGGAGAATCCTGCAGACTCTGATGTAAAGGGGAACGCCAGGAACTCTGATGTGGGGGGGCAATCTGGTGACCAGAGACCACCTTCCACAGAGTGAATACATTAAGATATGGGGGGGAGGTTACTAATATAGAGGGATCTTTATATCAGTGCCCCCTTACATCAGTGACCCCCCCATCAGACTGGTCTGGCGGCTCTGTCACTGACCTCCTCTCAGGTGCACTGTGCAGGGCTCAGTCAGATGGCCCCTGTCTCCACTCCGCAGGCCCCGCACATCTGACTTCTCCCGTGACACCCCATCCCGGCAGCGCTCTCACTCTTGACTCCTCTCCAGAGTCCAGACTCCCCTGCAGACATGATAAAAGACAAGAGATGGTCAAAGACTGCGGACATGGTACAGGAGGTGGTCAGAGACTGCAGACATGGTAATGGAGGTGGTCAGAGACTGCGGACATGGTACAGGAGGTGGTCAGAGACTGCGGACATGGTACAGGAGGTGGTCAGAGACTGCGGACATGGTACAGGAGGTGGTCAGAGACTGCGGACATGGTACAGGAGGTGGTCAGAGACTGCGGACATGGTACAGGAGGTGGTCAGAGACTGCGGACATGGTACAGGAGGTGGTCAGAGACTGCGGACATGGTACAGGAGGTGGTCAGAGACTGCGGACATGGTACAGGAGGTGGTCAGAGACTGCGGACATGGTACAGGAGGTGGTCAGAGACTGCGGACATGGTACAGAGGGGTGGTCAGGGACTGCGGATATGGTACAGAGGGGTGGTCAGGGACTGCGGACATGGTACAGAGGGGTGGTCAGGGACTGCGGACATGGTACAGAGGGGTGGTCAGGGACTGCGGGCATGGTACAGAGGGGTGGTCAGGGACTGCGGACATGGTACAGAGGGGTGGTCAGGGACTGCGGACATGGTACAGAGAGGTGGTCAGGGACTGCGGACATGGTACAGAGGGGTGGTCAGGGACTGCGGACATGGTACAGAGGGGTGGTCAGGGACTGCGGACATGGTACAGAGGGGTGGTCAGGGACTGCGGACATGGTACAGAGGGGTGGTCAGGGACTGCGGACATGGTACAGAGGGGTGGTCAGGGACTGCGGACATGGTACAGAGGGGTGGTCAGGGACTGCGGACATGGTACAGAGGGGTAGTCAGGGACTGCGGACATGGTACAGAGGGGTGGTCAGGGACTGCGGACATGGTACAGTGGGTGGTCAGGGACTGCGGACATGGTACAGTGGGTGGTCAGGGACTGCGGACATGGTACAGAGGGGTGGTCAGGGACTGCGGACATGGTACAGAGGGGTGGTCAGGGACTGCGGACATGGTACAGAGGGGTGGTCAGGGACTGCGGACATGGTACAGAGGGGTGGTCAGGGACTGCGGACATGGTACAGAGGGGTGGTCAGGGACTGCGGACATGGTACAGTGGGTGGTCAGGGACTGCGGACATGGTACAGTGGGTGGTCAGGGACTGCGGACATGGTACAGAGGGGTGGTCAGGGACTGCGGACATGGTACAGAGGGGTGGTCAGGGACTGCGGACATGGTACAGAGGGGTGGTCAGGGACTGCGGACATGGTACAGTGGGTGGTCAGGGACTGCGGACATGGTACAGTGGGTGGTCAGGGACTGCGGACATGATACAGGAGATGGTCAGAGCTCTCCACATGAGTGTCCTCCTCCTAAGTCCCCTTCACCTCTCCACAGCCACAAACATCAATGACATTACTAGTGCAGAGTGAGTGAAGCTGTGACACTGCCTGTGGAGAGGTGAAGGGGGCACAGGAGAAGGACACTGATGTCCTCTGCCCCCTGACTCATCTCTCTACTCCAGTCTGCTCCTGCTAGCTGTCAGAGGCTCGGAGCCCCAGCACTTACCAGTCCTCTGCCTCGGCTCTCAGTCTGCGACTGCTCTGTCCACTCCACCAGGCATCCATCTAGCGGCAGCATCTCCTAGTCCACTCCAGATAGACAGAGTGAGTGACTCTGCATTGTAGCTGGCGCGGCCGGCTGCGGCGGCGGCGGCGGGAAAACTTAAATTATGGCGGGGGCGGAGGCAGGGGCGGGCGCAGGCGGGCAGTGCAGTGGCACTCGTCCAACGAATAGTGCGAGTCTGGCAGTCTGATCGGGGATCTCCGGAACTGCGCGCCTCACATGCGCAGTTCTGACAGTGCCGCCGCCGCAGTAGATTTACGGGCACTTTTCTCCTGCTACAGGCATTTACGGGCAGGAGAAAAGTGCCCTTTTTTTACGGGCTTTCCGTAAATCTACGGGCGGTTGGCAACACTGCCCTCCGCCTGACTGCACCGATTCCCCGAGCTGTTGGGGCCACTCTGGAGCCCGGGCCCCCTACAGGAGGACTGGTGGTCCTGCGGCCCTGATCGTAGGGCTTGCTGTATGATGACTTGTTGGGTCTCCTCTGATTACCTGCAGACAGTCACTTAGGGAAAGTTTGTACATCTCTCCTTACTCCCTATGGCTCGTTACTCAATAAACAGTCCAGGGGTATTGGTTTTATATTTATTGTGGGACTTGGATGGGAAAAAGGAATAGTGGGATACTCCAAACAGAACTATTTACAGTTGATAAGGACAACTCTCACTTGGCCTTACCATACTGCCACTTGTATGGAAGAATTAAAGGAGTTGTAAAGTCAGGAAGGTTTTTTTTATTTTAATGCATTCTTTGCATTAAGATAAAACAACCTTCTGGGTGTAGCAGCCTCCCCAGCAACCTCTAATACTTACCTAAGGTCCTTCTCTTTCCAGCGATGTCTACGTGTCCCTCAGCCGTCCCTACTGATTGGCTAAGACACAGCTGCTGTGCCATTGGCTCTCACAGCTGTCTATCAAAGCCAGTTAGCCAATCAGGAGAGAGAGGGGGCTTGGGAGAGCAGTAGCTCCGTGTCTGAATGGACACACGGAGCTGAAGCTCGGCTCAGGTGCCCCCATAGGAAGCTGCTTGCTGTGGGGGGCACTCAATAGGAGGGAGGGGCCAGGAGCAACAACGAGGGACCTGAGAAGAGGAGGATCCAGGCTGCTCCAAAACCAACTGCACAGAGGAGGGAAGTGTAACATGTTTGTTTTTTTTAAAGCGGTTGTAAACCCAAAAAGTAAAAAAAAAAAACCTGCAAGACAAAGGCATAATGAGCTAGTATGCATCGCATACTAGCTCATTATGTATTACTTACCTTAGAACGAAGCCCCGACGCGGACCCCCGGACATCGCTGTGGGCGCCGCCATGATCCCTCGCCGTCTCTTCTGGGTTCGGCGGCTCCGGCGCTGTGATTGGCCGGAGCCGCGATGACGTCACTCCCGCGCATGCGCGCGGGAGTGACTTTCCGGCAAGCTCCCGGCAAGCAAAACTGAAGGTCCCCCCGGACCTTCAGAGCGCATGCGCCGCTTGCGTGAGCAGCTGCATGCACTGCAAATATCTCCTAAACCGTGCCAGTTTAGGAGATATTAATTATACCTACAGGTAAGCCTTATTATAGGCTTACCTGTAGGTAAAAGTGTAAAAAAACATGATACTACCACTTTAAAAAAAAAAACGAGACTTTACAATAACTTTAAGTCCTCTTGCTTTCTCTAGCAGAAAACTTGAAGCAACTACATTCTCTTCAGGACACTCTCTAGTATCCACTTTACTGACACCTCTTCTAGTTGAAGGGGTGGCCCTCACAGGACAGACCCCATGACACAGATCTGTGCTCACTGTAGGCAGAATCTGATCCTTTCCAGTGTCTTCCTTCCAGACAGCTCTGCAGGACCTCACGGTTCAGCTCCTCTCTAACATTTAGGCCCTCAGGTCGACCACCCGAGCCTCACTGCAACTTCTACAGAGAAGGGGCAGCCGCCCCCTCCCTCCGCAACCCCACTCTCCAGCCGAAGACCCGAGCACATGTGCAATTGGCATTTATACAGTATACCAGCATGCACTGAGGCACTTTCCTCTGCCAATCACCAGGGCTGTAACAATGTCTGTGCCCTCACTTGTCAGGTTTCCTCCCACTGTCCAATATGCCTCCCTATTGGACCAGTGTGAAACATTTAAGACAAGCTGAGCTGCACCTGAGCACCATGAGCAGACCCTACCAATGGATCCTGCTCTCTGATAGGCAAAGAGCAATCTAAATTTACCTGGCGATCTCTCTGGTAAGCAAAAAGATCTATACTCACCTACTCACCAGCACCTACCTAGGAGGGTGCTACATCCCTATAAAGCCTACA
This sequence comes from Pelophylax lessonae, assembly GCF_965119305.1. Taxonomy (NCBI): domain Eukaryota; kingdom Metazoa; phylum Chordata; class Amphibia; order Anura; family Ranidae; genus Pelophylax; species Pelophylax lessonae. The sequence goes on from NC_138774.1 coordinate 60,633,668, forward strand.
ACCTGGCACCAACTTAAAGTGTAACTAAAGGCAAAACTTTTTTTTTTTGTTTTAGTTTTGGATAGAGTAGAGAGGGATTAGAAAGCTTGTCAGTTTTTTTGCTCTCTGTGTCCCCCGTTAGGAAGATTCATCCTATTTGTCCTGTTTACCATCATCATTGAAAGTGAAACTAAAAGAAAAAACCCAAATGTTGGGTTGTCCCCAGAAAAGTAATAGAGGACAAATCTTTCAATCGGACACTCGTTCTGGTGACCTGGGGGTTCCCAAGGAATTTCCTTATTATGCAGGAATTTCCTCTTACTTCCTGTTTGGCTAAGGGACAGGAAGTGAAGAGAAATCTCCGCAACGGGACACAGATGGTGAAAAAAATCTCCCAGTGGGTATAACCCTCCCTTGCTCTATGCAAAATGAAAAAATGTTTTGCCTAGAGTTCTACTTTAAGGCTATCAGTGTCTATGTATTAAAATAAACTAGAAAATCATTAAAAAAGAAAATATTAAAATGCAATAAAAATACATTGGGTGCTTTTCATATCTGCTGGGAATTCAAATTTAGATTTTTTTCTTTTCTGATAGAGGAAATCATTACCGATTAGTGGTATGGAAAGAGTGTGACAATATTATCTCTGTGGGTAGCTGTAGATTACACGTAAAATCTATAGCATGTCCATAGTTATTTACCTCTCACAATTGTATGGTTTCTGTACTGTAACTTAGGCAGCCCATACATGGTGCAAATTTCTTTCCTGCAACCAATCAGCAAGTCAAATTCCCCTGCTCCCCCCTCCCAACAGTGACTCATCAATTAAGATCACCCTACTCCTCCCTCCAAATGCAGCTCAGCAGTTCATTTTACCTTGTTCCCCCTCCCAGCAGTAACTCAGCAGCTAAGCCCCCCTCGATCTTCCTTTCAGCTGCGACTCAACAGCTCAGCACTCCCTGCTTTCCCATCATACATTGACTCATCAGCTCAGATGCTCCTTGCACCCCATCCAAATGCTGCCTCAGCATTTCAGCTCTCCAGGGTCTTTCTAGTAATGATTTAGCAGCTCAGCTCACTCCCTGCCCCCCCCCCCCACAGTATCCCAGCTACCCCCCCTTCTTCCCTCTCAGCAGTGTCATACTAACTCAGCTCCTCCTAAATCCCCCTCCCAACAGTGACCAAGCAGGCTTCCAGTATTTTACTCTCTAAAGGAAACACTGGGCAAGTCATTGAAAAGAGGAGCTGAGCTGCTGAGGGAATACGTTTTGTGGTTCTGCTGTGGATTTTGAGGATGAAATAATTCACAGTGCCTGTAGCTACAGAGGTCAGTGAGGGATTTTTTAAAACTCACTGAACTTGGTAAAGACATACAGGTTGTTCACTTTGCATGAGAAGTTGCACTTTGCATGTGAGTTTTCCTAAGAGCTTGGTAAATGTGGAGAAGTTTCACTTTGCAAAGAATACGGAAGTGTGCAAGGAAAAAAATAACAGTATTTTTGCTTGCACGTGATAGGATGATGGACGTCAAATGGATAGACAATGGAAGCTTTATCGAGCTCTTGGGCAAAATCCCTTGAAAAGTGACTTGTCCTTAAAGTGTAACTCTCAACGCTTTTGTTGAGAAAAAAAAACATTCCTCTCTGGGTGATCTCTGTACATTACAAGGATTTTACCAAACTTTGTTGCAGATTCCTACCTTTTGTTATTCTGAAGAAATCATTTTGTTCCTCTGTTACCCTGTGCTGAGTGGGACTAATGGGAATGGTTTCCTAATTATCAATCAGCTGTGCACCTGCAGAGCACTAATGAGGAAATCTGCTGGGTCTGCACCCCCTTAGATGTGATTTCCTATTGGGAGTATCTTATTAAAATGACATTTTTGTTCCTGGGGATGCCTGAAATCTGACTTCTGTGTATCTTAAGCTGGATACACACTATACAACTTTTGTTGTCAGATTTCCTTTAGATTTACCTTTTCAATGTAGTGCAAGGGCCTGCCTGATTGCATACAAATTGAAAGTGTTTAGGTTTGACCTCATATTATATGGTTTTGGTAAGTCTGAAGGAAAAAATCTAAAGAAAATTGTATAGTGTGTATGGCCCATTAGTGTAGACTTCTGGGAAAATTGGTGAGCCAATCAGACAAGCAGTAAATGGTATCATTAGTAGTAATCAGCATGGATTCATGAAGAATCGTTGTTGCCAGATCAATCTATTAACCTTCTATGATGAAGTGAGCTGCCATCTAGATAAAGGAAGGCCTGTGGATGTGGTGTATCTGGATTTTGCAAAGGCATTTGACACCGTTCCCCACAAACGTTTACTGTACAAACTAAGGTACGCAGAGTTGTATAAAGTACTCGAAACCCATACTTGAGTAAAAGTACAAGTGCTCGATCAAAAAGTGACTTGAGTAGAAGTACTAAAGTATTCAACATTTTTTGTACTTAAGTATTGCAAGTAGTTTTTTTTTTAAATGTTGCTACTGAAAGTAAAAGTACCAGTAGTTTTGAAAAAAAAAATGCTACTCAAGTACTGAAAGTAAAAGTACAAGTACTGTGTTATGTAGTTATTAAAGAAAGAAGTCAAAAGTTTGAACATCATATTGTTTTTTATTATTTCAAATGCAGCTTTTATTTATACATACAGTAGCTTTTATTTTCGTATGCGCTGATAATTCACATGTTTTGAGCTTCATGAAACCTGCCATCTACTGTTCTGGCAGTGGTAATTTTTATAATAGTAACGAGTAACTATGCAGCACAAAAAAAAAATATCGGAGTAGAAGTATTGAAATCATCGAAAAAATGTAGTGAAGTAAAAGTGGAAGTAGGAGAAAAAAATTATACTCTAGGAAAGTACAGATACCGCCTTTCGGTACTTAAGTACAGTAGTGAAGTAGTTCTACTTAGTTACTATACATCTCTGAAGGTGCGTAGGTATGGAGCATAGAGTGAGTACCTGGATTGAAAACTGGCTTCAGGAGCAAGTCAAAAGGATGGTGATAAATAGCGAGTACTCGGAATGGTCTGGTTTGGAAAGCAGGGTCCCAAAGGATCTGTCCTGGGACCAATCCTGTTTATTATAATCATAAATGATCTAGACGAGGATGGGATAAATAGCTCAATCTCAGTATTAACAGGGCAATAACTTCTATGAAGGATGTGGAAACCTTACAAGAAGACCTCAATAAAATAATGGGGTGGGAAACTGCATGAAAAATGAGGTTTAGTGTTGGAAAATGTAAGGTAATGCATTTGAGTGCCAAAATAGGAATACAAGTTACTCACTAGGGGGCGAACCTCTGGAGGAATCCAGGATGGAAAAGGAGCTGGGGATCCCTAGTAGATGACAGGTTAAGCAATGGCATGCAATGCCAAACTGCTGCAAGCAAAGCCAACAGAATACTGGCATGTATTAAAAAGGGGATTCACTCCAGAGACAAAACAATAATTCTCCCACTCTACAAGACTCTGGTCTGGCCGCATCTGGAAGTATGCAGTCCAGTTCTGGGCACCAGTTCTTGGGAAGGATGTGCTGGAACTGGAAAGAGTCCAGAGAAGGGCAACAAAGCTAATAAAGGGAATGGAGGACATCAGCTATGAGGAAAGACTACAAGCATTGAACTTATTCTCTCTGGAGAAGAGATGCTTGAGAAGGGATATGATATCAATGTACAAATACTGTACTGGTGACCCTAGCATAGGGAACAAACTATTCAGAGAAAGGGAATTTAAAAAGACATGCAGCAAATTAACTAAAATTAGAAGAGAAGCAGTTTAAGGACCAGGCCTGTTTCTGGTTAAAATCAGTATTTTTTGCTTTAATTACTTAGAACCCCCAAACATATATATATAAATATATATATCTATATATATAGATATATATATATATATATATATATATATATATATATAGATATCTATCTATCTATCTATCAGTGGCGGTTCTACATTAAATTGCTCCCTGGGCAAGACTCCCTCCCGGCGCCCCCCCCCCCCCAAAAAAAAAATAACATGACAACATAACAATAAATGCAGAGTGCCACAGCATTGCCCCCAGTAAATGCAGAGTGCCACAGCATTTCCCCCAATAAATGCAGAGTGCCACAGCAATGCCCCCAATAAATGCAGAGTGCCACAGCATTGCCCCCAATAAATGCAGAGTGCCACAGCAATGCCCCCAATAAATGCAGAGTGCCACAGCAATGCCCCCAATAAATGCAGAGTGCCACAGCATTGCCCCCAGTAAATGCAGAGTGCCACAGCAATGCCCCCAATAAATGCAGAGTGCCACAGCAATGCCCCCAATAAATGCAGAGTGCCACAGCATTGCCCCCAATAAATGCAGAGTGCCACAGCAATGCCCCCAATAAATGCAGAGTGCCACAGCAATGCCCCCAATAAATGCAGAGTGCCACAGCAATGCCCCCAATAAATGCAGAGTGCCACAGCATTGCCCCCAATAAATGCAGAGTGCCACAGCAATGCCCCCAATAAATGCAGAGTGCCACAGCATTGCCCCCAATAAATGCAGAGTGCCACAGCAATGCCCCCTTTCAATGTAGAGATGCCAGCGTCACGCGTGCCACCTTTCAATGCAGAGCGCCAGCGTTCCCCCCTGTGAGACTCATCCGTGCACTTACCTCACTTCTCTTCAGTTCAGTCCCCGGATTCCTCCTCAGTCCTCCCGCGGCGCCTCCTCCTCGGCCAATGGCGTGGGGTTTGCCTTTCGGCCAATCAGGAAGCGGGAGGACCCTCACCCTGATTGGCCAGGAGGAGGATCAGTGTGACAATAGCCAATTTTTATTCGCGATTGTCACACAATGGGCGGGCTTGGGGGGGGGGAGCAATGCTCTGCGCCTCGGCTCGGCTGCCACAGTGAAAATATTCAAAGTTCCTCGGGCTGCCTAGCAGCAGGGGCGGCGGGATTCCCCTCCCTCCCTCCCCTCTCCGCTCGCTCTCGCTCAGCCCAGCTTCTGTGCGGCAGCGGCTCCTTTAGCAGCAGGGGCGGCAGGATTCCCCTCCCTCCCTCCACTTTCCGCTCGCTCTCGCTCAGCTCAGCTTCTGTGCGGCAGCGGCTCCTTCAGCAGCAGGGCGGCGCAGGTATAGAAAACCGCTTCAGATTATCAGATGATTTTTTTTCCCTCCAGGTTCGTGTGCCGAGTGCCGCCCCCCACGTGTCATGAAAAAAATGCCGCCCCGGGCGGCTGCCCCGTTTGCCCATGCCTAAAACCGCCACTGCTATCTATATATATAGTATATATATATATAGTATCTCATAAAAATGAGTACACTCCTCACATTTTTGTAAATATTTTAATATATCTTTTCATGTGACAACACTGAAGAAATGACACTTAGCTACAATGTAAAGTAGTGAGTGTACAGCTTGTATAACAGTGTAAATTTGCTGTCCCCTCAAAATAACTCAACACACAGCCATTAATGTCTAAATCGCTGGCAACAAATGGTGTTACAAGGACTCAGGTGTGAATGGGGAATAGGTATGTTAAATTTGGTGTTATCGCTCTCACTCCCTCATACTGGTCACTGGAAGTTCAACATGGCAACTCAAGGCAACGAACTCTCTGAGGATCTGAAAAAAAGAATTGTTACTCTACAAAAAGATGGCCTAGGCTATAAAAAGATTGCCAAGACACTGAAACTGAGCTGCAGCATGGTGGCCAAGACCATACAGCGGTTTAACAGGACAGGTTCCACTCAGAACAGGCCTCGCCATGGTCCACCAAAGCAGTTTAGTGCACATGCTCAGCATCATATCCAGAGGTTGTCTTTGGGATATAGATGTATGAGTGCTGCCAGTATTTCTGCAGAATTTGAAAGGGTGGGGGGTCAGCCTGTCATTGCTCACCACCCAACACTGTTTCGTCAGTCTATGTCTGACATCCTCAGGGGTCAAAATACTTTATGTCACACCGTATTTGTGCAGGGGTCTCACAAACGCAATTTATTGGGGAAAAATACACTTTTTTGAATGAAACAATAAGAAAACAGTAAAATTAGCCCAATTTTTTTCTATAATGTGAAAGGTAATGTTAAGCCGAGTAAATTGATACCTAACATGTCATGTAAACATCCCTTGTAATGGAAATAAGCAGGACAGGGCCTCTTTAATGTGAGATCTGGGGTCAAAAATACCTCCTATCTCACTTTTACAATTAAAAGCTATAAAAAAAAAAAAGAAAAAGTATTCCTTATTTTTTTTAAATTTGGCCCTTTAAGGCCGTTAGGTGGAAGCGACGTTTGACGTTGCTCCAGTCCTCCAAGGACATAAAGTCGAGTGGGGGCCAATGCCATCTTGCCCTTTCTGGACTCCCTGCCCATCAGGCGAAGGAATCAGATTGTTTCCCCCGCTACCGACAGCTCTGGAAAGCGGGGAAAACGACCAGTAAGCGACAAGAGGTTGGTGGGCATCTCTCCCATTGCCCATAAAAGTGATCCCGTGGCGAATCTGCCACTGGGACCACTTTTATGCTAAAGCAGACCACCTGCTGTGTAAAAAAATACGGGGTTATGGCAGCTATATGCTGCCATAAATCCGGTATCTAACGTGAAAGTAGTGACGTAAATACACAGTGGGCAGTCCGGAAGTGGTTAAACTGCGTAAAGGGCTCTTTACTGTCAGAGCAGTAAGAATGTGGAATTCTCTTCCACAAGCTGTGGTGTCAGCAAGGAGCATCGATAGTTTCAAAAAACTTTTAGATGGGCACCTTCACGACATACAGGGTTATACAATGTTCTATTGACATAAACACACATACTCATCATAGGTTGAACTGGATGGACTGGTGTCTTTTTCCAACCTCACTAACTATGTAACTATTTAACTATGTTTCTGGAGTCTGTTCAGTGTACATTCTTTGTACAGAATACCTCCAGGTAGCCATATTGCATTGCATTTTCAGAAAAACAAAGCGACTGCAGATTAAAAAGGAAAGGCAATTTTTAATAGCATTCAATAACATACGCTTTATTATGTTTTCTTTATTTGCTATTTCTTTTCCCCCACGAAAGTGGAGTTACCTTTAAGGTGAAAAGTCTTTCCCTTATGTAGCACTGCCACAGGGACTGCTGGATAATAACTCAGCGGGCTTCCCTGGTTACCAACACATGGTTACAAGTAAATAAAGTTCCTGGATTCCTCCTTGCTACGGTTGGCTCTTCCCAGAAATAAACAGTCTAGGGGTGTTGGTTTTTTGTTGTTTATTTTATAATTGGGATAGGAGAAGGGAATAGTGGGATACTCCAACTGAACTATTCACATAGATGAGGACTTCTACTGTATCTTCTGAACTTCTTTAGTGATCAGGAACAGCAAGGCTGTTAATCCACACTGCCACAAGTGTGGATGGGGTTCAGTCTCTGACAAGACGACTTAGGGATTGATATCTTATGTTCTGGACACTCTCACTAGCATCCCCTTTCAGCTGACACCCGTCCACTGACTATCCTAGGAGCAGGGGTGGCCCTCCTCAGGTCAGGCCCCTTGACACGAGTTCCTGTACTCACGATACTGCAGAAACAGGACCTCCAGTGTCTCCCCTCTCAGCCAGCTTCCCTGGACCTCTGGGTTCAGCTCCTCTCTGCTACTCTTCCGGCCCTCAGGACGACCCACTGAAGCCGCATGGCACCTCTACAGAGGAGGGGGCAACCGCCTTCTCCCTCCAGGACTCCTCTCCCCCAAAAAAGACCTCGAGCACATGTGTTCCTGGCTTTTATACTGTACCCCAGCATGCACCGAGTCAACTTTCCCTTTGCCAATCATCAGGACTGTATCAAAAGCCCATGCACCCATTCGTCAGGTTTCCTCTCACTGTCCAACAAGCCTCCCTATTGAACCAGCGTGAAACACTCTCTAGACTGAATGATTTGCATACTGATCACAATGAGCAGACCTCACTAACAGATCCTGCTCTCTGGTAGGCAGAGAACAATATAGATTTACCTGCAGCACCTCTGGTAAGCAGAGTTCAAAATTATACTTTCTCACTAGCACCTACCTAGGAGGGTGCTACACTTAAATGGTTCACTTTAGGAGAAATAAAGGTAGTAAAGCAGTTAAAGCGGTTGTAAACCGCTGGTTACTTTTTTTTAGGACCTCCAAGGTAAAGGCATAATGTGCTAGTATGCATTGCATACTAGCATATTATGTAAACTTACCTGAAAACGAAGCCCTCCAGCGATGCAATGTCATTGCTAGAGGCAGCGTCCATCTTCTCCCGGTCTTCCTTAAGGGTCCGCGGACTCCGGCTGTGTGCGCAGGGGAGCCGTCATTTACGGCACCGGTATCCTTCAGAGCACATGCGCTGATGGCGCCATCGGCCGCATACAATTTTAATATCTCCTAAACGGTACAAGCTTAGGAGATATTTACAGTACCTATAGGTAAACCATATTATAGGCTTACCTATAGGTACAAATTATTCTTTAGGCTTTACTTCCTCTTTAAGAACATTGGCACGGGTTGTAATCTCCCCCTCTCTATTAAAAAAGTATTTTATCACAATCTGTGTCCCTTTAATAAAAAAAAAAAAAAAAAAAACAATGTGTATTATGCAAGAATAATGGCATCTCTGCTCTGTGACATTTTGTTTTATTACAGGATGAAGCTGGATTATTGTATTACATATATCACTCTATGATATTTTGCTTAGAGACATGATGTCATTTGGCACAATGGCTAGACAAAGCCCAAATCCCAGCGCTAATAAATGCAGTCAGTTAAAATCAATTTTAAATGCATCTAATGATAAATCTGGATAAATAGAGAGGGTGAATATCCCTAAAGGGGTCACAGACGGCAGAAAAACCTGGCAGGGATTCTAATCTCTCTCCACTCTATCAAAAAAAAAAAAATTGCCTTAAATGTGTCTAAACATCCGGGGCGATCAAAGGAATAAATGTGTCCCTAGGAGTTGCTTACTAACTGAGGGGTTGCACTGATTGGGGGAAGACAGAGATCCGCGGTTCATACACATTTTCACCAATAAAATTCCATGACTTTTCCATGACTTCACGTAAATATTCATGACCTAATGTTTCAGGAAATGTCTATGTATACATGTTAAATAAGAAGAAAATCCATGTCACACCCAGCATATTTTTAGTAAAATAAATGACAATCTTTGTATTGTACAGTACCTCTGCAGTTAGAGTTTTGTTTCTGGATACAGCGTGACTCAAAATGGTCCTTGTTTTACAGTGGATGAGATGGAAGCACCGCTGCCGCAGCTGGGAGCCGGTGTCGCTTCAGGCCCACGGGTGAAAAAGCTAGAGATCGGATTGGAAGCTGTCAAGCACGCAGCTGCAGACTGGTGCTTTGCACCTTTAGCGTGGCTAGACAGCGCTGCCTCTCCCATCTCCTTACGACACACACTGTACATTTAGCGGACATGATACAGGAGAAGGTCAGAGGCTGCGGACATGATACAGGAGAAGGTCAGAGGCTGCGGACATGATACAGGAGGTGGTCAGAGGCTGCAGACATGATACAGGAGGTGGTCAGAGACTGCAGACATGATACAGGAGGTGGTCAGAGGCTGCGGACATGATACAGGAGGTGGTCAGAGGCTGTGGACATGATACAGGAGGTGATCAGAGGCTGCGGACATGATACAGGAGGTGGTCAGAGGCTGCGGACATGATACAGGAGGTGGTCAGAGGCTGCGGACATGATACAGGAGATGGTCAGAGGCTGCGGACATGATACAGGAGGTGGTCAGAGGCTGCGGACATGATACAGCAGGTAGTCAGAGGCTGCGGACATGATAGAAGCTGAAGATAGAAGATAGATGAAAAGATGAAGATAGAAGAGCACAGGGGAAGCAGAGAGCACTGGAGGAGCTGAAGGGAACGGGGGGGGGGAGACTGTAGAGACTTAAGGGGGGGGTTGGAAAGCATTGCAGGGGGTTTGGAAAGCATGGCAGCAGGGGGGGGGGAGGGAGCATGGAAAACCAGGGGGATGGAGAGCGCAGGGGGAGAGGGGGGGGACTGGAGAGCACTGTCTGGGGGGAACTGGAAATCACTGAGGGGAGAGCCAGAAAGCATGGGGGGGGGGAGAGATGAAAAGCACTGTGGGGAGCTGAAGAGCACCGGGGGGGGGGGCTAAGAGCACAGGGGGGGGCTTAAATACACTGGGGGGGGCTAAAGAACACTGAGGGGGGCTAAAGAACACTGGGGGGGGGTAAAGAACACTGGGGGGGGGGGCTAAAGAGCACTGAGGGGGGGGGGCATTTTTACATTCAGCGTATAGCACTGGTACAGGTAGGTGTCCTTCCGGGTCCGCAGTTTGCCCTTACTGTCAGTCACTGGCCAGCAGCAGCCGAGGAGATGATCGTGAACCAATCAGGCAGCGGGGAGGGCCGCGGTTTGCCTGGAGACACTGTGACTGGCCAGCAGCAGCAATAACAGCCGGGAAATAACAAACCAATCATAGGCAGCGGAAGCGTTACTGGAGGGTGGGCCGGCCGCATGAACGTGATGACGCGGGGGTGCGGTAACCAAAACGGTTACCGCCCCCTTCCGCGTCATCATCACGTTCATGCGGCCGGCCGGCCCGCCCTCCAGTGACGCTACCCCACATATTTTCTCCTTGCAAATATACATTCAAATGGGCATAATAATTTAAAGGGAGGTAGCGGATATGGCGCACATGTATTGAATGGACTAACATATAAAAATATTGTAGTCCCTTTTAGTGTCACCTTTCTATAAATACATTGGCTCATCCACATAGGGATTTGGCTTGACAAATAGGCTGGATGGCCTTGAAACGCGTTGCCACGCACCCTAGTAATGTTTCTGGGAGTGATGTCACATCCGGCCTGCCATGCGCTCCACAGAGCCCTCCAGCTACTTCCTGCTTGCTGTTTCTCGCTGGGTCTTTAATTTCAAACAAATCACTGAAGACTGAGAATTTTGTGCAATGTGCCAGGGAGCTGCAGAGCTGGACTTTCTGGCATGCACTGATTTTTCCACAAATTTGTAAGTTGCTTACTGTGTGTTTGTTGGCCATACTTTTATATGCTGCACTTAGTCTGGCACCCTCTGGTGTCCTCATGGTCTCATAGGTATGCCCAGCTGCCAACCATGTACATCTTGATCCTGGACTGGAATACGACTCTCTTCTGTGCTGAGATCTATGCCACTATAAGCCTAACTTTAATGATAAACAGGTTCTTGCTGGCTACATGTGAGTTGCCAATCTGTTTTTTTTTTTTTTTTTTTATAATAAATGTACATTACTTACTGCACTCAGATTGCGTCCTCTGCTAAGTTTAGTTATAATAATTTAAAGTATAAATAAAGACAAAATTTTTTATTTGGATAGTATGATAAGGAGTTAGAACTACTTTCACTTTTTTTGCTGACTGTGTCCCAATTATAGACTTTTACTCTTTTTGTTGTCCTGAACACCAGTGTCACTAGGAACAAAAGTGTAGGATAAATCCAAATGCTGAGTTGACACCAGATCAGAAAAACAGAGCAAATCTTCCAATGGGAACACTTCTTCCTGTGTCAGCTAAGAGGAAACTTCCTTCATATTAGAAAGATATCCTCTTTATTCCTATTGGGGTTTATTTACTAAAGCTAGAGAGGGCAAAGTGAGTCACAATTCTGCAGAGAAACCAATCAGCTTCCAGGTTTTATTGCTAAAGCTTAATTAACCACTTGCCGACCGCCCGCCGCAGTTTCACTTCCGCAGGCTGGCTCGGCTGCGCGATACGACGTAGCTCTACGTCGGCCCCGCAGGTAGTGCTGGGGGGCGAGCGCATGCACTAGGCAGCGGGGATGCCGATGCATGGGGCCGGCAGCCGCAATTGCCGCCGGGCACCCGCGATCGCTCCCCGCTGAGAGAGAAGGACGGTCAGCTGATGTAAACCAGCCGACCGTTGTTCTCTTTGAAATGATCATAGAGTGCCTGTGATCCTTCTATATAGGAACACAGGTCTCCATGATCATTTCACAAGTCCATCCCCCATACAGTTAGTAAACACTCCAATAGGCTCACACTTAACCCTTTGATCAGCCCTAGGTTAACCCCTTCCCTGCCATCGTCATTATTACAGTGCTATTTTTAGCACCAATTACTGTAATAATGTCACTGGTCCCCCAAAAGTGTCAAAAATGTCAGTTAAGGGTCCGATCTGTCCGCCGCAATGTCACAGTCCCGCTAAAAATTGCAGATCGCCGCCATTACTAGTAAAAAAAAAAAAAAATGACATCAATCTTTCCCCTAGTTTGTAGACGCCATAACTTTTGCGCAAACCAATCAAAATACCCTTATTGCAATTTTTTTTTACCAAAATGATATAGCAGAATACAAATTGGCCTAAAAGGATGAAAAATTTAGATTTTTTATTTTTTTGGGAATTAGTTATATAGCAAAATGTGAAAAATATTGTTTTTTTTTTTTTTTCAGAATTGTGGCTCTTTTTTTGTTTATAGCGCAAAAGATAAAAATTGCACAGGTGATCAAATACCGCCAAAAGAAAGCTCTATTTGTGGGAAAAAAAGGACATCAATTTTATTTAGGTACAGCGTCGCACAACCGCGCAATTTTCAGTTAAAGTAACGCAGTGCCGAATCGCAAGAAATAGCCTGGTCATTATGGGGGCAAATCCTTCCGGTCCAGAACTACTTAAACAAGCTGAGGATAGAAGCTGATTGGTTTCTCTGCAGAATTGTGACTAATTTTGCCCTCTCAAGCTTTAGTAAATAAACACGATTGAGTCTATAGAACAGCACAAAGGGAAAATTTCCCTAATGATACATAGATGGCAAAATAAAATAGAACAGTGTTTTTAACCCTCCACTACACTATTCAAAATGAAAAAAAAAAAAAGGCTTTATATATATTTCAATACAAATCCTAATACATAGCTAATGGAGTCTAGAAAATTTCCACTTATGGAGAATCTTACTCCTGTATATTTTAAGGAAATTACATAAATATAACCCCAGTTTACCATACCTAATTGCAATTTCAAGGGCTGAAAATGTGACATATAGTTTAGAGGGTTATCAGAGAGTTAAAATAGAAAAAAACAACTGCGCTAGTCCAAAAAAATATAATATAAATATATATCAGAGAGTTGCCAAAGTTTTTAAATACCATGACAACCAACATGAATACATCACCTCGTGACAAAAGGAACTTGAAACTGCTTGCAAATCTCCATGACACTAAAATGTAAACCAATTTTCTTTTCTTTTTTTTTTTTTTTTTTTGTAGATAGACTTTGTAGATTTGTATTGAACATTTTTGTTATTTTGAAAACTCAACAAAATAGAATTTTTAAACAAAAATGTAAACCAAAAGCAGGCAAATGAATAGGAGAGGCACTCTGCTTTTTTTAAAACTGCGAGAATATAAACTCCTGCCCCAGAAGACGTCATTTATGATAAAAAATGTAGGGTAGTGCTGCGTGCTGACATCACCTTGTCCCTATTAGGGATGATCGAACTTTTCAAAAGTTCGGTTCGGTCAGAACATCCAAACTTCCCGAAAGTTCGGCCAAGATTTCAGAACCCCATTGAAATCAATTGGACCCGAACTTCGGTAATCAAAAAACACAATTTTGAAGCCCTAAAACCCAATAAATGCCCCTAAAAAGTGCCTAGGGTCCTGGGTCATACCCCAGGGACTATTAATCACGCAAAAAAAAGTTCTTAAAAATTGTCATTTTTGATAGAGAGCCAATTATTGAAAAAATAAAAAAAAATAAAAATTAAAAAAAAAAAAAAAATTCTTTGGATTTAGTATCTGGGGGGTATAAAAAGTGTACCTGTGAAGTTTCAGCTCTGTAGCATGTCCAGAACCAGAAAAAAAAAGATTGTTTGTATTTTGTCACTTATAGAACAGGATAGTGGCTTCTCTCTTTTCACACCTTGCCGGTTTAGTAGCAAGTGTTTTTTTGGGCATTTTTTGGGGTCTTTTCATGCAGGCAAAACATCTGAACATGTGTATAGGGGGTATATATACACACCCATGTATGTATATATCCACCTAGACATATATAGGTGTGATAGTAGCAGAAATACAGTATATGCTTGCGCTAATGAAATCATTTACACTAATATAGTTACGCTCCTATCACACCTATATATGTCTAAGTGTAAAATACATATAAGTATGTGTGTATATATACCACTATACACAAGTTCAAATGTTTTGTCTGCCTCCAAAGAACCCAAGAAAATGCCCAAAAAAACGCTAGCGCCAAGAAAAAAACGCCCAGGTGTGTTGTTGCAGGCATTTTTTTGGGGTTTTTGGAGGCAGGCAAAACATCTGAACTTGTGTATAGTGGTATATATACAGATGTACAGATATTCAGATGTTTTGGCTGCCTCCAAAAACCCCCAAAAAATGCCTGCAACAACACACCTGGGCGTTTTTTTTTTTTTTTTTGGGCATTTTTTTGGGTTCTTTGGAGGCAGGCAAAACATCTGAACTTGTGTATGCGGGTATATATACACACATACTTGTATGTATATATACACCTAGACATATATAGGTGTTATAGTAGCAGAAATATATGCTTGCGCTAATGAAATAATTAACACTAATATGGCTCTGCTCCTATAACACCTATATATGTCTAAGTGTAAAATAAGCCACGCCCCTAGGGACACACATAACCTCTCCCTCTCAAATAAAGTTAACCCCTTCACTGCCAGTGTCATTTTTACAGTAACAGTGCATATGTATAGCACTGATTACTGTAGTAATGTCACTGGTACCCCCAAAAGTGTCAAATGTCAGTCAAGGGTCCGATCTGTCCGCCGCAATGTCGCAGTCCTGCAAAAAAAAAAAAAAAAATCGCAGATCGCCGCCATTACTCGTTAAAAAAAAAACAATAAAAATGACAAAAATCTTTCCCTTAGTTAGTAAACGCAATAACTTTCGCGCAAACCAATCAAAATAAGCTTTTTGCGATCTTTTTTTACCAAACATATGTAGCAGAAAACAAATTGGCCTAAAGTGTTAAAAAAAAATGTGAAAAATATTGTTATTTTTGCAAAATTGACGCTCTTTTTTTGTTTATAGCGTGTGATCAAAAAAATCGCACAGGTGATCAAATACCGCCAAAAGAAAGCTCTGTTTGTGGGGAAAAAAGGACGTCAAATTAGTTTAGGTACAGCGTCGCACGACCGCGCAATTGTCCGTTAAAGTCACGCAGTGCAGAATCGCAAAATAGGCCCTGGTCAGGAAGGGGGTAAAATCTTCCGGGGCTTAAGTGCTTAATGACCAGGCCATATTTCGCGATTCGGCACTCCGTTACTTTAACGGACAATTGCGCAGTCGTGCGATTCTGTACACAAATAAAATTGATGTCCTTTTTTCCCACAAGTAGCACTTTCTTTTGGTGGTATTTGATCACCTGTGCGATTTTTATTTTTTTGCGCTATAAACAAAAAAAGAGCGACAATTCTGAAAAAAAAAAAAATAAAATGTTTCACTTTCTGCTATAACATTCCCAAAAAAAAAAAAATTTTTAATCTAAATTTAACATTTTAGGCAATTTTCTGCTACATATTTTTGATAATAAAAATCACAATAAGCGTATTTTGGTTTGCGTAAGAGTTATCGCGTCTACTAACTACGGGAAAGATTTATGTCATTTTTATTGTTTTTTTTTTTTTACTAGTAATGGCGGCGATCAGCGATTTTTAGCGAGGCTGCGACATTGCGGCAGACAGATCGGACCCCTAACTGACATTTTTTGACACTTTTGGGGGACCAATGGTTGGGAAAGTGGCAGGTGCTGTGACATGAATAAGAAATGTAGCAAAAAACAGCACCAGTTCTCACTGTGTTCTTCAGACATGCACTGGTAGCTAAAAATATATTTCAATCTCACTTAAAACTGCACTAGACGAATCAGTCCAGATTATTAATTTTATAAAAGTCGACCATTACAGTCACGACTATTCAAAATTACATGTGAAGATATTGGTAGTCACCACTCTACTCTGCTTTTGCATTCAGAAGTCCATTGGCTATCACAAAGTAAAGTCCTTGTTAGAATGTTTGAATTGCGTCAAGAGTTGTTTGCATATTTCCAGGATCATAAATTTAGAATATCTGATCGATTAACAAACACTCTGTGGTTATCCAAAGTAGCATATCTTGCAGACACATTCACAAAATTAAATGACATATGTTTATCACTCCAAGGAAAAAACACGAATATTTTTAATGCAAGAGATAAAATATTTTTACTGTCTCGTAAGCTGCAGTTTTGGACCTCATCTGTTGAGCAAAATACACAGGTCGCCGTAGGTCGCCTCCCATAGGGTAGCTGCGGACCCGTTCTAATAGGAGCGACACAAGTCGCTCCGACTTAGAAAAAGGGTCCGGAGCTTCTTTGGGGCGACCAGGAGGCGACCGCCATAGACTTCAATGTTATGAAGTCCGCGGCGGCCGCTCCGAGGTCGCGGCACGCTGCTCGCACCGCGACCTCAGAGGTCGCGGTGCGAAGTAGCGTCGCCCCTATGTGAACGGGGCCTTAAAGATTTTCTTGAAGAATCAAAAATTTAACTTGAGGATGAAATTCGCAACGAAATTGTAAATAATCTTCGCCATTTAACCACTTTAACCATCGGACCCTTGACTGACATTTTTTACACTTTTGGGGTTACCAGTGACATTACTACAGTAATCAGTGCTATACATATGCACTGTTACTGTAAAAATGACACTGGCAGGGAAGGGGTTAACTTTATTTGAGAGGGAGGGGCTAAGTGTGTCCCTAGGGGCGTGCTTCTAATTGTGATTGGATGTGGCTTGAGGTGTAAGAACAGAGATCAACGGTCCTACATAGCAGAACCGTATGATCTCCATTCTTACACAGGGGAGAACTGACAGGCGGCTTTGTTTACATTAGCCGCCTGCCTTTCTCCCGCTGTAACGGACAATCGCGAGTGACCGGCAGACATCGGGTCCATCGGGCACAGGCGCAGGGGGGTCCGTGAGCGAGCGGGAGCGCGCCTCCGGCGGCGCGCGCTCGCTCCCTAGAGCCTCACAGGCTAGCGACGTAGACCTACGTCGCTTTGCCTGTGAGGGGCTGGCCGTCGTCGTAAATAGTCGAAAATACTGATATCTATTTATCAGTATTTTCCATTCTTGAATGAAAACAATAATGACTGGGTTCGAAATCCATTCATAAAAGACAAGCCAGCCAATTTTTCTGATGTAGGTTTTGGGAATCTGATCAATATAACTTCTGACAGTCAACTAAGCCAAAAATGTAAAGAAGTTTCTCTTACTGCTTTTTGGGGTGATTTACACAAATAATACCCAGAATTGTCCAAGCGGGCAATCAAAGTTTGTGATGTCATCCAGTAACGACGCAGGAGCTTCACGCTTCTTAAGCCTCAATTTCGATTGTTTGCTCTCCTAGCCTCGTTTCCGTTCCATCCACCGTTACTGCCGGCATAACGGTGAAGAGGAGAGACTGACTCCGATGGTGGCGTCCACATAGGATGACAAACACACCTTTCTTGGAGCACCCAGGATTGTTTTCTACCCACTACTTGTAATCTTGAACTGATGTGTGTTTTATTTTATCTCATTAACCACTCGCTGACCGCTTACCGCATATATACTGCGGCAGTGTGGCTCTCCCAGGCAAACCGACGTAGGTATACGTTGGTCGCCTGGTGGCAGTTAGGGGGCGAGCGCATGTCGCTGGTGGCGCACTCCCGCTCTCAATCGTCAGAGGGGAAGCCGATGCAGCAGTCAGGCGGCTCCAATTGCTGCCTGACACCCAGGATCATTCCCCGCTGAGAGAGAAGGGCGGTTGGCTGTTGTAAACACAGCCGACCGTCCTTCTCCCTGGCATGATCATAGAGCCCATGTGATCCTTCTATAGAGGATCACATGTCTCTATGGTCTTTTCAGAAGCCACACCCACCACAGTTAGAATTACTCCCCTAGGCTCACATTTAACCCCTTGATCACCCACAGGGTTAACCCCTTCCCTGCCAATGCCATTATTACAGTAACAATGCATATTTTTAACACTGATTACTGTAGTAATGTCACTAGTACCCCCAAAAGTGTCAAAAATGTCAGTTAGGGGTCCGATCTGTCCGCCGCAATGTCGCAGTCCCGCATAAAAAAAAAATCACAGATCGCCGCCATTACTGGTAAAAAAAAAAAAAAACAATAAAAATGACATAAATCTTTCCCGTAGTTAGTGAACGCAATAACTTTTTGTGCAAACCAATCAAAATACGCTTATTGCGATTTTTTTACCAAAAATATGTAGCAGAAAACAAAGTAGCCTAAAATGTTAAAAAATGTTGATTTTTAAATTTTTTTGTTTATAACGCAAAAAATAAAAAAAATGCAGAGGTGATCAAATACCACCAAAAGAAAGCTCTATTTGTGGGAAAAAAATGACGTAAATTTTGTTTGGGTACAGCGTCGCCGGACTGCGCAATTGTCAGTTAAAATAACGCAGTGCCGAATCGCAAAATAGGGCCTGGTCATTAAGGGGGCAAATCTTTACGGTCTTAAAGTGGTGAAATGCTACAAAGTCTACACTTTCTCTGTTTATCCCTAGCTTAGTTGGAACCTTTGGCTTATGTTTCACTTGATGGCAGCCTTATATGTTGGACTTTTCATACCATTTTATAGAACATTATGGACTTTTATAGATTGTGCAGCTGATGCGCTTGATTCATGTTTATTTTAAATGAATCAAAGTTCTGTTGCCATTCGCCAGCACATACTTATGTGAAACTGGATTCCCGCTTTAATCTGCAACAAAAGCAAAGTATCAAAATCGACTTGACGCAACTGCAGACATGCGAACACAATTGTGAACAATTAAACCAGATACTGTATATAAAGAATTTGGCAGCAAAAGAGAACATTACACTCTGCTCATTGAAAGGTTTGCGCTGCGCTGCACTACTCTACAACACACATTTTTTTGTTGAGGTTACAAAGATTTGCTATACCATGTCAAAGGGTTCCAAGGGAAAAAATGAATTGGGAATCTCTGGTATAGAGTATAAGTAAAAAGCACATTTACTTACCTTATTCCTCACTCCCAAAGGCTCCTCCTTCCATGCCACCAGTCCCCGAATCCTCTTCTCATCAAGGCTCCTACCGACAGTTCCAGCTGTGACTTCATCACATACAACACAGGGGCATCAGTCTATTCCATATGCTTCCATACTGCCTACTATATATGAGTTCTACAGAAATAGAATGTCCATGTAAAGAAATCCCCAAAGTATGAATAAATAAAGAGTATTAAAAATGATACAAAGTATACAGTTGTTTCTTCTTTGGAGTTCCCCTTCTTTTCATTAGTGTGACATTGTTTATACTTTGCATTGTTTTTATTTGTCAGTTCCAACTCTCCTTGCATCTGCTGTACATTTTTTTTTAAAGCATTTCTTCAGTCAAAACATAAAATCATTTTTTATTTCCACATTATACTTCAATTATTTTGTGTTTATAATCTCTTTTATAAATGGTTTCCTATTTTTAACAATATACAAAAAAAAAAATTCAATAACCATTTTGAGGATTGGATACTTCCATACAGTAAAAACATATTTTCTCTTACGTCCTCCGACAGTCGCCGCCTCTTCATATTCGTCACATATGGGGTATTAGACTTTGCTCCGAAGGAGTAGCTAGGCAACAGAATATGTTAACATTAAAGCTTTTAACATATCCCACCCTCAAGGGGTGGTCCCCTCAGTCAATACCCTCCTACTTCCTGCAACCATATCCCAGTTTTAATGTCTAGCTTGTCAGGAGTGGCTGGCTTTTTCTGTGCTGGGGCTTTCTGCCCCAGACTCTTTCTTCTTTTTGAAATTTTGTTTGAGTTTTCTCTCTACCTTTATTTAGCTGTTATTTTTGTCAGCGTTAGTTAGTTCTTCGGATGAAGAGGATCATGCGGGCTGGGTCTCGGGCTGATCCCCCTGGTCGCAGGTCGTGGGTCAGTGGCTTCCCAGCCTGCCATCGAGCGTTCAGCCAGGTAACGCTCCTGGCACAGTGAACGACCCATCCCTGTTCGGTGCAGGGATGATTGGTGAGGTGGCTACCTCACTGGACGCTGTGCGGTTTCTTAACCCCCATTTTGTGCGTCTTGAATTGCGACTCTCCCTGCCTCATGTGCAGCGGCTTGTTCGCCTGTGCGGGTCCCCCACGCCATTGTGAGGTAAGTGTATCCATGTGGGGGCCTGTCTGTCTGGGGGGGTGTCAGTCTGGGACTGTGTAACTTGCCTCTATTCACACTGCTTGTCTCCCTATCTCTCGGCTGCATGCTGTGGGCTGCAAGGGGGGGGGGGGGGAGCTGTGTGACACTGTGTGTGTCAGTCTGATCAGTGTGTGAAGCTGTGTGCTGTGGGGCATGTTTTTTTGGCATGTTTGGGCATATACAGCGATCGCTGCGGCGATCTGACTTGTATTCTTATACTGGGATGTCATGTGTGCTTTACTGCACTGTGGAGCGGCGGTTTCGGCGCCACACGGCGCCATTTTGCCTACACTCGCTCCGGCCGCATGTTTTACATGCATGGCGGCCATTTTCTTGTAGCCTCCATAGGCTTTCATAGAGCGCCCTGGCAGCATCACTTCCTCTTTCCAGGAACACTGATCGAGGCAGCAGCAGCAGCGAGGGTCTCCTCAGGTTTTATCCTTCTGTTCTTGCTATCCATTGCCTGTGTTCAGTTTGCATATTCCCTGTGGGGGTCTCATTGTGCTTGAGTGTGGTGCGGTGGGCTGCGCTTGCCGCGCTTGCTTAAAGGGGCAGTTAACCCTTTATTGTACAGCATTACAGGGGCAATGGATTCTCAGGAGGGCAAATTTCCTACCGCCTTGGTGGAAAGCCAGGGGACCGCTGTTTCCCCCCCAGGGGGGGATTTAGCCACTATTGTGGCTGGCCTTGCTGCTCAGGTACAGATGCTGGTGGCTGCTCAATCTACTAAAAGGCCCAGAGTTGCTCTTTCCTCTGATTCTGAGGGTGAAGGTGATGGGGCTGTTATGGCGGGGGCCTCCTTATCGGGGTCCCGCTCCTCCCTAGATCTAGTGGGGTCCGAGGTGGAGGCTGAAGTTGAGGGGGTTGATAATTCTCCCCCTGGCTCGCCTGAAGAGCTTGCAATCATGGATGAGTTGATTGCTTCCATAAAGCAAACGCTGCGTTTGCAGGATGAAGTGTGTCCCCCCGCCGCCTTGGCGGCTTATGGGACGCAGAGAAAACGCAGGACGCCGCAGGTTTTTCCCTGCAATGATGATTTTCAGCGCGCTGTTAAGGAACAATGGCGCAATCTGCGCAAACCTTTTGCTGTACCAAGTAGATTTAAGCTGCGTTATCCTTTCTCCCCTTCCACTGATGAAAGGTGGTGTGTGCCTCCCCCAGTGGATCACGCAATTGCGGTTTTAAACAAAGCCACTGCGATTCCTGCAGAGGATTCCCCTGTGTTCCGTGATGCCACGGATAGGAGATTGGAGTCTCTTGCCCGTCATACTTATTCTGTTACGGGTTCTATGCTTAAGGCTCTGTTTGCTTCTCTCATGGCGGCCCAGGCGATCGCAAGTTGGACGCAGATGCTTAGGCGCGTCCTAGTGGCCGATTCGGCCTCGCCGGCGACCCTGGATATGGTGGATCAAATCCACCAGGGTGTCATGTATCTGTGTGATGCGGACCTGGACCTAGTTCCGTTAGCTGCACGCGTGCACAGCGTGGCGGTGTTGTCTCGCCGCCTGGTTTGGTTGAAATGTTGGTCGGTGGACCAGTCTTCACGTAAGACCTTAGCCAATCTACCTTGTGATGGGTCTCGCCTTTTTGGGGAGTCCTTGGATGTGTTGATTAAGGGGATCATCGGGGGTAAGAGCACTCTCTTGCCCCATTTCCCCAAGGCTAAGGGGGCTTCTGGGAAGAAGCATGCTAATTTTCGGCCCCCTCAGGGGTCCTTTCGTGCCTTCCGGCCGCACTACAAGGGCAAGCCGTTCAAAGGTCAAGGCTCTCAGAAGAAGCCCTGGTCTGGGAAACAGAAGTCCGGTCAATCCGGATCTGCGGCCCATAACAGTTCGGCCTGAAGGGGCGCCCTCACCCAGTTTTGGGGTGGGGGGACGCTTGCTCGGTTTTCTTCAGCCCTGGTTGGCCCGTGTGCGGGACAGATGGGTTCAGGAAATCGTTCGGTCTGGTTACAAGATTGAGTTTCTCTCTCGGACGGAGAGCAGATTTTTTCCCTCAAATCTTCAACTGTCTCCAGAGCGCTTGCGGGACCTGCACTTGGCGGTGCGGGACCTGAGGGCTCAGGGAGTGGTGGTTCCGGTGCCTCATCGGGACAGATTTCGGGGGTTTTATTCCAATCTGTTCACCGTGCCCAGAAAGGAGGGCAAGGTTCGTCCAATTCTGGACTTGAAGGCTCTGAACCGCTCTGTGCGGGTTCGCAAGTTCCGCATGGAATCCCTGCGGTCGGTGGTGGCTGCCCTGGTTCCGGGGGAATTCCTGGCCTCCATCGATTTGAAGGATGCGTATCTTCACATCCCCATTTTCGAGGGTCACCAGAGGTTCCTTCGATTTGCCATTGCGGAGGATCACTACCAGTTCATGGCGTTGCCTTTTGGTCTCGCCTCGGCTCCGCGGGTCTTCACCAAGGTGCTTGCGCCGGTTCTGGCATTATTGAGGGCCCAGGGCATTTCTGTCCTGGGGTATCTGGACGACATTCTGGTTCGGTCTGCGACCAGCCAGGGTCTGGAGAAGGACCTGTCTGTCACGATGCAAACTCTACAGGAGTTTGGTTGGACGATAAATTTTCCAAAGTCGACACTGAGTCCGTCGGTTCGTCTTCCCTACCTGGGAATGATTCTGGACTCGGTGCAGGCGAAGGTCTTCCTGCCGGAAGACAAACTCAGAACTCTTCAGGAGGAAGTCAGGTCCCTCAGGGACGTTCCGCACTCGTCTCTGCGGACGTGCATGAGATGTCTGGGATTGATGGTCTCGGCCTTCGAGGCGATTCCCTTCGCCCAGTTTCACACGCGGGGTCTCCAAGCGGAGATCCTGTCCAGGTGGGACGGGCGGCCTCAATCTCTGGATCTTCAAATCTCGTTGAGTCATCGCACCAGAAGAAACCTTCTGTGGTGGCTCCAGTCCCCGTTGGTGTCCGGGGGAAAGTCGTTTCGTCCTGTCTCATGGACGGTGATCACCACGGATGCCAGCCTGTCGGGCTGGGGTGGTGTTCTGGGCGTTCTGTCCGCCCAGGGAACTTGGTCGGAGGGGGAGTCTTCCCTTCCGATCAACATTCTGGAATTGCGTGCGATAAGTCTCTGTCTTCATCGCTGGACGGACCGGCTGCAGGGCTGCCCGGTTCGGGGGCAGACGGACAATGCCACGGCGGTGGCCTACATCAACCACCAAGGGGGCACCAAGAGTGCCCGAGCGGCTCGAGAAGTGGCCGACATTCTGTCTTGGGCCGAGACTCATGTCCCGGCGATAACGGCGGTTCACATTCCGGGGGTGGAGAACTGGCAGGCGGACTATCTGAGTCGCCAGACCCTGGATCAGGGGGAATGGTCTCTCCACCCGGCTGTCTTCCAGATGTTGTGCGCGAAGTGGGGTCTTCCAGATGTGGACCTGTTCGCGTCTCGTCTCAACAACAAGGTGAAAAGGTTCGTGGCAAGGACGCGCGAACCTCGGGCAGACGCGTCGGACGCGTTAGTGGCCCCGTGGCATCAGTACAGGCTGATGTATGCGTTTCCACCGATTCAGTTGCTGTCCAGGTTCCTTCGCAGGTTACACTCGGAACGCAGCACGGTGATTCTTGTGGCACCGGACTGGCCTCGCCGGTCCTGGTACGCAGACCTCGTGAATCTGGCGGTCGACGCCCCGTGGCGTCTGCCTCTTCGAGACGATCTACTGTCTCAAGGACCGATATACCATCCTGCTTTACAGTCGCTGGCTTTGACGGCCTGGCTGTTGAGACCGAGGTCCTGAAGGAGAAGGGTCTCTCTCCGGAGGTCGTTCATACTTTGATCAACGCGAGGAAGTCTTCCTCGGGGAAGGTTTATTACCGTACTTGGAAGGCCTATTTTGCCTGGTGTGAGTCCAGGGGGTTTTCACCCCGCACATACTCGGTTTCCCGTGTGCTGTCTTTCCTTCAAACGGGAGTTGATCAGCGTTTGGCGCTGGCTACGATAAAGGGTCAGGTCTCTGCACTGGCCGTTCTGTTTCAACGTCCCGTGGCTTCCAACTCCTTGGTTGGCACCTTTGTTCAGGGTGTGAGGCATCTGGTTCCACCTAGGAGGGATCCCTTGCCCCCTTGGGACTTGAATCTCGTTCTGTCTGTGTTGCAACGTGCTCCTTTTGAACAGATCAGGGAGATCTCGTTGTCTATGTTGTCCAAAAAGGTCACCTTTTTGGTGGCGATCACTTCGGGCTCGCAGAGTGTCGGAGCTGGCAGCCTTGTCCTGCAAGTCTCCATACCTGGTTGTTCATTTGGATAAGGTGGTCTTGCGACCTAATCCTTCTTTTCTTCCGAAACGAGTTTCGGAATTCCATCTTAACGAGGATATTGTCTTGCCTTCGCTGTGCGCGAAGCCTAAACATCCAAAGGAGGTGAGATTGCATTCCCTGGATGTTGTTCGGGCGATTAGGGTTTACCTTAAATCGACTGAGTCTTTTCGAAAGACGGACTCCTTGTTTGTTCTTCCAGAGGGTCCTCGGAAGGGCATGGCGGCTTCGGCCTCTACCATTGCCAAATGGATCAGGCAGACCATTGAACA
Organism: Pelophylax lessonae; assembly: GCF_965119305.1. NCBI lineage: Eukaryota > Metazoa > Chordata > Amphibia > Anura > Ranidae > Pelophylax > Pelophylax lessonae. The sequence continues at coordinate 60,658,430 of NC_138774.1, forward strand.
GGCCTATGCCTTGCAGGGGAAGGTTCCCCCTGTGCCTGTGAAGGCGCACTCTACTAGATCTTTGAGTACGTCTTGGGCCTGTCGTCATGGGGCTTCTGCAGCCCAGGTGTGTAAGGCGGCGACCTGGTCGGCCGTACACACGTTCACAAGATTCTACAAAGTAGATGTTCAGGCATCGGCGGATGCTTCCTTTGGCCGCAAGGTTCTTAGTGCGGCAATTTCCTAGGGTCCCTTGTTGGGGACCTCTGGCTGTTGGGATAAGTTTTTTATCCCCTGGTTATTTGTCTTTTCCTGGGTTGTTGCTCCTGTTGAGCACTTGTTTTTCCTGTTGCCCAGCTGGTTTCCTTCCTTTGGTAAGGTTCCTTTCTTTGATGCGGAGACTGCGTTGCCTTTTCGGCGCCGATGCGTTTCCCACCCCTCATGTTTGCACTGCTTTGGGACGTCCCCATATGTGACGAATATGAAGAGGCGGCGACTGTCGGAGGACGTAAGAGAAAACGGAATTTTTGTAAAATCTTACCTGTAAAATTCCTTTCTCTGAGTCCTCCGACAGTCGCCGCCCCCGCCCCTCTTTTGGGGTTTGGTTGTATACTCTACTGCTATTCCACTAAAACTGAGATATGGTTGCAGGAAGTAGGAGGGTATTGACTGAGGGGACCACCCCTTGAGGGTGGGATATGTTAAAAGCTTTAATGTTAACATATTCTGTTGCCTAGCTACTCCTTCGGAGCAAAGTCTAATACCCCATATGTGACGAATATGAAGAGGCGGCGACTGTCGGAGGACTCAGAGAAAGGAATTTTACAGGTAAGATTTTACAAAAATTCTGTTATACTAAAGACACTCCTTTACATTTCTTATTTTTGCAAATCATTATTAACCACTTTACCACCGGAGGATTTTGCTGTCTTACGTCTGGGCCACTTTTTGCGATTCGGCACTGTGCGAATTTAACTGACAATTGCGCAGTCATGCAATGCCGTACCCAAACGAAATTTACGTCCTTTTTTCCCCACAAACAGAGCTTTCTTTTGGTGATATTTGATCACCTGTGCGATTTTTACTTTTTGCGCTATGAACAAAAAAAGAGTGACAATTTTGAAAAAATAACAATATTTTTCACATTTTTTTATATGAAATCCCTCCAAAAAAAATGTAAAAATCAAAATGTTTTATCATTTTAGGCCAATTTGTTTTCTGCTACATATTTTTGGTAAAAAAAAAAAAAAAAATCGCAATAAGCGTATTTTGATTGGTTTGCGCAAAAGTTATTGCGTTTACTAACTAAGTGAAAGATTAATGTCATTTTTGGTGGTTTTTTTTTAACGAGTAATAACGGCGATCTGCGGTTTCTTTTGCGGGACTGCGACATTGGGGCGGACAGATCGGACCCTTGACTGACATTTTTGACACTTTTGGGGGTACCAGTGACATTATTACAGTAATCAGTGCTATACATATGCACTGTTACTGTAAAAATGACACTGGCAGGGAAGGGGTTAATTTTTATTGGTGATCAAGGGGTTAATGTATGCCTGGTGCTTACTAACTTGTGTGGGGGGAGGTGACTGAGTGACACAGGGACAGATCGCTATGCTGAACCCTGCAATCTGACCCTGCCTGTCACTTAGGAGATCCGCCCGCTTTGTTTACATAAGCGGGCGGATCTCCACACTGGATTCCCCATCGATCGGGGAAGATCACCGCCGCTCCTCCCCTGGCCCGACTCCCACTGTGACTGTGACTGAATACAGCGGGAGCGAGCCTCCGGCGGCGTGCGCGTGCCGCCCACAAGGGGAGGAGTCCAGCGACGTAGGTCTACGTCGCTGGACGATAACTAACCACTTTGCCGCAGTACAGTCAACGTGACTGGTCGGCAAGTGGTTAAAATCTTACAACATATCTAGATTATAATGTCATACTTAAACATCAGGGAGACCCTATATTGAAGGTCCAGACTTTTGTATCTAGATAAATAACAGTAAACCCCCCCACTCTACAACTAGCCTACCCTTTCAATTATTTTTTTTCCACTCCTCTAAATCCGCAAAATCTTGAAGTCTGTATACTTACGTACTGAAGATCCCCACACATTTACTTCCTTGATTTTTGTGACATGTAGTCACTATGCCCTCTGAGTAAGAACTGCTGTGTCACCCATTTCACAGAGCCTGCCTTCTGAACTACAGATGTGATGAAAGGAGGAGTTTCTAGAGGCGAAGTCAGTACAGGAATCGCTGCTTGCAAGGAACCTTGGGATATGTAGTCCTGAGAAATTGAGGAGAAGCTGCATAACATGCAGGGAATTCAGGAAGCTGTGGAAAGAGATGGCCAGAAGATCGTTTATATTGGATTGTAACACATAATTATTGTTTGCATTGTTATTACAATGCTGATGTGAAAAATAAAATGTACGCTCTGACCATAGATTTACTATAACTTTCCTTCCTAAATAAAATAGCATTGTCATCCTACAGAAGAAGGGTGTAGGACTAGGGGGATCACCAGGTGTGATGTATCACACAATCAGCCTCCCATTTTTTCAGCTTGTGGGATAACAGTTTAGGGATATGCAAGCTAAGAGTGATTGTTACTGCAGCAGGTTAAAGCAGTTGTCCAGTCTGTAAAAAAATGAAATAAAATAAAGCAGTTATAAATCCTGTAGCTGCTGACTTTTAATTTATGCACACTTACCTGTCCAATGATCCAGCGCCATACTACCTAGGTTAGTTCTTCACTAGTCACTGGGTTCCTGGTGCGGACATCCTAACTGTGGGCAGCCAGCTGTGTGACATAGCTTTACAGCCGGCTGCCGCGCATGCGAGAGTCCTGTTACACTTTGTGAATTGTCCCGTAGTCTTTTGGGACATATCAGAGGTTCCAGAATGCTACAAGACCGTTCACAATGTGTAAGACTGCATGGAGGGAGGAGGAAGGAGAACATCCGTTTGGATCGCCTAGGCCAGTGATGGCGAACTTTGGCACCCCAGATGTTTTGGAACTACATGTCCCATGATGCTCAACTACACTGCAGAGTGCATGAGCACCATGGGAAATGTAGTTTCAAAACATCTGGAGTTCCAAGGTTTGCCATCACTAGCCTAGGCTATCCAAGCAGAAGTGGGAGCGGTATCTGTCAAAACTAGGTACCCACTCCATCCCTCCAAAGTTCCAAAATTACATGTTGAGTTAGGCAGAGAAGGGGGAGAGGATGTCTTAAAGCGGAACTTCCCATTTTGGGTGAAGTTCTGCTTTAACTCTTCAGTTAACCCACTGTCAGGGATCAGGCTTGAAGAGCAAAAGCTATAGCAGTAGAGAAGCTCCCACCAATCAACTGAATAGGTACAGAAGCAGGTCATCCTAGCAGATGACGCGGGCTCACCCGACGCATAGGGTCTAATCACCAACTGGTGTTCAACAGATCTCCTGATGGTGGAGATGGGTTTTTTCTGTGTGTTAGTACCAGGTCCCTATTCCTCAGGATCAGGAAGTGAGCAAGCCAGGGTCCAGTAGCATAAAAAGCAGGTAGGGATTAAGCAGAAGTGTAGCCAGTAACAGGCCAAAGGTTGGTAATAAATGGTTGCAGGCTGGGATCAAGCAGAAGCGTAGTGGAGGAACAAGTCAAAGGTCGCTAACAAGTGGTAGCGCAGTTATGAATGGCAGAGGGGAGACAAGAGCAAGATATTGGCTGGAGAGAGCACAATAACCTGGCAAACTGGAAAAGCAAATGCATGGCTAAAATAGGAAGTTCGTGGGAGGAGCAAAAGGTTCAAGTTTCAAGAGAAACAAGGTTCAAGGCAAGATTGTTCAAGAAGTTGTCCAGGCTGCTGTCCAATATTCCAGGGGGGTCAGCAAGAAGAGACACCACCTGACCAGTGTTGCCAACCCCCCGGAGTAAATTTCTGTACCTGCACAAAACAATTCAGAGCCTTGGAGGTCCAGAATCGGATGAACCTTGCCCTCCTTCTTTGGGACCGTAAACAGGTTTGAATGAAAAAACCCTGAAATCGTTCCATACTGGAACAATCACTCCCTGAAGCAAAAAGTCCTGCCCCACCCTGAAGAAAGCTTTCTGTTGGTCCGGGGACAGATGCACGTTGAATGGACAGAACCTTTCTGGAGGGCAAGAACAAAACTATCTTGTAACCAGACAGACAGAATCACTTCTGGCAAGATGCGAGTGAGATTCTCTGGACTCGCAGACACGGCTCCTTCAGCATGAAGGTGTGCATTCACCCATATCTGGGGTGGGGGGGGGCATCTTTGTTGGTTTATGGGCCCATGGACCTCCTTAGTGAATGACAAATGGGTCCAAGGGTCTGGAAACCAATGAAGATGTCCCCCCCCCCAGGTATGGGTAAGGGCGCACCTTCATACTGAAGGAGCCTTGTCCACGGGTCTAGAGAATCCTTCTGGCGACTTGCCAGACCAGGGCTGCTAGGGACCTCCCGATGAGGGCTTAAAGGGTTTTAAACCCTTGTCAGTGGACCCTGAGGGACGAAGGAACGGCCCAAGACGAAGCTCCTTCTCCTTGCCAGACTGCGGAAGAAAAAAGTCCTCCCCACCCCCCCATGAGACACTTAATGAGGTCATCCATAGTAGCCCCGAACAGGCGATCGTCTTGAAAGGGCAATTAAGTTAGATCTTTTTTTAGAAGTTTGGTCCACAGACCAAACACTTAAATTACAATACATGCCTAAGCACCACTGCAAAAACAGATAGCTTAGAAAATCAAGGGGGCCATGTCCAGAGAGGCATTGTAGACAAATTTCAGCCCCTGGATCAACTGGTCAACCAGCTCAACAAAGGCAGTGGGAAACTGCTCACCCACCTGCTCATGGCGCAAAAGTTTAGCCCACTCAGATTTTGTGACACCGGGGCAATGGACAGAACCGGCCGTAGCGCCGAACCAGAAATCGTGAACATATTCCGGGTCACAGACTCCACCTTTCTGTCAGATGGATCTTTAAAGCCGGGGATTCCCCAATTGGAATCATTGTTGCCTTGTTTAACCTGGAGACAGGAGGGTCCAACACTGGTGGAACAGTTCACTTCTTCAGAAGTGACTCTTCAAAAGGGGTACCTCACCGCAAAACATTTAGGAACCACAAAGGGACATTTGGCACGCTCCCAATCTTTGTAGACAAACTTGTCAAAATAGGAGGGATAAGGGAACACTTTATCTGTGCAAAAACAGCCACCTCAACTGCATTCTCCATCTTCAAAGTCTCCTCCACTGATGCAATCAGTGCACCAACCAGCGCCTGCTCATGTGCAGCTACAGTTGTGGAGGAATCATCCTCACTATCTGATCAGGGAGCGTGGCTACTAACCCCACAGGGCAACAGAGCAAAATTCAGGATCTGATGAGACCGATGAGGCAAGGGAGGAAGGGGGGCGCTTTCTGCTAGCCTGCCGCCCAAAGGCCACCTCCACCCGGGAAACAAAGGATTGCCGTCAGTGCATCAATGTAAGGCTGAGACACCCTGAGGGACCTGCTGCCTTAAAGAGGGGGTCAGGTGGGGAAACATGCTCCTTGGATTCCATGAGCAAAAAAGAGAGAACCCTCCAGCAACATGTTTTGCACCGCCCGGGGACTCACCTAACCTGAGCCACCGCACCCCGCACTACCACAGGGGTACCCAGAGATAATGCAACCCATAATCTGCTAGCAGAGAGAGGGAGGGACCCCACCAGGACTCACCACCAACCTAGAGGAGCACTGGTCTGCACCTGAGATAGCCAGAATCTACGTGCAGCATTCAGGGGAAAAGGAAACCCAGGAGTTAACACCAGGGGAAAGGGAGGGTCCCCCCACAGCCATATTCACTGTCCCAAAAGCTTCACCACCATGGCTGCCGCTCATGTGAATGCCAGATGAACAAATAATGACTCCGAACTACACAAGCATGCCTGCCAGGAGAGGAACCCACACAGGCCCCAAAATCACGGCGCCGACCACGGCAAAATGGCCACCACACACAGCACCCATGAGGCTCCCAGGGAACAGAAAAGAAAACCCTGGAGCCTAGGCCACACTCAGCAGTGGGAGAGGGGACCAGGCTACAACAGCACTATACTGGCAGCACCCACCCCATCAGGAAAGTCTGTCCTGCCAGCGGCATGTCCGCCCATCCCCCCACCGGTACTGTGCTGCACACACCAGCCCACATCCACCACTGTCCCACTGCTCTACCCCGAGGAGAGGGATGCAAGGGGGCCCACACAAAACAGAAGGGACCTTTGGCTTTGGGGGGGGAACCTGCTGCAGGCCCAACTGTCCCAGCGGGTGTCTGCGTCCACCCCCCACCTGATCCAAGAGGAGAGGGGGAACATCTTACTCACCAGAACCAGACGAGCACCACTCCAGACAGAACCTCTGACCACCGAAATGAGGGGCTGTCAGCCAGAAGGAACGATGCAATGCAGGCCAGGACCCAGGCATATGCGACCTCGCGAGGCATTTAACTCGCAGGCCAGCCTCCCCCAGTGGGGCTACGTCGCGACCGGCCCAGGGCGGAGCTCTCGTCTGTGCGCGATCCCTGGCCACACTGGTGAAACCGCTGGATTTAGCTATCCAGCCCATCGCCCAGCCCGGCAGTTGATTGTAGATCTCACAGAAAAAAAACAGGAGAAAAAAATGCCATTTAAAAGAATAAAATTGCCAGAACCACAGATCACAGCAGGGAGCTAGTTCCCTTCTCCTGACTAGGCAGATAAACTGAAGGCCTTTAGCAGAGAGGGGAATGTATACCCAGCTAGGACTGCCCATGGGCTTTTTCGGCCTAGTGTCTTACTCCTGTAGGAGGCGATATAAGCCTGTGGTTCTGAATATGGAGCGCTGTGTCCGTCAATGAATGAAAGAGAAAAAAGAAATGTTCATGAAAATAAGAGGAACAATACTGGGTTATTAAGGCATAAAATTTGTAGGAGGGAAGATTATCCTGGCAAGTTTAGCTGGGCAGGAAGATCGGAGAATTTTTAAGTACGCAGAAGAACCTTTTTGGAACAGAATGGATTCCTCTAGTAGGTTTTGAGTGTGGGCAATATACTGTGTACACAGGCATACTAATTCCTCCTACTGCTACCTACGGTCCTGTTTATATGGTAGAAATAGTGAATGCAAGAAAGTGCCGATGGAGATAATCCCCTACAGCCCAGTTTCCTTCCAGGTGGAGGAAAACATTATTTTCCATAAAAAAACAAAACGCTTTAACGTGACAGACCCTTCTGTTCAGAAATATGGGCAGCTCATTGCTGATGTGGCATTAGAACACACCGATACAATTGTGCTTTGTTTAGTTAATACAGATATGATTTCATATCTTCAGCAATGTAAACCAGAGTCCAGATTACACCAGGAATTTTCCTGCCAAGCCTGCTTTAAGGGGATTTGTTTCTCGGCTCATCTCAAGTACAAATTATGTCAAATGTGGCACCAACGTTGGTTTGGCAGCAATGTTGTGTACAGAACCCTAGGCTGTGACCACCTCATCCACCCTCCTAGCTCAAGGTCAAAGCAAGAAAGTGGAAGTCATGGAGCTGAGGTAAGTAATGAAAGTAGGGCAGGGGAAGGGAAGGTAGGCCATGGCTGTAGACACAAGGGCTTGCTTCGCCATCTTTTGGCCTAGCAGACCTTGATGTTCCATTAACAGAACATACAGCCCTAAAAATAGCTGGTTTTCCCAGTGTAGCAAGGTTTCAAGGCCTGTGGCCTGATGTGGGTCTGCCATTCGTACCGGAATCCTCTCCAGCCCATGTGAGCTTAGTCCCCAGGTGTGACAATTGAAACAGTGTCAACTCCAGCATCTTTGTTTGTGGTTTTTATTATAAATTAAGGGGAAGGGAGAAGGGAATGAGTGGGATACTCCTCTCGGCTTGAACTAATTACAATTGGAACTTTGATCCTGGAAAAATGCCCGTTGGCGCTTCCTTGGCGCTAGCCAGCGCCAGCCAACGCTCACTGATTCTGAGAACACTCTGTAAAACAGAGGAAGTGTTGAAACCCCGACCTATAGTCCAGTAGATCCAAGACTGGGAACTGTAGAACTCCTGACACTGCTTCACTGTGTAAGTCTTTGAATACTTTTCCCCCACCCGGCACAGCTTGAGGTAGTATTTTGTAGAACTGTAAATAGCTAACACTGTAACTGGCACACACAATACAATTCAGGGCCCAGACTGCAGGTGCCCCCTTTGCTCCTTGAACTCTTCAGAGTCCACTGACTATGTACCCCCTTTACACTTCAGGGTCCTCAACCTAGGTACCCCCTTTACAGCTAGCTGACCTTGGATCCCCAAACCTCTTCCGTAGTGGTCCCCTCTGACACTAGGCAGACCCCCAGGGGCAATCCGCAGTACTCACGACCTGTGTAGGCTTTCCTGGGACTGGACCCCTCTCTCTGTCTCCGCAGGCTCTCTGCACACACCGGATCCCCCTCAGCACTCTCTGGACTCTCAGGCGACACCCTGAGACATCCACCTTCCTCAGACAGGAGGAGAGACAGCCGCACTCTCCTTCCTGGGACTCTGCTCCCGCCAAAGACACTGTGACATGCACTTCCCCCCCAACTTATACCCACTCCCACAATCCCTTGCAGCATAATCTGCCTTCTGGGGTAGTTACAAGCTGGGATGTGTCCCCTGATTGGGCTTCCCACACTGCCCTATGAGAAGCCTCTCACAGGAGCCAGTGGGGATACTTCTCCCCTCAGCAGGCACATCTGGAAGCCCTGACACCCTGGCTAGATAAATCACAGCCCTGCTGTTAAGCAGACAAGGCCCACTATGGTTTTACCTAGCACCTATCTGTAGGGTGCTAAACCAGTTTGTAGTTTTACATTTTTTTAAAGGGCTTAAATATGAAAGACACGGGGGCCCTAGTGCAATACTGAGCATCCCCATACCTATTCAAAAAACAAAACAAAAAAACAAAACCGAAAGCAGGTTCACACAGAAAAATCAGCTAAGGTGTTGCAAGTTATACCATGGCTATCCTCCGCTGGGAGCCCAGGTAAAAGCAGACAGGAAGTCCATATGAAAAGTGCATAAATAGGAGAAAATCCAATGGTAAACAAACTTTGTGCTGTATAGAAGAACCACAAGTCCCAGCATGCAGGTGGAGACGGCGCTCCTCTCACGGCAGAGAAAACAAATAGAAGCCCCCAGTGAAGCAAAGAGACAAATGGCTTCTTACCAGATGATGTTGGCTTCCAAATGAATGGAAAAGCCAAAATGCGCATAAAGGGGTTAAACCCTTAAGGTGCAGATCATCAGAGAAGACCTTCAAAATGTACTCTCAGAAAGACACATGGGAACCACATAGATGTAAAAAGGGAACACAGGGCACATAGCGTGATACCGTTTAACCTCCCTGGCGGTCTGATTATGTCAGGATTTCTGTGCTAAAAGCGGTACATTGTTTTGCATAGAAATCTGTTGTTTTACATTTTAAAACTCACCTTCCCCTGCGATCCCCCGGCGTCTTCTGCTTCCCTTCCCTGCGAGCGTTGTGACGCAGGGGGGTGGAACCGGCAGCAAATTCAAAAGTGTAAATACACAAATGACATGATACAAAGTTGTGATCCTAACGGATTACACTGTATCATGCCATTTCACCACAGGATTTCACCTGGTGACTTTTCCAGTGCCCTGCCTGTGCTTTTCCAGTTCTTTGTGCCTGGGAAATAGAGAAAGACCATTGCGTCCAAAAAAGCGTTCTTTTTGCGCAAAAGTGCTTTTAAAAGAACTGGAAAACAGCGATAGCGAAACCGAGTTACTTGAAGAACTGAGCGATAGCGTTTCGTGGGAAAATTTGTCATCAGGTACGGAAAGTGACGACAGCGACTATTCTGATGTCTCTTTCTGGCACATAGCTTGTGGAATTTGGGAAGTAGATCAAATGATTCTTCAGAATTTCCAATGGAGCGATGTGCCAGAAAGAGACATCAGAATCATCGCTGTCGTCACTTTCCGTACCGGATGACGAATCTTCCCACTAAACGCTATTGCTCAGTTCTTCAGGTAACTCAGTTTTGCTGTCGCTGTTTTCCAGTTCGTCTAAAAGCGCTTTTGTGCAAAAAAAACAAACGCTTTTTGGACGCCATGGTCGTTCTCTATTTTCCAGGCACAAAGAACTGGAAAAGCACAGGCAGGGCACTGGAAAAGTCACCAGGTGAAATCCTGTGGTGAAATGGCATGATGCAGTGTAATCCGTTAGGATCACAGCTTTGTATCATGTCATTAAGACCCGGTTCACATTTCTGCGATGCGGGAACGCTGCGAATATACAACGTCTTCCCGCATCGCTACCGCACCCCTGGCAGTTCACACTGCCATATGTGATACGCTGGGGGTGTCAATTAAAAGTTAACGACACCCCCAGATCAGATCGCATATCGCAGTGCGATCTGAAAGTTCAAACCAAATCGGATCGCACTAGTGTAAACCACCATGCGATCCGATTCTGCTACGGACCAAAAAAAAAAGGGTCCTGTGTGTGTTGGGTGCGATTGCGGTGCAAATCAAGCCATACAAACTGTATGGCTGAATTTGCACCGCACAGAGATCGCATGTAATTTAGGAGCAGTGCGCTCCGAATTACATGCGATCTCTGTGATCGCACAAATGTGAACCGGCACTAAGTGTATTTACACTTTTGAATTTGATGCCTGTTCCACCCCCCTGCGTCGCAACACTCACAGGAGGGAACCGGAAGGCAAGTGCCGGCCATCAGCCGTGCACAGAGTGGAGAGAGACTGTGAGGATGCCGGGGAGGACGGCGGGGGAGAGCAGGGAAGGTGAGTAATGTTCTGGGGTAATCCCGAGAGTGGCTCGGGGTTACCGCTTTTGGTACTGAAAGTTAACTCCGAGCCACACTCAGGAATACCGCCAGGGAGGTTAAAACAAAGGTGATTTACTAAAAGTTATTACACTCACATGTTCGTAGAGACAAGCACAAGCAGGCATATCTTAAATACACGGTGGAGAAAACACAGACTGCAGTAGGGCGGTACCAGACGTGTCGGGGACCATGCCCCCAAGTCAGCTTTTATTCGATTGAATGCTGCAGCCTGTGTTTACTCCACCATGTATTTAAGATATGCCTGCTTGTCTCTACGAACATGTGAGTGTAATAACTTTTAATAAATCATGCTATGTGCCCTGTGTTCCCTTTTTCCATCTATGTGGTTCCCATGCAGTGGCGGAGCCAGAGGGCTAGCTGGGGTGGCAATTGCCACCCCAGACGACATCCTTGCCACCCCTGTTGCCACCCGCTCGCGCTAGCTGAATGAGAGGGCGCCTGTGCAGCAAGTTCTCTGTGACTTTGACTGAGCGCGGTGAGCGGCAGCGGCGCCGTGAGCCGCTGCACAGCTAACCAATCACGCGTGCCTGCACACCTGATTGGTTCGCTGTGTCGCTACTCACCGCCCACTCGTTCACTTCTTCTTCTTCTTCTACCTGCTGTAACCTTAGGTAAGTCTCTCTGGTCTCTGCATGATTGAAGGGGACACGACATGCTGGTCACTACACTGATGGGTTGGGATGCTGGTCACTACATTGATGGGTTGGGATGCTGGTCACTATATTGATGGGTTGGGATGCTGGTCACTATATTGATGGATTGGGATGCTGGTCACTATATTGATGGATTGGGATGCTGGTCACTATATTGATGGATTGATGGGTTGGGATGCTGGTCACTACATTGATGGGTTGGGATGCTGGTCACTATATTGATGGATTGGGATGCTGGTCACTACATTGATGGGTTGGGATGCTCGTCACTATATTGATGGATTGATGGGTTGGGATGCTGGTCACTACATTGATGGATTGATGGGTTGGGATGCTGGTCACTATATTGATGGATTGATGGGTTGGGATGCTGGTCACTACATTGATGGGTTGGGATGCTGGTCACTACATTGATGGATTGATGGGTTGGGATGCTGGTCACTACATTGATGGGTTGGGATGCTGGTCACTATATTGATGGATTGATGGGTTGGGATGCTGGTCACTACATTGATGGGTTGGGATGCTGGTCACTATATTGATGGATTGATGGGTTGGGATGCTGGTCACTACATTGATGGGTTGGGATGCTGGTCACTATATTGATGGGTTTGGATGCTGGTCACTATATTGATAGATTGATGGGTTGGGATGCTGGTCACTACATTGATGGGTTGGGATGCTCGTCACTATATTGATGGATTGATGGGTTGGGATGCTGGTCACTACATTGATGGATTGATGGGTTGGGATGCTGGTCACTATATTGATGGATTGATGGGTTGGGATGCTGGTCACTACATTGATGGGTTGGGATGCTGGTCACTACATTGATGGATTGATGGGTTGGGATGCTGGTCACTACATTGATGGGTTGGGATGCTGGTCACTATATTGATGGATTGATGGGTTGGGATGCTGGTCACTACATTGATGGGTTGGGATGCTGGTCACTATATTGATGGATTGATGGGTTGGGATGCTGGTCACTACATTGATGGGTTGGGATGCTGGTCACTATATTGATGGGTTTGGATGCTGGTCACTATATTGATAGATTGATGGGTTGGGATGCTGGTCACTACATTGATGGGTTGGGATGCTGGTCACTACATTGATGGGTTGGGATGCTGGTCACTATATTGATGGATTGATGGGTTGGGATGCTGGTCACTACATTGATGGGTTGGGATGCTGGTCACTATATTGATGGATTGATGGGTTGGGATGCTGGTCACTACATTGATGGATTGATGGGTTGGGATGCTGGTCACTACATTGATGGGTTGGGATGCTGGTCACTACATTGATGGGTTGGTACGCTGGTCACTACATTGTCAATTGATGGGTTGGGATGCTGGTCACTACATTGATGGATTGATGGGTTGGGATGCTGGTCACTACATTGATGGGTTGGGATGCTGGTCACTACATTGATGGGTTGGTACGCTGGTCACTACATTGTCAATTGATGGGTTGGGATGCTGGTCACTACATTGATGGGTTGGGATGCTGGTTACTACATTGTCAATTTATGGGGGGGGGGCATGCTGGTCACTACATTGATGGGTTGGGATGCTGGTTACTACATTGTCAATTTATGGGGGGGGGCATGCTGGTCACTACATTGATGGGGGGCAATATTGTGCAGCCCTACTCATAGGCGTGCACACGGGGTGTGCCGGGTGTGCCTAGGCACACCCTAATCACCCTCGTGCAGTGCTTCTGCCATGGCCGCTGCCGCTGTGTCTGCTGCTTTCTGCCCCTGGCTGCTCAGCTCCCAAACCTAATCCTGTCGGTGCGGAGACTGAGAGGGACTGTCTGGGGGAGGACCCTGGCCTGCTGTAAGGGGGGGATCTATATAGGGGACCTCACCTCACCCTGGCCTGCTATAAAGGAGGATCTATGGGGGACCTGCCCTAGCCTGCTCTAAAGGGGGATATATGGGGATCCTGCTCTAAAGGGGATCTATGCCATAGATCCCCTTTAGAGCAGAGCCATGTGATCGGTGTGCGGCCTTAAAAGAATAATGTTTACTTTGATAATTGTTAATTGAATTAAAAATGTTTTAATACCGCTTAGAATGTTTGTTTACATTTACTTATAAAAGTGTGTGTGTGTGTATATATATATATATATATATATATATATATATATATATATATATATATACACACACGCATGTATATTGACCCCCCAAAATAATACCTTGCCACCCCTTTGCCACCCCTGTTTTAAAAGTCTAGCTCCGCCACTGTTCCCATGTGTCTTTCTGAGAGTACATTTTGAAGGTCTTCTCTGATGATCTGCACCTGATGGGTTTAACACCTTTAGGCTTCGTTTCCACTGCCGCGGCTACGAAGTCGTGCTACTTCTAGCGCGACTTCGTAGTGAAAGTTGCTTGCGGCATTCAGTGCGACTTGTCCCTCATTATAGAGGGAAGTCGCACTGAAGTCGGCTCAAAAGTAGTGCACAAACTACTTTTGAAGTCACCGCAACTGAAATCGTGGCAGTGAAAACGGGCCAGATTGAAACAAATAGCTTTTGACTTACTGTGCGACTTGACATGTGTCAAGTCGCACAGCAAGTCGCACTAGTGGAAACCGGCACTTATGCGCATTTTGGCCTTTCCATTAGTTTGGAAGTCAACATCATCTGGTAAGAAGCCATTTGTCTCTTTGCTTCACTGGGGGCTTCTATTTGTTTTCTCTGCCGTAAGAGGAGCGCCGTCTCCACCTGCATGCTGGGACTTGTGGTTCTTCTATACAGCACAAAGTTTGTTTACCATTGGATTTTCTCCTATTCATTGACTTTTCATATGGACTTCTCACTTTCAAAAGTGTTTCTGGATTTATGTGCACATATATTTAAGAATTTTCTTTGATCTTCATTACTATTTAGCGCTACACGTTTTTTATATTATCTTTATGAACTTTTTCTATAGGTTTGTGTGAGTGAGCTGCTTGCTTTTAATTTATTTACATATTTTTGATTCACCGTTTCATCAGCTCCATGTACACGGGACATTGTTAAAAGTCACTTGAATGTTGGAATTTTTTTATTTTTTTTTAGGACGTTTAAAACGTCCGTTTGCACCCGCGTTTAGCGGGCGTTTGCGTTTAAAACCCTTCCTAGAGGTCAAAAAAATCATTCCCCTTTAAAATAGAAAAACGCGAGCGCCAAACGCGGGTCAGCGTTTGAAACGCCGGGAAACACACATTTGAACGCAAAAAACTTCCCTGAACTCAACAGCCTGCAAATGACTGTAAACGACCCTGTGTACATGGACAGATAAGGTAACATGGAGCTGCGTTCAGGGGCTTCTGAAAAAAACGCCCAACTGCTCCTAAACGGCCATTTACAACGTCCCGTGTACATGGAGCCTAATAGAGCAGAATTTTCTCCATTTATTTATAAAAGCAGACAGGAAGTCTGAATAAGTGAAGGCAGCTGTTTACATGTACCCACATATCAGTTAGTTAAGCCTCGTACACACGTACCGATCGTCGGCCGAACGATCGGCCGTCTTTTGTCCAGGGCTGTCGTGTCTGTTAAAAACTGCAAAAGACTGCACACGAATTTTGTCGGCCAACAACAGCCGACTGCAGAAGTGATGTCATGTGATTGGTAACTTTCCTTGTCTTTTTTCTTTTCTGAGCATGCCCAGTCTTGCTAATCTGCTGTCTGTCGGCCGAAATCTGTACTGACTGGCGAACAATCGGCCGTTCTGGTGTTGGCCAACAAAAATTTTAATGCTTGCACGACAGATTCTGTTCGGCCGAAAATGCGCTGTCAGCTGTCGGAAGCATCATACTAACAAGCCTACAATCGGCCGATCGGTCGCCGGCCGAATATTTACGGCCGACAATCGGTACGTGTGTACGGGGCATTACATGCAGGGACATGGACAGCAATAAGGGCTTTTCACACGCAGGCGGTCACAGCTGGCCATAGAAGTGAAGGCTGTACACACTTGTACTTAAATAAACAGCAATGTTTCTTTGCATCAGAGTTTACATGTTTATATGACACACACTATATTGTCCAGAGTATTGGGAAGCCTGCCTTTACACGCACATGAACTTTAATGGCATCCCAGTCTTACTCCGTAGGGTTCAATATTGAGTTGGCCCATCTTTTGCAGCTATAACAGCTTTAATTATTTTGGGAAGGCTGTCTACAAGGTTTAGGAGTGTGTTTATGGCAGTGATGGCGAACCTTTTTGAGCCTGAGTACTCAAACTGCAACACAAAGCCAACTTCAAAGTGCTAACACTAAATTAAACCTGCCAACGGCTCTGTAGAGAGGATGGGACTGATCATCCCTTTGAATGAGCCCTAAGAGACCAAAAACATACGATTCTGCCCAAAAAAAACCTTTTGTGCTTTTTCAAAGGAGTGCATTATGCTCAGAATGCAGGGTTGAGGGGTGCATTGTGTTCAGAATGCAGGGCTGAGGAGTGTGTCACGCTCAGAATGCAGGGCTGAGGAGTGCGTCACGCTCAGAATGCAGGGATCAGGAGTGCGTCACGCTCAGAATGCAGGGGTCAGGAGTGCATCACGCTCAGAATGCAGGGATCAGGAGTGCGTCACGCTCAGAATGCAGGGATCAGGAGTGCGTCACGCTCAGAATGCAGGGATCAGGAGTGCGCCACACTCAGAATGCAGGGATCAGGAGTGCGCCACACTCAGAATGCAGGGACCAGGAGTGCGCCACACTTAGAATTCAGGGATCAGGAGTGCTTTACGCTTAGAATGCAGGGATCAGGAGCACATTACACTCAGAATGCAGGGAGCAGGAGTGTTTTACACTTAGAATGCAGGGATCAGGAGTGTTTTACGCTTGTAACGCAGGGATCAGGAGCGCATTACACTCAGAATGCAGGGTTCAGGAGTGCGTTGTGCACAGAATGCAGGGTTCGGGGGGATATGTAGGGCGGTAGAGAACACTGCTATCAGGGTGGCCCTGCCCATAGCAGTGTCCTTTGCCCCCTTCAGACCACTTCCCTACACACAGTAGTTGTCCTCGCCCCCCCTTCCCCTAAAGCAGTGACCTCTGGCTTCCCACCCATAGCAGTGTCCTACCTGTGTACACATTCCACAGTGCTCCACGTGTTCATACTTAAGCACCCGAGCCCCTGCACAGGCAGCCGCTCTCAAAGTCCAGGAAAGGGAGGAGTCATTCTCCTCTTCCTCAGTTTACAGAAGCATTGCGGCGCTGCTTACAGCAGCAGACACTGAGTGTAATTCCTTCCCACTGGGCTACATGCAGAGAGGGATTAACAGACTTCATCTGCCCCGCCACACTATCGCACTGATGCGAGTCGACTCCTTCATGCCAGCACCGCAAGTTACTGCCTGGCTGGGGTATTTCTGCCTCCTTACCCTGACGGCGCTGGTGCTGTAAGCTCACATGCCCACAGAGAGGGTTCTGCGTGCCAGCTGTGGCATGCGTGCCATAGGTTCGCCATCGCTGGCCTATGGGAATGTTTGACCAATCTTCCAGAAGTCCATTTGTGAGGACGAGAAGGCCTGGCCCGCAGTCTCAGCTCTAATTCACCCCAAAGGTGTTCTATCGGGTTAAAGGTCAGGACTCAGTGAAGGCCAGTTAAGTTCTTCCTCCCAAACTCACTCATTCATGTCTTTATGAACACTGCTTTATGCACTGGTCAAAATCATTTGGTGGAGGGGGGATTATGGTGTGGGGTTGTTTTCCAGGGGCTGGGCTTTGCCCCTTAGTTCCAGTAAAGGGAACTCTTAGGGCATCAGCATACCAAGACATTGTAGACAATTTCATGCTCCCCACTTTGTGGGAACAATTAGAGGATGGCCCCAGCCTGTTCCAACATGACTGCGCACAAGTGCGCAAAGCAAGGTCTATAAAGACATGGATGAGCAAGTTTTGGGTGGAGGAATTTTACTTGGCCTGCACAGAGTACTGACCAAAACATTATAGAACACATTTGGGATGAATTAGAGCAGAGACTGCGAGCCAGACCTACTAGTCCAACATCAGTGCCTGACCTCACGAATGCGCTTCTGGAAGAAGAATAGTCAAACATTTCCATAGACACACTCCTAAACCTTGTGGACAGCCTTTCCTGAAGAGTGGAAGCTGTTATAGCTGCAAAGGACAGGCCAACTCAATATTGAGCCCTACTGACTGGGATGCCATTAAAGTTCATGTAAAGGCAGGTGTCCCAATACTTATGACAATATAATGTATTTCCCAAACACTAGACTTTTACATGCATGCACAAGTGTAAACGCTGATGCAAAGAACCTGCAGTTACCGGAGTACAAGTGCGTAAAGCCCTTTACTCCTATGGTTGTCTGAACGTCCCACCTGCGGCTCCCCATGTGTGGAAAACAAACTGGAATTTTTATGCTAGAGTTCACTTCGTCCTTCAACATTTGTGTACATGAGCCCTAAAAGTCTGACAGGCTAACCCTTCACCATGCTATGCAAAAATACTCAAAAAAAGAAATCATATTTTTATACACTGTCTATATTATCTCCATAAAATTTCATAATTAACCTGTTAGAGGCTATGACAGCAGATAACATTTAGAGTCACATTCTATACCCCCTTTGGTTAACCACTTTATGTCTGCCTGCAGTAATATTACTGCGGCAGAGTGGCTCGTTATCGTCTGACGACGTAGTACTACGTCGTCAGACAATCCCCCCTCTCGGCGGCGCGCGCGCGCCGCCGGGGGCTCGCTCCCGCTGTTTTCAGTCACTGCGGGAGTCGGGCCAGGGGAGGAGCAGCGGCGATCGCCGGGGATCTAGTGTGGAGATCCGCCTGCTTGTGTAAACACAAGCGGGCGGATCTCCTAAGTGACAGACAGTGACAGATTGCAGGGTTCAGCATAGCTGAACCCTGGATCTGTCCTTGTGTCACTCAGTCACCTCCCCCCACACACGTCAGTAAGCACCAGGCATGCATTAACCCCTCCCTCTCCAATAAAATTAACCCTTTCCCTGCCAGTGTCATTTTTACAGTAACAGTGCATATTTATAGCACTGATTACTGTAGAAATGTCACTGGTACCCCCAAAAGTGTCAAAAATGTCAGTCAAGGGTCCGATCTGTCCGCCGCAATGTCGCAGTCCCGCAAAAAAAATCGCAGATCGCCGCCAGTACGCGTTAAAAAAAAAAAAACACCAAAAATGACAAATCTTTACCTTAGTTAGTAAACGCAATAACTTTTGCGCAAACCAATCAAAATACGCTTATTGTGATTTTTTTTACCAAACATAGGTAGCAGAAAACAAATTGGCCAAAAATTTAAAAAAAAATTGGCTTTTACATCTTTTTTGGGGGGGAATTTCATATAAAAAAATGTTAAAAATATTGTTATTTTTTCAAAAATGACGCTCTTTTTTTGTTTATAGCGCAAAAAGTAAAAATCGCACTGGTGATCAAATACTACCGAAAGAAAGCTCTGTTTGTGGGAAAAAAAAGACATAAATTTCGTTTGGGTACGGTGTCGCACGACCGCGCAACTGTTATTTAAAGTCGCACAGTGCCGAATCACAAAAAGTGGCCCAGACGTATGACCGCAAAATGCTCTGGTGGTAAAGTGGTTAAACAGATACTCAATAACCTTCAGTTAGAATGACGTTCTTCTGGAATTAATCAAAATATGTGTGTATTTTCACAATGTGAGTAGATAAACATATCTGCTGTGATAAGAGTAAGAGATTTGCTACTTCCATCTTTACCTCATATTAGCAAAGTGTTTTTACAGCCTAGCTTAATCATATATAAGACAAAACCTACATATCAGGACTACTGTGATTATATGAGAATATACATTGTGTACATTTTTACAGTCCCTTTGCCCAATGCCTCGTACACACGATTAGATAATTGTACGGAAAAAAATTGCCTTTGAATTGATCGCATCATAATCTGATCATTAGTATACAGCTTTTGACAGCCGATCACATTTTGTCCAACAAAATCCGAAGGGACAAACACGATAGCCTAGCGAACGACAATCGTTTAACCACTTTACCACCGGAGGATTTTGCTGTCTTCCGTCCAGGCCACTTTTTGTGATTCGGCGCTGTGCGACTTCAACTGACAATTGCGCGGTCGTGCGACGCCGTACCCAAACAAAATTTACGTCCTTTTTTTCCCACAAACAGAGCTTTCTTTTGGTGGTATTTGATCACCTGTGCGATTTTTACTTTTTGCGCTATAAACAAAAAAAGAGCGTTTATTTTGAAAAAAATAACAATATTTTTAACATTTTTTTATATGAAATTCCCCCCAAAAAAGATGTAAAAACCAATTTTTTTAAAAATTTTTTAACCAATTTGTTTTCTGCTACCTATGTTTGGTAAAAAAAATCGCAATAAGCGTATTTTGATTGGTTTGCACAAAAGTTATTGCGTTTACTAACAAAGGGAAAGATTTTTGTCATTTTTGGTGTTTTTTTTTTTAACGCGTAATGGCGGCGATCTGCGATTTTTTTTGTGGGACTGCGACATTGCGGCGGACAGATCGGACCCTTGACTGACATTTTTGACACTTTTGGGGGTACCAGTGACATTACTGCAGTAATCAGTGCTATATATATGCACTGTTACTGTAAAAATGACACTGGCAGGGAAGGGGTTAATTTTATTGGAGAGGGAGGGGTTAATGTATGCCTGGTGCTTACTGACGTGTAGGGGGGGAGGTGACTGAGTGAGTCAGGGACAGATCGGATGTCCAGCTATGCTGAACAGTCCGATCTGTCACTCCCTGTCACTATGGAGATCCGTCCGCTTGTGTTTACACAGGCGGGCGGATCTCCACACTAGATCCCCGGCGATCGGGGCAGAGCAGCGGCGATCGCCGCTGCTTCTCCCCTGGCCCGACTCCCGCTGTGAATGAAAACAGCGGGAGCGAGCCTCCGGCGGCGCGCAAGCGCCGCCCAGAAGGGGGAGTGTCTGACGACGTTAATACTCATAGGTGTGCGCAGCCTATTGCATTAGGGTGTGCACCCCAAAGTTGAAATACACATGCATGTGTTTGCCTACATGTACATGGCCCCGATACATTACTCTCCCTGCTGGCAAAGAGAACTAGAGCAGAGCAGGTCCGAGGGAGATCTTTCCCATCTCCTCACTGGCAAACAGAGCGATAATGCTATGTGCCCTAGGTGATTAGGGTGTGCCCAGGCACATCCGGCACACCCTGTGCGCACGCCTATGTTAATACTACGTCGTCAGACGATAACGAGCCACTCTGCCGTAGTAGTATAAGTGGTTAATCAGTACAGTATGCATTCCCTAAAAAAATTGCGGGACAAAGACCACGCATGATCACAAACACGAAAATAACCCTGAAAAAGCCTGGCTGCCATTGTTTTTGTTTTGCACTATCCGATACGTAGCTACGCAACCAGGAAGCTTTTCCAGAATCGTACGAAAAAAAAAAATATATGTTTAGTACGCATTGTTGGACTCAATACTAGTATCATGCAACAAAATAAGTAATTTGATTATCTGATCGTGGGTACAAAGCATTAGAAATGTGATTCCTGATGCAATCTATACCTTTGCTTGCATGAAATTTATACAAACCCCAATAAAGACCTATTCCAGGCAGCATGTGAAAGCAATAATTAAACTACTAATACTACCTAGAAAACACTGCAACTGTGCTAAAATAAGAAAATTTACTAGGTTTACTTTAAAGCGGATTTCATTTCATTTGAGGACTTCAGCTTTAGTCTGAATTCTCTGATCTGTTGCAGCAAGATTTCAGAGAGCATCTCAGAGAGCCATGAGAAGTATACTTTCTCAGGCCCATACTATGTAATTTCCTTTCTCTGCTATCTTCATTGACAACCATATTTGAACTTCCAAAGCAGGTTTGTATCTCACTGGTGGCTGTGAGATGTTCTTAACCACTTAAAGCGGTTGTATCCCGCTTTCTGACACTTTTACCTACAGGTAAGCCTATAATAAGGCTTACCTGTAGGTACAAATAATATCTCCTAAACCGGCACGGTTTAGGAGATATTTACAGTGCATGCAGCCGCTCGCGCGAGCGGCGCATGCGCTCTGAAGGTCCGGGGGGACCTTCAATTAACTTGCCGGGAGCTTGCCGGAAAAATCACTCCCGCGCGCATGCGCGGGAGTGACGTCATCGCGGCTCCGGCCAATCAGCGCGCTGGAGCCGTCTCTTCCGGCCAATCAGCGCGCCGGAGCCGCCGAACCCGGAAGAGACGACGAGGGATCATGGCAGCGCCCGCATCGGTGTCCGGGGGTCCGTGTCGGGGCTTCGTTTTAAGGTAAGTTAAACATAATGGGCTAGTATGCGATGCATACTAGCTCATTATGCCTTTGTCTTGCAGGTTTTTTTTTTTTTTTTATAGGGTTTACAACCGCTTTAAGCCCCGGAGGATTTGGCTGCTAAAAGACCAGGGGTTTTTTTGCGATTTTTTACTGCGAGACTTTAACGGACAATTGCGCGGTCGTGCGACGCTGTACCTAAACGAATTTGACGTCCTTTTTTTCCCACAAACAGAGCTTTTTTTTGGTGGTATTTGATCACCTGTGCGATTTTTTGATCATGCGCTATAAACAAAAAAAGAGCGTAAATTTTGCAAAAATAACAATATTTTTCACATTTTTTTATATGAAATTCCCCCCCAAAAAAAATGTAAAAATCCAAATTTTTTAACATTTTCGGCCAATTTGTTTTATGCTACATATGTTTGCGCAAAAGTTATCGCGTTTACTAACAAAGGGAAAGATTTTTGTCATTTTTGGTGTTCTTTTTTTTTAACGCGTAATGGCGGCGATCTGCGATTTTTTTTCGGTACTGCGACATTGCGGGGGACAGATCGGACCCTTGACTGACATTTTTGACACTTTTGGGGCTACCAGTGACATTACTGCAGTAATCAGTGCTATATATATGCACTGTTACTGAAGGGGTTAACTGTATTGGAGAGGGAGGGGTTAAGTGTGTCCTAGGGGCGTGATTCTAACTGTATAGGGACATGGCTATTGGTGTAAAAACAAAGATCAACGGTCCTACATAGTAGAACCGTCTGATCTTCATTTTTACACCAGGGAGAATGACGGGTGGCTTGTTTACATAAGCCGCTCCGCCTTTCTCCTTTCACCGGAGCGATCGTAGTGTGCCCGATGTCTGCCGGTCACACGCACTGACTTGTCAGTGAACGAGCCGCGGCGGGCGCGCGCCCGCCCGCAATTGGCTCTCAAGTCAGTGACAGGCGAGTGACGTACCCATACGTCACTCTGCCTGGCCGGGGCTGACCGCCGCAGTATATAGTCGTGCAGCGGTTGGCAACCGGTTAAAGGGTTTGTAAAGGTCCATTTTTTTTTTTTTTTTTATAAACAAACATGTCATAATTACCTCGAGCACCCTCAATCCTCCTCTTCTTGGGTCCAACGCAGGCGCTCCTGCCCCCTGTCGAGTGCTCCCATAACAAACTGCTTACTCTGGGGGCACTTGCATGTGCTTGCTCCTCAGCTGCCTCTGTGTGTCACACACAGAGTGCGGCTGTGCAGGTCAGCCCCACCCCCCGCTACCTCTTCACTGGCTGTAATTGGCAGCAGCGCCAATGGCTCCCATGGAATTTCATATGGTTCTTCAGAATTTGGTCAAAATTCACCCTGTGTGGCCAGTTTTAGTACAGATACAGGGTTTTACCATGACGTATTTAGTATAGGAAAGAGAATGTAGAGCCTGCAGTGGGGGTGTGTTTGGGAACAATTCTCCTGAACCCCAAGCAAGGGTTTTCAGATATCCAGACTACAGACAAATGTCGTAGGTTGGAATGAAGAACTACAGAAATGCCTAGATGAAGTACCGAGCAGGAAGGTATTTCAAAGTTTCGACTGAAGTAAACCTTTTATATATCTACAGAACAGTAAGCGGAACCAGGTGGAAATGACCCATAGGAGTTGCACATGATCACTTACCTATTATCCCAACTGCTATGTAGCCCAGAATGAAGATCATGAACAGGATACAGCAAATGATGTCCGTGCAGCTTCTGGATGGAGAGAAACATGGAGACAACGGGTCAGAACAGCAAACCAGACAACACTAAATCACTACTATGCTGAATATTCTGCAAGGGCTGTTTTAACAGCATGAAGATCAAGGTCACTGTCTGCTGGAACGGTAAGCATTCTGAATTCTTTTTACAGAAATCAATAAAAAAAATAGCTTTAAATGATCAGGCATTTGTTTATATAGCACAGGTCAATGTAAATCTGCAGCTATCTTCACAGTCTTTGTTTCTATGAGATGATTCATTATAAAACAAATAGATACACAAAGTCTCTTTGGCTGGCAGTGACTGTTAGCCCCCGTTCACACTGGGGCGACCTGTGAGGCGACCTGGTCGCCTCACAGGTCGCCGCAGGTCGCCTCCCATAGGGAAGCTGCGGACCCGTTCTGATAGGAGCGACACAAGTCGCTCCGACTCAGAAAAAGGGTCCGGAGCTTCTTTGGGGCGACCAGGAGGCGACCGCCATAGACTTCAATGTTATGAAGTCCGTGGCGGCCGCTCCGAGGTCGCGGCGCGCTGCTCGCACCGCGACCTCGGAGGTCGCGGTCCGAAGTAGCGTCGCCCCAGTGTGAACGGGGGCTTAGAGCTTAAAAAGGTTCTCCATATTTATTATGACAACACCCTGTGTGCTTCACCTCAGATCCAAATGTTTGTGCCATGTATCTACTATTAATATTGATGTACTGTAAATTGTTTGATTAGTGATTTTACATTTATTTTTGAGTAGGTCATTTCATGGTCTGACATTTTTTTACAATTAATAATTTTAGTCATTTTGGTATATATACACATTTAAACATTTCTTACTTTTTATTAATTTTGGTATATATGTATCTGAGGTTTGTTTTATGAATTTGTTTTGTGTAACCATATATTGATGAGTATTTATATGAGATGATATCAAAATGTATTTATTGTGTCCACTTTGATGAAATCTCAAATAATTGAGTGGAGGGGTTCACTTCCATGCGGCTGGTCCCTGGTGTCGGGGAGGTTGGGAGGACCGCTGCTGTAGATAACATGTCCAAGCTCAAATGTCTGGATAATAAACCTAAATAATAAACTGGCTGAAAATCCCCCAATACACACTGGCAGTTCACACACCGTTTTTTAATCGGACCTTTGAACTTCGGGTCATATTTAGCCGGTTCCCCTACAAAGAGAAGAAACACACATGAACAGGCTTGTAATAGAGAGAGACTGAATTCAATATGTAAGAATGCACAAATTATTTTTAAAAGGATTTACATAGTACCAACAGTTTGCGCAGCGCATTACAAAATGGGAGGGAAACAATACAGATACATTACAATTCAGGAAAAGAGGAATTTAAGGGTCCTGCTTGTAAAAGCTTACAATCTAAAAAAGGAGGGTCCCGTTGTAGGCAGGTGCAGTCTATTTCTCCTCTGCCGGTGGTGCCTATATGCAGTGGCAATATAGTTGGACAAGGACGATGAGAGAGCCTTGTTCCTCTATGGTTTCCCTGGTCACAGAGAGGCAGCACCCAAATGGATGCTGGCACCCCATGCAACTTTGGTGGCCATCTTAGGTCAGGCAGAGTCTATTTAAGACCCTGGGTCCCAGGACTGGTGCGCATTTTACATATAGCTAGAGTAGGGACAGGTCATGCGTGTGTCAGGGACAGTGTGTCAGGGAAAGGTTCCAGACAAGAAAAGTGCAGGGACCCGCCAGCCTACCTGGAAGCCTCCTCACTTGGGTATGGACCAACTAGGTAGCATTCTGCCCCTCAAGACAGATGCTGTCAGCACACCTGAGACCTGTTGCTACTTCTCATAGCTGCTGCATCCTGTGAGTGCTCCTGGTTGGCTTCCCCCGTGCTTGTTGTGAATTGCCAAACTTCAATTTCAATACAAATTCTGTTTTCTGCTACCACACCATGCTGAATCTATCCACATAGTGATATAAAAAGGCAATAAATTGTAGGGGATACGTGAATATAGAAAATAAATGTTCAATTTTTTAGTTAGAGGCAAGATAGGCCTCTCTGAAGAGATGGGTTTTCAGGGATCGCCTAAAGGAAAGTCAGATGATGAGGAGGGGCTCTGAAGTTCTGGATGTGAGCATGAAAGGAGGGGATAAGGGGGCTAGAGTGTCTTGGGAAGAGCAAACAAAATGGTTTGGTTGATATTTTACAAAGAGGTCGTGAGGTAGCTCAGGGCAAAGTGGTGGATGGCTTTGTAGGTTAGTATTTTGAATTTTATTTGTTGCATGAGCAGTAGTTTAGAGGAGGGATTGGCAGAGAGGGGTACCAGACACTGAATGGTTGGTAAGGTGGATGAGTCAGGCAGTAGCATTCATGATAGATACCATTCCAAGTTTGTCCCCTCTTGCCCACACCCAAGCTGTGCCCACGTCTAGCTCTGCTGAAAATGTATGTACAATATAATGGATGACTGCACTCTAGCTAAAAGGCGAACTTCTTCACTAAAGTTGAACTCCAGAATGTTTTCTTTTTATAATTACATTGGCTTGGCTCAATGTAAATATGCATATCTCAAATCCAGAGGGCCACTGGAGATGCTGTAAATCACTATAGTAGACTGTGCTATACATACAGTGAGAGCCGTGATTAGAGGTTCTGAATACTGCCCACAGGGGGGAGCTCGCTTGGAACCTCCACCATTCATAGAACTCCTTGTATTTTTTTCTAAGAATACAAGGCATTCTCAGATTGGACAAGATGAAGAGGTGGGGCAGTGACATCCTCTATGACTATGATTAAGCTATAAGGAAAAATATTCAACTTTTAGCTGGAGTGTCCATTATTTTGCAAGGACAATGAGAATAAAATTGTGTCATTCTGTGAGGCTGATTCATTCCTGGAGAGACATAAAACTGACTTTCTTGCCCAAGCAATCAGGAAATTCCAAAGTACTAAATTGATGTGAACATCTGATTAGCTTTCCTTTGTCCTACGTCTTCATAAATAACCCAAAGGGCTCATTTACTCTGATGAAACCAAGGTCAACTTTTTGGCCATAATTCCGAAAGATAAGTTTGGCGCAAAAAACAACACTGCACATCAACAAAAGAACACCATACCAACAGTGGAGCATGGTGGTGGTAGCATCATGCTTTGGGGCTGTTTTTCTTCAGCTGGAACAGGGGCCTTAGTCAAGGTAGAGGGAATTCTGAACAGTTCCAAATACCAGTCAATATTGGCACAAAACCTTCAGGCTTCTGCTAGAAAGCTGAACATGAAAAGGAACTTCATCTTTCAGCATGACAACGACCCAAAGCATACATCCAAATCAACAAGGGAATGGCTTCACCAGAACAAGATTAATGTTTTGGAATGGCCCAGCCAGAGCCTAGACCTAAATCTGATTGAAAATCTGTGGGGTGATCTGAAAAGGGTTGTGCACAGGATATGCCCTCGCAATCTGACAGATTTGGAGTGTTTTTGCAAAGAAGAGTGGGCAAATATTGTCAAGTCAAGATGTGCCATGCTGATAGACTCATACCCATAAAGACTGAGTGCTGTAATAACATCAAAAGGTGCTTCAACAAATTACTAGTTTAAGGGTGTGCACACTTATACAACCATATTATTTTAGTTTTTTATTTGTACTTCCCTCCACCTAAAAGATTTCAGCTTACCTGAGTTGTACAGTTTATAGGTCACAATAAATGTGGAAAAAGTTCTGAAATTATTTGTCTCATTATTTTACATCACAGAAACCTGACATTTTAACAGACTGTGTAGACTTTTTACATCCATTGCACCTTTACCTGCTGTGCAAAAGACAGTGATGCTATGCTGTGTGGCATTCAATAACCCATAGTAACCAAATTTCTATGACTAGGACAGTAAAATATGGGGTTCCTGTACTCAGCATGTCATTACTACTCTGAAATGTTTCACCATAGACTCTATGACCGAATACGTTGTTACATGCAAGCACCTTACGAATACACATTTCCTATAAATCTTTATCACTCAGTAGTTCTAGAATAGCCCTCCTAAGTTTTAAACCCTAAAGAAGACAGATTGTGGGACTCAGAAACGTGTTGGTATGTTTTATGACTGTTTCAACAAATAAAGGCAAATAACGGAAATCGTTCCATCTCCAAACTGCTTATGCACCAAAAAAATCAACTCTATGGCAGCCGTTCAACCTTTATAATCAGAAGGTTCATCTGTATCGGTAAGACTCGGTCCACACTAGCGCGACTTGTCAAGCGACTTGTCAGCCTGACAAGTCGCGCTCCCTCGCGTTCCATTGACCACTACAGGACCCGTTCTAATAGGAGCGACACAAGTCGCTCCGACTTATAAAAAGGGTCCTGTACTACTTCGGGGCGACCTCGGAGCGACTTGCATAGACTTCCATTATGTGAAGTCCATGCAAGTCGCTCCGAAGTCATGGTGCATGGGACTGCACAAGTCGCCCCCGAAGTAGTACAGAGTCGTGTCGCCCCAGTGTGAACCGACTCTCAGTCTGGTACCTAAGGGAAAGCTGTAGAAGGAACACCATATACTATTCTAACAACACAGAGCATTGTATTTGCACAATACAAAGTTGAATTCCAGGCAAAAGCTCAATTCAAATATATACATATATGGTAGAGGTTTTTTTATTTTTTTAACTCGCCAAAGGATTGTATGTCTTCCTATCCAGTCCTCAGCGTTACACAGCTCTGCCCCAAAACACAGCCTTGTCTAGTAGGGGAGGAGACCTCATCTTTCTTTTGTCCAGTTTCACTTTCATTACAGGCCCCCTTCTTTCCTCCACTCTGCGACTGGACAGTGAATGGAAAAGCTGAACACTAGTATGCTCACTTGTCACTTTGCTCTCTTTTATAAGCAAGACTTCTTGCACTGCAGCACATCTCATTTGCACCTTGTGCTGCTTCTCTCCCACTCTTCCCCCTCTGAGCCCCGCTGTACAGTAAGACAGCAAAAGGCTGATACAAAGTCAATTGCATAAAGAAAAATGATGTATAAACAAAAAAAAAAAAAATAATAATAATTTTATATATATATATATATATATATATATATATATATATATATACATACACATATATACACACACACATACATACGCACAGTATTTATCAGTATTTACAATATTAAATCCATGATTTTGCCCCACTCCCTGCTGACTTTCTACATTCTCCCTTCCTTGTCTCAGGCCGGGTTATCAGCAGACCTACGTGTTAATTGCAAGATATTTACAGCTCTTATCTCTGAATTACTGGGGGAAATTACATGAATAACCTTGAAAAGTTGCTAACAGTATTGATGCACGCTTGTCATAGCAGATCATTTACCAGCTTGTTTTTATCACAAGAAACGGTCACCGCAAGCAAAGTCAGCATCACTACTACGTAACAGTAAATCAACACGACTGATTAAGTTGTTCCAATCTATACATCCAGTTACATATAGCTGAAGCATACCATAACTCCAATAAAACCATTTCTTCTCTTAAAGAAAACCTGCTGTTCTTAGGGTTCCTTTACTTCCAAGTTAAATGTATGTAGAAGAATTGAAAACGTCAGAAGTTGGAGTGAGGTATTGATGTTGTCACCAGGATACGAAGTAAAGGGAAATTTCTCCTACAGGGACGGAGCCAGTGTTAATTTTGTTGACGAAAATATTTTCGTCATCGTCTTTTGTCAGCTGAATGTTTAACAGTGATGAAAACTAAGATCAATTCCAATATTCATCAATTGACGAAAATCATGACGAAAATCAATTCCAATTTTCATCAACGAAAAAAAATGTGAGGGAGGGATGTTTACCCACCTGAACTTCTGCTTTCCTTGGAGCTCTACCTGTATTTTAAAGCCCCAGCCCCCCTGACAAGATGTATTGGCTGAGAGATGCAGGCTCCCTCTGTCTGCCTGCTGCCTGGGAGTTCTGGAACAATGCCCTGCAAACCACGTGGTGAGTGTTTCCCCTTCCAGTAAGGTACCAGGGTAAAATAACAGCCTCCCCAGACCAGTTTTCTGCTCTGTGCACTCCCTCACTCCCATTTACTTCCCCATCCTCATTAACATGTTATCAGATTTTTGCTCCAGGAGTATATATGGAGTTTGGAAATTCTAGAAAAATGCTTCAATAATGCATTACATTTTAACTAATCCCATTAGATTTAGTTAACTAAAATGTACTGGGGATTTGTGTCGACTAAAATACAACTAAAACAATTCAGATGACTAAAATACGACTAAAAATAAAAAATGGATTTTTGTAAAATCTTACCGTAAAATCCTTTTCTCTTAAGCTCATTGACAGACGTAGTCCTCGTTGATACTAACAACTTGGGTTATGCTGCCCTCTACAGGAGTAGGACTAGACAGGAAAGAAAACATTCTGGCCACACCTTAGGGGCAGTCCCAGAGGGTATATCCTCTCTCTCTCTGCTACAGCAAATCAGTTATGTCACAAAGCAGTGTTTAGAGAATTTAACCCAACCCAACTCAAAAACAGAGGGGCGGGTACTACATCTGTCAATGAGCTTAAGAGAAAAGGATTTTACGGTAAGATTTTACAAAAATCCATTTTTCTCTGTCGCTCATTGACAGACGTAGTCCTCATTGATACTAACAACTCGGTGTAGTGTATTAACACAGACAGGCTGTACAGGTTGCTTCTTTATTCACTGCACATCAGCATGCAACTAACTTCAGCCACACCCAGCTCCCAGACATATACATAATTGTAACATTTTGCAGACAGCAACTTAACCCGTTGCTTACCATACTACATTCCCTCCTCTCTTTGAATAAAACATAACATGCACAACGTATTAATAAGATTAACAAAATGCATGGATGAACAACTAAAAATTTAAACTATAAACTCCTGACTATACACATAGTCCTTAAGGTAGGCCGGTGGATTTGTTGCTCGTTTTTCTCTTGGCCATTCCAATGTGGATGGTTGTGGATTAAAGTCTGGATCACTGGCAGTATCATCACTACTCTTTGCCTGTTCGCCATCTTCCGATACTTGACCTTCTGACTCAATAAATTTCTTCACAAATGAGGAATTACGCACTTTTGTGTCCATCTAAATCCTCTAAAACCACTTGAGTACCTCTTTTCTCCTTTACAACATAAGGCTCAGGTTCAAAGGACGGAGCCAGTTTGTTAAACCGATCACTTTGAAGCAACACCTTATCACCCTGTTGAAGGCCACTAGGTTGACAATGGCGGCGGTGGTTTGCATACTGTTCAGCCCGGATCTTCCTTTCCTCATCAATATGCCGAAAAGGTTTCTGACTTGTAGGAGGACCCCCAATGTCTGGCAATTTTGTCCTGAATTTGCGACCACAAAGAAGTTCCGCAGGACTAACGCCAGTGACAGTATGCGGAGTTGTGCGATAAGCCAAAAGAAAACGCCACAGTTCCTTTTTCCAGTCTCTTCTCTCTAAATGAGCAATCCGCAAAGCTTTCAGCAAGGTTCGATTCTGGCGTTCCACTTCCCCGTTAGCCTGTGGCCAGTATGGAGTTGTACGATGATGTTCAATAGCATTTGATTTCAGATAATCCTGAAATTCCTGAGAAGTAAATTGGGCACCATTATCACTCACAATCCGTTTAGGCAACCCATGAGATGCAAAAATGCTCTCCAACCCCTCAATTACAGTTGATGATGTAGCTTTAGTGAGAACTACCACCTCTTGCCACCTTGAATAATAGTCCACAACAACTAAAAGATGGTGTCCAGATGGAATGTCGCACAGATCAATGGCTAAATCTTCCCATGGTCCCTCAGGTAGAACAGTGTGAGTTACTGGTTCGGGTTTAGGTTTGCTGCCCACCAACTGACATGCTCGACATGAAGAAACCAAACGTTCCACATCCTTGTCAATTCCTGGCCACCAGACTTTCTCACGTAATCTTTGTTTGGTGCGTACAATGCCTTGATGGCCCTCATGGGCTAAATGTAATGTACGTTTCCGTAAGTCTTTAGGCATCACAATACGATTGCCATGTAGAACTAGTTGTCCTGCAATACTCAGCTCTTGTTTGATTCTGTGATAGCTTGGGTCACAATCCACCCAAACCCCTTGTCTTACACATTTTCTCAACCGAGCAATTTCCGGATTCACAGATGACAATTCTTCAACCTCCCGCGGTGTCAATGCCTGAGGCATGGCGTTAGTAGCCACAAAACGAATGTACTCTTCTGCCAGGTTATGAACAGGTGCAGAAGACTGAGGCAATCTGGAAAGTGCATCTGCCGCATTAGTCGGTCCAGGTCTGTACCGCACTGTAAAGCGATATGGTAACAATCTGAGAACCCATCTCTCAATTCTGGCAGATGGTTTTGAGCGTGGCGAATATATCACTTCCAGAGGCTTGTGGTCTGTGATGATTTCAAAATCAAGGCCGTAGAGATAGGTGTGAAACCTTTCACATCCCCAAACAACAGCCAAAGCTTCTTTCTCGGTCTGTGAATAACGTCTCTCTACATCAGTGAGGGATCTGCTTGCATACTGAATAGGCCTGTAATCGCCTGTGCATTGTCTCTGAACCAAGATGGCGCCTAACCCCACAGGGCTAGCATCGACAATAACTTGGGTGTGTGCAGTAGGATTGAAATAAGCCAAAGTCGTGGCGCAAGTCAGCCGTCTCTTAAGTTCATCAAATGCACCTTGTTCCAAAAAGCCCCACTTCCAAGGGACTGCTTTGCGAGTCAACACTCTCAAAGGTTCACTGACAGTCGCCATATCTGGAATAAACTTGGCACAGTAATTCACTAGCCCAAGAAAACTGCGTACTTCTGCAGGGTTTTCAGGATTTCTGGCATCAGACACAGCTTTAATTTTACAGTCCTCCGGACCAATGCCCCTGTCAGACAGCACATGGCCCATAAAAGTCATTTTATTCATTTGAAATGTGCATTTCTTCTCATTTAATGTTAACCCTTTCTCCTTCAAGCGATTTAGCACTGCACGGAGACGTTCATCGTGCTCCTGTGTGTTTGTTCCCCACACAATTATATCATCAGAAATGTTATGCGTGCCTTCACAACCATGTAGCACTTGCTGAATCACATGTTGATAGGCCTCCGGTGCGGACGATACGCCAAACATCAACCTCTTGTATCTAAAAAGACCTTTATGGCTTGCAAATGTAGTGATGACTCTAGATGCTGGGGTCAATTCAATCTGATGATAACCCCATTTCAAATCCAGTTTACTGAAGACACTTGCCCCATTCATTGCATGTAGAACATCTTCAATAGTGGGAGTTGGATGTCTCTCTCTCTGCACAGCTTGGTTAGCACATCTCATGTCCACAAAAATCCGAATATCTGTGCCCTTTGGTACAACAACTAACGGCGATACCCACGGAGTGGGCCCTTCCACAGGTTCAATAATGTCAAGGTCTAGCAGCTCTGCCAGTTTGTGCTCAACAGGTGATCTCAGGCTATAAGGAAGTCTGCGTACTGGCTGTGCAATAGGCTTTACATGTGGATCAATGTGAAGCTCCAACTGAAAATCCTTTAATTTTCCAAACCCAGAGAAGCAATCTTTAAATTCCTCTTTCAATGCAGAAATAGCAGGAGACACCATATTCACTCTTGCGCTGCCTACATCACGGCCAATCTGTAACACCCCTAGTGCCATTGCGGTTTGACGACCAAGCAGAGGCGACCCTGTGCCATCTACAACATAGAATTCGGTCTGCAATGGAGGACCAGTCTCATGTGTTTGAACAGAGGTATAAAATTTGCCTTTAAGTTGCAGTGGTGTACTGGAGCCATAAGTATAAATCTGTTTAGTGGTGTTACACAATTTAAGGTGATTTTCTCTGCCATTAAGACTGTGCCAAGAAGCCAAGTCCATAACATTGCATGTAGCTCCAGAGTCAATCAACACTGACACATCTGTATTTCCAATCTTAATGGTTAATGTCCCAGCTTGCAGAGAACACAGGGAGAATATAAATTCACAGTCAGGAGCACTCTCTTTATCCTCATCTATAACATTTACTTGTGCAGATTGTCCTTTGGTTTTGTTATCTCTGGTTGTACTTCTACACACAGCTGCAAAATGACCTGTCTTTCCACAAGCAAAGCACATTTTATTCTGTACCACAGTGCAGTCCTGACTTGTGTGTCCCGCCCTGCCACATTTATTGCAGGTGATATGTAAAGTCCTCTTTGGAAAACTCTCTTTCCTACTCCAGATATTCCTATTATTATAGGTAGGTTTGGAGACTGTATTGACAGATGCAGTGTCCTTGGTTTCAATATGCAGAGCCTGGAGCTCAGACAGTTCAATGGCTCTTGCAATCTCCTGCAGACTAGTAAGTGTGAGACTAGGTTCTCTCAATAATCTCCTCCTGAGGTGCACAGATGTGCATTTCTCTATGACCTGATCTCTGATTATCTCCTCAGTTACAGTCCCAAAATCACAAGACTTTGCCAGATATTTCAGCCTAGTCACATAACTGTCTGTGGTTTCTCCCAGTTCTTGCACAGCCTGTCTAAACTTATATCTTTCATAGGGAATATTTTTCTTTGGCTCAAAGTACTCACTCAGTCTATTCATGGCTGTCTCATAGTCTGAATCTTCCCCTGTTGCTCCCAGGGTTTCAAAAATGTCTTGAACTTGAGGTCCAGCTAGATGCAACAGCATGGCTCTCTTCTGAGCAGGTGCAGTCACTCCTGTGGCTATAACATAGAACTGAAATCCCTTCTTCCACTTGTCCCAGCGCTGTGAGAGACTAGTGTGGTCTCCAGACACATCAAACGGTCCGATAGCCGGTAAATCCAGAAAGCTAGCCATCCTCGTCGCCAAAATGTAGTGTATTAACACAGACAGGCTGTACAGGTTGCTTCTTTATTCACTGCACATCAGCATGCAACTAACTTCAGCCACACCCAGCTCCCAGACATATACATAATTGTAACATTTTGCAGACAGCAACTTAACCCGTTGCTTACCATACTACACTCGGGACGTCCCAAAGCAGTACCACAAATGAGGGGTGGGAAAATGGAAATCAAAAATCCAATCTAGAAGGCCCAACCGGTGCCAACTAGAAGTTCTCAAGGCTCATCAATCAAAGATGAGACTCAAGAGAAATTCCAACAGCAAAAAAACCCTCGAGGTAGACCACCGGTCTCCTCAAATTGTGGCCTGCAAAACCTTGCGGCCAAATGAGGCATCCGCCGATGCCATCACATCGATTTTATAAAATTTTGTAAAGGTATGTACCGACGACCAGGTGGCCGCCTTACATACCTGGACCACTGACGCCTGATGGCGGAAGGCCCAGGAAGTACTGAGCGCTCGAGTGGAGTGCGCCTTAATAGGGAACGGAGGATTCAGACCCCTAATAGAATAAGCCTGTACCACCGTCTGTCTAATCCATTTGGAGATAGTCGCGGCAGATGCAGGCAACCCCTTTTTGGGGCCATCCGTGATCACAAAAAGTGAATCCGTTTTACGGAACGATTCCGTAGCCTTCAGGTATACCCTGATTGCCCGAACCACATCCAAGGAATGCAACGCATGTTCCCGATGATGATTGGGCTGAGGACACAAGGAAGGTAGCACAATATCTTCATTCAGATGAAAGTCTGAAACCACCTTTGGAAGAAAGGATAGCTTCAGATGAAGAACTACCTTATCCCTATGAACCACTAGATATGGAGACTGGCATGATAATGCAGCCAGTTCTGACACCTTGCGTGCAGAAGTGATAGCCACCAAGAAGGCCACCTTCTGGGATAAAGTAAGCAAGGGAATCTCCCTGATGTTTTCAAAGGGAGGTTTCTGCAGAACCGACAAAACCAAATTAAGATCCCAGGGCGGTAAGGGCGCGCGGACTGGTGGAGCCAGGTTCCGCACCCCCTGAATGAAATTCTGCACCAAGCAATGAGTAGCCAAGGGCTTCTGAAAGAAGATTGCTAATGCTGAAACCTGACCCTTGATGGTGCTCAAGGATAGTTTCTGCTCAACCCCCTTTTGCAGAAAAGCCAATATTCGGGTCACCGAATAGGTACGTGGAGGAAATCCCAAAGATTCGCACCACGCGATATAAGTCTTCCATGTGCGATAATAGCCCTTGCTGGAAGTCGCTTTCCTTGCCTTAATTAGAGTAGGAATAACTGAAGCTGACAACCCTCTGTCCTTCAGTACCTGGGTCTCAATGGCCAGGCCATTAAAACCAGCGACTGTAAAGCACAATGGAAGATCGGTCTTTGAGACCGCAGACCCTCCCTGAGAGGAAGTTCCCAAGGAGCGTTCGCGACTAGCATGTCCAAGTCGGCCTGACCGGCTTGACGAGGCTAGCTTAGAATTTCCAGGATAACTGGAGTTCCCTCCATCTCCATCCTGCGGAGAAATCTCAGCAGCAATCTGAGAGGAGGGAATACCTCTAATAGCTGACACTGCCTTAACAGGCCGTTCAGCGCGTCTGCTGCGTCCGCTGGAGGATCGTGGGCGCACGTTACTAATCTCCGCGCCTCCGGGATGCTCTGAAGAAGACACAGATGGTGAAATCCTTGGTGATTGACCTAAGTCATCACCCTGATATTGCCTGACTGGATCCGAACCAGGCTGCCCTAGAGCTACCTGGCCCAAGCAATCCGACAAAGTCTGATCGTTCTCTGTTCCCACACATTTATCCGACACCTGATTCCTATCAGGAGTGATGATTTCTCCTGGTTGTACATTGGAGACCGAAGTCACCCGGCTAGAGGCTCCTTGGTCTGTCTGCTCAACCGGATCCGATTCCTGTGGGGAACTGAGACTAATCTTTGGAAAAGGTAAAGAAAATGATCTGTTCAGGGAACGGTAACTACCGCTCCCTGTAGTACTTAAATGTTGGAAGAGAAGAATCGCACCGGTAGCAGTGATCGATGCTCGATCTAGTGCTCTGAATACCGGTGAAGACGTCCCCCCACCCTCAAGCCGGGTGGGGGCGCACCTTCAGGCTGTGTAAGCCTTAGCTTCAGGTTTGGCTGAGTCTGTCTTTTGTTTGTCCGACCAGCGCTTCTTGAACCCTCCTAGAGGGGTTTTGCCCTTCCCGCTTGCTCCAGCAGAGCGAACGAACCCTTTATGGGCGGCAAAGAAAGGTCCACGCTTGTTACGAGGTCCTTTAGCTTTAGCAGACTGTGGCAAAAAAGTGCTTTTGCCCCCAGTGGCATCCTTAATGATCTCATCTAGGGTGGCCCCAAATAGGCGATTCACCTGAAAGGGGAGATTCGCCAAGGTCTTTTTGGAACCTAGGTCCGCTGACCAGCATTTTAACCACAGCACACGTCTGAGGATTACCGCTGACATAGATGCATGCCCTAATAGGGGGGTGGCATCCAAGGCTGCGTCACAAACTGTAGTCCTTGTATAATCTGTTCCATCAAATCAGATGTTGCCTGGGGGATACCTTTCTCCTTCAGGTCCTGGCGCACCAATCTCGCCCATTCCGTTAATGTCTGAGAAACTAGACCAATGACAATTACTGGTCTAAAGGCTGACCCTATCAGGGAAAAGATAGTGCGGGACTCCGCTTCTACCTTCCGATCCACCGAATCCTTAAAGGACGAAGCGTCCTGCACCGGACTAACCGTGGCTTTATTCAGTCTGGAAATAGGTGGATCCACCGCTGGTGGTACCGTCCATTTCTTAATGAGGGACTCCTCAAACGGATAGCGTCTAGCAATGCGCTTGGAAATAGTAAAGGTACGCTTTGAA
Organism: Pelophylax lessonae; assembly: GCF_965119305.1. NCBI lineage: Eukaryota > Metazoa > Chordata > Amphibia > Anura > Ranidae > Pelophylax > Pelophylax lessonae. Next base: position 60,695,690 of record NC_138774.1, read on the forward strand.
TGATCCCATTCCTCTTTAATCTTATTACCAAAACACTTGGGTAAAGGAAAAACCTTCACCGTCTTGGTGGGTTTGCTAGTACCAAAGGGAATTTCCATTTCAGTTGCCTCTGCCGGTAAAACCTCAAGTCTTAAGGTTTCCCGAACCGCCACAACTAGTGCGTCCACCAATGCTTCTTCTTGTGCTATGGCGGAAGCATGAACGTCCTCCTCACTGGGACCTGCAGCTGCAATGACCATCTCAGAATCTGAATCTGAAGTCTCAGATGATATAGGGGTAGGCGGGGGTCGCTTTCTTGACCCCCGTTCCTGACAGGCCGTCTCCACCCGAGCCACCAAAGACTCCAAAACTGCTGTAAATGCATCCATACTCTGTGCACTGGTGGGTCCCGCGGCCCCCTCGAGGGAAACAGGTGGGGGTACCTGTGTGGCAGGGTCCATGATAATTCCAGATACTAACCGAAAAAAATCAATTGCCAAAAAAAATAAAACTTTTTTTTTTTTTTTTCAGACCCCCAGCGCCACAATGCCCCTCAGTGTTACCTGCTTAGGGACCCCTACAGAGCGAGAGAGAGAGATAGACCCCAAGGCTCACCACTTGATGCTCAGAGTTTCAAATGCAACCTGTTACAGCACTGTCTAAAACAGACAGGAAGTCTTTTGGCTGGCTTCCCGGTGTAGCGTGAGAATTACCTACCCCGTGAGAATTACCTACCCCTCGTCACTTCCGGCCAGGAACAGCTGAGCAGCGCAGCAGTGCGCATGCTCACAGGGCCGGATACCTAAAGGGACGACAGAGGAGCAGACTAGTGCGCATGCGCACTAGTATGGAAATAGCACGGTGTACCGTGGAAAAAACCTACCCACGCGGCGGTTAAATAAAACAGCGGGGTTGCAATACGAATCATCTCCGCTCCTGTGGCTGTCACTTCCCTGCTCTCGGCAAGTAAATATAAAAGCGGCTGGCGTCTCCGTGATTTATCTTTTCATACAGCCGCCGCCGCTTTTATATTTACTTGCCGAGAGCAGGGAAGTGACAGGCACAGGAGCGGAGATGATTCGTATTGCAGCACAGTTGTTTTAATGTAACAGCTGCATTCCATACAGTGCCGTGAACCGGAAGTGACGAGGGGTAGGTTTTTCTCACGGGTAGGTAATTCTCACGGAACACCGGGTAAAAAGGAGGCGGCTCCGCCCCTCTGCACGCCTTCCGGCGCCTCCCCTAGCTCCACGAGGTGTTTGGGTCACCTCAAACATGGCCGCCCCCATGCTGGAGACACAAGGCTACGCCAATATGGTGGCCTCGTGTGATCTGCCAGACAATGGCGGCGGCCTGTACAGGATAACGGCGTATCTGGCGGCCTGCGGGAGTATCTCGGCCCCACAAACCTTTACCCTAATGGTGATCAGCCTGGCCGGCGGTACCGGACCCTGGCGGGCCGTATGCGGTCCGTGGGCCGTTGGAAGGCATCTGCCTTTGCTGGAGGAATGCGATCTGGACTGCAGTATACATGTATAGACATCGCCCTGTGAACACTTCTGACAGGTAGGAAACCTTATACTATCACAGTAATATTCTAGTACTGCCACTGACTTCAGTCATCTTTACAGTTTTGAAATGACATTAGATTGTCAGCTCCCAAACCAAGCCTCCTGGTTTCTTGTTCACAAAAATCACACTCAAATAGGGGGATCTGTGACATGTTATAGGATAGAGGGGAGACCCATCCTTACCATTTCAGAGAGGGGCCCGCGTTCACCACAAACCCGTCAGGGGGAAAAGGGGGAAAAGGGGGAACATACTACTCACCATACCGGAACCAGGCGGGCGCCAACTCCTGACAGTACCCCTCTCCACCGGGGTGGGAGGGCTGTCGACCAATATGGACGCCGTGACTCATGGTCATTGGCGTTTAAGCGAGACGTTTAACTCGCAGGGTCAGTCCCCGTCCAGTGGGACTATGTCGCGGCCGACCCAGCGCGGAGCTATGGCCTGCACGCGCTCGTAGGCTGAACTGGGGTGACCACTGGATCTCAACATCCAGCCCATCGCCCAGTTCCAGCTTTCTTGCTTGAAGATCTCACAGGAACACTGGAGAAAAAAGCTGTCTAAAAAATCTTTCTAAGAAAAAAATCCTGCCAGGACCGAAGATCCTAGCAAGGCATCTAGGTCCTTACTCCTAACTAGACAGAAAAAAAATGATTTGCTGTAGCAGAGAGAGAGAGAGGATATACCCTCTGGGACTGCCCCTAAGGTGTGGCCAGAATGTTTTCTTTCCTGTCTAGTCCTACTCCTGTAGAGGGCAGCATAACCCGAGTTGTTAGTATCAACGAGGACTACGTCTGTCAATGAGCGACAGAGAAAATGGCATTTTAGTCAAAAGACTATGACTAAAACTAATTTTAGATTGGACGTCAAAGTTAACACTGCACAGAGCAGCTATTTAAAGCATAACTTTGTTAATTTTTGTAAGTTCCTCTCTCCTGCCTCCTCCCTCTTACACTTCAGTTAGAAAAAATATTTATAAATTAAAAACTTTTTTCTTTATTTTTTTAATTTTAATTCCTAAATCCTGACCTAGGCCAGGATGATGTCACGGCCTGCCCGTATGTGCAGAGATTCCACAGGTCCCTGCCAGTACTCATCAAGGATCCTGGCTGTGTGCCCGAGCATGCCCAACATCTCACAAACAGCCTCTTGGATGCTATGTCACACATCCCAGTAGCTAAAGCCCCGTACACACACACAGATTGTTGGCCGTATATTGTTGGCCAACGTCCGATCTGCCGATTGTAGGCTTGTTAGTATGATGCTTCCGACAACCAACTGCGAATTTTCGGCCGAAAAAAATCTGGTGTGCATGCTATAAAATTTTTGTTGGCCAATAAAGGACGGCCGATTGTTCCTCAGTCAGTACAGATTTCGGCAGACAAAAATCAGATGAGCAAGACTGGGCATGCTCAGAGAAGAAAAAACACAGGGAAAGTCAACCATCACATGACATCACTTCTGAAGTTGGTTTTTGTTGGCCAACAAAAGTCCAGTGCAAGTCTAGAGCACATTTCAACCAACACAACAACACTGGACAAAAGTTGGCCAACAATCTGTGCTTTTGTACGGGGCTTTCGTTTACGAAATGTTGCACATACATGCTGCAAAAGTACGGGCCTAGTATAAGAGAGAGAGAGTGGAGGGAAATCTTCCCAACATCACATGAGCTGCCAAAAAATTGACTGAGGCTTTAGGCCTTGCTCACATGGGGATACTACAGCGTACACCCATGTGAGGCCCTTGTTTTCCCACACGGGGATGCAGAGATGTTCCAAGTTCCTGTGCAGGCAGTCCCATTCATGTAGGCTGGGACGAAATGGCTACACAGACACAGCCGCTGCTCCCAATTTGAGAACTGTGCAGGTGCATGCAGACAGTGAGCATTCAAGGTTGTGTACTTGTACAGATATCAGATCGGGAGCAGTGGCTGTGTCTGTGCAGTCAAGGCCTTCCAACTAACATAAATGGAACACACTTCACAGGAATGCATAAACAGTTGTGCTACCCCAGCAGGCAAATAAAGCCCTCACACGGGTGCATGCTGTATTACGCCTGTTAGGAGAAGGCCTTAAACATTAGAGCTTTCCAAAACCAAAAAGAAATATCTGAATGTAAGGCAACACTTGCATTTTTATCACATTTCCATTAAATGTATTATATACAGATTTTTTTTAGGTTCAAATTTCTAAATAAGAATTGCCAAAATAAGATCTCCCAAATTTAAGGAGCACATTGGGCATAGGTGTGCGCACAGGGTGTGCCAGGGCACACCCTAATCACCCCATGTACATTAACATTATCACTTTTTGTGCTGGTAGGAAGATGGGAAAAATCTCTCTCTTACTGGCTCTGCCATAAGAGAAGTCTTTAGGCACTTGCCTTTCAATGTGTCGGCAGGGAGATAAATGTGCTGGGGTCTAGGGATGATCGAACTTTTCAAAAGTTCGGTTCGGCCAGAACATCCGAACTTCCCGAAAGTTCGGCCCGGATTTCAGAACCCCATTGAAATCAATGGGACCCGAACTTCGGTAATCAAAAAACACCATTTTGAAGCCCTAAAACCCAAGAAATGCCCCTAAAAAGTGCCTAGGGTTCTGGGTCATACCCCAGGGACTATTAATCACACAAAAAAAAGTTCTTAAAAATTGTCATTTTTGATAGAGAGCCAATTATTGAAAAAAAAAAAAAATGTCTTTGGATTTAGTATCTGGGTGGGTCTAAAAGGTGTACCTGTGAAGTTTCAGCTCTGTAGCATATCCAGAACCATAAAAATAAAGATAGTTTGTATTAGGTCACTTATAGAACAGGTTAGTGGCTTCTCGCTTTTCACACCTTGCCGGTTTAGTAGCAAGCGTTTTTTTGGGCTTTTTTCGGGTTCTTTGGAGGCAGGAAAAACATCTGAACTTGTGTATACGGGTATACAGTGGGTACGGAAAGTATTCAGACCCCCTTAAATTTTTCACTCTTTGTTATATTGCAGCCATTTGCTAAAATCATTTAAGTTCATTCTTCTTCCTCATGAATGTACACATAGCACCCCATACTGACAGAAAAACACAGAATTGTTGACATTGTTGCAGATTTATTAAAAAAGAAAAACTGAAATCTCACATGGTCCTAAGTATTCAGACCCTTTGCTCAGTATTTAGTAGAAGCCCCCTTTTGATCTAATACAGCCAGGAGTCTTTTTGGGAAAGATGCAACAAGTCTTTCACACCTGGATTTGGGGATCCTCTGCCATTCCTCCTTGCAGATCCTCTCCAGTTCTGTCAGGTTGGATGGTAAACATTGGTGGACAGCCATTTTTAGGTCTCTCCAGAGATGCTCAATTGGGTTTAAGTCAGGGCTCTGGCTGGGCCATTCAAGAACAGACACGGAGTTGTTGTGAAGCCACTCCTTCGTTATTTTAGCTGTGTGCTTAGGGTCATTGTCTTGTTGGAAGGTAAACCTTCGGCCCAATCTGAGGTCCAGAGCACTCTGGAGAAGGTTTTTGTCCAGGATATCCCTGTACTTGGCCGCATTCATCTTTCCCTCGATTGCAACCAGTCGTCCTGTCCCTGCAGCTGAAAAACACCCCCACAGCATGATGCTGCCACCACCATGCTTCACTGTTGGGACTGTATTGGACAGGTGATGAGTAGTGCCTGGTTTTCTCCACACATACCGCTTAGAATTAAGGCCAAAAAGTTCTATTTTGGTCTCATCAGACCAGAGAATCTTATTTCTCACCATCTTGGAGTCCTTCAGGTGTTTTTTAGCAAACTCCATGCGGGCTTTCATATGTCTTACACTGAGGAGAGGCTTCCGTCGGGCCACTCTGCCATAAAGCCCCGACTGGTGGAGGGCTGCAGTGATGGTTGACTTTCTACAACTTTCTCCCATCTCCTGACTGCATCTCTGGAGCTCAGCCACAGTGATCTTTGGGTTCTTCTTTACCTCTCTCACCAAGGCTCTTCTCCCCCGATAGCTCAGTTTGGCCGGATGGCCAGCTCTAGGAAGGGTTCTGGTCGTCCCAAACGTCTTCCATTTGAGGATTATGGAGGCCACTGTGCTCTTAGGAACCTTAAGTGCAGCAGAAATCTTTTTGTAACCTTGGCCAGATCTGTGCCTTGCCACAATTCTGTCTCTGAGCTCTTCAGGCAGTTCCTTTGACCTCATGATTCTCATTTGCTCTGACATGCATTGTGATCTGGAAGGTCTTATATAGACAGGTGTGTGGGTTTCCTAATCAAGTCCAATCAGTATAATCAAACACAGCTGGACTCAAATGAAGGTGTAGAACCATCTCAAGGATGATCAGAAGAAATGGAAAGCACCTGAGTTAAATATATCAGTGTCACAGCAAAGGGTCTGAATACTTAGGACCATGAGATATTTCAGTTTTTCTTTTTTAATAAATCTGCAACAATGTCAACAATTCTGTGTTTTTCTGTCAGTATGGGGTGCTATGTGTACATTCATGAGGAAGAAGAATGAACTTAAATGATTTTAGCAAATGGCTGCAATATAACGAAGAGTGAAAAATTGAAGGGGGTCTGAATACTTTCCGTACCCACTGTATATACACACATACTTATATGTATATATACACCTAGACATATATAGGTGTGATAGTAGCAGAAATATATGCTTGCGCTAATGAAATCATTTACACTAATATGGTTACGCTCCTATAACACCTATATATGTCTAAGTGTAAAATACATATAAGTATGTGTGTGTACACAAGTTCAGATGTTTTGCCTGCCTCCAAAAACCCCCAAAAAATGCCTGCAACAACACACCTGGGCGTTGTTTTTTTTTTTGACGCTAGCGTTTTTTTTGGGCATTTTTTTGGGTTCTTTGGAGGCAGGCAAAACATCTGAACTTGTGTATAGTGGTATATATACACACATACTTATATGTATTTTACACTTAGACATATATAGGTGTGATAGGAGCGTAACTATATTGGTGTTAATTATTTCATTAGCGCAAGTAGTGTTTTCTGCTCCTTTCACACCTATATATGTGCAGGTGTATATATACATACATGGGTGTGTATATATACCCCCTATACACATGTTCAGATATCATGCCTGACTCCAAACATGTGCTCAAAAAATCACCATAGACGCCTGCAGCCAAAAAGCAAGCTGACAGGGGCGAAGCCATATTACTGCAGCAAAAGTGACTTAAGAGAAACTAGCTTTTCTCTATAGCGGTCACCCTGATATGGAAGGGTTTGGTCACCCTGCCATAGCAGTCACTGTCAGTTCACCCTACACTACATTACGGTCACCCTGATATGGAAGGGTTTGGTCACCCTGCCATAGCAGTCAGTTAACCCTACACTACATTACGGTCACCCTGACACTTCACACTTTCCCTACAGAAACTACATTTTTGCATCTAACTAAAGTTTAAAAGAGCACCCTAACTACACTAGATATCCCTTTCCTCACACTAATAAATGCTAAATGACACTTTTAAAGTAAAATTAACAGAACTGCTTCCACTCTCTTCCATGTCCCTGTATTACAATGCTAGGAATTTGGCGGGGGCTATCTTATATACTGGGGGGCGTATTCACTAATGATTGGCCTAGGGACCCCCTAGTCACTCCAATCACATTCCTAGCATTCTCTTGCCCCCTCAATTTGCTCTTGCTAATGGTTCTGGTCCAATCACTGGCTTTTAAAGCCCATTTCCTGAACCATTGCATTTTGGTGGGTTCTGGTTGCCGAATTCCGAACTTTTTGGGTCGGTTGTCGAGTCGGTTGTCGAAAGCATCATACTAACCAGCTGAAAATCGGCCGATCGGAACTTTGGCTGAAAATTCACGGCCAATAATCGACCACACCAGACCGCACACCATATCCCCCCTCCGGACCACACCAGCTCCAGTAGGCACACCTTACCCCCACCCTGGTCACCGGCTCACTCACCCTGGACTGACATGTGGAGGACAGGCAGGGCCGCTGATAGAAATCATGGGGCCCCGCACAGCCTACCTGACGGGGCCCCCTTCGGCCCCACCCCGGCCCCTCCCCAGACCTCGCCTTGAAACAAAGTGCAGGTTTGTCTTCAAGTGATAATTTATCATGCCACGCCATGCCATTCATAGCAAATATGTGCAGAGCGCAGTACAATCACCACACCATGCCATATTGGCATCCATAATAAATATGTGCAGTGCAATGCAGTATAAAACTCACAACGGACAATCAGCTGCTTTTGCCCGCCGCACAGCCACTCGCTCTCTGTCTCGGGCCTAACTCAGAGCTGAGCGGAGGAAGATCACTCTGCAAAGGAAGAAAATAGGCGTCAGGCAGCCGGGACTTGAAATTGAGCCACCATAAGGATTGGGCCCGGAATACACATGCGTCCGAAATATCAAAAAAAAGTCCCTCCAATCGCACCAGCACAGAGGTCAGAGAGGGGCCCAAAAATGGCAATTACACCCCTGCTAGTAAGAGCAGCAGAGCGGGGGCAGTAGAGTCAATAGGGTTGGTGTCACCTGGTGCGGTAAACCATGGTGTGACCCCCCCCCCCCCCCCCTGAGCTCTCTCTTGCAACAGAGACTGAAAACATGCTACAGGAGACAGTCAGAGAGTGCAGGCATCATACAGGAGACAGTCAGAGAGTGCAGGCATCATAGAGGAGACAGTCAGAGAGTGCAGGCATCATAGAGGAGACAGTCAGAGAATGCAGGCATCATAGAGGAGACAGCCAGAGAGTGCAGGCATCATAGAGGAGACAGCCAGAGAGTGCAGGCATCATAGAGGAGACAGTCAGAGAGTGCAGGCATCATACAGGAGACAGCCAGAGAGTGCAGACATCATACAGGAGACAGCCAGAGAGTGCAGGCATCATACAGTAGACAGCCAGAGACTGCAGGCATCATACAGGAGACAGCCAGAGAGTGCAGGCATAGTACAAGTACTGTGGGTGGTGTGGTTGCAGTCAGTGTGAATAGCTCTGGGAAAGCCTGTCCTCCCTCTCCTTCTAAAATAGACCTGTGTGACCCCCCTCCCCCCTCCTCTGTGTGCAGCTATGGCAGGAGCTCTTCTCACTTACATTAGTTGTCCCGTCCAGATAGCATGTCTCCTCACACTCCCAGCCCTTCCGTTGTCAGTGGGAAGTACAGCAAAGGTGGAGGTGGAGCAGCTCAAGACAAGAAAGTTACATCTTCCTTATCCCGGGGTCTCCATGCACCTGATTGGTTGCTGGGATGCTAGACAGGCCCAGCAACCAATCATTTTGACAGGCGGGACTTGGACGTTCTGGGAGCTCTTCCATTGATGCAGGCATTTACCTATGTCTCTTAAGCTGCCCGGGCCCCCCTGCTGAGCTGAGGACACAGGGCCCAGTACAACAGGGCCACTTGTACTGGCTTATCAGCGGCCCTGAGGGCAGGCAGCGGCAGCTTCCCTCTCATTCTCCTCCATGGGTCGGGGCTTCCCCTGCGTCTCCCCCCTCCTCCTCCTTGGCCAATAGCATGGCTTCTCCTTTCGGCCAATCAGGAAACGGGTCTCAGGACCCACTTCTGGATTGGCCAGGAGGAGAATCTGTGTGACAATAGCAAATAATCATTCGCTATTGTCACACAACTGTGTAGGCTCAGGGTGCAGTGCTCTGCGCCCCGAGCCCACCCTTTTCTTGAAGCCTATTAGAGCATCTGGCTCTAATCACGTGCCTCAAAAAAAAAAAAAAAAAAAACCCATTGGAATCCATGCGCCCTGCATGTAGATTAGGGGGCCAGATGCATGGGTAGGGGGGGAGACCACACCCCTGTGTCCCCAATGGACGGGCTGCCACTGGATAGGAAAGAGTCAGTGCCTTGGTAACTGAGAGGGGCTGTGCCTATTGCTAGTCAAATGGTCCCTGGATGGAACCAGTGTACTGTAAATATGTTAGTCAGTTAGATTTGCAGGAGTTGTTCTGTTTTTTTCTAATACAGGTGCACAACAGAACAATGAGTCAAGTGTGCAATTAGAGTTAGAGATTCTGCAGGTGAGAAGGTCACCTCTACGGAGAGGGCAGTCTCACTATAAGTATGTAGGATACCTAAGTTGCTATGTGCTTAGCCTTTCCTTTGCAGGCTTGTGGAGGATCTTTAGGCCTTGGAAAGGCCATTCACATTCCATTTTGTCTATATGTACAAGCGTTACGTTAGGATGTCTAACCTTTACCTGTCAGACAGATTTTTGTTTGGCAAGGGGTGCATTGCTCTAAATGCACCTGGTACATTCCTATGTGGAAATTTTGTACAGCAGAGATATATATTTTTTCATCTAAATTATTGTATTCACTGGCCACATATGGGGTAGGCCCCATGGCCCTGTACATATGTTATCTCCCTTTTCCCTCTTTCCAAGTTGGTGGGATACTCCGAGTACATTTTTGTATAGGTATTTTTGTAGGAGTGGAAGCCCAGAGCCAGTGAGAACATGGCTCAGTTTGGCTGGGGTGGATGTAGCACCCTCCTAGGTAGGCGCTAGAGAGAGAGAATATAGTTTTGGATCCTGTCTGCTTACCAGAAGGACTTCCAGGTAAATCGATGTTGCTCTCTGCCTACCAGAGAGCAGGATGTGGTGATGGTCTGTTCATTGTGCTCAGGTGCAGCTCAGTTTGTCTCAAGTGTTTCACACTGGTTCAATAAGGAGGCATATTGGACAGTGGGAGGAAATCTGACAAATGATTGGACAGGCATTTAGTACCACCCTGGTGATTGGCAGAGGAAAGTGCCTTGGCGCTTGCTGGGATACTGTATACTGTTTAAACTTCAGGAGCACATGTACTCGGGGCCCTAATAGCTGGAGAGCAGAGAGAGCAGCTGCCTCCTCTGTAGAAGTTGCCATGTGGCCTCAGGTGGTCGACCTAAAGGCCTGAAGAGCTAAAGAGGAATCCAGAGGTCCTGTAAAGCTGACTGAAAGGGAGACACTGGAAAGATATGAATCTGCATACAGTGAGTACAGATCTGTGTCAAGGGGCCTGACCTAAGGGGGGCCAGCTCTGCAGCAAGAAAGGCCAGCGGACGGGTGTCAGGGGATGCTAGAGAGTATTATTAAGATCATGTAGTTCACTAAGTCTATTGCTGGAGAGAGAGCAAGGAGACCCTACCTTTTTCATACATGTGGCAGTATGGTCACAGCAGTGTGACTGCTTCCACAAGCAACCTGGTGAGGCCAAGTGAGAGTTGTCCTCATCAACTGTATATAGTTCCAGTTGGAGTATCTCACTATTCCTTTCTCCCATCCAAGTTCTACAATAAATACTAAAAACCAACACCCCTTGACTGTTTGTTGAGTAACGAGCCATTGGGAGTAAGGATGAATGTGTGAACTGTACCCTAAGTGACTGTCTGCAGGTAATCAGAGGAAGCCCAGCAAGTCATCACACAGCAAGCCCTACGGGGACAGTGCTGCAACTGTTTATGTTGGTTATTCTCAACCTCAGTCCTCAAGCACCCCCAACAGGTCATGTTTTGGAAATTTCCCTTAGATAAAATAGTCATAAATAACAAACCATTGACCCTGATTTAAAGCACTCATGCAGGAAGAAAGAGATCCTGAAGAACTGACCCTTTGGGGGTACTTGAGGACTGTGTTTGGGAAACACTGGCTTATGTGATACGAACAACCAGATATAATTGTTTCAGCTGAATAGATTCACAGAGAAAGCTTGGAACAATGTAACTGATAACAGTCAATGGGAGAGAGTACAGGAGGTTATCAGCTCACAAGATTTCTGGCAGGATCAATGGGCATTTTTTTGCACTTATAAGGGCCCTTTTAAACGGATCAGTTTTTGTTGCACTTTTGGTGTTTAAAAAGCGGAACAAAGATGCATGTAAAATGTATTCCTTTAAATCCTATGGAACTCTTCACACCAATGTGCTGTGGTTGCTGTGCATTTTTAAAAAGTCCTGCATGCTGCATTTTGGTGCATGTTTAAAAACTGCGCCAAAACGCACCTGTCCATTGAAAGGAATGGAAAATGCATCAAAAACGCACAGCTATTGTGTTTTTGGTATCCTTTTTAAGTTTCATGTTGATGTTTTACAGTTGGATGCTGGGAGTCAGAATTAAAGAAAGCGCATCAAAAAAGCATATGTGTTTTTAATGCGTTTTTTCAGCAGGGGTAGTGTGAAAAGGCCATTGAACTCTATGGATGTTATATTTAACATTAGGAAGGCTCGCAATATCAAAAACTATATTGTTGTTGTTCATTAGTTTAGTCGTGTCTGTCTCTTTGTGACCTCATGGACCATAGCGAGCCAGGTTTTCTGTCCTCCACTGCCTCCCGAAGCTTGCTTAACTTTACATTCATTGTTTCGATGATGCTATCTATCCATCTGGTTTTCTGTCGTCCTCTTGTCCTTTTTCCTTTCATATTTCCCAGCATCAGGGTATTTTCCAATGAGTCCTTTCTTCGCATTAGGTTGCCAAAGTATTCCCGTTTCAGCTTCATGATCTGTCCTTCCAGTGAATATTCAGGGTTAATTTCAGGGTTAAATTGACTGGTTTGATCTTCTTGCCATCCAAGGGACTTTCAAGAGTCTTCTCCAACACCATAGTTCAAAAGCATCAATTCTCCCGTGTTCAGACTTCTTTATGGTCCAACTTACACAGCCATAGGTTATTACTGGATATACCATAGCTTTGACTATACGGCACTTTGTCGGTAGGGTGATGTCTCTGCTTTTTATAATGTTGTCTAGGTTTGCCAGAGAAGGGCAGCGCCAAAGAATGTTCAAACTACTGTACAATAGCACTCATCTCACAAGTTATCTAGCAAGTTATGCTGAAAATTCTACAAGCTAGGCTTCAGCAGCCTGTGAACCGAGAGCTACCACAAGTACACGCTGGATTTCAAAGAGGCAGATCATGGAGAAAGCAAGGGAGTTCCAGAAGAAAGTCTACTTCTGCTTTATTGACTAGAGTAAAGCTTTCGATTGTGTGGATCGCGACAAGATGTGGCAAATACTGAAAGAAATGGGTATACCAGACCACCTCACCTGTCTTCTGAAAAACCTGTATGCAAGTCAAGAAGCAACAGTTAGAACAGGACATAGAACAACTGGCTGGTTCAAAATTGAGAAAGGAGTGCGGCAAGGATGTATATTGTCACCCTACTTATTTAACCTATATGCACAAAGTGGTCACCACCTCCACCTATAACTGGTCTTAGTGGTAAGGAGCACTGGAAGGGCGGACGCAGATCAAAAAAAACGAAGAGATTTCCAGTCACAACTTACCAACCAGCCAGCGACCAACCGAATTGACCTGTCTAACAGTATGCGTTAAAAACAGGGGTTTGGTTGCACACATTTGCAAATACATGCGTAAGCTGCAGGCCCCGACAAGGCACCCTGTGATCTGCAGTCCCTAACTCTACAATTTAAAGAGTCTCTACAATGAGAGCACATGCATTTAATGGGATAGATGGAGGACAGGTGACTAGAGGGAGCCCACCCCTCCTTAACCACTTGCCTACTGGGCACTTATACCCCCTTCCTGCCCAGGCCAATTTTCAGCTTTCAGCACTCTCACGCTTTGAATGACAATTGCGCGGTCATGCTACACTGTACCCATATGAAATTTTTATCATTTTATGCTACACTGTACCCATATGAAATTTTTATCATTTTTTTCACACAAATAGAGCTTTCTTTTGGTGGTATTTAATCACCTCTGGCTTTTTTATTTCTTACAAAAAAAAGAAAAAAGACAGAAAATTTTGAAAAAAAAAAGTTTTTCTTATTTTCTGTGAGTAAATTTTGAAAATAAATACATTTTTCTCGTTCGCTGATGAGGCGGCACTGATAGGCTGCACTGATGGGCACTGATGAGGTGGCACTTATGGGCACTGATGAGGTGGCACTGATGAGGAGGTACTAATATGGCGCACTGATGAGCACTGATAGGCGGCACTGATGAGCACTGATAGGCGGCACTGATGAGCACGGATAGGTGGCACTGATGAGCACTGATAGGTGGCACTGCTGGGCACTGAGAGGCGGCACTGACGGGCACTGAGAGGCGGCACTGATGGGCACTGAGAGGCGGCACTGATGGGCACTGATGGATGACACTGATGGGTGGCACTGATCAGCACTGATGGGCAGCACCATCAGTCCCCACACTCAGTGCCCATAGTGCTGCTAGTCAGTGCCCATCAGTACCTAGATGAGCAGGCACTGATAGGCACTGACTGGCAGCACTATGGGCACTGACTGTGGGCACTGATGGGGGGCACTGATGGCGGGCACTGTGGGCAGTTGTGGCATTTTTTCCCCTCTTCTCTAATCAGGGCACTGGTGATCAGTGCCCTGATTACATTCCTTTGTGTCCCCTTACTGGTGATCGGGCTCTCCTCTTCCTCACACTGCAGTCTATGTGTGAGGAAGAGAGCTGGCGATGAGAGATGATCTCATATGTTTACATATGAGATCACCTCTCATTGCACGGTCCGAACACGTGGTAAATGGGCGGGGAGCCTGTTACTGGGAGGCCGTTTAAAGACGGCCTCCCGGAAATTCGAGTCCGCGCTGTAGCCGTACTTCGGCTATAGCGCGGGCCGGAAGCGGTTAAAGGCACAGGGTCACACTGAACACCCAGCACATCGCACAATGGCGGCAAAGGTGTCAGTGTGTTGCCTGGCTCAATATAGATATCAATAATGCAAAAAGTGGTCACCGCCTCCACCTATAACTGGTCTTAGTGGTAAGGAGCACTGGAAGGGCGGACACAGATCAAAAAAACTAAGAGATTTTCAGTCACAACTTACCAACCAGCCAGCGACCAACCGAATTGACCTGTCTAACAGTATGCGTTAAAAACAGGGGTTTGGTTGCACACATTTGCAAATACATGCGTAAGCTGCAGGCCCCAACAAGGCACCCTGTGATCTGCAGTGTTCAGTGTGACCCTGTGCCTTATGGAGGGGTGGGCTCCCTCTAGTCACCTGTCCTCCATCTATCCCATTAAATGCATGTGCTCTCATTGTAGAGACTCTTTAAATTGTAGAGTTAAGGACTGCAGATCACAGGGTGCCTTGTCGGGGCCTGCAGCTTACGCATGTATTTGCAAATGTGTGCAACCAAACCCCTGTTTTTAACGCATACTGTTAGACAGGTCAATTTTGGGTTGGTCGCTGGCTGGTTGGTAAGTTGTGACTGGAAATCTCTTTGTTTTTTTGATTATTTAACCTATATGCAGAGTGCATCATGTGAGGATCAATGAATCACAAGCCGGAATTAAAATCGCAAGGAGAAATATCAACAACCTGAGATATGCAGACAATGCCACACTAATGGCAGAAAGTGAAGAAGAACTAAAGAGTTGTTTAAAAAAAAAAAAAAAAAGAGTCTCTTAATGAAGGTAAAAGAGAAAAGCACTAAAGCTTGTCCGAAATTGAACATTAAGAAAACTAAGATCATGGCAACATGTCCCATCACTCCTTGGCAAATAGAAAGAGAAGAAATGGAAACAGTGACAGATTTCTTCAAAACCACATTTTGCCACCCCCCATTGGCTTTGCCCCTGACTCTACCCCCTTTTCCCTGCCCATGTATACGGTGGAGGTGGCGGGGGTGGAGATTTTTTGCGGCGCCTCTCCACCTATTTCTTCAGCCGGGGTCCCCAGGCCTGCACCTGCGTCTCTGGGCTGATATATCTATATATAACTATATATGGTATCCGGACAGATTAGGGAAGTATACAGACAGGCTAGGCTAGTATACGGACAGGCTAGGATAGAAAACAGACAGGCTAGGATAGAAAACAGACAGGCTAGGATAGAAAAGAGAAAGGCTAGGATAGAAAAGAGAAAGGCTAGGATAGAAAAGAGACAGGCTAGGATAGAAAAGAGACAGGCTAGGATAGAAAACAGACAGGCTAGGATAGAAAAGAGGCTAGGATAGAAAAGAGACAGGCTAGGATAGAAAAGAGACAGGCTAGGATAGAAAAGAGACAGGCTAGGATAGAAAACAGACAGGCTAGGGTAGTATACAGACAGGCTAGGGTAGTATACGGACAGGCTAGGGTAGTATACGGACAGGCTAGGGTAGTATACGGACAGGCTAGTGTAGTATATGGACAGGCTAGGGTAGTATACAGACAGACTAGGGTAGTATACAGACAGACTGGGGTAGTATACAGACAGACTAGGGTAGTATACAGACAGACTGGGGTAGTATACAGACAGGCTAGGATGGTATATGGACAGGCTAGGGTAGTAAAGGAAGGCTTCCCCTATGTTGATCCGTGATCAGAGTATATTCCTTTGTTCAGGGGATTTCTCTGGTAAACAGACAGTGGTGTGGCTCATATTCTACATATAATAATAAACATACACACAGTTCCATGTTGGAATGTCACAACAGACAGTCAGGTGACTGTATCCACCAATCAGGTCCCCTCTGCCCTATGACCCCCAGTATAGAGCCCAGGAGGTACTTCTCCCTTCTGCCCCTCATCACCTCCCCTCCAGCCTAATCCCCCCAGACAGGTCCCACTCATGTTGCATGGAGGAGGCTGCATCCCAGCCGCTTCTCTACTCTGTTCGGCACTGACAGCACAAGGTAGCAGCAGCCGAAACTTGGATCACCTCTGCCAGCTCTCTGCCCCCTCACTTACAGCCCTGCCCAACTGGTGAGCCACACCCCCAAACCCCGCCCTAATACTTAGCAACACACAGCTCTGGCAGTGTTTTGAAGAGGCGGCGGTGGGGCCAGGAGACGGAGTGTCAGAGAAAAGAGCACTGACAGCCCTCTCCCTCTCAATGTTATATTTAAGAGATCAAAGGGAAGTAAATAAAAGAAGTAGACGAGAATTTGCTGACCACATATTCATGACTCATCCACAATAGCTCATGTCATGCAACATTGAAATTTTGCTGAGGAGAAGTAACACGTGTTTGATCTTTTTTTTTTAAATAGTTTCAGGGTTTATTTTCGATTACTGGGTCTGAGGTCAGATCAGGTAAATTATTTGTTTGATAAAAGGCATCTAATGCAATTTCCTTTGGACGCAGCTGATTACAGATTGGGGTAAAGAGCCAATCACAGTGGTAATCAGGGCACTGATCATCAGTGTCCAGATTTCCTGATTATCAGTAAAGCCCCAGTAGCGCCCATCAGTGCTGCCAATCAGTGCCCATCAGTGCTGCCTGTCATTGCCTATCAGTGCCCATCAATACCGCCTATCAGTGCCCATCAGTGCTGCATATCAGTGAAGTCTCATCAGTGCCTCCTCATCAGTGTCCATCAGTGCTGTCTCAGCAGAGCCTCCTCATCAGAGCCCATCAGTGCTGCATATCAGTGCAGCCTCATCATTGCCCATCAGTGCCTCCTCATCGTGCCCATCAGTGCTGCCTGTGTTCTGCCGAAAATTCGCCCAAAATCTCCAACCATGTCACTTCCGGTGACTCTCCAGCAGCAATATTTGGCGTGGTGGGAGATTTTGGCGAGTTGGAGTTTTCGGCAGAACACCGCCTTCCCCAATAGCCTGAACATCCAGCTACACTCACTCCATGACTGAAAAGTGGGATCAGAGCTACCTAAGACTCCTCAAACACAGCGTGAAATGCCCATATTTCCTTCTCGTTTGTGAGTGCTATTATTTTACCTCCAATAAATGAATATAACGCTACACTTAGATTGGCGATTGTCCTCTCCCTCTCAATGTTATATTTAACAGATCGAAAGGAAGCAAATAGGAGAAGTTCTCTGTTAGGGTTTGCATACATTCTAAAGATGATATTTTGCTGACCATATTTCCATAATGACTCAAAAACAATGACTCCAATGACTCATATCATGCAACATTGCCATTTTGCAGACGGGAAGTAACATATATGTTTGATTTTTTTTGGAATAGTATCCTGGTTCAGAAGAAGCGGAAGCGTCTTTGAATTTTTTCTATTTTTCGGGTGCGGCGAGCGTTGTGATTGATGATGGATTTACATCGAGGGGCACTATTTTTTTCATTTTTATTGTTGAAGAAAGGACTTGTCAAAAACTCTTTTGTGTTTATTTTTTTTGTACAATTTTTTGGTGTGCCTTGAAGAGGCCCTTGTCCCCATCAACATGCACCCCACAGCACCCTCCCCATGTTGAGGGCAAGTGGCCTGGTATGGTTCAGGAGGAGGGGATGCTTGTTTGTCTCTCCCCCCCTCCCATCCTGGCCTGCCAGGCTGCATGCTCGGATAAGGGCCTGGTATGGATTTTGGGGGGGGGACCCCACGCCATTTTCTGTTTTTAATTTTGGCATGGGGTTCCCCTCAAAATCCATACCAGACCCGAAGGGACTGGTATGAACTAGGGGGGACCCTACGCCATTTTTTTCATTTTTTTTATCTGTATTGCCGGGAGCCAACAATGCCTTACAGCTGCTAGCAAGTTTAAATAACATTTTTTCCTTTAGAAATGTCAGTATTGCTGCAGCAGGCTCCATACATCGTACAGATGCGCCACTTTACAGGCACATTAAGGGGACCCCCAGGCACGATATTTAAAGGAATTTTTCATTTTTATGGTTTCACTTTAAGCATTATTAAAATTACTGCTCCTGTAAAAACGATTGCTTAAAAAAAATAGTGTTGCATGGATGCATGTCCCCCAGGGCAGTACCCGGGTCCCTCATACTCTTTTTATGGCAATAACTTGCATATAAGCCTTTAAAATTAAGGCCTTCTGATTTTTTATGTTCTTGTCCCATAGACTTTAATAGAGTTAGCATGTTTGCTAGAACTTTTTCCCTGTTCTAGATGTTCCGGTGCAAACCGAAAAGGGGGGTGTTCAGCCCATCACTAGTTTTGATCTCATCCAAAGTTCAAGATGTTCTGCTCTTATTCTGAAGGTCACATATTTTCCAAGAACAAGGAGAGCAGTATTCTTCCCCACCTTTAGCTTTATGGAATTTTTTATTGAGTAGTGGACTTTGGCCAAATATGTTTAGTAGGAACTTCAATTACTGCATAAACTACTTTGAACTTTCTGCACTTATATGAAAAGCTATCATTGGAAAACATGGGTAATGACTTGTCGTGCGTCTTTGATGTCCAAAGTTGCATGACAAGTCACACAAGTGTGAGCCTTATAAAGAGATTCCATTAAGTAAGAAAAAAAGGTATGAAATGCAAATACCTATTGTCTCTTCCCTTGCAGTTGTATGCTGAGCTGTTCTGACAGGCAAAGCTTTGACATGTCCAGATAGTGCCAAAACTTGCCCATCCCTCCCTGCCTGCTGCATATTCCCGATGGCTAGTAATGCAGCCCATTATATATATATATATATATATATATATATATATATATATATATATCCAATACTGTCAAATGTATTGGGACACCTGCTTTTACACGCACATGAACTTTAATGACATCCCAGTTTTATGGTGGCCATACAATAGATGGAAAAATCTTTTGAAAATCTGTCATTTGGACAGTTCCTTCGTTTTTCGGCCAGTTAATAATGGTCACAAATCTGTAATCAGTTGTGACGTTTTTGTGGCAAACAAATGAAGGACAAGTTTGGAAAACTTCTGAAAGATAAATTGCAAGGTTATTGCCTTTATCGTCCCGGAAAAAACAAAGGGTTGCTACTTCGCATGGGTGAATAACAGTTAACCCAGAAGATAAACATTAGTGTGAAAGAATGACCACGTCAAAAGGTCATGCCCAAGGGTGTTGCTAAGTAGGAAAAAGACCAGAGGCTTCAGCCTGAAGGTACATTTTATCCCACAATGCCCCCTTCCGACATCAGAAGGGGGCATGAAGATCAGCGCCAGGGAGCTTTGCCCGGCGCTGGATTAAAGGTGAGCGTAACACCAATTAGAGCATTTTGATGGGGTGACACCTCTGGACCTCTTTACATTACATAGCCCCCCCCCCAAACTTCTGGACCCCTTTACATTACACAGGGCCCTCCACACCTCTGGACCCCTTTAGATTACACCATGCCCCCCCCACACCTCTGGACCCCTTTTGCATTACACAGCCCCCCCACACCTCTGGAGCCCTTTACATTACACAGCCCCCCACCACACCTCTGGACCCCTTTTTAATTAATTACACATCCCCTCCACAACTCTGCACCCCTTTACATTACACAGCGCCCTCCCACACCCCTGGACCCCTTTACATTACACAGGGCCCCTCCACACCTCTGGACGACTTTACATTACACAGCGCCCCCCACACCTCTGGACCCCTTTTGCATAACATAGCCCCCCCACACCTCTGGACCTCTTTACATTACACAGCCCCCCCACAACTCTGGACCCCTTTTTAATTACACATCCCCTCCACACCCCTTTACATTACACAGCGCCCTCCCACACCCCTGGACCCCTTTACATTACACAGCCCCCCCCCCACACTTCTGGACCCCTTTACATTACACAGGGCCCTCCACACCTCTGGACCCCTTTAGATTACACCATGCCCCCCCGCACCTCTGGACCCCTTTTGCATTACACAGCCCCCCACACCTCTGGACCTCTTTACATTACACAGCCCCCCCACGCCTCTGGACCCCTTTTGCATTACACAGCCCCCCAACACCTCTGGACCTCTTTACATTACACAGTCCCCCCACGCCTCTGGACCCCTTTAGCATTACACAGCCCCCCACACCTCTGGAGCCCTTTACATTACACAGCCCCCCACCACACCTCTGGACCCCTTTTTTTTTTTGGACCCCTTTTTAATTAACCACTTGCCGACCGCCGCACGACTATCTACGTGGGCGGTCAGCCCCTCACAGGCAAAGTGACGTAGGTCTACGTCGCTCGCCTGTGAGGGTTTAGGGAGCGAGCGCGCGCCGCCGGAGGCGCGCTCCCGCTCCTGCGTGGTCACGGACCCCCCCGCGCGTGTGACCGGCGGACCCGATCGCCGCCGGCCACTCTGCGATCGGCGGGGGAGAGGGAGAAAGTCAGGCAGCTTGTGTAAACAAGCTGCCTGTCATTCTCCTCTCTGTATGAGAGATGATCACATGGATCTACTATGTAGATCCATTGATCACTCTGCATACAGTTGAAGCCCCAGCCAATCACAGTTAGAAGCACGCCCCTAGGGACACACACAGCCCCTCCCTCTCAAATAAAGTTAACCCCTTCACTACCAGTGTATTTTTACAGTAACAGTGCATATATATAGCACTGATTACTGTAGAAATGTCACTGGTAACCCCAAAAGTGTCAAAAATGTCAGTCAAGGGTCCGATCTGTCCGCCGCATTGTCGCAGTACCGCAAAAAAAATCGCAGATCGCCGCCATTACGCATTAAAAAAAAAAACAACAAAAATGACAAAAATCTTTCCCTTTGTTAGTAAACGCAATAACTTTTGCGCAAACCAATCAAAATACGCTTTTTGCGATTTTTTTTACCAAACATAGGTAGCATAAAACAAATTGGCCGAAAATATTAAAAAATTTTGATTTTTACATTTATTTTTGGGGGAATTTCATATAAAAAAAAGGGAAAAATATTGCTATTTTTGCAAAATTTACGCTCTTTTTTTGTTTATAGCGCGTGATCAAAAAATCGCACAGGTGATCAAATACCGCCAAAAGAAAGCTCTGTTTGTGGGAAAAAAAGGACGCCAAATTCGTTTAGGTACAGCGTCGCACGACCGCGCAATTGTCCGTTAAAGTCACGCAGTGCCGAATCGCGAAATACCCCCTGGTCAGGAAGGGGGTAAAATCTTCCGGGGCTTAAGTGGTTAATTACACATCCCCTCCACAACTCTGCACCCCTTTACATTACACAGCGCCCTCCCACACCCCTGGACCCCTTTACATTACACAGGGCCTCTCCACACCTCTGGACGACTTTACATTACACAGCGCCCCCCCACACCTCTGGACCCCTTTTGCATAACATAGCCCCCCCACACCTCTGGACCTCTTTACTTTACACAGCCCCCCCACAACTCTGGACCCCTTTTTAATTACACATCCCCTCCACACCCCTTTACATTACACAGCGCCCTCCCACACCCCTGGACCCCTTTACATTACACAGGGCCCCTCCACACCTCTGGACGACTTTACATTACACAGCGACCCCCCCACACCTCTGGACCCCTTTTGCATAACAGCCTCCCCACACCTCTGGACCTCTTTACATTACACAGCCCCCCCACAACTCTGGACCCCTTTACATTACACAGCCCCCCCCCCCACACTTCTGGACCCCTTTTGCATTACACAGCCCCTCAACACCTCTGGAACCCTTTACATTACACAGCCCCCCCCCCCCGCACCCCTGGACCCCTTTACATTACACAGCCACCCTCCGCACACCTCTAGACCTCTTTTGCATTACATAGCCCCCCCCCACACATCTAGACCCCTTTTGCAATACACAGCCCCCCTCACACCTCTGAACCCTTTTTGCATTACACAGCCTCCCCAGCTCTGCCCCCTCCTACTTGATTCATGCATGCAGAAGGGGAGGCACAGGAGAGGGGAGCAGGACAGAGGCAGAACTGGAGAGAGAAAAACCAGCGCTGAATAGACAACAGGAGTTGCCGGGGGTTACTTTGGGGTTAACTTTCAAAGTTACTCATCAGGTGATTGGTTGCTAGGTGGTTCTAGCAACCAATATCACCTGCTGGGTAACTTGGAAAGTTAACTCCAGCAGCTACCGCTCTCTATTCAGTATGGTGTGCCAACTGCTTACTATAGCCCCATACCTCCCAACTTTTGAACTTCAGAATGAGGGACACTTGAGAGAGGAAGTGAACTGTGGCGTGTAGTGTGGCAAAATGGGTGTGGCCAAATGCTTAAATAAACACGCTACCTGGTACTTAGTGGACACAAACCCCAGTACAGTCATTAAAAAAAAAAAGAATAAAAACGCTTCCATTACAAATAGTTTTGCACAAAATGTGGATGAGTGTGTTATGCTAAGTGTGGAAGGATTTGTGCATTTGTGTGTACAGAGTGCAAGGTTCAGGAGTGCGTTGTACAGGGTGCAAGGTTCAGGAATGCATTTCATACAGGGTGCAAGGTTCAAGAGTGTGTTGTACAGGGTGCAAGGTTAAGGAGTACGTTTCATACAGGGTGCAAGGTTCAGGAGTGCATTGCACAGAGGGCAAGGTTCAGGAGTGTGTTTCGTACAGGGTGCAAGGTTCTGGAGTGTCTTGTACAGGATGCAAGGTCCTGGAGTGTGTTTCGTACAGGGTGCAAGGTTCAGGAGTGCGTTTCGTGCAGGGAGCAAGGTTCTGGAGTGCGTTTCGTACAGGGTGCAAGGTTCTGGCATGCGTTTCATACAGGGTGCAAGATTCAGGAGTGCGTTTCGTGCAGGGTGCAAGGTTCAGGAGTGCGTTTCGTACAGGGTGCAAGGTTCAGGAGTGCGTTTCGTGCAGGGTGCAAGGTTCTGGAGTGTGTTTCGTACAGGGTGCAAGGTTCTGGCGTGCGTTTCATACAGGGTGCAAGGTTCAGGAGTGCGTTTCGTGCAGGGTGCAAGGTTCAGGAATGCAATGTACAGACTGCAAGGTTCAGGAATGCATTGTACAGAGTGCAAGGTTCAGAAATGCATTGTACAAGGTGCAAGGTTCAGGAATTAGTTAAACTGAAAAGACACCAATATATAGCATATAGCACACTTATCTGAAAAACTTGATTAGCAGCACACAGGAGCCGAGGGAAGAATGGCAGATGGAACATAAATGAGTGCAGTCTACAGCAGGACATGCAGCAGTGTAACATCTAAACAAGCACAGCCAGTGATTGGTGGGCAAGCCGGGGCGGCCGCAATGACAGTGACTGGAGCTGTCAAGTTGAAGCACTGATGTCGGGATGGGCGGTGCCGATATGCAGGGCTCCGCCTCTTTGCCCAGTGCATAGACAAACAGCCGCTGGCCGGGGAGGAATTTAGCAGGGGGCGGGACCAGGTGCACCCACAGTGGTGTATAACAAACCTGAATTATACACCGCTGTGGGTACACATTCAGCAGTTACAATTGGTCCCGCCCCCTGCCACCTTCCTTCCCTGCCAGCTGCTGTTTGTCTATGCATGGGAAAAAGGGGCGGAGCCCCGCATACCGGCCCCACCCACCCCCGACATCAGTGCTTCAACTTGACAGCTTCAATCACTCTCATTACAGCTGCCCCGGATTGCCCACCGATCACTGGATGTGCTGTATAAATGTTACACTGCTGAGTTCCCGGCCAACCCCAAGCCTTGGGACTCGGGGTTAATAATTTTAAATAAGCAATAGGAGACCCAGGGCTTTTCGGGCTTATAGTCCCGTTCAGCCCCCCCCCCCCCCCCCCCGACGCCACTGGTCACGCCAATAGTACACACCACCAATTATATACCCTGCAACATCGTCAATCGTGATATACCTATCTTGTAAAAAAACTAGTAAATATAACAACAGACCAAACTGCAATATTCAAACTTTATTGTAAAATGTTTTTTAATGGAAAAAGCAAAGAATAGTTTTACAAACTTTTTGTGCATAATTACCTTTTTTTTTTTTTTTAAGCCCCCAAAAATGTTAAATATTATTGTCACAGTTTACAAAACATTAAACATCCATCAAACACTGTTTTTTTTTTTTATTATCTCTCATGGTTTTCAAAACTGTGCTTTTTTGGCAAACATTATCAGTAGTCTGGAGATGTTGCTCTGCAGAAAAAAACTGGTTTGAGCTTATCTTAATAAGTTCACATGTAGGCGTTTTGAGGTGTTTTCCTGCTCTAGGATCAGCTCAAAAAACGCCCAACAAGACAAATCCTATTCATTTCAATGGCCCCTGTGACACATCTGAGCGTTTTGACGTTTTAAGAAAAACGCCCAACGCTCAAGAAAGTACATGAGCTTCTTTTTGGGCAGATTACAAGCATTTTTATTTTTTTCCATTGGTCACTTGTCAACCTAAAAATGCCTGCACAAAAACGCCTGTAAAAACGCCTGTAAAACGCCCATAAAAACACCTGAAAAAGTGCCTAAGGCTACGTTCATATGTGGGCATAGCAGATTGCGGGCAGAATCACTGTGATTCTGCCCGCGATCCGGAAATCATTGCAAATCGCGGGACGCTTGTGCGATGCCCATAATTTGCAATGAAACCCCAAATGCTGTGCGATGTTGCCGCAATTTCCGCCTGCCGAATCGCGGTAACATGGCGCAAACAGAATCGCGGAAACGTATGACGCACAAAAGAAGCTCTTGTACCTTTTTTTGGGAGTCATGCGTCCCGTGATTCTGTTTGCGCAATGTTACCGCGATTCGGCAGGCGGAAATTGCGGCAACATCGCACAGCATTTGGGGTGCCATTGCAAATCATGGGCATCGCACAGGCGTCCCGCGATTTGCAATGATTTCCGGATCGCGGGCAGAATCGCAGTGATTCTGCCCGTAATCCGCTATGCCCACATGTGAACGTAGCCTAAAAAACGCCTGTAAATAGCAACGCCAAAATGTGAACGTAGCCATAAAGTTTGTGATGGCAGTCACCCCTTTCTATAGTGCAATGAGTGCATGTGTACATATGGGATATTTGGGTGCATGAAAACACTGGTACCATATGTGTCCATGCATATTTGACTTGCTGTACCTGCACAAAACTATACAGCAGAGGTGACTGGCTACACAAACGTTAAAGACAGCTTTGCTCAAACCAGGTTGTTCCTAGGCAGGCCTGCTTCATAAATGTACATGCAAGGAGTTGTAAAGGCAGAAGGCTTTTTATCTTAATGCATTCTATGCATTAACCACTTGGCGACAGGGCTGTCATGTATAAACTGCGGCAAAATGGCGCTATTGCACGAAACAACGTACCTGTACGTTGTTTCATTCAGTAGCCACTAGATGGGGAAATCATGTCGCCAGAGGCGCAATCACGTAGTGATTGGCTAACAGGGATGTCAATGAACGGATACGGCAGACCCGATGTCCGCCAGCCACCTGCAATCGTCCCCAGGAGAGGCAGAATGGTGATCTGCTTATTTAAACAAGGCAGCTCGCTGTTCCGCAAGGGGACAAGAAGGAGATCTTGTGTTTCTGCTGAGCAGAAACCAGGATCTCTGTCTTCCCCCAATCAGTTCAACCCCTCCACAGTTAATAAGCACCCCCTAGGGACAAACTTAACTCTTTGATCACCCCTGATTTTAACCCCTTCCCTGCCAGTGTCATTAGTGCAGCGACAGTGCATTTTATTTAGCACTGATCACTGTAATAATGTCACTGGTCCCCAAAAAGTGTCAAAAGGGTCAGTTAGATGTGTGACTTGTCAGCTGCAATGTCCCAGTCCCACTAAAAATCGCTGATCGCCGCCATTACTAGTAAAAAAATAAATAAATAAAAATTCCATAAAAATATCTCGTAGTTTATAGACGCTATAACTTTTGCGTAAACCAATCAATATACGCTTATTGGGATTACCAAAAACATGTAGCAGAATAAATATTGGCCCAAATTGATGAAAAAATTTTGATTTTTTAAAAATTTTTATTGGCTGGGTTTTATAGCAGAAAGTAAGGCTCCATTCACACCTGAGCATATCTTTTTCAGGTGTTTGTTTGGGCGTTTTTCAGGCATTTTTTGGGCATTTTTCAGGTGTTTTCTGCAGGTGTTTGGAGGCAGGCATTGGCATCTAACAAAAACGCTTGTAATCTGCCAAAAAAGAAGCTCATGTACTTTTTTGAGCTTCAGCCATTTTGCTTCAGGCGATAGAATGCTCATATGTGAACAGGGGCCATTAAAATGAATAGGATTTTGTTTGTTGGGCGTTTGGAGACTTCAGAGATGAGTGTTTTACGAGCTGAAAAACGCTCTGGTGTGAACAGGGCCTAAAGAATATATATATTTTTTTTCTCAAAATTGTCGCTATTTTTTATGTATAACGCAAAAAATAAAAACTGCAGAGGTGATCAAATACCACCAAAAAAAGCTCTATTTGTGGGGAAAAAAGTTTTATTTGGGTACAGCATAGCATGACAGTTAAAGAGGAAGTAAACCCTCCTCTGCAACTTTTACCTATAGGTAAGCCTATAATAAGACTTACCTATAGATACTGTAAATATCTCCTAAACATGTACCATTTAGGAGATATTTACCTTACATGCAGCCAGTGACATCACTGGCGCATGTGCTCTGAAGGAACGGCCGCTGGTGCCATTCCTTCAGAGCCCCGTGCCGTGACCGTCGGCTCCCGCGCGCGTGTGCGGGAGTGACGTCACCGCAGCCCCGACCAATCAGATGGCCGGATGCCGCGATCCCAGAAGACGGGCGACTGAACATCATAGAGGTAAGCGGGCGGCACGGCGGGGGCTCGTTCTAAGGTAAGTATTTCATAATGAGCTAGCATGCGATACATACTAGCTCACTATGTGTTTCTCTTTCAGTTAAAAAAAAAAATGTTTGGGTTTACAACCTCTTTAAAGTAAGGCAGTGCCGTATTGCAAAAAAATTGCCTGGTCATGAAGGGAGTAAAGCGTTCCAGACCAGAAGTGGTTAAGATAAAAAGCCTTCTGTGTGAAGCAGCCCCCCCCCCCCAATCTCCCCTAATACTTACCTGAGCCTATCTCTATCCAGCAATGTCCACGAGTCCCTCAGCCATCCGGGACTCTCCCTCCTGATTGGCTGAGACACAGCAGTGGCGCCATTGGCTCCCGCTGCTGTCAATCAAAGTCAGTTAGCCAATCAGGAGAGAGTGGGGGCGGGGCTAAACAGCAGCTCTGTGTCTGAATAGACACACGGAGCTGCAGTTCGGCTTGGGTGCCCATAGCAAGCCGCTTGCTGTGGGGGCAATTGTTAGGAGGGAGGAGCCAGGAGCAGCAAAGAAGGACTCAAGAAGAGGAGGATCCAGGGTTCTTTGTGCAAAACCAACTGTACAGAGGAGGTAATTATAACATGTTTGCTAATTTAATAGAAAAAAAAACAAGACTTTACAATCACTGGAAGCACCCACATTACAGATATGTAAAACATATTATTTCCACAATAATATGCTTGTCCTCAACATTAGAAAAAGTTTAACTATGAAGTTTGGGTGCTAATTCTTGTAAACAATGACCACATGGACTGAACTGAGAATATACAAAAAGTAAGAAAAAACATTAAAAAAAGGGACATGTTAAATTTTACATAAGTGTGTTAACTACAACCAGACAGAGGTCAAGCAAACTTTGCATTTTTCTAACGGCTCTTTCACACGGTCAGCCTTCGTAGGCGGATCCGTGCTGCTCAGCGGGGATCGATCCGCGATCCCCGCTGAGCCGGCGGATGACAGCTCCGTCTCCGCTTGCAGTGCGGAGAGGGAGGTGTCACAGCCCCCGCTGCCCTCTATGGGGAATCGGATGAGAGTGGACCGCCGCAGCGGATGGCAGCGGGTGTCAGCGGACATGTCACCGCTGACATCCGCTGCTCCATAGGGCTGAATGGGGCATCCGATCAGATCCACCTAAAAAACTGACAGGTGGATCTGATCGGACCGCCCGTGTGAAAGAGCCCTAACTCGGATGAGCACTTCAAAAGATCAGCTTCCAATCTTTGTGCAGTGAGGGAATTTAATCCCTGTTCCACAGACAGATGACATGCTGTTAGAGCTGCACAATTCTGGATAAAATGAGAATCAGGATTTTTTTGCTTGGAGATCTGCTTGATTCTCTCATGATTCTCAGGGTAACATCATCTTTTACATTATACAAAAAAATTGGGCTAACGTCCCTGTACGCCCTCCCAGAATAAGCTAACCGCGCTGTAGCCGTCATTGGGCAAGTAGTTAATCCCCATAGTCTTAGCTATCCGATAGGGCCCGTGAAGCGGGGCTTTGCATTACCTATGTTCCGCAGTATTTGGCCAAAGACGATCACCATACGAGTCCCTGTGAAAATTTGGCATTGCCCCCCAAAAATATGTGTGGCTACCAGTGGCGGAGCTAGACTTTTAAAACAGGGGTGGCAAGGTATTATTTTGGGGGGTCAATATACAAAGTGGCAGGATAAAGATAGATGGTCAGCCTGAAGGTGTGTGGGCAGTCTATATAAAGGAGATGAGAATGGTGAAGATGGATGGTCAGGTTATGTAAAGGCAGGATGGAGGTGGATAGGCACACTACAGTATATAGGGGAAGGACGGCAATATGAAGTCAGGAAGACAGGTTTTGTAGGGGCAGGATGGAGGTGGATGGATATTAATGGGAGGTGGGCAGAAATGGAAAGGGTATGCGGAGGCAGAATATAGTTGGGTGGGCATGCTATATAAGGGAAGTGGGCAGGGTGAAAATGGGTGGCAATGTTGCGCAGAGACAGAAAGAAGATCAATGAACAGGGTATGTGGGTGGGAAGTCTATATAGCATTGGGTTGGCAGGCAGAATCAGGTGGAGGTGGAGGCAGGATGGACGTAGGTAGGCAGTCTATCTAGGGCTGGTGGTTAGACAGGCAGTACAGGGTGGGGGCAGGATGGATTTAGGGTTCTAGTATAGAGCTGGGTAGGTAGGCAGTACAGGGTCAGGTTAGGATGGACTTGCGTAAGGAGGCAGTCATTCTGGGTGGATGAAGTATGGGGTGGGGGCAGGATAGAGTTGAGTAGGCAGGCAGTATAGAGTGGGGGCACTATGGAGATGGGTGAGAAGTCTATATAGGGCAGTTGGATAGGCAGGCAGTACAGGTTTGGTGCAGGATGGATTTAGGCTGGCAGTAAAGAGCTGGGTAGGCAGGCAGTAGGTATGGTCAGGGTAAGATGGAGTTTGGTTGGAGGCAGTAAGAAGTGGGGGCAGGGTGGAGTTTAATAAGCAGACATTTCTAGTGAATGCAGTCAAGTAGGCAGGCAATAAGGATGGAGTTGGGTAGGCAGGAATTATGGGGTTTTGGCAGAATGGAGCTGGTGAGCAGTATATATAGGGCAGCTGGAGTTGAGTGACAGTGACAATCAGACTTACTACTCTTCACCGCCGCCGCTCAGGTCACGTGTCAGGTCACTCCGAGTCCCGCTTCCTCTCCAGGGCACGCTGAGGCTCCTCTCCTCCACGGGCTGCAGCTCCGCCCCTCCTGACTGACATCAGCAGCAGGGAATCCCTGGCCCGCCCCCTACAGTTGTCGGCAGGGCAGCAGAAGACAGAAAGAGGAGGGAGCCAGAGCCGGCGGGCGGACCAGGTTTGTGATTTGGCAGTGATCAGCACTGCACGAAAGCAAACAGATATTGTGTGTGGAATTCAGAATTTCGGACGCCCAAGAGCGGGGTGGCAACAGGGGTGGCAAGGACTTCATATGGGGTGGCAATTGCCACCCCAGCTAGCTCTCTGGCTCTGCCACTGGTGGCTACTGGAGGTCCTCGAGTATAAAAGTTTGCCAAGTATGGTGCCCTGAACCCCCACGGTTTGGGGCCTACATTTATAGTAGCTTGGCCCGCTATGTTAATCTATGGTAGGCTCGCAGTCTGGAAATTTGAGGGGCTACAGCTTGGACCCCAAATGAGCCCAGGCACAGAAGTAGAGAAGACCTCGCTTTACCACCCCAAACATTTTGGGGTTTGTTAGCCCAAAATTTCCTGGCAAACTTTTTCTAGTGCCCCGTGAGAGTATGTGGCTCCGGGCCGTATGGTACAGCAGGGAGTGCTGGATACCACAGGGATCCCTTAACTATTCTGCGGTGGTCAGCTAAAGTCTACCCCAATCAGGTCCCTGTGAAAATTAAGCATTGGCCCCAAACAAATGTATGTGGCCCCTGGCTATCATATAGTATCCCTGTGTCAAACTTGGTGCCCCTAGGCACTGTAGTTAGGCTACCACAGGGCCCTACATTTAGGCTAGCCTGGCCTGCAATGTTAATCTATGGTGCAGCTGCATTTGGGAATTTGAGGGGCCATAGATCGGGCCCCGAATGAGTTCAGGGGCCTAAATTTGGTACAGAGGTAGGGAAGGTCTTCCTGTACCACCCTACAATTTTGAGGTCGCTAACCTGAAATCTTATGATCTACTTTTTAGGGGGCCCCTTGGGAGTATGTGGCCCTTGGGCGCTACTGCGGAGCAGGGAATGGTTAGTACTGCAGGAATCTCTGGACTCTTAGCTATTTAACAGTATTTGAAGAGCGGGGCCCTGCGGTTCCTATGTCCTGCGGTGGTTGGGTAAATTCCACCCCCATGCAGGTCCCCATGAAAATTAAGCATTGGCCCCAAAAAACTGTTGTGGCCCCTGGAAGTCTTCTAGTAACCCTGTACCAAATTTGGTGCCCCTGGGCAACGTCATTCCTCTACCACGGGGCCCAGGCCTAGCCAATGCCTAGCCTATGTTATATGGCACATTAGGGGATTTTGAGGGGCCATAGCTTTGGCCCCAAACATGTCCAGGGGCTCAAGCTGTGGTAGCCTGGACTCTTTCGGGGCTTGAGCTTTGGCCCCCTTTAAATTCCCAACCGCGACGGAGCCATATATTACCATAGCGGGCCAATCTACCATAAATTTAGGGCCCTGTGGTACCCGAATCACGGGGGTTACGGGCACCAAACTTAGTACAGGGATACTAGATGACCTCCAGGGGGGCCACACACATTTTTTTTGTGGCCGATGCCTACTTTTTACAAGGACTGGCATGGGGGTTGAATTTGCATGAATACTGTGGAACATAGGTACCAGTGAGCTAAGAATATGGAGATTAATATGGTACCTAGCAGTCCCTGCTCCACGGTACTGCCCAAGGGCCACACACTCCCAAGAGGCCTCTTAAAATTTCAGGCTAGCTACTCCAACTTTTACAAGAGTGGTAAAGGAAGATCTCCCCTACCTCTATGCCAAAAATTGACCCCTGGACTTGTTTGGTGCCCGAGCTGGGGCCTTGCAACTGTGCCCACTCGAAGATTTCCATACAGCACCAAGCTGACTTAAATTATGGACCTGGTGGTACCTGAACCCTGGCGGCTAGGGGCCTCAAACTTGGCTCAGAGATACTATAGCAGTGCTGGTGAACCTTGGTACCCCAGATGTTTTGGAACTACATTTCCCATAATGTTCATGCACTCTGCAGTGTAGTTGAGTATCATGGGAAATGTAGTTCCAAAACATCTGGGGTGCCAAGGTTCGCTATTACACAGAGTTGTATAAAGTACTTGAAACCCATACTTGAATAAAAGTACAAGTGCTCGATCAAAAAGTGACTTGAGTAGAAGTGGAAGTGCTCGATCAAAAAGTGACTTGAGTAGAAGTACTAAAGTATTCAACATTTTTTGTACTTAAGTATTGCAAGTAGTTTTTTTAAAAATTTTGCTACTCAAGTACTGAAAGTAAAAGTACCAGTAGTTTTGAAAAAAAAATGCTACTCAAGTACTGAAAGTAAAAGTACAAGTACTGTAGTTATTAAAGAAAGAAGTCAAAAGTTTGAACATCATATTGGTTTTTATTATTTCAAATGCAGCTTTTATTTATACATACAGTAGCATTTATTTTTTGAGCTTCATGAAACCTGCCATCTACTGTTCTGGCA
Organism: Pelophylax lessonae; assembly: GCF_965119305.1. Lineage (NCBI taxonomy): Eukaryota > Metazoa > Chordata > Amphibia > Anura > Ranidae > Pelophylax > Pelophylax lessonae. The sequence goes on from NC_138774.1 coordinate 60,727,665, forward strand.
GTGGTAATTATTATAAGTGTAACGAGTAACTATGCAGCACAAAAAAAAAATATCGGAGTAGAAGTATTGAAATCATTGAAAAAATGTAGTGAAGTAAGAGTGGAAGTAGGAGAAAAAAATTCTACTCTAGGAAAGTACAGATACCGCCTTTCGGTACTTAAGTACAGTAGTGAAGTAGTTCTACTTAGTTACTATACATCTCTGCTATTACAGTACTATAGGATACCCAGGGGCCACATGCATTTTTCGGGGCCGATGCCTAATTGTTACAGGAACTCTGCAGGTACTTTGAATAGCTAAGAGTCCAGGGATTCCTGCGGTACGCATCACTTCCCACTCCATGGTACGGGCCGTGAGACACAAACTCTCAAGTGGCCCTGGAAATAGTTGACCAGGAAATTTTGGGCTAGCGACTCCAAAATTTTTGGTAAAGGAAGACCTCCCCTACCTCTGTATCAAATATGGCCCCTCAGACTCATTTGGGGCTCGAGCTGCAGTCCCTCAAATATCCGGACTACGACCATGCCAAAGTTTAACAAAGCGGATCAAGCTACTTTTAATTTAGGGCACTGTGGTACCCAAACCATGGGGGTTAAGGGCACCATACTTGGCAAACTAATACTAGAGGACTTCTAGGAGCCACACAATTTTTTTGTGGCCAATGCTTAATTTTTACATGGGCTGGCATGGGGATCGACTTTGGCCAAATACTGCAGAATATAGTGTTAGATATAACCTAAGTTATAAGTAATAAAGAAGCAGGAACTCTTCTTTATTACTTTTTGAGGCATAGACAAAACATGAACTCACAAATGTAACACTGCCATCTAGTGGTCATACAATGTAATAGGCACACAGCAATGACATACAGTGGTTGTTGCTGATTAAATACAAACCTTGTATGCTAACACCCCCACTCAACAACTACTATCTATGTCAATCCCATTTCTGATCTAAGATCCACAAATCTGGTTCTAGCTAGTGGCTTTGTCAAAGCATCAGCAATCATTTTTTCCGACTCACAATACACAAGTACAATCACTTTCTGATCAACTAAGTCATGAATGTAATGATGTCTGACATTGATGTGCTGTAACGCTCCTGCGTTTTTGTAGTAGGCTGGATTTGCAGCTGCAGAATCTCCACTCAGTAGTCATGTAGAGATGTGTTGAATAACCAGATCCAACTCTCCAGACTCATCACTGTGGGCCTGTCAGCTTCAACATACAGATATACACACTCAATAAGATGTTCCTGGAGTGATAGGATGTATATGGTTGTATGAAGATGATGTGCTGAAGGGACAGGTGTGAACAGTGGCAGAGATGGTAAGCACTTGATAGAAATGTTCAGGAGAGTATTAGATGGTATTTAGGTAGAATGCAGATAGGTTAGTAATCGAGTATGGTAACAGGTGGTAAGGACAGCAGATGACAAATACAGGATAGACTAACCCAGTGCAAGGATAGATGGTAGTAGACTCAAGAGCTAGCAATCTATGTAACAGTGCAGATGATAGAATTAGTATGCATAGATAGTAACAGTCCTTATGTGCAGAGGTAGATAGTGTAAGTAAGGTTATGGAGGATTCCCCTGTGGGGTACTTATCACTAGTAAGTTAGTAGTAGAAGGGTCCAGTAGTAAGGGAGTGATCCAGTAGCGAGATACAGGGATCAGTAGCGAGGTTCCGGTCTGTTTCCAGGTAAAAGAGAATAGCTGGAGGTTCCGGTAGCAAGGCAAGCTTGTAAGCATGTGGACACACGGCAGGTTGAACGAACAATGTGAGAGAGAACGCCGGCGGTTGAAATAGCCGCTCTGCGGCGCTCGGCGATGACGTCATCCGTCTTAAAGGTGTATGCGTACCACCTAATTAGAAAGGTGGGACGCATATTTGAAAAGAAAATAGAAAATAAGGGTACCAGAGGTACCAGAATCTTACAGTACCCCCCCTTAAGGCCGGCTCCAGAAGGCCTATAGCACTGGTTTCTCCGGGTATTTCGAGTGAAATCTTCGTATAAGTCTAGGTGCGTGAACATCAGTGGTATCCAACCAGGTGTCTTCTTGGGGTCCATAGTTCTTCCATCTTGAGATCCATCCATGAGATACTGGAGTCTTCCTCTGTGGATACGAGAATCCAAAATCTCCTTAATCTCATATTCTTCTCCGCCTTCAACTTGTACTGGAGGTGGAGGCAAGATGGTAGGCCTTATTCCTTGATTTGGAACATGGGGCTTCAGTAGCGACACATGGAAGATGGGATGGATCTTGAGATCTGCTGGTAAGGTGAGCTGTACTGCAGCTTTTCCAATAAGTTTCTTAATTGGGAAGGGTCCCAGAAATAAAGGTCCAAGCTTTTTGCTAGGGATCTTTAATCTTAAATTTCTTGTTGATAGCCAAACGAGGTCCCCAATAGCATACTGAGGAGAAGGTCTTCTACGTAGGTCGTAGTACCTTTTTTGTTGGCTGTGGGCGTGTGATATAGTGGTATTAAGTAAACCCAGAGAGTCCTTTATTTGGGTAAGATAGTCTGAGGCTACTGGGTTACTTGATGGTAGGATGCGTGGTGGAAGAAGTGTGGGATGAAACCCATAGTTCAAGTAGAACGGACTTTGCTTAGTAGTACTGTGGGTTGCGTTGTTATAAGCAAATTCTGCCAGAGGGAGAAGGTCCACCCAATCATCCTGTAGGTATGATGTGTAGCAACGCAGATATTGTTCTATACACTGGTTGACTCTTTCAGTCTGTCCGTTGGTCTGAGGGTGGTAGGGAGAAGTGAGCTTTCGCTCAATCCGTAATATTTGACAAAGAGCTTGCCAAAATTTGGAGATGAACTGTGAACCACGGTCTGATAAGAGTCTTTGGTATTCCGTGTAATTTGAACACATGTTTCATCAGTAGTTCCGCTGTTTGTTTGGATGAAGGTAGTCTACGGATAGCGATGAAATGTGCCATCTTTGTCAGGTGGTCCACTGACACTAGAATGGTATTAAATCCTTTAGAAGGTGGTAGTTCTACTATAAAGTCTAAGGATACAACCTCCCATGGAACCTGGGGTATTGGTAGACTGCAGAGTAGACCAGATGGTTTTGTAGTGTCAATTTTGGACCTTGCACAGATGTCACATGAAGATACAAATTTTTGTACAGACGTCTTCATATCAGGCCACCAAAACTGCCTAGTCAGCAAATTAAGGGTTTTCGTCATACCCATATGTCCTGCCATGGGCACATCATGTGATAACTCCAAGATCTTGGTGCGCATAGTAGGGGGTATGTAAAGTTTGTCGTTGTAGTAGAGGAAGCCTTCTGCATCAGTACTTAGTTGTGGTGGAGGTGAATCCAATCCTATACTGTGCAAAATCTCTTCCTTCAGGGAACGAACAACCCCAATAATACGTTCATAGGGTATTATAGGAATAGAAGGGATTTCAGCGCAGTTATCTTCGGTTAATCGTGATAGCGCATCCGCTTTTTTATTTTTGTCTGCAGGCGTGTAGGTCACTAAGAAGTTGAATCTTAGGAAGAATAATGACCATCGTACCTGCCGGTGGGAGAGAGTTTTGTTAGTCTGGAGGTATTGAAGGTTTTTATGATCTGTATATATGAGTATTGGTAACCGGGTACCCTCAAGTAGATGTCGCCAATTCTCCAGTGCCAGTTTTATGGCAAGCAACTCCTTTTCACCCACTGGGTAATTCACCTCTGGGCTGCTTAATGATTTTGAAAAGAAAGCAACTGGGTGGAGTGGTGAAGTATTTGTTGGTCGTTGGGAAAGAACTGCTCCTACTGCCATATTTGACGCATCTACCTCCAGAATATATTGGATGGATGGGTCTGGATGGCGTAGTATGGGAGCAGAAGTAAAGCTTGATTTTAACAAGCAGAAAGCTCGATTTGTTTCTTCTGACCATTTGAATGGTTTCTTTATACTTGTCAGTTGTGTGAGAGGTCTCACAATGGCAGAAAAGTTCTTGATGAACTTCCTATAGAAGTTTGAAAATCCAAGGAATCGCTGTAATGCCTTACGAGTTGTTGGTATAGGCCAGTCCAGAATACAGGATATCTTGCTCATATCCATCTTAATTCTGGTTTTGGATATGATGTATCCTAGAAATAATATTTCTTCTTTATGAAATAGGCATTTTTTTAATTTCACGTATAGATTGTGTGCAAGTAATCTGGATAACACAAGTCTTACATGTTTTATATGTTCAGAGAGAGATCGAGAATAGATAAGTATATCGTCCAGATATACTACAACACAGACATCAAGTAAGTCTCTAAAGATGTCGTTTATGAACCTTTGGAAAGCTGCGGGAGCATTACACAACCCGAATGGCATCACAAGATATTCAAATAATTCGTATCTGGTTCTGAATGCTGTTTTCCACTCATCTCCGTCACGGATTCGGATTAGGTTGTATGCCCCTTTCAGGTCTAATTTAGAGAAGTAAGTAGCCCCACGCACTTGTTCAATGAGTTCAGGGATGAGCGGTAAAGGATAGCGATCCTTTATTGTAATCGTATTTAATTGCCTATAATCGATAATAAGCCTAAGACTTGAATCCTTATTGCGGACAAAGAAAAGTCCTGCAGCTGTGGAAGAAGTAAAGGGTCTGATGAAACCTTTTGTCAAATTCTCATCCAAGTATTCCTTGAGATGAGAAAGTTCATCCTGAGAAAGAGGATAAACATGACCGAAAGGCAATTTGCTGTGAGGGAGTAGATCGATAGTGCAATCATAATCCCTATGGGGAGGCAACACTTGAGCATTTTTTTCAAGGAATACTTCGGACAGGTCCTGATAGCATAGTGGTGCAATCTCATCTGACACCACAGACAGGATCTTTCCAAAAGATGGGAGGTTACACGTAATCTCGCAATAGTGAGAAGGGAAAGACAAAGTCCGTCTTTTCCAATCTATGATTGGTTGATGTGTGTGTAACCAGGGGAGTCCCAAAATAATAGAAAAATGGGGTGAAGATAGTATATCAAAAGTGGTGGTCTCCATAATAGAATCGTTAGTAGTGACAAGGAGTGCTTGTGTCTGGTTGGTGATTGGACCAGAAGATAGTGGAATACCGTTAATGAAGCTAACAGAAACAGGTTTAGGTTTTGAAATAATAGGTATTTTATTTAAGGTAACAAAACATGTATCAATATAGTTTCCACAAGATCCGGTGTTGATCATAGCCTTGGTGGTAATCCTAGTCTGGTCCAACTGCAATGTCAAATGAACAAAAAGATAGGGGTTAGAAAAGGAAGTCGTTAATCCTCCTAGCAAGACATGTGAACACTCACCCTCTTTTTTGCGGACAAGGGGACAGACGCTTATCAAATGATCCGGGGATGTGCAGTACATGCAGAGGTTTCTGGATCTTCTTCTGGCTCGTTCAGTAGTTGATAAAGGTGGGCGTATGGTTCCTACCTCCATGGGAGTAGGGTCAACGGCCGAAATCCGAGAAGGACTAGACAATGGCATTCCCATTTTTTCAGCCCTTCTTTCACGCAGTCGCCTGTCGATGTTAATACTGAGTTGTATTAAGGCATCCAAGGTGCCAGGTAAATCCGCTCGGGCGAGCTCGTCTTTAACAGCTTCTGACAACCCGAGTCTGAATTGAGTTCGCAGAGATGTGTCATTCCACCCTGAATCAAGGGTCCATCTTTTGAACTCAGCTACAAAGTCTTCTACAGGTCTCCTTCCTTGTTTTAAAGCCCTCAATTGAATATCAGCAGTACTCTGCCTGTTGGGGTCATCATATAAACTAGCGAGTTCCGCTAGGAATAAAGAATAGGAGTTGAGAAGCTGATCATTTTTCTCAAAGAGAGAGTCTGTCCAGGCCCGTGGATCACCCGTTAAGTATGAGATAACGGTACAGGCTTTAATTTGATCAGTAGGGTATGTACGAGGTTTTAACAAAAAAAGCAATTGACATGCGTTTTTGAACTCACGAAATTTTTTCCGATCACCTATAAACACTAGGGGAGGGTTTATTTTAGGTTCAGGGGGTTGAGCAGCAGTGAGCCGTGAAAGACGGGTTACCTGCTGTATCAGAGTCTGGTTTTCTTCTTTTACTTCAGTAAGAGCAAGCATTAATGCATTTACTTGTTGTGTTAATTGTGTCACTTGAGTGGGTAATTCTGCTGAATCCATTTTTTAGGTTCGTTCAATCTGTAACGCTCCTGCGTTTTTGTAGTAGGCTGGATTTGCAGCTGCAGAATCTCCACTCAGTAGTCATGTAGAGATGTGTTGAATAACCAGATCCAACTCTCCAGACTCATCACTGTGGGCCTGTCAGCTTCAACATACAGATATACACACTCAATAAGATGTTCCTGGAGTGATAGGATGTATATGGTAGTATGAAGATGATGTGCTGAAGGGACAGGTGTGAACAGTGGCAGAGATGGTAAGCACTTGATAGAAATGTTCAGGAGAGTATTAGATGGTATTTAGGTAGAATGCAGATAGGTTAGTAATCGAGTATGGTAACAGGTGGTAAGGACAGCAGATGACAAATACAGGATAGACTAACCCAATGCAAGGATAGATGGTAGTAGACTCAAGAGCTAGCAATCTATGTAACAGTGCAAATGATAGAATTAGTATGCATAGATAGTAACAGTCCTTATTTGCAGAGGTAGATAGTTTAAGTAAGGTTATGGAGGATTCCCCTGTGGGGTACTTATCACTAGTAAGTTAGTAGTAGAAGGGTCCAGTAGTAAGGGAGTGATCCAGTAGCGAGATACAGGGATCAGTAGCGAGGTTCCGGTCTGTTTCCAAGTAAAAGAGAATAGCTGGAGGTTCCGGTAGCAAGGCAAGCTTGTAAGCATGTGGACACACGGCAGGTTGAACGAACAATGTGAGAGAGAATGCCGGCGGTTGAAATAGCCGCTCTGCGGCGCTCGGCGATGACGTCATCCGTCTTAAAGGTGTATGCGTACCACCTAATTAGAAAGGTGGGACGCATATTTGAAAAGAAAATAGAAAATAAGGGTACCAGAGGTACCAGAATCTTACATGTGCTTGGTTCTTCCATTAATTTTCTCACTTGTTGCAAGCTTAATGCAAGCCTGATTATCCTCAAATAAGACGGTAGGTTCTGATGTTGCTTCTCCAAGATCCTTGAGTAATTGCTGTAACCACACAACTTCTTGACTGGCATAAGCTGCAGATATGTATTCAGCTTCTGTAGAGGACAATGCCACTGACATCTGTTTCTTGCTGGACCATGATATAGGACTGTCTCCCAATTTTAATAAGTAACCACTTGTGGATTTGCGTGTGCTGTGATCACCTGCCCAATCGGAGTCCACATATCCCACGAGGTTTAAACCACCACTTGCTGATAGTTTCAAATTTAAGTCTTTTGTCAGTTTCAGATATCTCATAACTCTTTTGATTGCATTCCAGTCTCTTTGACGTGGTTTATCAACTCGCCTGCAAAGAAGAGACATGCTGGCTGCAATGTCTGGACGTGTAGTGGTTGCAATGTAGAGAAGTGCCCCCACTGCTTGTCTGTATTGTTCATTGGATGTGAGAAGATCATCTTCTCCTTCTAACTTTGGATAGACTGTATCCATAGGTGTGCTTGCTCCTTTCGCCTCTGTCATGTTGAATTGCTGAAGAATAGATTCAATTTTTGCACGCTGATTCAACAGGAAACTTCCATCTTTCTCACGCTGGATGTCAATTCCAAGATAATATGCCACTTCACCTAGGTCTTTAGTTTCAAAGTGCTTGTTGAGTACTCCTGTTAACTTTGCAATTTCATTGTCGTTTTTGTGAGCAATGATCAGGTCATCTACATAAATTAGCAGATACATCCACTCAGTGTCTACTTGTTTAGCATATAGGCACGGATCAGCTTTGCTTCTTGTAAATCCTTCATTTAGTAGAACTTGATTAATCTTCAGGTTCCATGCTCGAGCTGATTGTTTAAGGCCATAAAGAGATTTATTCAACTTGCAGACAAGATGCTCTTGTCCCTTTTTCAAATATCCTTCTGGCTGTGACATGTAAATTTCTTCTTCAATATCACCATTAAGAAAAGTTGTCTTAATATCGTGATGTTTCACAATCATTGTACGCATGGCAGCCACTGTCATTAGTGTTCTGAAAGTACTTTGTTTAGCAACTGGAGCCAGGGCCGGACTAAGAGGATCATGGGCCTGGTGCTGAGGATTTGGGTGGGCCTTTTTATAGAAATAAATAAAATGAAAACGCAAACAATTTTTTGTTAAAACAAATTAAATATTTTAATTACCAATAAAGTGCCATAACAGAAACATATTGAACATATTTCTTTTTTGTAAACAATAGAAAACTTAATTCAATAAAACCATTATAAATACAACATTCGCAACAACCATTTTTTAAATAAATATAAACCATATAAACAATTTAAATATAAATGTATGATGTTTGGCTCATAAAAAGTGCCCTTTTACACAATAATAACCCCCAGCATTAGTGCTAGTGTATGCAATTATAACCACCCAGCATCGGTGCCAGTTTAGGAAATAATAAAACGACAGCATTCGTATCAGTAGCAGCAATAATAACCCCAAGCATCAGTGCCAGTTTATGCAATAACAACCCTACATCATTGACATTAGCAGCAGCAATAATAACCATCAGCAACAACGTCAATTTGCATAATAACAACCCAAAGCATTGGTGTCAGTAGCAGCAATAAAAAAAACAGCATCAGTGGCAGTTTCTGCAATTGTATCCCCCAGCATCGGTGCCAGTTTAAACATATTATCCCCATCATAAATAGCAGTTTCCATAATAATAAAATCCACTGGTGCCAGTTTACGCAAAAAAAAAAAAACTTGAGCGTTGGTGTCGTTAGCAGCAATAATAACCCCCAGCATTAGTGCCAGTTTCTGCAGCAATAATACCCAGCAATGTTGCCAGCTTATGTAATAACTCCAAGCATCGATGGTATGTGAACTGGCTGGAGTGGTTGGCTCTTGGTGGGGGGGGTAAAGGATAAGTTAGGTTTTTTTTTGAATAAATAAATGCACATACAAATACACAGTGAACTAATACAGGAGTACACTACCTATTTATAAAATATCATTTCCATGTGGGGACACATGTGTGAGGTGAGCACCTACCCCATAGATTAACATTCCCTCATATCCAAATATTTTCTATAACCTAAGTGATGGCGCACAGGAACTACAGTATTTTTTTTTTTTTTTTAAATAGTGACAGTAAGTTCTGGGAGAAGATCCTCTGATTGCTGTCACTAGATCCAGTGGATCGGGGAGAACATGCAGGAGTGGGAACATGTTACATCTTCCCAAGGATGTACTTATCCTTCAACCACTTCCCAGGCACCTTCACCCTCTTCCTGCACAGGCTTATTTTCAGCGCTGTCATGGGACACTGTACCCATCTGACATTTTTATCATTTTTTTTACACAGAGCTTTTTTTTTTTTTTTTTTTTGGGTGGTATTTAAAACACCACTGGATTTTTTATTTTTTTGCAAAACATCGAAAAAAGACAGACATTTTTGAAAAAAAAAAAAATGTTTTCTTAGTTTGTTATAACATTTTGCACATAAGTAATTTGTCTTCACTGATGTACACTGATGATGCTACACTGATAGGCTGAACTAATAAGCAGCACTAATGAGGCAGCACTGATGGGCACTAATAAGTTGGCACTTACGAGGCTGCACTGATAGGCAGCACTGATAGGTGGCAACGATTAGCTGCACTGATAGATAGGTAGGCCTCACCTCCCCCCCCATGAGTTAGCCCAATTTAAGCAATTCTGATGGCAATGATGAGCTACACTAGTGGGCACTGAATGGGAGCACTAATAGGTGGCACCGATGAACTGCACTGATAGGTGGCACTGGTGAGCTGCACTGATAGGTGACACTAATTGGCACTGATAGGCAGCACTGATGAGCTGCACTGATAAGTGACACTGATGGGCACTGATAGGCGGCACTGATGAGGGGCAGTGATAGGCAGGACTGATGAGCTGCACTAATGGGTGGAACTGGTGAGCTGCACTGATGGGCACTGATAGGTGAAACGAATTGGCACTGATAGGCAGCACTGATGATCTGCATTGATAGGTGGCACTGGTGAGCTGCACTGATGGGCACTGATTTGGGGTATTAATAGGTGGCACTGCTGAGCTGCACTGATAGGTTGAACTGGTGAGATGCACTGATGGGCACAGATAGGCGGCCCTGATGGTCACTGAATGGGGGCACTGATAGGTGACATAGATGGGCACTGATAGGCAGCACTGGTGAGCTGCACTGATGAGCACTGAATGGGGGCATTAATAGGTGGCACAGATGAGCTGCACTGATAGGTGGGACTGGTGAGCTACATTGATGAGCACCGATAGGCGGCACTGAATGGGGGCACTTATAGGTGACACTCATGGGCACTGATAGGCGGCACTGGTGAGCTGCACTGATATGTGGCACTGATGAGGGGCACTGACAGGCGGCATTGATGAGGAGCACTAATAGGCAGCACTGATGAGGGGCACTGATAGGCAGCACTGATGAGGGGCACTGACAGGCAGCACTGATGAGGGGCACTGAAGAGTGGTATTGATGAGCTGCATGGTGGGCACTGCTAGGTGTCTAGTGGGTAGGCCTCATCAGTCATCACTAGACCACCACCACCCCCCCACTAGACCAGCACCCCCCCTCCCCCAACTAGACCACCACGCTCCCCCCCACTAGACCACCACCCCCCCAAATAGACCACCAACCCCCCCACTAGAACACCAAACCCCCCCCCATTTTCCACCACCCCTCCTAAACCAGTTACATTTCAGATTAGCCAATTCTGCAGTTCACATATTAATTTCAGCTTACCTTGAAGCTTTACAATTAAGCGCCAGAGTGGCAGAGCCCAGACAGACAGTGCCAGTATCTCTGCTTGCTTCCAGGACCCAGACCTTCTTTCCTCGTTCCTCCTCAGGCTGCGGCCATAGTCACTGCACAGTACTTTACCAACGCCCGGGCCGGTCTCTGGATGACGTCACATCGCGCCCGGGATGAAGCTCCGCCCAAGTGTAGTGGAGGAGGAGCGCGCAGCCTCGGCACACCACGCTGCATAGTAGACTAGTGCACCCGCACATAAGCATTGGAGTCTCAGTCACAGTCACGGAGGCAGTGTCCTTTCGGCGGGGGGGGGGGGGGGGGGGGGGGAATGATGCTGACAGGAAGTGTTGTGTCTGGACTTATTAGGTAGCCGGCCGGCCGGCGACCGCTAATGTAAAGTGTAGAATCCCTGCTTACTGACTTTACATTGGGCCTAAATAGTGTTGGGGGCCTGGAGCTGCAGCTCCAATAGCCCCTACCTTAATCCGGCCCTGATCAGGGCCGCCTATCTGTGCCCATCAGTGCATCTCACCAGTTCAACCTATCAGTGCAGCTCAGCAGTGCCACCTGGGGGGGGGGTTGGTGTTCTAGTGGGGGGGTTGGTGGTCTATTTGGGGGGGTGGTGGTCTAGTGGGGGGGAGCGTGGTGGTCTAGTTGGGGGAGGGGGGGTGCTGGTCTAGTGGGGGGGTGGTGGTGGTCTAGTGATGACTGATGAGGCCTACCCACTAGACACCTAGCAGTGCCCACCATGCAGCTCATCAATACCACTCTTCAGTGCCCCTCATCAGTGCTGCCTGTCAGTGCCCCTCATCAGTGCTGCCTATCAGTGCCCCTCATCAGTGCTGCCTATTAGTGCTCCTCATCAATGCCGCCTGTCAGTGCCCCTCATCAGTGCCACATATCAGTGCAGCTCACCAGTGCCGCCTATCAGTGCCCATGAGTGTCACCTATAAGTGCCCCCATTCAGTGCCGCCTATCGGTGCTCATCAATGTAGCTCACCAGTCCCACCTATCAGTGCAGCTCATCTGTGCCACCTATTAATGCCCCCATTCAGTGCTCATCAGTGCAGCTCACCAGTGCTGCCTATCAGTGCCCATCTATGTCACCTATCAGTGCCCCCATTCAGTGACCATCAGGGCCGCCTATCTGTGCCCATCAGTGCATCTCACCAGTTCAACCTATCAGTGCAGCTCAGCAGTGCCACCTATTAATGCCCCAAATCAGTGCCCATCAGTGCAGCTCACCAGTGCCACCTATCAATGCAGATCATCAGTGCTGCCTATCAGTGCCAATTCGTTTCACCTATCAGTGCCCATCAGTGCAGCTCACCAGTTCCACCCATTAGTGCAGCTCATCAGTCCTGCCTATCACTGCCCCTCATCAGTGCCGCCTATCAGTGCCCATCAGTGTCACTTATCAGTGCAGCTCATCAGTGCTGCCTATCAGTGCCAATTAGTGTCACCTATCAGTGCAGCTCACCAGTGCCACCTATCAGTGCAGTTCATCGGTGCCACCTATTAGTGCTCCCATTCAGTGCCCACTAGTGTAGCTCATCATTGCCATCAGAATTGCTTAAATTGGGCTAACTCATGGGGGGAGGGGGGGGGGAGGCCTACCTATCTATCAGTGCAGCTAATCGTTGCCACCTATCAGTGCTGCCTATCAGTGCAGCCTTGTAAGTGCCAACTTATTAGTGCCCATCAGTGCTGCCTCATTAGTGCTGCTTATTAGTTCAGCCTATCAGTGTAGCATCATCAGTGTACATCAGTGAAGACAAATTACTTATGTGCAAAATGTTATAACAAACTAAGAAAACATTTTTTTTTTTTTCAAAAATGTCTGTCTTTTTTCGATGTTTTGCAAAAAAATAAAAAATCCAGTGGTGTTTTAAATACCACCCCAAAAAAAAAAAAAAAGCTCTGTTTGTGTAAAAAAAATGATAAAAATGTCAGATGGGTACAGTGTCCCATGACAGCGCTGAAAATAAGCCTGTGCAGGAAGAGGGTGAAGGTGCCTGGGAAGTGGTTGAAGGATAAGTACATCCTTGGGAAGATGTAACATGTTCCCACTCCTGCATGTTCTCCCCGATCCACTGGATCTAGTGACAGCAATCAGAGGATCTTCTCCCAGAACTTACTGTCACTATTTAAAAAAATAAATAAATAATGTAGTTCCTGTGCGCCATCACTTAGGTTATAGAAAATATTTGGATATGAGGGAATGTTAATCTATGGGGTAGGTGCTCACCTCACACATGTGTCCCCACATGGAAATGATATTTTATAAATAGGTAGTGTACTCCTGTATTAGTTCACTGTGTATTTGTATGTGCATTTATTTATTTAAAAAAAAACCTAACTTATCCTTTACCCCCCACCACCAAGAGCCAACCACTCCAGCCAGTTCACATACCATCGATGCTTGGAGTTATTACATAAGCTGGCAACATTGCTGGGTATTATTGCTGCAGAAACTGGCACTAATGCTGGGGGTTATTATTGCTGCTAGCGACACCAACGCTCAAGTTTTTTTTTTTTTGCGTAAACTGGCACCAGTGGATTTTATTATTATGGAAACTGCTATTTATGATGGGGATAATATGTTTAAACTGGCACCGATGCTGGGGGATACAATTGCAGAAACTGCCACTGATGCTGTTTTTTTTTTGCTGCTACTGACACCAATGCTTTGGGTTGTTATTATGCAAATTGACGTTGTTGCTGATGGTTATTATTGCTGCTGCTGATGTCAATGATGTAGGGTTGTTATTGCATAAACTGGCACTGATGCTTGGGGTTATTATTGCTGCTACTGATACGAATGCTGTCGTTTTATTATTTCCTAAACTGGCACCGATGCTGGGTGGTTATAATTGCATACACTAGCACTAATGCTGGGGGTTATTATTGTGTAAAAGGGCACTTTTTATGAGCCAAACATCATACATTTATATTTAAATTGTTTATATGGTTTATATTTATTTAAAAAATGGTTGTTGCGAATGTTGTATTTATAATGGTTTTATTGAATTAAGTTTTCTATTGTTTACAAAAAAGAAATATGTTCAATATGTTTCTGTTATGGCACTTTATTGGTAATTAAAATATTTAATTTGTTTTAACAAAAAATTGTTTGCGTTTTCATTTTATTTATTTCTATAAAAAGGCCCACCCAAATCCTCAGCACCAGGCCCATGATCCTCTTAATCCGGCCCTGCCGCCCATCCCCGACATCACCCCTGAGTTCTGACAGCTGGTCTTTCCCCTGCAAGCAGTAACATTACCTGACAGTGTCACACACACTGAGCGGCTCTGGTAAGCCGCACTATCTGCTGGAGCCAACAGCACAGCCTCCTCTCCACCGAGTATCTCACTACCCTCAGTGCCAAAGATGGAGATCTCGGGAGACAGCAGGCCCTACACTAACAGACACAGGGTGATTAGGGTGTGCCCAGGCACACCCGGCACACCCCGTGCGCACGCCTATGATCAGTGCTATACATATGCACTGTTACTGTAAAAATGACACTGGCAGGGAAGGGGTTAAATTTTATTGGAGAGGGAGGGGTTAATGCATGCCTGGTGCTTACTGACGTGTGTGGGGGGAGGGGACTGTGTGACACAAGGACAGATCGCATGTTCAGCTATGCTGAACCCTGCAATCTGACCCTGCCTGTCACTTAGGAGATCCGCCCGCTTTGTTTACACAAGCAGGCGGATTTCCACACTCGATTCCCCGACGATTGGGGAAGAGCGGCGGTGATCACCGCCTCTCCTCCCCTGGCCCGACTCCCGCTGTGTCTGAATACAGCGGGAGCGAGCCTCCGAAAGAGGGGAATGTCTGGTGACGTAGGTCTACGTCGCCAGACGATAACGAGACACTGTGCCGCAGTAGCAGCAACGTGAGCAGTGGGCAAGTGGTTAAGTACACCCAGGAAAGAATCCAGGCCTTTTTTAAAGCAATCTAGTGAGCTGGCCAGAACCACCTCTGGAGGGAGTCTATTCCACATTTTCACAGCTCTTACGGTGAAAAAACCTTTCCATATTTGGAGACAAAATCTCTTTTCCTCTAGATGTAAAGAGTGCCCCCTTGTCCTCTGTGTTGACCTTAAAGTGAAAAACTCAACACCAATTTCACTATATGGACCCCTTATGTATTTATACATGTTGATCATATCCCCATATGTAACCTATGGCATGCAGTCACTGTTTCTCCATGTAGAAAAAAACTGAAGGGGGTCTAACTTCTATGGTTTGTTACAATACCTCTGAGGTCTCCACAATGTGGATGGCCATCCCTGGGACATATGCATAAGAAACTGCACTGGAAGGGACCAGTGGAAAAGAGAGCCTTTGGGGTGAACTAATTAATGCACAGCTGAGATAGAAAAAGCCTGTAGTGTAAGTGCCCCTGGGGTGGCAGCCCAGGGGTGCCTTAATTTCTCACTGGTGAGGGGCAGCTCGCTGTGAGTTTTTTCGGCACCTTGGTCACTGCACTATGAACACCTTTTTTACACCTGCCTCTTGGGACAGGCCTTTTGGCTTGCACCAGAGGAATTTTTTATTCCGGCTGGAAGGCCTGCCTTGGTTCTTCACATGGCACCAAAGCACTTTCCCCACTTTCCTTTCCCCCACTTCTTTGTTTGTTTGTCCTTTTCTTTGGAGTCCGTCACCTGCACTGTCACCTTTTCTTTATTTGCACGACTAGAGGGTGTGGGTCCTCGGGCCCTGCCTTGAGTCTTGGGAGGGGGTGGATATGGCCTTTTGGCTTAGTTCGCCCTCTCTCATGGGGTCTCCCTTCGGGGGAGCTCCACTTAGTACTTGGGGTGGGCTGTTTCGGCAGTCCCCCTGAAGAACGGGCTCAGTTTGGTTTCGGCCGACTGACCACAAGTACCTTAAATCCCTGTCAGGAGTCTTGCGCCCCGGGGGACCGAGGTTTCGGGTCCTACCTCTTTGGAGGGAAGACCACACGTTTTCGCACACCCTGTGCTTTTTTGTGTTCTCACTTTGTGTGTGTGCACTTTTTTATGCACCGGGTGGAGTCTTGAGTGTGTTTCACACGCTACGGGCTTTAAAAAAAAACAAAAAAAAAAAAAACAGAGGAGTATAAATGCAAAAAAATATAATTTATTCTTCATGTAAAGTGTATCAAAAATTTATGAATGGGTGGGGCTCAATTTGACAAGTGCAGTTTTATCTGTCAAGGGGTGCAAGCAAACAGGTGATATAGTAACCATAATATTGGTAACAATTAAAACAAACATACTGTAAATCATATAGATCATAAGATAGCTGTTGTCGTCCGGACACCAGGAAGTTTGACACTGTCAAGTATTCCAATGGCGAATCGCCGCATATATCAACTAGTAATAATGGAAGTAAGTGAGGGGAATAAAATGAGAGTGCCAGACCCCTGGAGGCTTGAGCTGGATGTATATTGAAGTCCTTTGGTCACAAAATCTGTTTCTCAATGGCCATAGTGGCTGAGACACGTACGTGGCATAACTGCAACCTTACCAACCTGGTGATCTTTGGGGCTGTACATCCTCCAGTAGCCAACGGAAAGCTAAAAAAGGACTTTACTGTGTAGCACAGGAATCCGACATCAACAACAAAGACCAGCATGTTTTGCTCCAGGGCCAATATGGCCACTGTTAACAGCATGTAAGTACAGTTCTTCCGGTTGCAAGAGATATCACAATAGAAGTAAAGTCACTTTTCTGAAAGCGGGCCAGGCTGTGTGAATTGCAGTAGGCCCAGGAAATATATATATGCACACTCTGTTGGTAATTAAAAAAAATAATCTGATGGAAAATAGAAAATTAGGTTTTGTGTTGCAGCAGTCACTGAGGCATGCACTGTTTTGTGTGGCTATGAAAAGGGCACATGCAGTGGTGCTTGTGAAACATATACAGTACAGACCAAAAGTTTGGACACACCTTCTCATTCAAAGAGTTTTCTTTATTTTCATGACTATGAAAATTGTAGAGTCACACTTCAAGAGGTAGTCCCCTGAAATGGTCTTCCAACAGTCTTGAATGAGTTCCCAGAGATGCTTAGCACTTGTTGGCCCTTTTGCCTTCACTCTGCGGTCCAGCTCACCCCAAACCATCTGGATTGGGTTCAGGTCCGGTGACTGTGGAGGCCAGGTCATCTGGCGCAGCACCCCATCACTCTCCTTCTTAGTCAAATAGCCCTTACACAGCCTGGAGGTGTGTTTGGGGTCATTGCCCTGTTGAAAAATAAATGATGGTCCAACTAAACGCAAACCGGATGGAATAGCATGCCGCTGCAAGATGCTGTGGTAGCCATGCTGGTTCAGTATGCCTTCAATTTTGAATAAATCCCCAACAGTGTCACCAGCAAAGCACCCCCACACCATCACACCTCCTCCTCCATGCTTCACGGTGGGAACCAGGCATGTAGAGTTCATCCGTTCACCTTTTCTGCGTCTCACAGACACGGTGGTTGGAACCAAAGATCTCAAATGTGGACTCATCAGACCAAAGCACAGATTTCCACTGGTTTAATGTCCATTCCTTGTGTTCTTTAGCCCAAACAAGTCTCTTCTGCTTGTTGCCTATCTTTAGCAGTGGTTTCCTAGCAGATATTCTACCATGAAGGCCTGATTCACACAGTGTCCTCTTAACAGTTGTTCTAGAGATGTGTCTGCTGCTAGAACTCCGTGTGCCATTGACCTGGTCTCTAATCTGAGCTGCTGTTAACCTGCGATTTCTGAGGCTGGTGACTCGGATGAACTTATCCTCCGCAGCAGACGTGACTCTTGGTCTTCCTTTCCTGGGGCGGTCCGCATGTGAGCCAGTTTCTTTGCAGCGCTTGATGGTTTTTGTGACTGCACTTGGGGACACTTTCAAAGTTTTCCCAATTTTTCGGACTGACTGACCTTCATTTCTTAAAATAATGATGGCCACTCGTTTTCCTGTACTGTTTTTTTCTTGCCATAATACAAATTCTAACAGTCTATTCAGTAGGACTATCAGCTGTGTATCCACCTGACTTCTGCACAACACAACTGATGGTCCCGACCCCATTTAGGGCTCTTTCACACACTCCGTCCGTTGGACGGACTCCGTTTTTCTCAGCGGGGGATCGAGCCGCCGATCCCCCGCTGAGCAGCAGGAGGACAGCTGTGTCTCCGCGCTGTGTGCGGAGACACAGCTGACAGTTCCCCATGCATTTCTATGGGGGAAATCGGATGTCAACGGACCGTCAGTCCGTTCTCACCCGATCCCATCCGATCCGATCCGCTGGACGGATGGAAAATAGGGTTTCCATCCGTCCAGATTTGACGGATCGGATCGGGTCGGATGTCAGCGGACATGTCTCCGCTGACATCCGATGCCCCATAGGAATCGTTCAGATCCGCCAAAAAAACGGACAGGCGGATCTGAACGGTCCGCCTGTGTGAAAGGGGCCTTATAAGACAAGAAATCACACTTATTAAACCTGACAGGGCACACCTGTGAAGTGAAAACCATTTCAGGTGACTACCTCTTGAAGTGTACTCTACAATTTTCATAGTCATGAAAATAAAGAAAACTTTGAATGAGCAGGTGTGTCCAAACTTTTGGTCTGTACTGTATGTGCATACTTGCCAACTGTCCCATTTTTGCAGGGACAGTCCCGGCAAATAGGAGCCTGTCCCGGGTAATTTACATTGTCCTGGCAAGCGCCCGGTAATCGGGATGCCCGTAAATGCCTGTTACAGGCAGCCGGTGGCCGTAAAAAAAAAAAATGGTTGCGGGCCAACATCGTAAGGGCGCATGAGCAATTCCTACGCCTGCCAGGCTCGGGATAGCTCGTACATGCTTGGCCGGGCAGGCGCATGCGCAGTTACGTAATGGTGCCGACTGGAGCCATTAAAACCTAATTATACCAGATAGTATAATTAGGTTTTATTGTACTTATTTAAACCTTGCACTTTATTTATATTTACATATTCCATTTTTTGTATGGTCACACCTGAGCACATTTGACAGTAGTGCAGCTGAATGGGAGAATTATTCCAACTCTGCTACTTTGGCCTTAAATTTGAAATTCCCTTTTCAATTTCCTGTAATTGTAATCTATATTGAGTAGACCATGATAAGTAGGCGGAGGTTAATTATGCGGAGTGGGCGGAGCTTCAGGGAAGTGGGTGTGGTAAGTAATTGATAGCTGTGCTGCAAAGTGTCCCTGGAAATTTTTTTCAAATGTTGGCAACTATGTATGTGGTTTTTGTTGGTGTGGCTAATGGTTATACAGAAGCAGCTGTTTTGTGTGCTAGATCGATATGTTGCATTTATTCTGCTAATATTTTACCTCCACTTTGTTTTTTCGTTTTATCAAAACCTTTACATTATTACATGCCGTATTTTAGACTCAGTGATGACAGCAAGGCTGAGGAGGAAAGGGCTAGACAACATTTTAGATGATGCCAGACATCCTCCAGCCAGGAAATGAGGTATTTTTTTGACTTCCTGTAGTTTCTAATGCAAACTGTAGGAAGATGATAATTTAGATCCCTAAGTTTGCAGGCAGACACCGGACGTTCTGTGGCAGCTCTGGAGGTCCTAGTTTTTTTTGTTTTTTTTTTAAAGCCCGTGGTGTGTGAAACACACTCCAAAAACTTAACACCCGGTGCATAAAAAAGTGCACACACGCAAACGTGGACACACAAAAAGTGCACAAGGCGTACACATGGCCCTCCTCCGCAGAGGAAGGGCCCTGACCCTGATCCCCCGGGGCGCGAAGCTCCTGACAGGGACTGAGGTACTCACTTTGGTCCACCCAGCCGAAGCCGGGCAGACCCCATTCTTCAGGGGGACTGCCGAAACAGCCCACCCCGAGTACTAGGTGGGGCTCCCCCGAAGGGAGACCCCATGGGAGAGGGCGAACTAAGCCAAAAGGCCATATCCACCCCCTCCCAAGACTTACAGGGCAGGCCCGAGGACCTACGCCATCAAAGTCGTGCAAAAGTGCTCAACCAAAAGGGACAAACGTGACACACAACAAAGAAAAACAGAGTGGGGAAAAGGGAAGTGGAGAAGTGCAGGGTTGTGCCAAAGTGCAAGACCTTGGCAGGCCCCCCGGCCAGGAATAAAAAATTCCTCTGGTGTTGGCCAAAAGGCCCACCCCAAGAGGCAGGTGCTTGAAAGTGTGATGGTGCAGTGACCAAGGTGCCACAAAAACTCAGGTGAGCTGCCCCTCACCAGTGAAATTGAGGCACCCCTGGGCTGCCACCCCAGGGGCACGTACACCACGGGCTTTTTCGGTCTCAGCCCCTGGAGGTCCTAGTTGTTTGACTGCACAGGGATGGTGGTGCTGTACCATGGTTAATACATTGGTAATATCTTAGGCTATTTCTGACTTGGACAGCATTCATTTCAATATTTACAAAGTAATGGAGAGGGCTCACACAGAGTAGGACACCATTACATACAATCGAACTGAATAAAGCCACAGTACATTTCAGTAACCAGAAAGATCCTCCCGACAAGTTTAATTAAACAAGGGTATCCTACCCATGATTTTAATTCTCTTGAGGAATAACTCCTTGGATAACTTTAGATGATGGAACTGATGGCTTTACCTTATGCCCACAAATAGAGAACTCATAACAAAAATGTCCCTAAGGTGGGTGATTTACAACATTTGCTCCCGCATTCGCCCTCAGGGGATATTCTTTTTTGGCATCCATCTTTGAAAGTCATACTTGGATCCTTGGTCCTTTTATAAGTAAACTCCTGAGGAAGCGGTTACGGCCGCAAAACATGTTGAGTATGGCCCAGTTGCAGATCTAGAGCCCAATTGCACTCTGAACACCAAGACTTTGGGTAACATGGTACCACTACAATTTAGCTTAGATGCCAAGATCCTATTATATATTTGTGAATGTATATTGTCTTGTATAAATTTATGGATTTATGAATTTTTTGTGATAAACTACATTTTTATTTTATGGAATTGTCTTTTTAAGCAAATGTTTTATGGTACCATTAAAATCCCATATGCCCCGATATTCTCCTCTTTCCTTCCCCATTTTCCCTTGTCCCTCATATTCCCCTCTGGCAAACACATTCATTCAGATTGAAAAGCACAATCGCTTGTGTCACAACCTTTACATTATTACACATGCCATATTTTAGAATCCGTGATGACAGCAGGGCTGGGGAGGAAAGAGCTAGACAACATTTTAGATGATGCCAGACATCCTCCATCCAGGAAATGAGGTGAGATGTCTTCCTGTAGTTTCTAATGCACACCATAAGAAGGTCACAATATTGAACCCTACGGACTAAGACTGGGATGCCATTAAAGTTCATATGCGTGTAAAGGCAGGCGTCCCAATACTTTTAACAATATAGTGTACAGTATCTCACAAAAGTGAGTACACCCCTCACATTTTTTTAAATATTTTATAATATCTTTTCATGTGACAACTGAAGAAATTACACTTTGCTACAATGTAAAGTAGTGAGTGTACAGCTTGTATAAAAATGTAAATTTGCTGTCCCCTCAAAATAACTCAACACACAGCCATTAACCACTTAAGCCCCGGAGGATTTGGCTGCTGAAAGACC
Source organism: Pelophylax lessonae (assembly GCF_965119305.1). NCBI lineage: Eukaryota > Metazoa > Chordata > Amphibia > Anura > Ranidae > Pelophylax > Pelophylax lessonae. The sequence goes on from NC_138774.1 coordinate 60,749,123, forward strand.
AGGGGGTATTTTGCGATTCGGCACTGCGTGATTTTAACGGACAATTGCGCGGTCGTGCGACGTTGTACCTAAATGAATTTAACGTCCTTTTTTTCCCACAAACAGAGCTTTCTTTTGGTGGTATTTGATCACCTGTGCGATTTTTTGATCATGCGCTATAAACAAAAAAATGCGTCAATTTTGCAAAAATAACAATATTTTTCACATTTTTTTATATGAAATTCCCCCCTCCCCAAAAAAAAATGTAAAAATCAAAATTTTTTAACATTTTCGGCCAATTTGTTTTAGGCTACATATGTTCGGTAAAAAAAAAAAAAAAATCGCAAGAAGCGTATTTTGATTGGTTTGCAAAAAAGTTATCGCGTTTACTAACAAAGGGAAAGATTTTTGTCATTTTTGTTGTTTTTTTTTAAACGCGTAATGGCGGCGATCTGCGATTTTTTTGCGGTACTGCGACATTGCGGCGGACAGATCGGACCCTTGACTGACATTTTTGACACTTTTGGGGTTACCAGTGACATTTCTACAGTAATCAGTGCTATACATATGCACTGTTACTGTAAAATTACACTGGCAGTGAAGGGGTTAACTTTATTTGAGAGGGAGGGGCTGTGTGTGTCCCTGGGGGCATGATTCTAACTGTGATTGGCTGTGGCTTGAGCTGTAGGAACAATGATCAACGGTCCTACATAGTAGAACCGTATGATCATTGTTTCTACACAGGGGAGAATGACAGGCGGGTTGTTTACACAGCCTGCCTGCCTTTCTCCCTCTCCCTCGAAGATCGGCGAGTGACCGGCGGACATTGGGTCCGCCGGTCACACAAATGCGGGGGGGGGGGGGGGGGGGTCAGTGACCGAGCGGGAGCGCGCCGCTGGCGGCTTGCGCTCGCTCCTCAGAGCCTCACAGGCTAATGACGTACCGATACGTCACTCTGCCTGTGAGGGGCTGACCGCCGCAGTATATGTACTTGCGGCGGTCGGCAAGCGGTTAATGTCTAAACCGCTGGCAACAAAAGTGAGTACACCCCTACGTGAAAATGTCCAAATTGGGCCCATTTAGCCATTTTTCCCTCCCCAGTGTCATGTGACTTGTTAGTGTTACAAGGTCTCAGGTGTGAATGGGGAGCAGATGTGTTAAACCTGGTGTTATCACTCTCTCATACTTTTCGCTGTGTAAGATTCTGGTACCTCCGGTACCCTTAATCACCACTTTCCTCTGTAATGCGTCCCACCTTTCTCTTCAGGTGGTACGCATATACCTTTAAGAACGATGATGTCACTGCTGAGCGCCGCAGAGCGGCTATTTCAACCGCCGGCGGTCTCACTCACATTGTTCGTTCAACTGCATGGTTGGTTCGGTCAAGACATGCCTGAAGCAGCCATACCTGATTTTTTTTTTTTTTTTTAAAAGCCCGTAGCGTGTGAAACACACTCAAAAGACTTCACCCGGTGCATAAAAAAGTGCACACACACAAACGTGAGGAACACAAAAAGTGCACAGGGTGTGCAAACAAATGGTCTTCCCTCCGAAGAGGTAGGACCCGAACCTCGATCCCCCGGGGCGCAAGACTCCTGACAGGGATTTAAGGTACTCATGGTCTGTCTGGCCGAAACCAGACTGACCCCGTTCTTCAGGGGGACTGCCGAAATAGCCCCCACCGAGTACTAAGTGGGGCTTCCCCCGAAGGGAGACCCCATGAGAGAGGGCAGACCAAGCCAAAAGGCCATATCCGCCCCCTCCCAAGACTCAAGGTAGGGCCCGTGGACCCACACCCTACAAGTCGTGCAGGTGAAAAAAGGTGATAGAAAAGTGACAAACTACAAAGAAAAGGCACACACAAACAAAAAGGTGGGGGAGGGGAAGTGGAGAGGTGAATTAGTGCCTAAGTGAAAAACAAAGGCAGGCCTTCCGGCCGGAATAAAAATTCCTCTGGTCGAAGCCAAAAGGCCTTGCCCAAGAGGCAGGTGCTTAAAAAAGTGTGCGTAGGTGCAGTGACCATGGTGCCGAAAAACTCAAGGCGAGCTGCCCCTCACCAGTGAGAATTAAGGCACCCCTGGGCTGCCACCCCAGGGGCACATACACTACGGGCTTTCTCTACCCCGGCCCAAAGGCCAGACCGAGTGTAGCCCTTACCTACCAGGAGGTTTGGAACGTGGACAGCTTAGAGAGAGCCTGCCTTCAACTGGGGACAAGCCTTTTGCAAGGCCAGATTCAACCCAGGAGGAAAGGCCCTCCCACCGCCATCCCAATTCCTCACCAATTACATCCAGGAGCAATACTAACCGTCATTCCCCAGCTTTCTTGCTCCCTTCAAACTGGTAGGGGCGGTCCCATTCAAATCAGGAGGCAATGGACCCCTCCGGCTTTCTCTGATGTGGCTTACTTCCCAGTCCCCCGGTTGTTCCGGAGCGCCCTGGTTCATTTCGGCCCACACCAATACTAACCATCAGGTTCCATACCAACTGATAAGAACAGATACTACACTTGATCTTAGCCAAAAGGCCAAGAAGCGATATGATCTCTCAGCAGCCATACCTGATGTTACTTGCTCATGTATCTTGCTACCTGGACTTGTTTCACTCACTGATCTTGTATATCGCTACCCGATCACTCTTGGAATACTGCTTCTACTTATGGCTATCTCACCCTGCTTTCCTGCTTTGTTACCCACATGCTTTCAAGCCTGTCTCTCGATCGGAACCTCCAGCCATTCCCTTTACCTGGAGCAGACCGGAACCTCGCTACTGATCCCTGTATCTCGCTACCGGATCATTCCTCCTCTACTGGACCTCTCTAAACTACTAAAATTACAAGTGATAAGTACCCCGCAGGGGAACCCTCCATAACCTTATTGCACTATCTACCTATGCACATTAAGGACTGTTACTACCTATCTATACATAGATTGCTAGCTCTTCAGCCTACTACCATCTATCATCTGCACTGCTGCATAGATTGCTGGCTCTCCTGTCTACTACTATCTATCCTTGCACTGGGTTAGTCTATCCTGTATTTGTCATCTGCTGTCCTCACCACCTGTTAGCATACTCGATACTAACCTATCTGCATTCCTAATACCATCTTGAACTCTCCTATACAAACCCTATCAAGTGATTACCATCCTTGTCACTGTTCACACCTGTCCCTTCAGCACATCACCTTCATACTATCATATACATACTATCACTCCAGGAACATCTCATTGAGTGTGTATATATCTGTATGTTGAAGCTGACAGGCCCACGGTGATGAGTCCTGGAGAGTTGGATCTGGTATTCAACACATCTCTACATGACTACTGAGTGGAGATTTTGCAGCTGCAAATCCAGCCTATACTAAAAACGCAGGAGCGTTACAGATTGAACGAACCTAAAAAATGGATTCAGCAGAATTACCCACTCAAGTGACACAATTAACTTTTTTTTTTTTTCTTGCCCGAAGCGTGTGAAATCACACTCAAAAAAGACTTAGCACCCGGTGCATAAAAAAGTGCACACACGCAAACATGAACACACAAAAACTGCACAGGGTGTGCGAAATGGTCTGGCCTCCGAAGAGGTTGGACCTATACCTTGATCCCCCGGGGCGCAAGACTCCTGACAGGGACTGAGGTACTTCCTATGGTTTGCCTGGCCGAGACCTGGCAAACCCCGTTCTCCAGGGGGACTGCCGAAACAGCCCACCCCAAGTACTGGGTGGGGCTCCCCCGAAGGGAGACCCCCATGAGAGAGGGCAAACTAAGCCAAAAGGCCATGTCCACCCCCTCCCAAGACTTTCAAGGTAGGCCCAGAGACCCACACCGTACTCGTCGTGCAGGAAAAGAAGAGTGATAGTGAAGTGACACACCACAAAGAAAAAAACCACACAAACAAAAAGGTGGGGAAGGGGAGGTGGAGGAGTGAATTAGTGCCTAAGTGAAAAAACAAAGGCAGGCCTTCCGGCCGGAATAAAAATTCCTCTGGTCGAAGCCAAAAGGCCTTGCCCAAGAGGCAGGTGGTTAAAAAAGTGTGTAGGTGCAGTGACCATGGTGCCGAAAAACTCAAGGCGAGCTGCCCCTCACCAGTGAGAATTAAGGCACCCCTGGGCTGCCACCCCAGGGGCACATACACTACGGGCTTTTTCTACCCCGGCCCAATGGCCAGACCGAGTGTAGCCCTTACCCACCAGGAGGTTTGGAACGTGGACAGCTTAGGGCGAGCCTGCCTTCAACTGGGGACAAGCCTTTTGCAAGGCCAGTTTCAACCCAGGAGGAAAGGCTCCCCCACCGCCACCGCCGTTCCTTACCAATCACATCCAGGAGCAGTACTAACTGGCCGCAGATCCAGTTTTCTCACTCCCTTCAAACTGGTAGGGGCGGACCCATTCAAATCAGGAAGGCATTGGAACCTGGTTTGGCCTACTCCGGTCCTCCAGTTACGCCCAGAGCGCCCCGGTTAACTTCGGCCACCACCGATACTAACCTTCAGGTTCCATTCCAACACTGATAAGAACAGTTACTACACTTGATCTTAGCCAAAAGGCCGAGAACTCAAGTGACACAATTAACACAACAAGTAAAAGCATTAATACTTTCTCTGACTGACGTACAAGAAAAGAATCAGACTCTGACACAGCAGGTAACCCAGCTCTCACGGCTTACTGCTATTCAGCCTCCTGAACCTAAAATAAACCCTCCTCTAGTGTTTACAGGTGATCGGAAAAAATTTTGTGAATTCAAAAGCGCATGTCAATTGCTTTTTTTTGTTAAAACCTCGTACATACCCCACTGATCAAATAAAAGTCTGTACCGTTATTTCATACCTGACGGGTGATCCACGGGCCTGGGCAGACTCTCTCTTTGAGAGTAATGATCAGATTCTCAACACCTATTCCTTATTCCTAGCGGAACTCGCTAGTTTATACGATGACCCCAATAGGCAGAGTACTGCTGATATTCAGTTGAGGGCCTTAAAACAAGGAAGGAGACCTGTAGAAGACTTTGTATCTGAGTTCAAAAGATGGACCCTTGATTCAGGGTGGAATGACACATCTTTGCGAACTCAATTCAGACTCGGGTTATCGGAAGCTATTAAAGACGAGCTCGCCCGAGCGGATTTACCTGGCACCTTGGAGGCCTTGATACAACTTAGTATCAACATCGACAGACGACTGCGAGAAAGAAGGGCTGAAAAGATGGGAATGCCATTGTCTAGTCCTTCTCAGATTCCGGCCGTTGACCCTACTCCCATGGATGTAGGAACCATACGCCCACCTTTAACGACTACTGAACGAGCTAGAAGAACATCCAGAAATCTCTGCATGTACTGCGCACCCTCGGATCATTTGATAAACACCTGTCCCCTTGTCCGCAAAAAAGAGGGTGAGTGTTCACATGTCTTGCTGGGAGGATTAACGACTTCCTTCTCTAACCCCTATCTTTTTGTTCATTTAATATTACAGTGGGACCAAACTAGGATCACCACCAAGGCTATGGTCGACACTGGATCTTGTGGAAACTATATTGATACACGCTCTGTTACCTTAAATAAAATACCTATTATTTCAAAATCTAAGCCTGTTTCTGTTAGTTTCATTAATGGTATTCCACTGTCTTCTGGTCCAATCACCAACCAAACTCAGGCACTCCTTGCCACTACCAACGAATCACATGTGGAGACCATCACCTTTCACATACTATCCTCACCCCATTTTCCTATTATTTTGGCACTACACACACACCAACCAATCATAGATTGGAAAAAACGGACTTTGGTTTTCCCTTCTCACTATTGTGAGAATACGTGTAACCTCCCATCTTATGGGAAGATTCTGTCTGTGGTGTCTGATGAAATTGCACCACTATGCTATCAAGATCTGTCCGAAGTGTTCCTTGAGAAAAATGCTCAAGTGTTGCCTCCCCATAGGGATTACGATTGCACTATCGATCTACTCCCTAACAGCAAATTGCCTTTCGGTCATGTTTATCCCCTTTCACAGGATGAACTTTCTCATCTCAAGGAATACTTGGATGAGAATTTGACAAAAGGGTTCATTAGACCCTCTACGTCTTCCACTGCTGCAGGACTTTTTTTTGTCCGCAATAAGGATTCCAGTCTCAGGCCTATTATCGATTATAGGCAATTAAACACGATTACGATAAAGGATCGCTATCCTTTGCCGCTTATCCCTGAACTTATTGAACAGGTGCGTGGGGCTACTTATTTCACCAAATTAGACCTGAAAGGGGCATACAACCTAATCCGAATCCGTGACGGGGATGAGTGGAAAACAGCATTCAGAACCAGATACGGACTATTCGAATACCTTGTGATGCCATTCGGGCTATGTAATGCTCCCGCAGCTTTCCAAAGATTCATAAACGACATCTTTAGAGACTTACTTGATGTCTGTGTTGTAGTATACCTAGACAATATACTTATTTATTCTCGATCTATGCCTGAACACATAAAACATGTAAGACTTGTGTTGTCCAGACTGCTCTCACACAGACTATATGTGAAATTAAAAAAATGTCTATTTCATAAAGAAGAAATATTATTTCTAGGATACTTCATATCCAAAACTGGAATTAAGATGGATATGAGTAAGATATCCTGTATTCAAGACTGGCCTATACCAACAACTTGTAAGGCCCTACAGCGATTCCTTGGATTCTCAAACTTCTATAGGAAGTTCATCAAGAACTTTTCCGCTATTGTTAGACCTCTCACACAACTGACAAGTATAAAAAAAAACATTCAAATGGTCAGAAGAAGCAAATCAAGCTTTCTGCTTGTTAAAATCAAGCTTTACCTCTGCTCCCATACTACGCCATCCAGACCCATCCCTCCAATATATTCTAGAGGTAGATGCGTCAAATATGGCAGTAGGAGCAGTTCTCTCCCAACAAACACTTCATCACTCCCCCCAGTTGCTTTCTTTTCAAAATCACTAAGCAGCCCAGAGGTGAATTACCCAGTGGGTGAAAAGGAGTTGCTTGCCATAAAACTGGCACTGGAGAATTGGCGACATTTGCTCGAAGGTACCCAGTTACCAATACTCATATATACAGATCATAAAAACCTTCAATACCTCCAGACTAACAAGACTCTCTCCCACCAGCAGGTACGATGGTCATTATTCTTTTTAAGATTTAATTTCCTAGTGACCTACACGCCTGCAGACAAAAATAAAAAAGCGGATGCGCTATCACGATTAACCGAAGATAACTGCGCCAAAATCCCTTCCATTCCCATAATACCCTATGAACGCATTATTGGTGTTGTCCGTTCCTTGAAGGAAGAGATTTTGCACAGTATAAGAATGGATTCACCTCCACCACAACTAAGTACTGATGCAGAAGGCTTCCTCTATTACAATGACAAACTCTACATACCCCCTACTATGCGCACCAAGATTTTGGAGTTATCGCATGATGTGCCCATGGCAGGACATATGGGTATAACGAAAACCTTTAATTTGCTCACCAGGCAGTTTTGGTGGCCTGATATGAAGACGTCTGTACAAAAATTAGTTTCTTCATGTGACATCTGTGCAAGGTCCAAAATTGACACTACAAAACCATCTGGACTACTTTGTAGCCTACCAATACCCCAGGTTCCATGGGAAGTTGTATCCTTAGATTTCATAGTGGAACTACCACCCTCTAAAGGATTTAATACCATCCTAGTGTCAGTGGACCACTTGACAAAGATGGCACATTTCATTGCTATCCGTAGACTACCTTCATCTAAACAAACATCAGAACTACTGATGAAACATGTGTTTAAGTTGCATGGAATTCCAAAAACTCTTTTGTCCGACCGTGGTTCACAATTTATCTCTAAATTTTGGCAAGCACTTTGTCAAATTTTACGCATTGAGCGAAAGCTCACTTCTCCCTACCATCCTCAGACCAACGGACAGACTGAAAGAGTCAACCAGTGCTTTGAGCAATATCTACGTTGCTACAGATCATACTTGCAGGATGATTGGGTGGATCTCCTTCCTCTAGCAGAATTTGCTTACAACAACGCAACCCACAGTACCACGAAGCAAAGTCCGTTCTACTTGAACTATGGGTTTCAAGTCATAAAAAACCAATAGATGGCGCTAAAGCATCACAGATTTATTACTGACCAGTTGAAGTCATAGCAAACCGACGAATGACTGAACACTTTTTTTTTTTTTTTTCTAACTGAGCTGTCACATTAGAAGAAAACCAATAGAGGGCGCTAGAAGGATACAGTTCTATTACAAACCTCTGATCGAGGTTGCGGCAAAGCCACATTAACGTGATGACTTGGGGGTGCGGTAACCTGTAACCTATATGGGTGTAAAGAAAAGTGCGGTTCTATATTAGACAACGCTGAATCTTCTGCCCGTGTGAGGACAAAGAATAAAAAATGCCCCCCCCCCCCTGTTGGATTGCAAGCTCTATGAGCAGGGCCCTCCTATTCCTATTGCGTTTGTAAGACCGCTGCGCAAATACGGTGTGCTAAAAAATACTGCAACCATCTCCATTTTATTCTCTAGGGTCTCTGCTAAAAAGAAATACATAATCTTTGGGGGGTTTTAAGTAATTTTCTAGCCAAAAAATCCCTAAACTGATTTTAAATTGTAAACAACAAGTGTCAGAAAAATGGCCGGTCCAGACCAAAATAAATTTTGAACTTAGGAAGAGGGTACAATTGTAATATTTTCATCTATGCATTCCAAACCAATTCTATAAATGACCGTCTTCCTGAGGAATAATGTCTGTGAAATGAAAATTTGATTTTAAAAAGAATACAGCACATTGCGTGAGGGCTTATCGCTGTATGGAAGTCAGCGGCCCTGCCAGGAAAGCATACCCCGCCCACCAGCCAACCAGAAGCATTTTTGGAGCACAGACCCCACCCACCAGCCAGTAAACAGTCTAGTATGGTCTTTGAAAACAGCTTGCTCCCAATATGCATTTTCTGATTTGCAAACGGTGATTTGCCTTATTTTTTTGTATCTTATAATCAACTTTTTTTTTTCACAGACATTATTCCTCGATAGAAGGTCATTTCTACAATCAGTTTGGGACGTATAGAGGTAAAAAAATAAAAATGGAACCCTCTCCCTAAGTTGACCCTGTTTAAAATCATGGGGTATAAATACTGCTGAAAACCTTGTTTTATTTGAGTTCTGTGTTAACCGTAGCATAAAATTATGGAGCGGGTGGGTTCACAACAAATTTGTTTCTTACACCAAATCAATTCTACAAAATCCAGGAAAAGAATAAAAAAAAATGGCCCCCTCCCCTTTGGACTGTAAACTCCATGAGCAGGGCCCTCCTATTCCTTCTTTATTGAACTGTATTTTTAGTGCATTTTTCTCCTTTTTCTTAGGGTCAATTCACACCACATGCGGTTCAGTGCAGTTTTTTTTCTGCATCAAAAACACATGGATAGTAGGTTATATGGTTTTCAATGGCATAGTTCACACCAGTGTAGGCAGCAGAATTCCAGCGCGTTCCAGTTCCAGAAAAAAAAAAAAGAAAAGAAAGTAAAACGTGCTGCATTTTTCCTGCACCGAACTTTACTGGAACGCTGTAAAACATATAAAAATCACACTGGAATGCACCTAAACGCACCAAAAATGCACTGGAACGCACATCCTTATTTAAGGTGAAGAAAAAAGACAGGGAAAAAGTGCACCGGAACGTGCCAAAAACGTTTCAAAAACGCACTGGAATGCCTCCAAAACACGCATGCAAAAAAGCCTCCTGAAAGGCACCCGGACTGCTTTTCAATGGTGTGAACTGGCCCTTAACCCTAAATAAGGACATGTGCGTTCCAGTGAATTTTTGGTGCGTTTTTTCAGCGTTCCAATGCAGAAAAAATGCAGCACGTTCTACTTTTTTTTTCTGGAACTGACGGCACTGCTGTGAACTATGCCGTTGAAAACCGTACAACCTATTCTCCATGCATTTTTTTTTGATGCGGATAAAAAACACACCGGACCACATGTGGTGTGAACTGGCCCTAAGTGTGCTCCTAGGGAGTGCTTTCTTTTTTTGTTTCAATCTTGGTTTTATTAGCATTCAAAAATTTAGATTACAAACATACGTGTACAGTGTTTGTGAAAGACACACATTATCTAAAACATTTAATCTCGAAACCGTCAACGTATAGATCTTAACAATATAAATTCGTTTTTGTAAGAGTAATTTGTGTTTCGTCTGGTGTCTCTATTTAAAGTGGACACAAAGCAAAAAAAAAAAAAACAACTCATCCAAAAAACCCTTATATATGGTATAATCTACAGTACTCTATGGTCAGCTAAAAAGCAAGTATCTCCCAACCTTATATTCTTGTTTATTCCTTTAAAACCCCTCATTATCCGAGGGTACAGAGAGAATGTGGCGAGAGAAGGGTAGATGGGGGGGGGAGGAAAAGACAAAAAGGGAAAGAAGACGGGGAGAGAAGAAAAAAAAAAAAAAAGGGGGAGGGGAAGGTGGGGGGGTGTGCAAAGAATTACGTCCCCCCTTATCCCTCCCCTAACACCTTATATTCTTGTGTAATATTAAATGTGGTTCACATTCCACCATCTGTGTCAGAGGATTAGAAAATCCATATCTATATTCCTCGTGTATTCTCATATCTAGTGAAAAAGGGGGGGAAAAAAAAAAAAAAAGGGGGAAAAGGAAAAAAAAAAAAAAAAAAGAAGGGGGGGGGGGTAGAAGCCCCCCTCTCCACACCTCTGACCTCTCTCCCTTTATTATTGTGTTTGCTCATAAATCACACCTCTCCATAAATTGAAAATTGTGCATATCAATAACCACACACCATTGCCACCATCACACCCAAAGAAGAAAAAAAAAAGAAATGAATTGACCAAATGAATTGGGTTTGGATCCTTCCGAGTTTCGTAAAAAAGCTATTAGGAATCTTAATTGGCAAAGTATGGAACAGATAAAGCAATCTTGGGAGAATTACCATTTTAATAATGGCTGCTCTCCCAAACCATGAAAAAAACCTGGTATGCCACTGTTTCAAATCTAATTCGATCTGTTTAAGTAATGGCAAAAAGTTTTTAGAATACAAAGTTTCCAAACTCGGAGTTATCCAAACACCCAGATATTTTAGGGCTCCCGTAACCCATCTGAGGGGGCTTTTTTGTTTTATTTGTAACAGTTTATTCTCTGGTATGTTTAAATTGAGTACTTCGGATTTCGAATAATTTATAAGAAAATTTGATATATAGCTATATCTTTCAAAAGCTTTCATCAGATTTGGCATTGTAATCAATGGCTGTGTTACATAAAATAACAAATCGTCTGCATATGCCGCTACTTTATACGTATTCTCCTTAACTTTCATCCCTTGTATTGATTCATCTGCCCTTATATGTCTCAAGAAGGGTTCTATCGTCAAAATAAATAACAATGGTGACAACGGGCATCCCTGTCGGGTCCCATTTTTTATAGTGATTGGTTCGGAAAAAAGATGGTTTATTTTAATTCTTGCCGTTGGGCATTGATAAAGTGAGGCTATCCAACTCAACATTTTAGGGGGAAAATTCACATATTTGCAGGTTGCCAACAAAAAGTCCCATGCTACTCTGTCGAAGGCCTTCTCTGCATCTGTTGATACAAGAAGGCCCTCGACATTTCGCTGTTGGGTATAATGTATCACGTTAAGCGTCTTGATAACATTATCCTTAGTCTCTCCGCCCACTACAAAACCCACCTGGTCCTCCATTATTATTGTAGACAAATTTGGTTTAATTCTGTTAGCCAGTACCTTAGAGAATAGCTTCAGATCCGTATTCAACAGAGAAATGGGTCTGTAGTTAGCGCATTCATGTGTTGATTTCCCAATTTTGGGAATAACTGATATGTGTGCATGAAGGAATGCAGGTGAGGCCTGCAGCGGGTCCGTGAGAGAGTTCAAAGCCGGTACCAATTGAGGTAATAAAATATCTGCATATTGTTTATGGTATACGGAACTAAATCCATCAGGGCCCGGGCTTTTATTTGGTTTAATTTCTTTCAATGCCAGACGTAGTTCCGTCTCTGTAATAGGTTGATCCAAATCATTACTCACTTCCTCTGTGAGTTTTGGAAGTCCACTATTCGCCAAGTAAGCTGCAATATTGGTAGCTCTGTTGCCCGTAAAATCCGGGGATCTATGTTGTGGTGCAACATTATACAGAGACGAATAGAACGTGTGAAATTGTGCTGCAATTTTATCCGCTGCTGATTCTATTTTACCTGCTGTATTCCTAACGCCTGTTATAATGTTAGAGTTCTGATCAATTCTAAGGGCCCTCGCAAGAAATCTTCCACTCTTATCTCCATGTTCATAGTAGATCCCCTTTCGAAAGAAAAATAGCCTTTTGCCTTTTGTCTCGATTATCTGTTGGAGTTCTTTCCGTTTCTGTAACAACTCAGTTGCGACATTTACTGATAAAGACCTTTTGTGCATTTTTTCTAAATTGGAAATTGAATGCATGAGCGTTTGTACCACTTTTTCTCTTTCTTTTTTCCGTTGTGAACCTAATTTAATTAGTTCCCCCCTTATAACACTCTTATGTGCCTCCCATCTAACCATCGGGGTGGTCTCTTGTAATGTGTTTAAAATAAAATAAGATTGTATTTGTTGTGTTATCTGGGAGTTAATATCTGGGTCCGCAATTAGCTCAGCATTCAGTCTCCAATTGAAAGTTCTGGGAGTCCTATTTGTTTTTAAAGTTACGGATATCGGTGCATGGTCCGAAAGTACCTGTGTCCCAATCCGTGCTTGTGAAAGGTTCTCTATATCCCGTTGTGTGATAAATAGATAATCAATGCGTGCATATCTATTGTGTATCGCTGAATAATGGGTAAAATCTCTGTCGTCGGGATATAAGGTCCTCCACGTATCTACCAAATTCAATGAGTGGATTAATTATTTTATCCGGGCCAGGGTCTTATACCGTATGCACGAACTTTTATTTGAGGCATCCTGCAGTGGGTGGAGTGGTATATTTAAATCGCCCCCCATTATCACTCGTCCTCTAGCAAATCCCAAAAGCATATTTACCATATTCTGACAGAATCTCAATTGTGACCTATTCGGGAAGTATACATTTGCGAGAGTCGTGGGAATTCCTGCATATGTCCCTCTCACAAATGCATATCTTCCATTGGGGTCCAATAAAGATGTGTCCACCTGAAAACCCGCTGTCTTACTAATCAATATAGATACCCCTTTTGTTTTATCTGTCGGATTGGTTGCGTGAAACGCCGTGGAGAAATATGCTGAGGTCAATTTTGGCACGTTAGTTTGTTTAAAATGTGTCTCCTGCAAAAATACAAAGTGTGGTTTCGCCTTTTTCAACTCTCTAAGCACAAAATGCCTTTTTTCTGGGATATTTAGACCTTGTATATTATGAGATAATACCGTGATATGTTTATCTACCGATTTATAAGTCATGGTTAATACCTTATTTCAGTTACTCTCGTCCGACTCGGTGCCTCACTATCTCCTCCTACCCTTCACCAAAAAAACCAACCAAGGAGAAAGAAAAAGAAGGAAAAAAAAAAAAGAGGAACACCCCACTAGTATAACCCAGTGATAAGCAGAGTTTTGTTAATAGATAGTACTCTGCTTTAAGAAAAAAGTATCTAGGTTCCAAAATCACAGAGTGGCTAAATGTCTGTGATTAAGTTTCAAAGAAAGGAAAAAACAGGGGTGTTACTCGGTTCTCAATTTAGAACCGAGCAAAACCCCTGGTGGGGGTTAGTGGGAGACTAACACGAGTAGAAAAAGCACTCAATGCCAGTGCTGATGGATCCCAAACAAAAAAAAAGGGGAAAGGGGACACAAATCCCCCTTCATACTCCACATCGGCACTGACTCACAGATTATTCTATATATAATAGCTCTAACATACGGGGAGCAGCTCCTCGAAAAAAAATAAAAATTGTTTACGAGGCAGACGGTGAGTCAAAAAGGGACGGGGGGGGGTGGGGGGAGAGATAAAAAGAAAAAATCCCCTCCCTCCCGTCTCCCTCTATACTTGGCTACTTCAAGATATATATTCTTTCTTTTTTCTCCCCTTCTTCCCCTGTCTTCTTTTTACTGCAAAGCGTCTCTATTTCTATTTTCCAGTTCTATCGCTCCTGCTTTTCTTGTTCTGGGGTCTTTTTTCTGGTGATTGTCTAAGTGAACGTCCATCATCCTCGTTTAATACGGGTAGTTTATATTCCTGGTACCACTCCGGGAGTTCCATTATTGGAATCTGTAAGCCTTCACAGAATTCGCCCAAATCATTGGGAGATCTGAGAGTATGCATTTTGCCCTGTAAAGTCACTGTTAGTGCAAAGGGAAACCTCCATTGATATTTCAAATCTTTTTCCCGCAAAACTGTTAGGAGGGGACGTAAAGCTCTTCTGTTCTTCAGAGTGATCTGAGAAAGATCCTGAAATATCTGCACCTGTATTTCATTATATTTAATTTCTCCTTTTTGTCTTGCTTTATACATAATCTCCTCTTTCACTTGAAAGCTTTGGAAACAACATATAATGTCTCTAGGAGGCCCACTATCTGCTCCTTTGGCCCGCAGTGTTCTGTGTACCCGTACAAAATCAATTGTTGCATCTTCATGTCTCTCCAATAATGAATTAAACATTTTTTGCAAGGTATGATATATTTGATCCTGCATAACATCCTCCGGGATACCTCTTATTCTTAAATTACAGCGTCTCCCTCTATTGTCCAAGTCCTCAAGATTCTTATTGATCTCAATCAAATGCGCCGCATGGGAAACAGCTATATGTTCTAATCTTCCAATTGACCTATCTCTATGGGCGCCCGCCTGTTCAACCACCAAAAATTGCTCAGAAAGTTTAAGGAAGTCCGTTTTTAAATCGGTAATGGCCGCTGACAAAGTGGACTTAATATCTGCTGCAATGTTATTCATCACGGTAAATGTAAGAGGTGGATCCTCCATGGACCCTTTGCTTACCCCTTCCTCCGATGAGTGCTGGGAGTACTCACTGTTTTCCTCCTCTCCGTCAGTCAGCGCCATCTTGTCCACCCTCATATCGCTCCTTATGGCTGTTTGGGACTTGAATAAGTCCGAGATTTTGCGGTTTGCCATCGCCGAGGAAGTCCGATGCTGTTTACTGCTCTGTGCAGCGTTGTGTGTGTGGTGGGACACCCTGCCCATCGTCCGGGGCCGTCTATGGCGCCAAGCCTCGCGCCTCTGTTGTGGAGCTGCTCACCTCCCGCTACTCCTCAGTGTGCTGCCTTCCGCATCGTGCGTCAAGCCACGCCCCCCCAGGGAGTGCTTTCTAACTGCGGTGGAGGTGCTTAATTGGAGGAACTGCTTAGCAGAAACACAAGATCTCCATCTTGCCCTCTGACAGACCGCTGTTCTGCCTCTCCTGTGAACGATGGGCGGGGCCCAGTGGACATCACGTCTGCCGGAGCCGCTGATTGGCTACAGCGGGAGCAGGTTGCCGGTGGTGCGAGCCCCAGACCCTGCGCACGAAGTCACGTACAGGTACACGATTTGGCGCAGGAGAGCCGCCCCGCCGCAGTACATCTGCGTGGGGTGCTCCATAAATGGTAATGTACCTCGGAGAAGTGAGACTCTTCTTAGGTCTGGATCACACCAGGTGTGGGAATGCATGAGATTGCATCTTTTCCCACACCACGCTATGAGGAAGGCGTAAAGCCGAATCGCAACAGCGTTTGTCTTGTTGTCACTGCTATCCATGTTGGAATAAAGTATTTTACTTGGAAGAAGACTTTTCGTGTGCCGGCTTTATTCACATAACATTCAATTTATGACTGGCCCTGGCTGAAGTCCTAACAAACCAATAGATGGAGTTAAAGGGTCACAGATGTATTATTGAACTGCAGCAGTAATAGAAAACCAATATTGATGGCGCTGAAGAGAGCACAGATGTAATTGGTTTATTATAACTTCAGCACGGGCTGAAGTTATAATAAACCAATAGATGGCGATGAAGGGTCACGGATGTATTATTGAACTGCGGCACTATTAGCAAACCAATAGATGGCTCTAAAGGTTCTGATTTATTGCTGATCCGCTTAAATAATAAACTAATGGATGGCGCTGAAAGGTCACAGTTATTAACCTCCTGCAGTAATAAACCAATAGATGGCGCTCTAGGTTGTACAGATGTATTACTGACCGGTTGAAGTCATAACAAACCAATAGATGGCGCTGAAGCATCACAGATTTATTACTGACCAGTTGAAGTCATAGCAAACCGACGAATGACTGAACACTTTTTTTTTTTTTTAACTGAACTGAGCTGTCACATTAGAAGAAAACCAATAGAGGGCGCTAGAAGGATACAGTTCTATTACAAACCTCTGATCGAGGTTGCGGCAAAGCCACATTAACGTTGATGACGTGGGGGTGCGGTAACCTGTAACCTATATGGGTGTAAAGAAAAGTGCGGTTCTATATTAGACAACGCTGAATCTTCTGCCCGTGTGAGGACAAAGAATAAAAAATGCCCCCCCCCCCTGTTGGATTGCAAACTCTATGAGCAGGGCCCTCCTATTCCTATTGCGTTTGTAAGACCGCTGCGCAAATACGGTGTGCTAAAAAATACTGCAACCATCTCCATTTTATTCTCTAGGGTCTCTGCTAAAAAGAAATACATAATCTTTGGGGGGTTTTAAGTAATTTTTTAGCCAAAAGATCCCTAAACTAATTTTAAATTGTAAACAACAAGTGTCAGAAAAATGGCCGGTCCAGACCAAAATAAATTTTGAACTTAGGAAGAGGGTACAATTGTAATATTTTCATCTATACATTCCAAACCAATTCTATAAATGACCGTCTTCCTGAGGAATAATGTCTGTGAAATGAAAATTTGATTTTAAAAAGAATACAGCACATTGCGTGAGGGCTTATCGCTGTATGGAAGTCAGCGGCCCTGCCAGGAAACCATACCCCGCCCACCAGCCAACCAGAAGCATTTTTGGAGCACAGACCCCACCCACCAGCCAGTCTAGTATGGTCTTTGAAAACAGCTTGCTCCCAATATGCGTTTTCTGAATTGCAAACGGTGATTTGCCTTATTTTTTTGTATCTTATAATCAACTTTTTTTTTTCACAGACATTATTCCTCGATAGAAGGTCATTTCTACAATCAGTGTGGGACGTATAGAGGTAAAAAAATAAAAATTGGAACCCTCTCCCTAAGTTGACCCTGTTTAAAATCATGGGGTATAAATACTGCTGAAGACCTTGTTTTATTTGAGTTCTGTGTTAACCGTAGCATAAAATTATTGGGTGGGTTCACAACAAATTTGTTTCTTACACCAAATCAATTCTACAAAATCCAGGAAAAGAATAAAAAAAAATGGCCCCCCTCCCCTTTGGACTGTAAACTCCATGAGCAGGGCCCTCCTATTCCTTCTTTATTGAACTGTATTTTTAGTGCATTTTTCTCCTTTTTCTTAGGGTCAATTCACACCACATGCGGTTCAGTGCGGTTTTTTTTCTGCATCAAAAACACATGGATAGTAGGTTATATGGTTTTCAATGGCATAGTTCACACCAATGTAGGCAGCAGAATTCCAGCGCGTTCCAGTTCCAGAAAAAAAAAAAAGAAAGTAAAACGTGCTGCATTTTTCCTGCACCGAACTTTACTGGAACGCTGTAAAACATATAAAAATCACACTGGAATGCACCTAAACGCACCAAAAATGCACTGGAACGCACATCCTTATTTAAGGTGAAGAAAAAAGACAGGGAAAAAGTGCACCGGAACGTGCCAAAAACGTTTCAAAAACGCACTGGAATGCCTCCAAAACACGCATGCAAAAAAGCCTCCTGAAAGGCACCCGGACTGCTTTTCAATGGTGTGAACTGGCCCTTAACCCTAAATAAGGACATGTGCGTTCCAGTGAATTTTTGGTGCGTTTTTTCAGCGTTCCAGTGCAGAAAAAATGCAGCACGTTCTACTTTTTTTTTCTGGAACTGACCGCACTGCTGTGAACTATGCCGTTGAAAACCGTACAACCTATTCTCCATGCATTTTTTTTGATGCGGATTAAAAACACACCGGACCACATGTGGTGTGAACTGGCCCTAAGGGTGCTCCTAGGGAGTGCTTTCTAACTGCGGTGGAGGTGCTTAATTGGAGGAACTGCTTAGCAGAAACACAAGATCTCCATCTTGCCCTCTGACAGACCGCTGTTCTGCCTCTCCTGTGAACGATGGGCGGGGCCCAGTGGACATCACGTCTGCCGGAGCCGCTGATTGGCTACAGCGGGAGCAGGTTGCCAGTGGTGTGAGCCCCAGACCCTGCGCACGAAGTCACGTACAGGTACACGATTTGGCGCAGGAGAGCCGCCCCGCCGCAGTACATCTGCGTGGGGTGCTCCATAAATGGTAATGTACCTCGGAGAAGTGAGACTCTTCTTAGGTCTGGATCACACCAGGTGTGGGAATGCATGAGATTGCATCTTTTCCCACACCACGCTACGAGGAAGGCGTAAAGCCGAATCGCGTCAGCGTTTGTCTTGTTGTCACCGCTATCCATGTTGGAATAAAGTATTTTACTTGGAAGAAGACTTTTCGTGTGCCGGCTTTATTCACATAACATTCAATTTATGACTGGCCCTGGCTGAAGTCCTAACAAACCAATAAATGGAGTTAAAGGGTCACAGATTTATTATTGAACTGCAGCAGTAATAGAAAACCAATATTGATGGCGCTGAAGAGAGCACAGATGTAATTGGTTTATTATAACTTCAGCACGGGCTGAAGTTATAATAAACCAATAGATGGAGATGAAGGGTCACGGATGTTTTATTGAACTGCGGCACTATTAGAAAACCAATAGATGGCTCTAAAGGTACTGATTTATTGCTGACCCGCTTAAATAATAAACGAATGGATGGCGCTGAAAGGTCACAGTTATTAACCTCCTGCAGTAATAAACCAATAGATGGCGCTCTAGGTAGTACAGATGTATTACTGACCGGTTGAAGTCATAACAAACCAATAGATGGCGCTGAAGCATCACAGATTTATTACTGACCAGTTGAAGTCATAGCAAACCGACGAATGACTGAACACTTTTTTTTTTTTTTTTAACTGAGCTGTCACATTAGAAGAAAACCAATAGAGGGTGCTAGAAGGATACAGTTCTATTACAAACCTCTGATCGAGGTTGCGGCAAAGCCACATTAATGTGTTGACGTGGGGGTGCGGTAACCTGTAACCTATATGGGTGTAAAGCAAAGTGCGGTTCTATATTAGACAACGCTGAATCTTCTGCCCGTGTGAAAACAAAGAATAAAAAATGCCCCCCCCCCCCCTTTGGATTGTAAGCTCTATGAGCAGGGCCCTCCTATTCCTATTGCGTTTGTAAGACCGCTGCGCAAATACGGTGTGCTAAAAAATACTGCAACCATCTCCATTTTATTCTCTAGGGTCTCTGCTAAAAAGAAATACATAATCTTTGGGGGGTTTTAAGTAATTTTCTAGCCAAAAAATCCCTAAACTGATTTTAAATTGTAAACAAGTGTCAGAAAAATGGCCCGTCCAGACCAAAATAAATTTTGAACTTAGGAAGAGGGTACAATTGTAATATTTTCATCTATGCATTCCAAACCAATTCTATAAATGACCGTCTTCCTGAGGAATAATGTCTGTGAAATGAAAATTTGATTTGAAAAAGAATACAGCACATTGCGTGAGGGCTTATCGCTGTATGGAAGTCAGCGGCTCTGCCAGGAAACCATACCCCGCCCACCAGCCAACCAGAAGCATTTTTGGAGCACAGACCCCACCCACCAGCCAGTAAACAGTCTAGTATGGTCTTTGAAAACAGCTTGCTTCCAATATGCATTTTCTGATTTGCAAACGGTGATTTGCCTTATTTTTTTGTATCTTATAATCAACTTTTTTTTTCACAGACATTATTCCTCGATAGAAAGTCATTTCTACAATCAGGTTGGGACGTATAGAGGTAAAAAAATAAAAATTGGAACCCTCTCCCTAAGTTGACCCAGTTTAAAATCATGGGGTATAAATACTGCTGAAAACCTTGTTTTATTTGAGTTCTGTGTTAACCGTAGCATAAAATTATGGAGCGGGTGGGTGGGTTCACAACAAATTTGTTTCTTACACCAAATCAATTCTACAAAATCCAGGAAAAGAATAAAAAAAAATGGCCCCCTCCCCTTTGGACTGTAAACTCCATGAGCAG
This sequence comes from Pelophylax lessonae, assembly GCF_965119305.1. NCBI lineage: Eukaryota > Metazoa > Chordata > Amphibia > Anura > Ranidae > Pelophylax > Pelophylax lessonae. The sequence continues at coordinate 60,769,326 of NC_138774.1, forward strand.
GGCCCTCCTATTCCTTCTTTATTGAACTGTATTTTTAGTGCATTTTTCTCCTTTTTCTTAGGGTCAATTCACACCACATGCGGTTCAGTGCGGTTTTTTTTTCTGCATCAAAAACACATGGATAGTAGGTTATATGGTTTTCAATGGCATAGTTCACACCAATGTAGGCAGCAAAATTCCAGCGCGTTCCAGTTCCAGAAAAAAAAAAAAGAAAAGAAAGTAAAACGTGCTGCATTTTTCCTGCACCGAACTTTACTGGAACGCTGTAAAACATATAAAAATCACACTGGAATGCACCTAAACGCACCAAAAATGCACTGGAACGCACATCCTTATTTAAGGTGAAGAAAAAAGACAGGGAAAAAGTGCACCGGAACGTGCCAAAAACGTTTCAAAAACGCACTGGAATGCCTCCAAAACACGCATGCAAAAAAGCCTCCTGAAAGGCACCCGGACTGCTTTTCAATGGTGTGAACTGGCCCTTAACCCTAAATAAGGACATGTGCGTTCCAGTGAATTTTTGGTGCGTTTTTTCAGCGTTCCAGTGCAGAAAAAATGCAGCACGTTCTACTTTTTTTTTCTGGAACTGACCGCACTGCTGTGAACTATGCCGTTGAAAACCGTACAACCTATTCTCCATGCATTTTTTTTGATGCGGATAAAAAACACACCGGACCACATGTGGTGTGAACTGGCCCTAAGGGTGCTCCTAGGGAGTGCTTTCTAACTGCGGTGGAGGTGCTTAATTGGAGGAACTGCTTAGCAGAAACACAAGATCTCCATCTTGCCCTCTGACAGACCGCTGTTCTGCCTCTCCTGTGAACGATGGGCGGGGCCCAGTGGACATCACGTCTGCCGGAGCCGCTGATTGGCTACAGCGGGAGCAGGTTGCCGGTGGTGCGAGCCCCAGACCCTGCGCACGAAGTCACGTACAGGTACACGATTTGGCGCAGGAGAGCCGCCCCGCCGCAGTACATCTGCGTGGGGTGCTCCATAAATGGTAATGTACCTCGGAGAAGTGAGACTCTTCTTAGGTCTGGATCACACCAGGTGTGGGAATGCATGAGATTGCATCTTTTCCCACACCACGCTACGAGGAAGGCGTAAAGCCGAATCGCGTCAGCGTTTGTCTTGTTGTCACCGCTATCCATGTTGGAATAAAGTATTTTACTTGGAAGAAGACTTTTCGTGTGCCGGCTTTATTCACATAACATTCAATTTATGACTGGCCCTGGCTGAAGTCCTAACAAACCAATAGATGGAGTTAAAGGGTCACAGATTTATTATTGAACTGCAGCAGTAATAGAAAACCAATATTGATGGTGCTGAAGAGAGCACAGATGTAATTGGTTTATTATAACTTCAGCACGGGCTGAAGTTAAAATAAACCAATAGATGGCGATGAAGGGTCACGGATGTTTTATTGAACTGCAGCACTATTAGAAAACCAATAGATGGCTCTAAAGGTACTGATTTATTGCTAACCCGCTTAAATAATAAACGAATGGATGGCGCTGAAAGGTCACAGTTATTAACCTCCTGCAGTAATAAACCAATAGATGGCGCTCTAGGTAGTACAGATGTATTACTGACCGGTTGAAGTCATAACAAACCAATAGATGGCGCTGAAGCATCACAGATTTATTACTGACCAGTTGAAGTCATAGCAAACCGACGAATAACTGAACACTTTTTTTTTTTTTTTTGAGCTGTCACATTAGAAGAAAACCAATAGAGGGCGCTAGAAGGATACAGTTCTATTACAAACCTCTGATCGAGGTTGCGGCAAAGCCACATTAATGTGTTGACGTGGGGGGTGCGGTAACCTGTAACCTATATGGGTGTAAAGCAAAGTGCGGTTCTATATTAGACAACGCTGAATCTTCTGCCCGTGTGAAAACAAAGAATAAAAAATGCCCCCCCCCCCCTTTGGATTGTAAGCTCTATGAGCAGGGCCCTCCTATTCCTATTGCGTTTGTAAGACCGCTGCGCAAATACGGTGTGCTAAAAAATACTGCAACCATCTCCATTTTATTCTCTAGGGTCTCTGCTAAAAAGAAATACATAATCTTTGGGGGGTTTTAAGTAATTTTCTAGCCAAAAAATCCCTAAACTGATTTTAAATTGTAAATAACAAGTGTCAGAAAAATGGCCCGTCCAGACCAAAATAAATTTTGAACTTAGGAAGAGGGTACAATTGTAATATTTTCATCTATGCATTCCAAACCAATCCTATAAATGACCGTCTTCCTGAGGAATAATGTCTGTGAAATGAAAATTTGATTTGAAAAAGAATACAGCACATTGCGTGAGGGCTTATCGCTGTATGGAAGTCAGCGGCTCTGCCAGGAAACCATACCCCGCCCACCAGCCAACCAGAAGCATTTTTGGAGCACAGACCCCACCCACCAGCCAGTAAACAGTCTAGTATGGTCTTTGAAAACAGCTTGCTCCCAATATGCATTTTCTGATTTGCAAACGGTGATTTGCCTTATTTTTTTGTATCTTATAATCAACTTTTTTTTTCACAGACATTATTCCTCGATAGAAGGTCATTTCTACAATCAGTTTGGGACGTATAGAGGTAAAAAAATAAAAATTGGAACCCTCTCCCTAAGTTGACCCTGTTTAAAATCATGGGGTATAAATACTGCTGAAAACCTTGTTTTATCAGAGTTCTGTGTTAACCGTAGCATAAAATTATGGAGCGGGTGGGTGGGTTCACAACAAATTTGTTTCTTACACCAAATCAATTCTACAAAATCCAGGAAAAGAATAAAAAAAAATGGCCCCCTCCCCTTTGGACTGTAAACTCCATGAGCAGGGCCCTCCTATTCCTTCTTTATTGAACTGTATTTTTAGTGCATTTTTCTCCTTTTTCTTAGGGTCAATTCACACCACATGCGGTTCAGTGCGTTTTTTTTTTCTGCATCAAAAACACATGGATAGTAGGTTATATGGTTTTCAATGGCATAGTTCACACCAATGTAGGCAGCAGAATTCCAGCGCGTTCCAGTTCCAGAAAAAAAAAAAGAAAAGAAAGTAAAACGTGCTGCATTTTTCCTGCACCGAACTTTACTGGAACGCTGTAAAACATATAAAAATCACACTGGAATGCACCTAAACGCACCAAAAATGCACTGGAACGCACATCCTTATTTAAGGTGAAGAAAAAAGACAGGGAAAAAGTGCACCGGAACGTGCCAAAAACGTTTCAAAAACGCACTGGAATGCCTCCAAAACACGCATGCAAAAAAGCCTCCTGAAAGGCACCCGGACTGCTTTTCAATGGTGTGAACTGGCCCTTAACCCTAAATAAGGACATGTGCGTTCCAGTGAATTTTTGGTGCGTTTTTTCAGCGTTCCAGTGCAGAAAAAATGCAGCACGTTCTACTTTTTTTTTCTGGAACTGACCGCACTGCTGTGAACTATGCCGTTGAAAACCGTACAACCTATTCTCCATGCATTTTTTTTGATGCGGATAAAAAACACACCGGACCACATGTGGTGTGAACTGGCCCTAAGGGTGCTCCTAGGGAGTGCTTTCTAACTGCGGTGGAGGTGCTTAATTGGAGGAACTGCTTAGCAGAAACACAAGATCTCCATCTTGCCCTCTGACAGACCGCTGTTCTGCCTCTCCTGTGAACGATGGGCGGGGCCCAGTGGACATCACGTCTGCCGGAGCCGCTGATTGGCTACAGCGGGAGCAGGTTGCCGGTGGTGCGAGCCCCAGACCCTGCGCACGAAGTCACGTACAGGTACACGATTTGGCGCAGGAGAGCCGCCCCGCCGCAGTACATCTGCGTGGGGTGCTCCATAAATGGTAATGTACCTCGGAGAAGTGAGACTCTTCTTAGGTCTGGATCACACCAGGTGTGGGAATGCATGAGATTGCATCTTTTCCCACACCACGCTACGAGGAAGACGTAAAGCTGAATCGCGTCAGCGTTTGTCTTGTTGTCACCGCTATCCATGTTGGAATAAAGTATTTTACTTGGAAGAAGACTTTTCGTGTGCCGGCTTTATTCACATAACATTCAATTTATGACTGGCCCTGGCTGAAGTCCTAACAAACCAATAGATGGAGTTAAAGGGTCACAGATTTATTATTGAACTGCAGCAGTAATAGAAAACCAATATTGATGGCGCTGAAGAGAGCACAGATGTAATTGGTTTATTATAACTTCAGCACGGGCTGAAGTTAAAATAAACCAATAGATGGCGATGAAGGGTCACGGATGTTTTATTGAACTGCGGCACTATTAGAAAACCAATAGATGGCTCTAAAGGTACTGATTTATTGCTGACCCGCTTAAATAATAAACGAATGGATGGCGCTGAAAGGTCACAGTTATTAACCTCCTGCAGTAATAAACCAATAGATGGCGCTCTAGGTAGTACAGATGTATTACTGACCCGTTGAAGGCATAACAAACCAATAGATGGCGCTGAAGCATCACAGATTTATTACTGACCAGTTGAAGTCATAGCAAACCGACGAATAACTGAACACTTTTTTTTTTTTTTTTTTGAGCTGTCACATTAGAAGAAAACCAATAGAGGGCGCTAGAAGGATACAGTTCTATTACAAACCTCTGATCGAGGTTGCGGCAAAGCCACATTAACGTGTTGACGTGGGGGTGCGGTAACCTGTAACCTATATGGGTGTAAAGCAAAGTGCGGTTCTATATTAGACAACGCTGAATCTTCTGCCCGTGTGAAAACAAAGAATAAAAAATGCCCCCCCCCCCCCTTTGGATTGTAAGCTCTATGAGCAGGGCCCTCCTATTCCTATTGCGTTTGTAAGACCGCTGCGCAAATACGGTGTGCTAAAAAATACTGCAACCATCTCCATTTTATTCTCTAGGGTCTCTGCTAAAAAGAAATACATAATCTTTGGGGGGTTTTAAGTAATTTTCTAGCCAAAAAATCCCTAAACTGATTTTAAATTGTAAATAACAAGTGTCAGAAAAATGGCCCGTCCAGACCAAAATAAATTTTGAACTTAGGAAGAGGGTACAATTGTAATATTTTCATCTATGCATTCCAAACCAATCCTATAAATGACCGTCTTCCTGAGGAATAATGTCTGTGAAATGAAAATTTGATTTGAAAAAGAATACAGCACATTGCGTGAGGGCTTATCGCTGTATGGAAGTCAGCGGCTCTGCCAGGAAACCATACCCCGCCCACCAGCCAACCAGAAGCATTTTTGGAGCACAGACCCCACCCACCAGCCAGTAAACAGTCTAGTATGGTCTTTGAAAACAGCTTGCTCCCAATATGCATTTTCTGATTTGCAAACGGTGATTTGCCTTATTTTTTTGTATCTTATAATCAACTTTTTTTTTCACAGACATTATTCCTCGATAGAAGGTCATTTCTACAATCAGTTTGGGACGTATAGAGGTAAAAAAATAAAAATTGGAACCCTCTCCCTAAGTTGACCCTGTTTAAAATCATGGGGTATAAATACTGCTGAAAACCTTGTTTTATCAGAGTTCTGTGTTAACCGTAGCATAAAATTATGGAGCGGGTGGGTGGGTTCACAACAAATTTGTTTCTTACACCAAATCAATTCTACAAAATCCAGGAAAAGAATAAAAAAAAATGGCCCCCTCCCCTTTGGACTGTAAACTCCATGAGCAGGGCCCTCCTATTCCTTCTTTATTGAACTGTATTTTTAGTGCATTTTTCTCCTTTTTCTTAGGGTCAATTCACACCACATGCGGTTCAGTGCGTTTTTTTTTTCTGCATCAAAAACACATGGATAGTAGGTTATATGGTTTTCAATGGCATAGTTCACACCAATGTAGGCAGCAGAATTCCAGCGCGTTCCAGTTCCAGAAAAAAAAAAAGAAAAGAAAGTAAAACGTGCTGCATTTTTCCTGCACCGAACTTTACTGGAACGCTGTAAAACATATAAAAATCACACTGGAATGCACCTAAACGCACCAAAAATGCACTGGAACGCACATCCTTATTTAAGGTGAAGAAAAAAGACAGGGAAAAAGTGCACCGGAACGTGCCAAAAACGTTTCAAAAACGCACTGGAATGCCTCCAAAACACGCATGCAAAAAAGCCTCCTGAAAGGCACCCGGACTGCTTTTCAATGGTGTGAACTGGCCCTTAACCCTAAATAAGGACATGTGCGTTCCAGTGAATTTTTGGTGCGTTTTTTCAGCGTTCCAGTGCAGAAAAAATGCAGCACGTTCTACTTTTTTTTTCTGGAACTGACCGCACTGCTGTGAACTATGCCGTTGAAAACCGTACAACCTATTCTCCATGCATTTTTTTTGATGCGGATAAAAAACACACCGGACCACATGTGGTGTGAACTGGCCCTAAGGGTGCTCCTAGGGAGTGCTTTCTAACTGCGGTGGAGGTGCTTAATTGGAGGAACTGCTTAGCAGAAACACAAGATCTCCATCTTGCCCTCTGACAGACCGCTGTTCTGCCTCTCCTGTGAACGATGGGCGGGGCCCAGTGGACATCACGTCTGCCGGAGCCGCTGATTGGCTACAGCGGGAGCAGGTTGCCGGTGGTGCGAGCCCCAGACCCTGCGCACGAAGTCACGTACAGGTACACGATTTGGCGCAGGAGAGCCGCCCCGCCGCAGTACATCTGCGTGGGGTGCTCCATAAATGGTAATGTACCTCGGAGAAGTGAGACTCTTCTTAGGTCTGGATCACACCAGGTGTGGGAATGCATGAGATTGCATCTTTTCCCACACCACGCTACGAGGAAGACGTAAAGCTGAATCGCGTCAGCGTTTGTCTTGTTGTCACCGCTATCCATGTTGGAATAAAGTATTTTACTTGGAAGAAGACTTTTCGTGTGCCGGCTTTATTCACATAACATTCAATTTATGACTGGCCCTGGCTGAAGTCCTAACAAACCAATAGATGGAGTTAAAGGGTCACAGATTTATTATTGAACTGCAGCAGTAATAGAAAACCAATATTGATGGCGCTGAAGAGAGCACAGATGTAATTGGTTTATTATAACTTCAGCACGGGCTGAAGTTAAAATAAACCAATAGATGGCGATGAAGGGTCACGGATGTTTTATTGAACTGCGGCACTATTAGAAAACCAATAGATGGCTCTAAAGGTACTGATTTATTGCTGACCCGCTTAAATAATAAACGAATGGATGGCGCTGAAAGGTCACAGTTATTAACCTCCTGCAGTAATAAACCAATAGATGGCGCTCTAGGTAGTACAGATGTATTACTGACCCGTTGAAGGCATAACAAACCAATAGATGGCGCTGAAGCATCACAGATTTATTACTGACCAGTTGAAGTCATAGCAAACCGACGAATAACTGAACACTTTTTTTTTTTTTTTTTTGAGCTGTCACATTAGAAGAAAACCAATAGAGGGCGCTAGAAGGATACAGTTCTATTACAAACCTCTGATCGAGGTTGCGGCAAAGCCACATTAACGTGTTGACGTGGGGGTGCGGTAACCTGTAACCTATATGGGTGTAAAGCAAAGTGCGGTTATATATTAGACAACGCTGAATCTTCTGCCCGTGTGAAAACAAAGAATAAAAAATGCCCCCCCCCCTTTGGATTGTAAGCTCTATGAGCAGGGCCCTCCTATTCCTATTGCGTTTGTAAGACCGCTGCGCAAATACGGTGTGCTAAAAAATACTGCAACCATCTCCATTTTATTCTCTAGGGTCTCTGCTAAAAAGAAATACATAATCTTTGGGGGGTTTTAAGTAATTTTCTAGCCAAAAAATCCCTAAACTGATTTTAAATTGTAAACAAGTGTCAGAAAAATGGCCGTCCAGACCAAAATACATTTTGAACTTAGGAAGAGGGTACAATTGTAATATTTTCATCTATGCATTCCAAACCAATTCTATAAATGACCGTCTTCCTGAGGAATAATGTCTGTGAAATGAAAATTTGATTTGAAAAAGAATACAGCACATTGCGTGAGGGCTTATCGCTGTATGGAAGTCAGCGGCTCTGCCAGGAAACCATACCCCGCCCACCAGCCAACCAGAAGCATTTTTGGAGCACAGACCCCACCCACCAGCCAGTAAACAGTCTAGTATGGTCTTTGAAAACAGCTTGCTCCCAATATGCATTTTCTGATTTGCAAACGGTGATTTGCCTTATTTTTTTGTATCTTATAATCAACTTTTTTTTTCACAGACATTATTCCTCGATAGAAGGTCATTTCTACAATCAGTTTGGGACGTATAGAGGTAAAAAAATAAAAATTGGAACCCTCTCCCTAAGTTGACCCTGTTTAAAATCATGGGGTATAAATACTGCTGAAAACCTTGTTTTATTTGAGTTCTGTGTTAACCGTAGCATAAAATTATGGAGCGGGTGGGTGGGTTCACAACAAATTTGTTTCTTACACCAAATCAATTCTACAAAATCCAGGAAAAGAATAAAAAAAAATGGCCCCCTCCCCTTTGGACTGTAAACTCCATGAGCAGGGCCCTCCTATTCCTTCTTTATTGAACTGTATTTTTAGTGCATTTTTCTCCTTTTTCTTAGGGTCAATTCACACCACATGCGGTTCAGTGCGTTTTTTTTTTCTGCATCAAAAACACATGGATAGTAGGTTATATGGTTTTCAATGGCATAGTTCACACCAATGTAGGCAGCAGAATTCCAGCGCGTTCCAGTTCCAGAAAAAAAAAAAAAGAAAAGAAAGTAAAACGTGCTGCATTTTTCCTGCACCGAACTTTACTGGAACGCTGTAAAACATATAAAAATCACACTGGAATGCACCTAAACGCACCAAAAATGCACTGGAACGCACATCCTTATTTAAGGTGAAGAAAAAAGACAGGGAAAAAGTGCACCGGAACGTGCCAAAAACGTTTCAAAAATGCACTGGAATGCCTCCAAAACACGCATGCAAAAAAGCCTCCTGAAAGGCACCCGGACTGCTTTTCAATGGTGTGAACTGGCCCTTAACCCTAAATAAGGACATGTGCGTTCCAGTGAATTTTTGGTGCGTTTTTTCAGCGTTCCAGTGCAGAAAAAATGCAGCACGTTCTACTATTTTTTTTCTGGAACTGACCGCACTGCTGTGAACTATGCCGTTGAAAACCGTACAACCTATTCTCCATGCATTTTTTTTGATGCGGATAAAAAACACACCGGACCACATGTGGTGTGAACTGGCCCTAAGGGTGCTCCTAGGGAGTGCTTTCTAACTGCGGTGGAGGTGCTTAATTGGAGGAACTGCTTAGCAGAAACACAAGATCTCCATCTTGCCCTCTGACAGACCGCTGTTCTGCCTCTCCTGTGAACGATGGGCGGGGCCCAGTGGACATCACGTCTGCCGGAGCCGCTGATTGGCTACAGCGGGAGCAGGTTGCCGGTGGTGCGAGCCCCAGACCCTGCGCACGAAGTCACGTACAGGTACACGATTTGGCGCAGGAGAGCCGCCCCGCCGCAGTACATCTGCGTGGGGTGCTCCATAAATGGTAATGTACCTCGGAGAAGTGAGACTCTTCTTAGGTCTGGATCACACCAGGTGTGGGAATGCATGAGATTGCATCTTTTCCCACACCACGCTACGAGGAAGGCGTAAAGCCGAATCGCGTCAGCGTTTGTCTTGTTGTCACCGCTATCCATGTTGGAATAAAGTATTTTACTTGGAAGAAGACTTTTCGTGTGCCGGCTTTATTCACATAACATTCAATTTATGACTGGCCCTGGCTGAAGTCCTAACAAACCAATAGATGGAGTTAAAGGGTCACAGATTTATTATTGAACTGCAGCAGTAATAGAAAACCAATATTGATGGCGCTGAAGAGAGCACAGATGTAATTGGTTTATTATAACTTCAGCACGGGCTGAAGTTAAAATAAACCAATAGATGGCGATGAAGGGTCACGGACGTTTTATTGAACTGCGGCACTATTAGAAAACCAATAGATGGCTCTAAAGGTACTGATTTATTGCTGACCCGCTTAAATAATAAACGAATGGATGGCGCTGAAAGGTCACAGTTATTAACCTCCTGCAGTAATAAACCAATAGATGGCGCTCTAGGTAGTACAGATGTATTACTGACCGGTTGAAGTCATAACAAACCAATAGATGGCGCTGAAGCATCACAGATTTATTACTGACCAGTTGAAGTCATAGCAAACCGACGAATAACTGAACACTTTTTTTTTTTTTTTGAGCTGTCACATTAGAAGAAAACCAATAGAGGGCGCTAGAAGGATACAGTTCTATTACAAACCTCTGATCGAGGTTGCGGCAAAGCCACATTAACGTGTTGACGTGGGGGTGCGGTAACCTGTAACCTATATGGGTTTAAAGCAAAGTGCGGTTATATATTAGACAACGCTGAATCTTCTGCCCGTGTGAAAACAAAGAATAAAAAATGCCCCCCCCCTTTGGATTGTAAGCTGTATGAGCAGGGCCCTCCTATTCCTATTGCGTTTGTAAGACCGCTGCGCAAATACGGTGTGCTACAAAATACTGCAACCATCTCCATTTTATTCTCTAGGATCTCTGCTAAAAAGAAATACATAATCTTTGGGGGGTTTTAAGTAATTTTCTAGCCAAAAAATCCCTAAACTGATTTTAAATTGTAAACAACAAGTGTCAGAAAAATGGCCCGTCCAGACCAAAATAAATTTTGAACTTAGGAAGAGGGTACAATTGTAATATTTTCATCTATGCATTCCAAACCAATTCTATAAATGACCGTCTTCCTGAGGAATAATGTCTGTGAAATGAAAATTTGATTTGAAAAAGAATACAGCACATTGCGTGAGGGCTTATCGCTGTATGGAAGTCAGCGGCTCTGCCAGGAAACCATACCCCGCCCACCAGCCAACCAGAAGCATTTTTGGAGCACAGACCCCACCCACCAGCCAGTAAACAGTCTAGTATGGTCTTTGAAAACGGAAAATTGTTTCATACTTACCGTAATTTTCCTTTCCTGGTGCCTATCCATGGCAGCATACTAGTGATAGAGCCCCGCCTCTACTCCTCCCTCAGGACTAGTGAGTAGCATAAAAGAAAGGCCCAGCCCCCTGTCCCATCATTCTCTGTCATATAGAATACCAAGGGTGGGAGCATATGCTGCCATGGATAGGCACCAGGAAAGGAAAATTACGGTAAGTATGAAACAATTTTCCGTTTTCCTGGTGCCTCCATGGCAGCATACTAGTGATAAATAACTAGCAAGACAAATGGGTGGGTAATGCTAAATATGCAAATCTTTAATTGGGCAAAGACATGGCTGACTGAATAGTCCTTCTGCCGAACTCTACAGTTGTAAGCGACCCTGGGTCGATACGATAATGTTTGAAGAATGTATGACGTGATGACCATGAGGCGGCCCTGCAAACCGTCTCTAAGGAAACGTTGGCCCTTGCCGCCCAGGAAGCCGAGACTGCCCTAGTAGAATGAGCTCTTACTTGTGAAGGTGGAGATAGCCCCTTGACTTTATAGGTTTTCTGGATGAGTTTGATGATCCATGATGATAGAGTCCTCTTGGTGGACTCTTTGCCCCTGTTTTTCCCAAAGGGGATGACAAACAAACTGTCAGATTGTCTGAATGAACTTGTGATTTCCAGATAGGCTCGAAGAACTCTAGAGATGTCTAGGTCGTGCTGAGTTGCATCCGCGTTTTGGAAAACCGGAAAGGCCCAAGGTTCTAGAAGATGGGAAGAGGAGGAGACCTTGGGGATGAACCCCTGTCTAGGGCGAAGTTCAACCCTGTCCGGAAAAAAGGTGATGTGATCCTCACTTATTCCCAGGGCATGTAGCTCGGAGACTCGTCTGCCGGAGGTGATGGCCAAGAGGAAGGCAGTTTGTAATGACAAATTCCAAAGAGAAGCCTGTTCCACTGGAGAAAATGGGGGGTTACAAAGAACTTCCAGGACCAGGGAGAGATCCCACTGTGGAAACGAGCGTCTAACGGGAGGGCGAATTTTCAACACACCTCTTAAAAAGGTAACCACTAGAGGATCTTCGGCCCATCTCTTGTTGGTTGCAGCCGAGATTGCCGCTACCTGTACTTTGAGGGAGCTTAGTCCCAATCCTAAATCCAGTCCTGTCTGTAAGAAGGCTAAGATTTGAGAGGTAGAGGGGAGGACGGGGTTGAAGTCCTGCCCCGCGGCAAACGCTAGGAATTTTTTCCACACTTTTGAATAGACCGCGTTGGTAGAGGGCTTCCTGGCTTTCAAAAGTGTCGTGATGACTTCAGGGGTACGCCCTAAGGCCTGAAACTTTTGCCTTTCAGTTTCCAAACCCGCAGATCTAATCTCTGCGGGTTCGGATGAAATAGTCCCTGCTGGGACAGTAGGTTGGGAAAAAGTGGAATCCTGATGGGGGGTTCCACACTGAGATGGATGGCTAGAGGGAACCATGGTCTCTTCGGCCAAAAAGGGAGTATCGCCAGGACTTGTACTGATTCTGTGAGAAGTCTCTGGAGAAACTTCAGAATCAGTGGGCGGGGAGGAAAGGCATAGGCTGTCGAGAAATTCCACGGGCATGTCAGGGCATCGACTGCTTCCGACTGAGAGCAGGGGAGACGAGAGTAGAATCTGGGCAGTTTCGAGTTGTCCGGAGTGGCAAACATGTCCACTTGAGGAGGGTACCAGAGGTTGGTGATTTGGAGAAAAACTTGTGGATGTAGGGACCACTCGTTGTTGTCTGCGAACCTCCTGGATAAAGCGTCTGCCACTGTGTTCAGCCGGCCCGGAATGTAAACGGCCCTGAGATCTCGTAGGTTCCTCTCTGCCCACAGCATGATGGGTTCGACCTCTCGGAGGAGGGTCCTGCTGCGAGTACCTCCTTGTCTCAGCAGGTATGCCACTGCTGTCTTGTTGTCTAATCTCAGGAGGACTCTGTGGCCTTGGAGGAGGGGTGCCAAGGAAATCAGAGCTAGAAATGCCGCTCTTAGTTCCAGTACATTGGATACCACCCCTTTGGTTGAGTGGTACCATCTTCCCTGAAGCTTGACCTCCCCGCAATGGGCGCCCCATCCGTGCCCACTCGCATCGGACGTAAGGATGGTCCAGTTGAATTAGCCTAGGTGACGGGGGTTGGCAAGATTTTCCTTCTTCGTCCACCAAAACAAGCTTCTGCGCATTAAGGCGGTCACTTGGATTTTCTGGGAGAGGTGTTGTTTTCTCCATTGTGACAGAAAACCTGTTTGGAAAAACCTCAGGTGCCAGTGGGACCATGGCGACATGGGAATACAAGAGGACATTGTGCTGACTAGACTCAGACACTGAGAGGCCGTCAGATGAGTACTCCGAATTACAGTGAACATCCTCCGTATGATAATATCCATCTTCTGGCTGGGTAAGGACACTGTCCCCACTTGGGTATTGAACATGGCTCCCAGGTAAACCATCTGTTGTGTCGGGGACAAGTTGCTTTTTTGAAAATTTATGAGCCAGCCGAACTCCTGTAAGGTCTGAAGGAGAATTTCCCTGTGGGATCTGAGTTGATCTGGATTGCTTGCCAACAGGAGAATGTCGTCTAGATAGTGGTACACTCTCAACCCCCTTTCCCTGAGGGGGGCTAGGACAGTTATCAAGGTCTTGGTGAACACTCGCGGAGACGTGCAGAGCCCGAATGGCAGGGCCTTGAACTGAAGGTGTATCTCGCCCACAGCGAACCTCAGAAATCTCTGATAAGTTGGGAAGATTGGGATGTGCAGGTAAGCATCTTGTAGATCGAGAGATATCAACCAATCGCCTGGCTGAATGACCTGAATGATAGTTTGCAGGGATTCCATTTTGAAGCTCTCGAGTTCTATATATCGGTTGAGCCTCTTGAGGTCTATCACCGGCCTCCAACCTCCCGTCCTTTTTGGCACTAAGAAGAGTGGAGAATAGAAACCGGTGTAACGCTCCGCCAATGGAACCGGTATAGCTGCACCTTGAAGCTGAAGATCTGTCAGGAATTGGGATAATGCCAATGCTTTTGATGGCGAGGCTGGTATTCTTGACTCTTGAAACGATGCATGAGGAGGAGGATGAGCAAACACCCACCGGTGACCCTGATGGATTGTTGACAGAACCCAGGGGTCCTGACAACGCGAAGCCCAAATTGGGAGAAAAGCCTGTAGCCTGGCTCCGACTGGGAGGGGTTGCGATCTTCTGGCGTCAAAAAGGCTTTGTTGCCTCCTGGGGAGTGGTGAAAGCCTTGGTTTTGCGTGTGTTCAAAAAAGAGGCCTGGGTGCCTCTCCAGGGTCTTCTGTTATCCCTGTTCTGTCTGGTTTGCCTAAAATCTCTGGAATTTGAGGGTCGGAATCTAGACGAATAGACTCTTGTTCTCTTGACTTTCCTGTCTTGTGGCAGGAGACCAGACTTGCCTCCAGTTACCCTGGAAATGGCCTTGTCCATTTTTTCTCCGAAGAGGGTTTTGCCGTCGAACGGAATCTTACACCAACTCTGTTTGGACGCAAGGTCGGCTGTCCATGGTTTTAGCCAGAGGGCCCTTTTGGCCATTACTGTGTGGAGCATTGATTGTGCGGAACAACGTATGGTATCGATGGCGGCCTCTCCGATGAAATCGGCCGAAATTTTCAGTTCCTCCAGTGCCTTGACAATGTCTTCTCTAGGGACATTTTGGCGTAGCGCTGTCTCAACATTTTCTGTCCAAGCCCTGATGGCATTGGAGACAGATGTAAGGGCAATAGCCGGTTTACAGGCTGCGCCCGAGGCCAGGTAGCTCCTTTTTAGGTCCAGATCTATTTTCCGATCTAGCGGATCTTTGAATGACGCTGCATCTTCCATAGGTAGTGTCACGTTTTTGGCGAGCCGAATGACTGCAGCATCCACCACCGGCATGGAATTTAATGATTGCGCTTCAGCCTCGGCTAGAGGGTAGAGTTTATTAAGACGGCCCAATGAAAACTTTTTATCCGTCTTCTTCCATTCCTCTTCGATAATTTCTCTTATCTCGCCCATAAGAGGAAAGAATACTTGTTTCCTCTTAAGGAAGGGAAAATATGTTTTTGACTTAGGAGTGGGTTCTTCAGGATCCTCCCAGGCAATTGCTGTTTTAACTGCCTGAATAAAAGGTGGGATTAAGGCATAGTTAAAGCCTGACGGGTCCGACTCCTCTATGGATTCTTCTGAAAGGTGACCTGAAGATGCCTCTCCAAGTAATGGAGCCGCAGCGCGTGAAGGGTTTAGCCCAGAGGGGCCTGGAGCGCTATCATCCCTGTCCGGAACTTGAGCTGCAGAGGGAGCCGCCTGTGCGGGTACTAGAGTTGTCAACTCCGAAAGGGAATCTTTCATTGTCTGCTTTAGCAGATCCACCACTTGTTGGTTTTCCAACTCCCGGTTGGCTGCGTAGTCCCGAAAACAGTCCTGGCAGACTAGTTTTCTAGGTAAGGGTACTGCGCCACAAGCCCAGCACTTCTTCCTTGATGAATGTGATGGCGGAGAAGGAGAGCGACGGTATCTTGACCTAGATCTTTCTGAAGATCTATAGTGGGAAGATCTTGATCTGCGATCTGGACTGTCATGGTCGCGGTGCCTCGAAGACTTCCCGGATCTTTTGGAGTGTGTTGGGCTGGAACAAAGGACACTTGTTAGTCCATACAAGCACTCTTTTCCTTCTTACTTCAATACTTACAGAAAGGTGGTCCCATACCTATTGTGAGGATCTTGGTTACGTGATGAGTGGCTCATCGTAGGGCGTTGCAGAAGGACCGGCTGTGAGAAAAAAACGCAAGAAGGAAAACAGAAAAAGGGAGAAGAAAAGAAGGGCAAAAAAAAAAAAAAAAAAAGGTTTTATTGAAGACAAATAACAACTGAATAAATGGAAATGATGACGGAGGAAAAAAAAAGTATTATAAAATGCTACCTACCAAGGGCTTTAACAAGTCGGTAGGAGCAGGGAAAGATGCTGTCTTTCGGGTGGACAGCAGGTGGAATGGCCCTTTAATAGGCAGAGCAGCCTAAGAGAGCACAAAACCCCTCCCCTTAGCTTCTGTGGGAACTCAGGGCAAAATTACACCTGGTTCCCACATCCAAGATGGCCGCCCGAGCCTCAGCCGCACTGCGCATGCGCCCGCGCATGCGCAGACCGTTCCTCGTGCACGGCCCTACTCCCCGCCCTACGAGGCGGTCCGCAGAGACGCCGAGACTCTGTGGAGCAAGGGGCGGCCTCGATTTGCATGGCGCTGCAGGGGGAATCCCAGGACTGGGAGCCATGTACACAGGATCGGATGTTTTCATAGAAAACTTAAAGGAACAGGCTGAAAAGGTAAGACAAAAGGCAAGAAGGGAAAAGAAAAAGAGGGAAAGAGAAGGGGAAGATGACAATGAAAACGAACACAAACAAAAAAACACACAAATAAGTACTGGGAAACTTAAAAGGGGAATCCAAGCTGAAAAGAAGGAAAAAAAAAAAAAAAGACGGTCCTTGTGCAAAATCCTGCAAAGCCAAACATTTAAAGATTTTTAAAGAGACAGTAGCAGTATGCGTTCCTATGAGGAAACACTGCAATTTGTACCCCAAAGATCCACAGAAGGGGGTTCCCGGCCTTATTAGTGCTTTGAGCGACCCAAGAACCGGGACTGCGCACAGGAGAGGCTGAACCCGGCGGAAAGCTGCCTGGAGGCAGAGGTATGGACATACTGCTTATTCTTCACCAGTCAGGAAGGTATGAGGAAAAAAAAGGAGAATGATGGGACAGGGGGCTGGGCCTTTCTTTTATGCTACTCACTAGTCCTGAGGGAGGAGTAGAGGCGGGGCTCTATCACTAGTATGCTGCCATGGAGGCACCAGGAAAACAGCTTGCTCCCAATATGCATTTTCTGATTTGCAAACGGTGATTTGCCTTATTTTTTTGTATCTTATAATCAACTTTTTTTTTCACAGACATTATTCCTCGATAGAAGGTCATTTCTACAATCAGTTTGGGACGTATAGAGGTAAAAAAATAAAAATTGGAACCCTCTCCCTAAGTTGACCCTGTTTAAAATCATGGGGTATAAATACTGCTGAAAACCTTGTTTTATTTGAGTTCTGTGTTAACCGTAGCATAAAATTATGGAGCGGGTGGGTTCACAACAAATTTGTTTCTTACACCAAATCGATTCTACAAAATCCAGGAAAAGAATAAAAAAAAATGGCCCCCTCCCCTTTGGACTGTAAACTCCATGAGCAGGGCCCTCCTATTCCTTCTTTATTGAACTGTATTTTTAGTGCATTTTTCTCCTTTTTCTTAGGGTCAATTCACACCACATGCGGTTCAGTGCGTTTTTTTTTTCTGCATCAAAAACACATGGATAGTAGGTTATATGGTTTTCAATGGCATAGTTCACACCAATGTAGGCAGCAGAATTCCAGCGCGTTCCAGTTCCAGAAAAAAAAAAAAAAGAAAAGAAAGTAAAACGTGCTGCATTTTTCCTGCACCGAACTTTACTGGAACGCTGTAAAACATATAAAAATCACACTGGAATGCACCTAAACGCACCAAAAATGCACTGGAACGCACATCCTTATTTAAGGTGAAGAAAAAAGACAGGGAAAAAGTGCACCGGAACGTGCCAAAAACGTTTCAAAAACGCACTGGAATGCCTCCAAAACACGCATGCAAAAAAGCCTCCTGAAAGGCACCCGGACTGCTTTTCAATGGTGTGAACTGGCCCTTAACCCTAAATAAGGACATGTGCGTTCCAGTGAATTTTTGGTGCGTTTTTTCAGCGTTCCAGTGCAGAAAAAATGCAGCACGTTCTACTATTTTTTTTCTGGAACTGACCGCACTGCTGTGAACTATGCCGTTGAAAACCGTACAACCTATTCTCCATGCATTTTTTTTGATGCGGATTAAAAACACACCGGACCACATGTGGTGTGAACTGGCCCTAAGGGTGCTCCTAGGGAGTGCTTTCTAACTGCGGTGGAGGTGCTTAATTGGAGGAACTGCTTAGCAGAAACACAAGATCTCCATCTTGCCCTCTGACAGACCGCTGTTCTGCCTCTCCTGTGAACGATGGGCGGGGCCCAGTGGACATCACGTCTGCCGGAGCCGCTGATTGGCTACAGCGGGAGCAGGTTGCCAGTGGTGTGAGCCCCAGACCCTGCGCACGAAGTCACGTACAGGTACACGATTTGGCGCAGGAGAGCCGCCCCGCCGCAGTACATCTGCGTGGGGTGCTCCATAAATGGTAATGTACCTCGGAGAAGTGAGACTCTTCTTAGGTCTGGATCACGCCAGGTGTGGGAATGCATGAGATTGCATCTTTTCCCACACCACGCTACGAGGAAGGCGTAAAGCCGAATCGCGTCAGCGTTTGTCTTGTTGTCACCGCTATCCATGTTGGAATAAAGTATTTTACTTGGAAGAAGACTTTTCGTGTGCCGGCTTTATTCACATAACATTCAATTTATGACTGGCCCTGGCTGAAGTCCTAACAAACCAATAGATGGAGTTAAAGGGTCACAGATTTATTATTGAACTGCAGCAGTAATAGAAAACCAATATTGATGGCGCTGAAGAGAGCACAGATGTAATTGGTTTATTATAACTTCAGCACGGGCTGAAGTTATAATAAACCAATAGATGGAGATGAAGGGTCACGGATGTTTTATTGAACTGCGGCACTATTAGAAAACCAATAGATGGCTCTAAAGGTACTGATTTATTGCTGACCCGCTTAAATAATAAACGAATGGATGGCGCTGAAAGGTCACAGTTATTAACCTCCTGCAGTAATAAACCAATAGATGGCGCTCTAGGTAGTACAGATGTATTACTGACCGGTTGAAGTCATAACAAACCAATAGATGGCGCTGAAGCATCACAGATTTATTACTGACCAGTTGAAGTCATAGCAAACCGACGAATGACTGAACACTTTTTTTTTTTTTTTAACTGAGCTGTCACATTAGAAGAAAACCAATAGAGGGCGCTAGAAGGATACAGTTCTATTACAAACCTCTGATCGAGGTTGCGGCAAAGCCACATTAATGTGTTGACGTGGGGGTGCGGTAACCTGTAACCTATATGGGTGTAAAGCAAAGTGCGGTTCTATATTAGACAACGCTGAATCTTCTGCCCGTGTGAAAACAAAGAATAAAAAATGCCCCCCCCCCTTTGGATTGTAAGCTCTATGAGCAGGGCCCTCCTATTCCTATTGCGTTTGTAAGACCGCTGCGCAAATACGGTGTGCTAAAAAATACTGCAACCATCTCCATTTTATTCTCTAGGGTCTCTGCTAAAAAGAAATACATAATCTTTGGGGGGTTTTAAGTAATTTTCTAGCCAAAAAATCCCTAAACTGATTTTAAATTGTAAACAACAAGTGTCAGAAAAATGGCCCGTCCAGACCAAAATAAATTTTGAACTTAGGAAGAGGGTACAATTGTAATATTTTCATCTATGCATTCCAAACCAATTCTATAAATGACCGTCTTCCTGAGGAATAATGTCTGTGAAATGAAAATTTGATTTGAAAAAGAATACAGCACATTGCGTGAGGGCTTATCGCTGTATGGAAGTCAGCGGCTCTGCCAGGAAACCATACCCCGCCCACCAGCCAACCAGAAGCATTTTTGGAGCACAGACCCCACCCATCAGCCAGTAAACAGTCTAGTATGGTCTTTGAAAACAGCTTGCTTCCAATATGCATTTTCTGATTTGCAAACGGTGATTTGCCTTATTTTTTTGTATCTTATAATCAACTTTTTTTTTCACAGACATTATTCCTCGATAGAAAGTCATTTCTACAATCAGGTTGGGACGTATAGAGGTAAAAAAATAAAAATTGGAACCCTCTCCCTAAGTTGACCCAGTTTAAAATCATGGGGTATAAATACTGCTGAAAACCTTGTTTTATTTGAGTTCTGTGTTAACCGTAGCATAAAATTATGGAGCGGGTGGGTGGGTTCACAACAAATTTGTTTCTTACACCAAATCAATTCTACAAAATCCAGGAAAAGAATAAAAAAAAATGGCCCCCTCCCCTTTGGACTGTAAACTCCATGAGCAGGGCCCTCCTATTCCTTCTTTATTGAACTGTATTTTTAGTGCATTTTTCTCCTTTTTCTTAGGGTCAATTCACACCACATGCGGTTCAGTGCGTTTTTTTTTTCTGCATCAAAAACACATGGATAGTAGGTTATATGGTTTTCAATGGCATAGTTCACACCAATGTAGGCAGCAGAATTCCAGCGCGTTCCAGTTCCAGAAAAAAAAAAAAGAAAAGAAAGTAAAACGTGCTGCATTTTTCCTGCACCGAACTTTACTGGAACGCTGTAAAACATATAAAAATCACACTGGAATGCACCTAAACGCACCAAAAATGCACTGGAACGCACATCCTTATTTAAGGTGAAGAAAAAAGACAGGGAAAAAGTGCACCGGAACGTGCCAAAAACGTTTCAAAAATGCACTGGAATGCCTCCAAAACACGCATGCAAAAAAGCCTCCTGAAAGGCACCCGGACTGCTTTTCAATGGTGTGAACTGGCCCTTAACCCTAAATAAGGACATGTGCGTTCCAGTGAATTTTTGGTGCGTTTTTTCAGCGTTCCAGTGCAGAAAAAATGCAGCACGTTCTACTATTTTTTTTCTGGAACTGACCGCACTGCTGTGAACTATGCCGTTGAAAACCGTACAACCTATTCTCCATGCATTTTTTTTGATGCGGATAAAAAACACACCGGACCACATGTGGTGTGAACTGGCCCTAAGGGTGCTCCTAGGGAGTGCTTTCTAACTGCGGTGGAGGTGCTTAATTGGAGGAACTGCTTAGCAGAAACACAAGATCTCCATCTTGCCCTCTGACAGACCGCTGTTCTGCCTCTCCTGTGAACGATGGGCGGGGCCCAGTGGACATCACGTCTGCCGGAGCCGCTGATTGGCTACAGCGGGAGCAGGTTGCCGGTGGTGCGAGCCCCAGACCCTGCGCACGAAGTCACGTACAGGTACACGATTTGGCGCAGGAGAGCCGCCCCGCCGCAGTACATCTGCGTGGGGTGCTCCATAAATGGTAATGTACCTCGGAGAAGTGAGACTCTTCTTAGGTCTGGATCACACCAGGTGTGGGAATGCATGAGATTGCATCTTTTCCCACACCACGCTACGAGGAAGGCGTAAAGCCGAATCGCGTCAGCGTTTGTCTTGTTGTCACCGCTATCCATGTTGGAATAAAGTATTTTACTTGGAAGAAGACTTTTCGTGTGCCGGCTTTATTCACATAACATTCAATTTATGACTGGCCCTGGCTGAAGTCCTAACAAACCAATAGATGGAGTTAAAGGGTCACAGATTTATTATTGAACTGCAGCAGTAATAGAAAACCAATATTGATGGCGCTGAAGAGAGCACAGATGTAATTGGTTTATTATAACTTCAGCACGGGCTGAAGTTAAAATAAACCAATAGATGGCGATGAAGGGTCACGGATGTTTTATTGAACTGCGGCACTATTAGAAAACCAATAGATGGCTCTAAAGGTACTGATTTATTGCTAACCCGCTTAAATAATAAACAAATGGATGGCGCTGAAAGGTCACAGTTATTAACCTCCTGCAGTAATAAACCAATAGATGGCGCTCTAGGTAGTACAGATGTATTACTGACCGGTTGAAGTCATAACAAACCAATAGATGGCGCTGAAGCATCACAGATTTATTACTGACCAGTTGAAGTCATAGCAAACCGACGAATAACTGAACACTTTTTTTTTTTTTTTGAGCTGTCACATTAGAAGAAAACCAATAGAGGGCGCTAGAAGGATACAGTTCTATTACAAACCTCTGATCGAGGTTGCGGCAAAGCCACATTAACGTGTTGACGTGGGGGTGCGGTAACCTGTAACCTATATGGGTTTAAAGCAAAGTGCGGTTATATATTAGACAACGCTGAATCTTCTGCCCGTGTGAAAACAAAGAATAAAAAATGCCCCCCCCCTTTGGATTGTAAGCTGTATGAGCAGGGCCCTCCTATTCCTATTGCGTTTGTAAGACCGCTGCGCAAATACGGTGTGCTACAAAATACTGCAACCATCTCCATTTTATTCTCTAGGGTCTCTGCTAAAAAGAAATACATAATCTTTGGGGGGTTTTAAGTAATTTTCTAGCCAAAAAATCCCTAAACTGATTTTAAATTGTAAACAACAAGTGTCAGAAAAATGGCCCGTCCAGACCAAAATAAATTTTGAACTTAGGAAGAGGGTACAATTGTAATATTTTCATCTATGCATTCCAAACCAATTCTATAAATGACCGTCTTCCTGAGGAATAATGTCTGTGAAATGAAAATTTGATTTGAAAAAGAATACAGCACATTGCGTGAGGGCTTATCGCTGTATGGAAGTCAGCGGCTCTGCCAGGAAACCATACCCCGCCCACCAGCCAACCAGAAGCATTTTTGGAGCACAGACCCCACCCACCAGCCAG
This sequence comes from Pelophylax lessonae, assembly GCF_965119305.1. Taxonomy (NCBI): domain Eukaryota; kingdom Metazoa; phylum Chordata; class Amphibia; order Anura; family Ranidae; genus Pelophylax; species Pelophylax lessonae. Next base: position 60,791,713 of record NC_138774.1, read on the forward strand.
TAAACAGTCTAGTATGGTCTTTGAAAACAGCTTGCTCCCAATATGCATTTTCTGATTTGCAAACGGTGATTTGCCTTATTTTTTTGTATCTTATAATCAACTTTTTTTTTCACAGACATTATTCCTCGATAGAAGGTCATTTCTACAATCAGTTTGGGACGTATAGAGGTAAAAAAATAAAAATTGGAACCCTCTCCCTAAGTTGACCCTGTTTAAAATCATGGGGTATAAATACTGCTGAAAACCTTGTTTTATTTGAGTTCTGTGTTAACCGTAGCATAAAATTATGGAGAGGGTGGGTGGGTTCACAACAAATTTGTTTCTTACACCAAATCAATTCTACAAAATCCAGGAAAAGAATAAAAAAAAATGGCCCCCTCCCCTTTGGACTGTAAACTCCATGAGCAGGGCCCTCCTATTCCTTCTTTATTGAACTGTATTTTTAGTGCATTTTTCTCCTTTTTCTTAGGGTCAATTCACACCACATGCGGTTCAGTGCGGTTTTTTTTTCTGCATCAAAAACACATGGATAGTAGGTTATATGGTTTTCAATGGCATAGTTCACACCAATGTAGGCAGCAGAATTCCAGCGCGTTCCAGTTCCAGAAAAAAAAAAAAAAAGAAAAGAAAGTAAAACGTGCTGCATTTTTCCTGCACCGAACTTTACTGGAACGCTGTAAAACATATAAAAATCACACTGGAATGCACCTAAACGCACCAAAAATGCACTGGAACGCACATCCTTATTTAAGGTGAAGAAAAAAGACAGGGAAAAAGTGCACCGGAACGTGCCAAAAACGTTTCAAAAACGCACTGGAATGCCTCCAAAACACGCATGCAAAAAAGCCTCCTGAAAGGCACCCGGACTGCTTTTCAATGGTGTGAACTGGCCCTTAACCCTAAATAAGGACATGTGCGTTCCAGTGAATTTTTGGTGCGTTTTTTCAGCGTTCCAGTGCAGAAAAAATGCAGCACGTTCTACTATTTTTTTTTCTGGAACTGACCGCACTGCTGTGAACTATGCCGTTGAAAACCGTACAACCTATTCTCCATGCATTTTTTTTGATGCGGATAAAAAACACACCGGACCACATGTGGTGTGAACTGGCCCTAAGGGTGCTCCTAGGGAGTGCTTTCTAACTGCGGTGGAGGTGCTTAATTGGAGGAACTGCTTAGCAGAAACACAAGATCTCCATCTTGCCCTCTGACAGACCGCTGTTCTGCCTCTCCTGTGAACGATGGGCGGGGCCCAGTGGACATCACGTCTGCCGGAGCCGCTGATTGGCTACAGCGGGAGCAGGTTGCCGGTGGTGCGAGCCCCAGAACCTGCGCACGAAGTCACGTACAGGTACACGATTTGGCGCAGGAGAGCCGCCCCGCCGCAGTACATCTGCGTGGGGTGCTCCATAAATGGTAATGTACCTCGGAGAAGTGAGACTCTTCTTAGGTCTGGATCACACCAGGTGTGGGAATGCATGAGATTGCATCTTTTCCCACACCACGCTACGAGGAAGGCGTAAAGCCGAATCGCGTCAGCGTTTGTCTTGTTGTCACCGCTATCCATGTTGGAATAAAGTATTTTACTTGGAAGAAGACTTTTCGTGTGCCGGCTTTATTCACATAACATTCAATTTATGACTGGCCCTGGCTGAAGTCCTAACAAACCAATAGATGGAGTTAAAGGGTCACAGATTTATTATTGAACTGCAGCAGTAATAGAAAACCAATATTGATGGCGCTGAAGAGAGCACAGATGTAATTGGTTTATTATAACTTCAGCACGGGCTGAAGTTATAATAAACCAATAGATGGCGATGAAGGGTCACGGATGTATTATTGAACTGCGGCACTATTAGCAAACCAATAGATGGCTCTAAAGGTACTGATTTATTGCTAACCCGCTTAAATAATAAACGAATGGATGGCGCTGAAAGGTCACAGTTATTAACCTCCTGCAGTAATAAACCAATAGATGGCGCTCTAGGTAGTACAGATGTATTACTGACCGGTTGAAGTCATAACAAACCAATAGATGGCGCTGAAGCATCACAGATTTATTACTGACCAGTTGAAGTCATAGCAAACCGACGAATAACTGAACACTTTTTTTTTTTTTTTGAGCTGTCACATTAGAAGAAAACCAATAGAGGGCGCTAGAAGGATACAGTTCTATTACAAACCTCTGATCGAGGTTGCGGCAAAGCCACATTAACGTGTTGACGTGGGGGTGCGGTAACCTGTAACCTATATGGGTTTAAAGCAAAGTGCGGTTATATATTAGACAACGCTGAATCTTCTGCCCGTGTGAAAACAAAGAATAAAAAATGCCCCCCCCCTTTGGATTGTAAGCTGTATGAGCAGGGCCCTCCTATTCCTATTGCGTTTGTAAGACCGCTGCGCAAATACGGTGTGCTACAAAATACTGCAACCATCTCCATTTTATTCTCTAGGGTCTCTGCTAAAAAGAAATACATAATCTTTGGGGGGTTTTAAGTAATTTTCTAGCCAAAAAATCCCTAAACTGATTTTAAATTGTAAACAACAAGTGTCAGAAAAATGGCCCGTCCAGACCAAAATAAATTTTGAACTTAGGAAGAGGGTACAATTGTAATATTTTCATCTATGCATTCCAAACCAATTCTATAAATGACCGTCTTCCTGAGGAATAATGTCTGTGAAATGAAAATTTGATTTGAAAAAGAATACAGCACATTGCGTGAGGGCTTATCGCTGTATGGAAGTCAGCGGCTCTGCCAGGAAACCATACCCCGCCCACCAGCCAACCAGAAGCATTTTTGGAGCACAGACCCCACCCACCAGCCAGTAAACAGTCTAGTATGGTCTTTGAAAACAGCTTGCTCCCAATATGCATTTTCTGATTTGCAAACGGTGATTTGCCTTATTTTTTTGTATCTTATAATCAACTTTTCTTTTCACAGACATTATTCCTCGATAGAAGGTCATTTCTACAATCAGTTTGGGACGTATAGAGGTAAAAAAATAAAAATTGGAACCCTCTCCCTAAGTTGACCCTGTTTAAAATCATGGGGTATAAATACTGCTGAAAACCTTGTTTTATTTGAGTTCTGTGTTAACCGTAGCATAAAATTATGGAGCGGGTGGGTGGGTTCACAACAAATTTGTTTCTTACACCAAATCAATTCTACAAAATCCAGGAAAAGAATAAAAAAAAATGGCCCCCTCCCCTTTGGACTGTAAACTCCATGAGCAGGGCCCTCCTATTCCTTCTTTATTGAACTGTATTTTTAGTGCATTTTTCTCCTTTTTCTTAGGGTCAATTCACACCACATGCGGTTCAGTGCGGTTTTTTTTTCTGCATCAAAAACACATGGATAGTAGGTTATATGGTTTTCAATGGCATAGTTCACACCAATGTAGGCAGCAGAATTCCAGCGCGTTCCAGTTCCAGAAAAAAAAAAAAAAAGAAAAGAAAGTAAAACGTGCTGCATTTTTCCTGCACCGAACTTTACTGGAACGCTGTAAAACATATAAAAATCACACTGGAATGCACCTAAACGCACCAAAAATGCACTGGAACGCACATCCTTATTTAAGGTGAAGAAAAAAGACAGGGAAAAAGTGCACCGGAACGTGCCAAAAACGTTTCAAAAACGCACTGGAATGCCTCCAAAACACGCATGCAAAAAAGCCTCCTGAAAGGCACCCGGACTGCTTTTCAATGGTGTGAACTGGCCCTTAACCCTAAATAAGGACATGTGCGTTCCAGTGAATTTTTGGTGCGTTTTTTCAGCGTTCCAGTGCAGAAAAAATGCAGCACGTTCTACTATTTTTTTTCTGGAACTGACCGCACTGCTGTGAACTATGCCGTTGAAAACCGTACAACCTATTCTCCATGCATTTTTTTTGATGCGGATAAAAAACACACCGGACCACATGTGGTGTGAACTGGCCCTAAGGGTGCTCCTAGGGAGTGCTTTCTAACTGCGGTGGAGGTGCTTAATTGGAGGAACTGCTTAGCAGAAACACAAGATCTCCATCTTGCCCTCTGACAGACCGCTGTTCTGCCTCTCCTGTGAACGATGGGCGGGGCCCAGTGGACATCACGTCTGCCGGAGCCGCTGATTGGCTACAGCGGGAGCAGGTTGCCGGTGGTGCGAGCCCCAGAACCTGCGCACGAAGTCACGTACAGGTACACGATTTGGCGCAGGAGAGCCGCCCCGCCGCAGTACATCTGCGTGGGGTGCTCCATAAATGGTAATGTACCTCGGAGAAGTGAGACTCTTCTTAGGTCTGGATCACACCAGGTGTGGGAATGCATGAGATTGCATCTTTTCCCACACCACGCTACGAGGAAGGCGTAAAGCCGAATCGCGTCAGCGTTTGTCTTGTTGTCACCGCTATCCATGTTGGAATAAAGTATTTTACTTGGAAGAAGACTTTTCGTGTGCCGGCTTTATTCACATAACATTCAATTTATGACTGGCCCTGGCTGAAGTCCTAACAAACCAATAGATGGAGTTAAAGGGTCACAGATTTATTATTGAACTGCAGCAGTAATAGAAAACCAATATTGATGGCGCTGAAGAGAGCACAGATGTAATTGGTTTATTATAACTTCAGCACGGGCTGAAGTTAAAATAAACCAATAGATGGCGATGAAGGGTCACGGATGTTTTATTGAACTGCGGCACTATTAGAAAACCAATAGATGGCTCTAAAGGTACTGATTTATTGCTGACCCGCTTAAATAATAAACTAATGGATGGCGCTGAAAGGTCACAGTTATTAACCTCCTGCAGTAATAAACCAATAGATGGCGCTCTAGGTAGTACAGATGTATTACTGACCGGTTGAAGTCATAACAAACCAATAGATGGCGCTGAAGCATCACAGATTTATTACTGACCAGTTGAAGTCATAGCAAACCGACGAATAACTGAACACTTTTTTTTTTTTTTTGAGCTGTCACATTAGAAGAAAACCAATAGAGGGCGCTAGAAGGATACAGTTCTATTACAAACCTCTGATCGAGGTTGCGGCAAAGCCACATTAATGTGATGACGTGGGGGTGCAGTAACCTGTAACCTATATGGGTGTAAAGCAAAGTGCGGTTCTATATTAGACAACGCTGAATCTTCTGCCCGTGTGAAAACAAAGAATAAAAAATGCCCCCCCCCCTTTGGATTGTAAGCTCTATGAGCAGGGCCCTCCTATTCCTATTGCGTTTGTAAGACCGCTGCGCAAATACGGTGTGCTACAAAATACTGCAGCATCTCCATTTTATTCTCTAGGGTCTCTGCTAAAAAGAAATACATAATCTTTGGGGGGTTTTAAGTAATTTTCTAGCCAAAAAATCCCTAAACTGATTTTAAATTGTAAACAACAAGTGTCAGAAAAATGGCCCGTCCAGACCAAAATAAATTTTGAACTTAGGAAGAGGGTACAATTGTAATATTTTCATCTATGCATTCCAAACCAATTCTATAAATGACCGTCTTCCTGAGGAATAATGTCTGTGAAATGAAAATTTGATTTGAAAAAGAATACAGCACATTGCGTGAGGGCTTATCGCTGTATGGAAGTCAGCGGCTCTGCCAGGAAACCATACCCCGCCCACCAGCCAACCAGAAGCATTTTTGGAGCACAGACCCCACCCACCAGCCAGTAAACAGTCTAGTATGGTCTTTGAAAACAGCTTGCTCCCAATATGCATTTTCTGATTTGCAAACGGTGATTTGCCTTATTTTTTTGTATCTTATAATCAACTTTTTTTTTCACAGACATTATTCCTCGATAGAAGGTCATTTCTACAATCAGTTTGGGACGTATAGAGGTAAAAAAATAAAAATTGGAACCCTCTCCCTAAGTTGACCCTGTTTAAAATCATGGGGTATAAATACTGCTGAAAACCTTGTTTTATTTGAGTTCTGTGTTAACCGTAGCATAAAATTATGGAGCGGGTGGGTGGGTTCACAACAAATTTGTTTCTTACACCAAATCAATTCTACAAAATCCAGGAAAAGAATAAAAAAAAATGGCCCCCTCCCCTTTGGACTGTAAACTCCATGAGCAGGGCCCTCCTATTCCTTCTTTATTGAACTGTATTTTTAGTGCATTTTTCTCCTTTTTCTTAGGGTCAATTCACACCACATGCGGTTCAGTGCGTTTTTTTTTTCTGCATCAAAAACACATGGATAGTAGGTTATATGGTTTTCAATGGCATAGTTCACACCAATGTAGGCAGCAGAATTCCAGCGCGTTCCAGTTCCAGAAAAAAAAAAAAGAAAAGAAAGTAAAACGTGCTGCATTTTTCCTGCACCGAACTTTACTGGAACGCTGTAAAACATATAAAAATCACACTGGAATGCACCTAAACGCACCAAAAATGCACTGGAACGCACATCCTTATTTAAGGTGAAGAAAAAAGACAGGGAAAAAGTGCACCGGAACGTGCCAAAAACGTTTCAAAAATGCACTGGAATGCCTCCAAAACACGCATGCAAAAAAGCCTCCTGAAAGGCACCCGGACTGCTTTTCAATGGTGTGAACTGGCCCTTAACCCTAAATAAGGACATGTGCGTTCCAGTGAATTTTTGGTGCGTTTTTTCAGCGTTCCAGTGCAGAAAAAATGCAGCACGTTCTACTATTTTTTTTCTGGAACTGACCGCACTGCTGTGAACTATGCCGTTGAAAACCGTACAACCTATTCTCCATGCATTTTTTTTGATGCGGATAAAAAACACACCGGACCACATGTGGTGTGAACTGGCCCTAAGGGTGCTCCTAGGGAGTGCTTTCTAACTGCGGTGGAGGTGCTTAATTGGAGGAACTGCTTAGCAGAAACACAAGATCTCCATCTTGCCCTCTGACAGACCGCTGTTCTGCCTCTCCTGTGAACGATGGGCGGGGCCCAGTGGACATCACGTCTGCCGGAGCCGCTGATTGGCTACAGCGGGAGCAGGTTGCCGGTGGTGCGAGCCCCAGACCCTGCGCACGAAGTCACGTACAGGTACACGATTTGGCGCAGGAGAGCCGCCCCGCCGCAGTACATCTGCGTGGGGTGCTCCATAAATGGTAATGTACCTCGGAGAAGTGAGACTCTTCTTAGGTCTGGATCACACCAGGTGTGGGAATGCATGAGATTGCATCTTTTCCCACACCACGCTACGAGGAAGGCGTAAAGCCGAATCGCGTCAGCGTTTGTCTTGTTGTCACCGCTATCCATGTTGGAATAAAGTATTTTACTTGGAAGAAGACTTTTCGTGTGCCGGCTTTATTCACATAACATTCAATTTATGACTGGCCCTGGCTGAAGTCCTAACAAACCAATAGATGGAGTTAAAGGGTCACAGATTTATTATTGAACTGCAGCAGTAATAGAAAATCAATATTGATGGCGCTGAAGAGAGCACAGATGTAATTGGTTTATTATAACTTCAGCACGGGCTGAAGTTAAAATAAACCAATAGATGGCGATGAAGGGTCACGGATGTTTTATTGAACTGCGGCACTATTAGAAAACCAATAGATGGCTCTAAAGGTACTGATTTATTGCTAACCCGCTTAAATAATAAACGAATGGATTGCGCTGAAAGGTCACAGTTATTAACCTCCTGCAGTAATAAACCAATAGATGGCGCTCTAGGTAGTACAGATGTATTACTGACCGGTTGAAGTCATAACAAACCAATAGATGGCGCTGAAGCATCACAGATTTATTACTGACCAGTTGAAGTCATAGCAAACCGACGAATAACTGAACACTTTTTTTTTTTTTTTGAGCTGTCACATTAGAAGAAAACCAATAGAGGGCGCTAGAAGGATACAGTTCTATTACAAACCTCTGATCGAGGTTGCGGCAAAGCCACATTAATGTGATGACGTGGGGGTGCAGTAACCTGTAACCTATATGGGTGTAAAGCAAAGTGCGGTTCTATATTAGACAACGCTGAATCTTCTGCCCGTGTGAAAACAAAGAATAAAAAATGCCCCCCCCCCCTTTGGATTGTAAGCTCTATGAGCAGGGCCCTCCTATTCCTATTGCGTTTGTAAGACCGCTGCGCAAATACGGTGTGCTACAAAATACTGCAGCATCTCCATTTTATTCTCTAGGGTCTCTGCTAAAAAGAAATACATAATCTTTGGGGGGTTTTAAGTAATTTTCTAGCCAAAAAATCCCTAAACTGATTTTAAATTGTAAACAACAAGTGTCAGAAAAATGGCCCGTCCAGACCAAAATAAATTTTGAACTTAGGAAGAGGGTACAATTGTAATATTTTCATCTATGCATTCCAAACCAATTCTATAAATGACCGTCTTCCTGAGGAATAATGTCTGTGAAATGAAAATTTGATTTGAAAAAGAATACAGCACATTGCGTGAGGGCTTATCGCTGTATGGAAGTCAGCGGCTCTGCCAGGAAACCATACCCCGCCCACCAGCCAACCAGAAGCATTTTTGGAGCACAGACCCCACCCACCAGCCAGTAAACAGTCTAGTATGGTCTTTGAAAACAGCTTGCTCCCAATATGCATTTTCTGATTTGCAAACGGTGATTTGCCTTATTTTTTTGTATCTTATAATCAACTTTTTTTTTCACAGACATTATTCCTCGATAGAAGGTAATTTCTACAATCAGTTTGGGACGTATAGAGGTAAAAAAATAAAAATTGGAACCCTCTCCCTAAGTTGACCCTGTTTAAAATCATGGGGTATAAATACTGCTGAAAACCTTGTTTTATTTGAGTTCTGTGTTAACCGTAGCATAAAATTATGGAGCGGGTGGGTGGGTTCACAACAAATTTGTTTCTTACACCAAATCAATTCTACAAAATCCAGGAAAAGAATAAAAAAAAATGGCCCCCTCCCCTTTGGACTGTAAACTCCATGAGCAGGGCCCTCCTATTCCTTCTTTATTGAACTGTATTTTTAGTGCATTTTTCTCCTTTTTCTTAGGGTCAATTCACACCACATGCGGTTCAGTGCGGTTTTTTTTTCTGCATCAAAAACACATGGATAGTAGGTTATATGGTTTTCAATGGCATAGTTCACACCAATGTAGGCAGCAGAATTCCAGCGCGTTCCAGTTCCAGAAAAAAAAAAAGGAAAAGAAAGTAAAACGTGCTGCATTTTTCCTGCACCGAACTTTACTGGAACGCTGTAAAACATATAAAAATCACACTGGAATGCACCTAAACGCACCAAAAATGCACTGGAACGCACATCCTTATTTAAGGTGAAGAAAAAAGACAGGGAAAAAGTGCACCGGAACGTGCCAAAAACGTTTCAAAAACGCACTGGAATGCCTCCAAAACACGCATGCAAAAAAGCCTCCTGAAAGGCACCCGGACTGCTTTTCAATGGTGTGAACTGGCCCTTAACCCTAAATAAGGACATGTGCGTTCCAGTGAATTTTTGGTGCGTTTTTTCAGCGTTCCAGTGCAGAAAAAATGCAGCACGTTCTACTATTTTCTTTCTGGAACTGACCGCACTGCTGTGAACTATGCCGTTGAAAACCGTACAACCTATTCTCCATGCATTTTTTTTGATGCGGATAAAAAACACACCGGACCACATGTGGTGTGAACTGGCCCTAAGGGTGCTCCTAGGGAGTGCTTTCTAACTGCGGTGGAGGTGCTTAATTGGAGGAACTGCTTAGCAGAAACACAAGATCTCCATCTGGCCCTCTGACAGACCGCTGTTCTGCCTCTCCTGTGAACGATGGGCGGGGCCCAGTGGACATCACGTCTGCCGGAGCCGCTGATTGGCTACAGCGGGAGCAGGTTGCCGGTGGTGCGAGCCCCAGAACCTGCGCACGAAGTCACGTACAGGTACACGATTTGGCGCAGGAGAGCCGCCCCGCCGCAGTACATCTGCGTGGGGTGCTCCATAAATGGTAATGTACCTCGGAGAAGTGAGACTCTTCTTAGGTCTGGATCACACCAGGTGTGGGAATGCATGAGATTGCATCTTTTCCCACACCACGCTACGAGGAAGGCGTAAAGCCGAATCGCGTCAGCGTTTGTCTTGTTGTCACCGCTATCCATGTTGGAATAAAGTATTTTACTTGGAAGAAGACTTTTCGTGTGCCGGCTTTATTCACATAACATTCAATTTATGACTGGCCCTGGCTGAAGTCCTAACAAACCAATAGATGGAGTTAAAGGGTCACAGATTTATTATTGAACTGCAGCAGTAATAGAAAACCAATATTGATGGCGCTGAAGAGAGCACAGATGTAATTGGTTTATTATAACTTCAGCACGGGCTGAAGTTATAATAAACCAATAGATGGCGATGAAGGGTCACGGATGTTTTATTGAACTGCGGCACTATTAGAAAACCAATAGATGGCTCTAAAGGTACTGATTTATTGCTGACCCGCTTAAATAATAAACGAATGGATGGCGCTGAAAGGTCACAGTTATTAACCTCCTGCAGTAATAAACCAATAGATGGCGCTCTAGGTAGTACAGATGTATTACTGACCGGTTGAAGTCATAACAAACCAATAGATGGCGCTGAAGCATCACAGATTTATTACTGACCAGTTGAGGTCATAGCAAACCGACGAATAACTGAACACTTTTTTTTTTTTTTGAGCTGTCACATTAGAAGAAAACCAATAGAGGGCGCTAGAAGGATACAGTTCTATTACAAACCTCTGATCGAGGTTGCGGCAAAGCCACATTAATGTGTTGACGTGGGGGTGCAGTAACCTGTAACCTATATGGGTGTAAAGCAAAGTGCGGTTCTATATTAGACAACGCTGAATCTTCTGCCCGTGTGAAAACAAATTATAAAAAATGCCCCCCCCCCCTTTGGATTGTAAGCTCTATGAGCAGGGCCCTCCTATTCCTATTGCGTTTGTAAGACCGCTGCGCAAATACGGTGTGCTAAAAAATACTGCAACCATCTCCATTTTATTCTCTAGGGTCTCTGCTAAAAAGAAATACATAATCTTTGGGGGGTTTTAAGTAATTTTCTAGCCAAAAAATCCCTAAACTGATTTTAAATTGTAAACAACAAGTGTCAGAAAAATGGCCCGTCCAGACCAAAATAAATTTTGAACTTAGGAAGAGGGTACAATTGTAATATTTTCATCTATGCATTCCAAACCAATTCTATAAATGACCGTCTTCCTGAGGAATAATGTCTGTGAAATGAAAATTTGATTTGAAAAAGAATACAGCACATTGCGTGAGGGCTTATCGCTGTATGGAAGTCAGCGGCTCTGCCACGAAACCATACCCCGCCCACCAGCCAACCAGAAGCATTTTTGGAGCACAGACCCCACCCACCAGCCAGTAAACAGTCTAGTATGGTCTTTGAAAACAGCTTGCTCCCAATATGCATTTTCTGATTTGCAAACGGTGATTTGCCTTATTTTTTTGTATCTTATAATCAACTTTTTTTTTCACAGACATTATTCCTCGATAGAAGGTCATTTCTACAATCAGTTTGGGACGTATACAGGTAAAAAAATAAAAATTGGAACCCTCTCCCTAAGTTGACCCTGTTTAAAATCATGGGGTATAAATACTGCTGCAAACCTTGCTTTATTTGAGTTCTGTGTTAACCGTAGCATAAAATTATGGAGCGCGTGGGTGGGTTCACAACAAATTTGTTTCTTACACCAAATCAATTCTACAAAATCCAGGAAAAGAATAAAAAAAAATGGCCCCCTCCCCTTTGGACTGTAAACTCCACGAGCAGGGCCCTCCTATTCCTTCTTTATTGAACTGTATTTTTAGTGCATTTTTCTCCTTTTTCTTAGGGTCAATTCACACCACATGCGGTTCAGTGCGGTTTTTTTTTCTGCATCAAAAACACATGGATAGTAGGTTATATGGTTTTCAATGGCATAGTTCACACCAATGTAGGCAGCAGAATTCCAGCGCGTTCCAGTTCCAGAAAAAAAAAAAAAAGAAAAGAAAGTAAAACGTGCTGCATTTTTCCTGCACCGAACTTTACTGGAACGCTGTAAAACATATAAAAATCACACTGGAATGCACCTAAACGCACCAAAAATGCACTGGAACGCACATCCTTATTTAAGGTGAAGAAAAAAGACAGGGAAAAAGTGCACCGGAACGTGCCAAAAACGTTTCAAAAACGCACTGGAATGCCTCCAAAACACGCATGCAAAAAAGCCTCCTGAAAGGCACCCGGACTGCTTTTCAATGGTGTGAACTGGCCCTTAACCCTAAATAAGGACATGTGCGTTCCAGTGAATTTTTGGTGCGTTTTTTCAGCGTTCCAGTGCAGAAAAAATGCAGCACGTTCTACTATTTTTTTTCTGGAACTGACCGCACTGCTGTGAACTATGCCGTTGAAAACCGTACAACCTATTCTCCATGCATTTTTTTTGATGCGGATAAAAAACACACCGGACCACATGTGGTGTGAACTGGCCCTAAGGGTGCTCCTAGGGAGTGCTTTCTAACTGCGGTGGAGGTGCTTAATTGGAGGAACTGCTTAGCAGAAACACAAGATCTCCATCTTGCCCTCTGACAGACCGCTGTTCTGCCTCTCCTGTGAACGATGGGCGGGGCCCAGTGGACATCACGTCTGCCGGAGCCGCTGATTGGCTACAGCGGGAGCAGGTTGCCGGTGGTGCGAGCCCCAGAACCTGCGCACAACGTCACGTACAGGTACACGATTTGGCGCAGGAGAGCCGCCCCCGCCGCAGTACATCTGCGTGGGGTGCTCCATAAATGGTAATGTACCTCGGAGAAGTGAGACTCTTCTTAGGTCTGGATCACACCAGGTGTGGGAATGCATGAGATTGCATCTTTTCCCACACCACGCTACGAGGAAGGCGTAAAGCCGAATCGCGTCAGCGTTTGTCTTGTTGTCACCGCTATCCATGTTGGAATAAAGTATTTTACTTGGAAGAAGACTTTTCGTGTGCCGGCTTTATTCACATAACATTCAATTTATGACTGGCCCTGGCTGAAGTCCTGACAAACCAATAGATGGAGTTAAAGGGTCACAGATTTATTATTGAACTGCAGCAGTAATAGAAAACCAATATTGATGGCGCTGAAGAGAGCACAGATGTAATTGGTTTATTATAACTTCAGCACGGGCTGAAGTTAAAATAAACCAATAGATGGCGATGAAGGGTCACGGATGTTTTATTGAACTGCGGCACTATTAGAAAACCAATAGATGGCTCTAAAGGTACTGATTTATTGCTGACCCGCTTAAATAATAAACGAATGGATGGCGCTGAAAGGTCACAGTTATTAACCTCCTGCAGTAATAAACCAATAGATGGCGCTCTAGGTAGTACAGATGTATTACTGACCGGTTGAAGTCATAACAAACCAATAGATGGCGCTGAAGCATCACAGATTTATTACTGACCAGTTGAAGTCATAGCAAACCGACGAATAACTGAACACTTTTTTTTTTTTTTTGAGCTGTCACATTAGAAGAAAACCAATAGAGGGCGCTAGAAGGATACAGTTCTATTACAAACCTCTGATCGAGGTTGCGGCAAAGCCACATTAATGTGTTGACGTGGGGGTGCAGTAACCTGTAACCTATATGGGTGTAAAGCAAAGTGCGGTTATATATTAGACAACGCTGAATCTTCTGCCCGTGTGAAAACAAAGAATAAAAAATGCCCCCCCCCTTTGGATTGTAAGCTCTATGAGCAGGGCCCTCCTATTCCTATTGCGTTTGTAAGACCGCTGCGCAAATACGGTGTGCTAAAAAATACTGCAACCATCTCCATTTTATTCTCTAGGGTCTCTGCTAAAAAGAAATACATAATCTTTGGGGGGTTTTAAGTAATTTTCTAGCCAAAAAATCCCTAAACTGATTTTAAATTGTAAACAACAAGTGTCAGAAAAATGGCCCGTCCAGACCAAAATAAATTTTGAACTTAGGAAGAGGGTACAATTGTAATATTTTCATCTATGCATTCCAAACCAATTCTATAAATGACCGTCTTCCTGAGGAATAATGTCTGTGAAATGAAAATTTGATTTGAAAAAGAATACAGCACATTGCGTGAGGGCTTATCGCTGTATGGAAGTCAGCGGCTCTGCCAGGAAACCATACCCCGCCCACCAGCCAACCAGAAGCATTTTTGGAGCACAGACCCCACCCACCAGCCAGTAAACAGTCTAGTATGGTCTTTGAAAACAGCTTGCTCCCAATATGCATTTTCTGATTTGCAAACGGTGATTTGCCTTATTTTTTTGTATCTTATAATCAACTTTTTTTTTCACAGACATTATTCCTCGATAGAAGGTAATTTCTACAATCAGTTTGGGACGTATAGAGGTAAAAAAATAAAAATTGGAACCCTCTCCCTAAGTTGACCCTGTTTAAAATCATGGGGTATAAATACTGCTGAAAACCTTGTTTTATTTGAGTTCTGTGTTAACCGTAGCATAAAATTATGGAGCGCGTGGGTGGGTTCACAACAAATTTGTTTCTTACATCAAATCAATTCTACAAAATCCAGGAAAAGAATAAAAAAAATGGCCCCCTCCCCTTTGGACTGTAAACTCCATGAGCAGGGCCCTCCTATTCCTTCTTTATTGAACTGTATTTTTAGTGCATTTTTCTCCTTTTTCTTAGGGTCAATTCACACCACATGCGGTTCAGTGCGGTTTTTTTTTCTGCATCAAAAACACATGGATAGTAGGTTATATGGTTTTCAATGGCATAGTTCACACCAATGTAGGCAGCAGAATTCCAGCGCGTTCCAGTTCCAGAAAAAAAAAAAAGAAAAGAAAGTAAAACGTGCTGCATTTTTCCTGCACCGAACTTTACTGGAACGCTGTAAAACATATAAAAATCACACTGGAATGCACCTAAACGCACCAAAAATGCACTGGAACGCACATCCTTATTTAAGGTGAAGAAAAAAGACAGGGAAAAAGTGCACCGGAACGTGCCAAAAACGTTTCAAAAACGCACTGGAATGCCTCCAAAACACGCATGCAAAAAAGCCTCCTGAAAGGCACCCGGACTGCTTTTCAATGGTGTGAACTGGCCCTTAACCCTAAATAAGGACATGTGCGTTCCAGTGAATTTTTGGTGCGTTTTTTCAGCGTTCCAGTGCAGAAAAAATGCAGCACGTTCTACTATTTTTTTTCTGGAACTGACCGCACTGCTGTGAACTATGCCGTTGAAAACCGTACAACCTATTCTCCATGCATTTTTTTTGATGCGGATAAAAAACACACCGGACCACATGTGGTGTGAACTGGCCCTAAGGGTGCTCCTAGGGAGTGCTTTCTAACTGCGGTGGAGGTGCTTAATTGGAGGAACTGCTTAGCAGAAACACAAGATCTCCATCTTGCCCTCTGACAGACCGCTGTTCTGCCTCTCCTGTGAACGATGGGCGGGGCCCAGTGGACATCACGTCTGCCGGAGCCGCTGATTGGCTACAGCGGGAGCAGGTTGCCGGTGGTGCGAGCCCCAGAACCTGCGCACAAAGTCACGTACAGGTACACGATTTGGCGCAGGAGAGCCGCCCCGCCGCAGTACATCTGCGTGGGGTGCTCCATAAATGGTAATGTACCTCGGAGAAGTGAGACTCTTCTTAGGTCTGGATCACACCAGGTGTGGGAATGCATGAGATTGCATCTTTTCCCACCCCACGCTACGAGGAAGGCGTAAAGCTGAATCGCGTCAGCGTTTGTCTTGTTGTCACCGCTATCCATGTTGGAATAAAGTATTTTACTTGGAAGAAGACTTTTCGTGTGCCGGCTTTATTCACATAACATTCAATTTATGACTGGCCCTGGCTGAAGTCCTAACAAACCAATAGATGGAGTTAAAGGGTCACAGATTTATTATTGAACTGCAGCAGTAATAGAAAACCAATATTGATGGCGCTGAAGAGAGCACAGATGTAATTGGTTTATTATAACTTCAGCACGGGCTGAAGTTAAAATAAACCAATAGATGGCGAAGAAGGGTCACGGATGTTTTATTGAACTGCGGCACTATTAGAAAACCAATAGATGGCTCTAAAGGTACTGATTTATTGCTGACCCGCTTAAATAATAAACGAATGGATGGCGCTGAAAGGTCACAGTTATTAACCTCCTGCAGTAATAAACCAATAGATGGCGCTCTAGGTAGTACAGATGTATTACTGACCGGTTGAAGTCATAACAAACCAATAGATGGCGCTGAAGCATCACAGATTTATTACTGACCAGTTGAAGTCATAGCAAACCGACGAATAACTGAACACTTTTTTTTTTTTTTTTGAGCTGTCACATTAGAAGAAAACCAATAGAGGGCGCTAGAAGGATACAGTTCTATTACAAACCTCTGATCGAGGTTGCGGCAAAGCCACATTAATGTGTTGACGTGGGGGTGCAGTAACCTGTAACCTATATGGGTGTAAAGCAAAGTGCGGTTCTATATTAGACAACGCTGAATCTTCTGCCCGTGTGAAAACAAAGAATAAAAAATGCCCCCCCCCCCTTTGGATTGTAAGCTCTATGAGCAGGGCCCTCCTATTCCTATTGCGTTTGTAAGACCGCTGCGCAAATACGGTGTGCTACAAAATACTGCAACCATCTCCATTTTATTCTCTAGGGTCTCTGCTAAAAAGAAATACATAATCTTTGGGGGGTTTTAAGTAATTTTCTAGCCAAAAAATCCCTAAACTGATTTTAAATTGTAAACAACAAGTGTCAGAAAAATGGCCCGTCCAGACCAAAATAAATTTTGAACTTAGGAAGAGGGTACAATTGTAATATTTTCATCTATGCATTCCAAACCAATTCTATAAATGACCGTCTTCCTGAGGAATAATGTCTGTGAAATGAAAATTTGATTTGAAAAAGAATACAGCACATTGTGTGAGGGCTTATCGCTGTATGGAAGTCAGCGGCTCTGCCAGGAAACCATACCCCGCCCACCAGCCAACCAGAAGCATTTTTGGAGCACAGACCCCACCCACCAGCCAGTAAACAGTCTAGTATGGTCTTTGAAAACAGCTTGCTCCCAATATGCATTTTCTGATTTGCAAACGGTGATTTGCCTTATTTTTTTGTATCTTATAATCAACTTTTTTTTTCACAGACATTATTCCTCGATAGAAGGTCATTTCTACAATCAGTTTGGGACGTATAGAGGTAAAAAAAATAAAAATTGGAACCCTCTCCCTAAGTTGACCCTGTTTAAAATCATGGGGTATAAATACTGCTGAAAACCTTGTTTTATTTGAGTTCTGTGTTAACCGTAGCATAAAATTATGGGGTGGGTGGGTTCACAACAAATTTGTTTCTTACACCAAATCAATTCTACAAAATCCAGGAAAAGAATAAAAAAAATGGCCCCCTCCCCTTTGGACTGTAAACTCCATGAGCAGGGCCCTCCTATTCCTTCTTTATTGAACTGTATTTTTAGTGCATTTTTCTCCTTTTTCTTAGGGTCAATTCACACCACATGCGGTTCAGTGCGGTTTTTTTTTCTGCATCAAAAACACATGGATAGTAGGTTATATGGTTTTCAATGGCATAGTTCACACCAATGTAGGCAGCAGAATTCCAGCGCGTTCCAGTTCCAGAAAAAAAAAAAAAGAAAAGAAAGTAAAACGTGCTGCATTTTTCCTGCACCGAACTTTACTGGAACGCTGTAAAACATATAAAAATCACACTGGAATGCACCTAAACGCACCAAAAATGCACTGGAACGCACATCCTTATTTAAGGTGAAGAAAAAAGACAGGGAAAAAGTGCACCGGAACGTGCCAAAAACGTTTCAAAAACGCACTGGAATGCCTCCAAAACACGCATGCAAAAAAGCCTCCTGAAAGGCACCCGGACTGCTTTTCAATGGTGTGAACTGGCCCTTAACCCTAAATAAGGACATGTGCGTTCCAGTGAATTTTTGGTGCGTTTTTTCAGCGTTCCAGTGCAGAAAAAATGCAGCACGTTCTACTATTTTTTTTCTGGAACTGACCGCACTGCTGTGAACTATGCCGTTGAAAACCGTACAACCTATTCTCCATGCATTTTTTTTGATGCGGATAAAAAACACACCGGACCACATGTGGTGTGAACTGGCCCTAAGGGTGCTCCTAGGGAGTGCTTTCTAACTGCGGTGGAGGTGCTTAATTGGAGGAACTGCTTAGCAGAAACACAAGATCTCCATCTTGCCCTCTGACAGACCGCTGTTCTGCCTCTCCTGTGAACGATGGGCGGGGCCCAGTGGACATCACGTCTGCCGGAGCCGCTGATTGGCTACAGCGGGAGCAGGTTGCCGGTGGTGCGAGCCCCAGAACCTGCGCACAAAGTCACGTACAGGTACACGATTTGGCGCAGGAGAGCCGCCCCGCCGCAGTACATCTGCGTGGGGTGCTCCATAAATGGTAATGTACCTCGGAGAAGTGAGACTCTTCTTAGGTCTGGATCACACCAGGTGTGGGAATGCATGAGATTGCATCTTTTCCCACACCACGCTACGAGGAAGGCGTAAAGCCGAATCGCGTCAGCGTTTGTCTTGTTGTCACCGCTATCCATGTTGGAATAAAGTATTTTACTTGGAAGAAGACTTTTCGTGTGCCGGCTTTATTCACATAACATTCAATTTATGACTGGCCCTGGCTGAAGTCCTAACAAACCAATAGATGGAGTTAAAGGGTCACAGATTTATTATTGAACTGCAGCAGTAATAGAAAACCAATATTGATGGCGCTGAAGAGAGCACAGATGTAATTGGTTTATTATAACTTCAGCACGGGCTGAAGTTAAAATAAACCAATAGATGGCGATGAAGGGTCACGGATGTTTTATTGAACTGCGGCACTATTAGAAAACCAATAGATGGCTCTAAAGGTACTGATTTATTGCTGACCCGCTTAAATAATAAACGAATGGATGGCGCTGAAAGGTCACAGTTATTAACCTCCTGCAGTAATAAACCAATAGATGGCGCTCTAGGTAGTACAGATGTATTACTGACCGGTTGAAGTCATAACAAACCAATAGATGGCGCTGAAGCATCACAGATTTATTACTGACCAGTTGAAGTCATAGCAAACCGACGAATAACTGAACACTTTTTTTTTTTTTTTTGAGCTGTCACATTAGAAGAAAACCAATAGAGGGCGCTAGAAGGATACAGTTCTATTACAAACCTCTGATCGAGGTTGCGGCAAAGCCACATTAACGTGTTGACGTGGGGGTGCAGTAACCTGTAACCTATATGGGTGTAAAGCAAAGTGCGGTTCTATATTAGACAACGCTGAATCTTCTGCCCGTGTGAAAACAAAGAATAAAAAATGCCCCCCCCCCTTTGGATTGTAAGCTCTATGAGCAGGGCCCTCCTATTCCTATTGCGTTTGTAAGACCGCTGCGCAAATACGGTGTGCTACAAAATACTGCAACCATCTCCATTTTATTCTCTAGGGTCTCTGCTAAAAAGAAATACATAATCTTTGGGGGGTTTTAAGTAATTTTCTAGCCAAAAAAATCCCTAAACTGATTTTAAATTGTAAACAACAAGTGTCAGAAAAATGGCCGTCCAGACCAAAATAAATTTTGAACTTAGGAAGAGGGTACAATTGTAATATTTTCATCTATGCATTCCAAACCAATTCTATAAATGACCGTCTTCCTGAGGAATAATGTCTGTGAAATGAAAATTTGATTTGAAAAAGAATACAGCACATTGCGTGAGGGCTTATCGCTGTATGGAAGTCAGCGGCTCTGCCAGGAAACCATACCCCGCCCACCAGCCAACCAGAAGCATTTTTGGAGCACAGACCCCACCCACCAGCCAGTAAACAGTCTAGTATGGTCTTTGAAAACAGCTTGCTCCCAATATGCATTTTCTGATTTGCAAACGGTGATTTGCCTTATTTTTTTGTATCTTATAATCAACTTTTTTTTTCACAGACATTATTCCTCGATAGAAGGTCATTTCTACAATCAGTTTGGGACGTATAGAGGTAAAAAAATAAAAATTGGAACCCTCTCCCTAAGTTGACCCTGTTTAAAATCATGGGGTATAAATACTGCTGAAAACCTTGTTTTATTTGAGTTCTGTGTTAACCGTAGCATAAAATTATGGAGCGCGTGGGTGGGTTCACAACAAATTTGTTTCTTACATCAAATCAATTCTACAAAATCCAGGAAAAGAATAAAAAAAATGGCCCCCTCCCCTTTGGACTGTAAACTCCATGAGCAGGGCCCTCCTATTCCTTCTTTATTGAACTGTATTTTTAGTGCATTTTTCTCCTTTTTCTTAGGGTCAATTCACACCACATGCGGTTCAGTGCGGTTTTTTTTTCTGCATCAAAAACACATGGATAGTAGGTTATATGGTTTTCAATGGCATAGTTCACACCAATGTAGGCAGCAGAATTCCAGCGCGTTCCAGTTCCAGAAAAAAAAAAAAGAAAAGAAAGTAAAACGTGCTGCATTTTTCCTGCACCGAACTTTACTGGAACGCTGTAAAACATATAAAAATCACACTGGAATGCACCTAAACGCACCAAAAATGCACTGGAACGCACATCCTTATTTAAGGTGAAGAAAAAAGACAGGGAAAAAGTGCACCGGAACGTGCCAAAAACGTTTCAAAAACGCACTGGAATGCCTCCAAAACACGCATGCAAAAAAGCCTCCTGAAAGGCACCCGGACTGCTTTTCAATGGTGTGAACTGGCCCTTAACCCTAAATAAGGACATGTGCGTTCCAGTGAATTTTTGGTGCGTTTTTTCAGCGTTCCAGTGCAGAAAAAATGCAGCACGTTCTACTATTTTTTTTCTGGAACTGACCGCACTGCTGTGAACTATGCCGTTGAAAACCGTACAACCTATTCTCCATGCATTTTTTTTGATGCGGATAAAAAACACACCGGACCACATGTGGTGTGAACTGGCCCTAAGGGTGCTCCTAGGGAGTGCTTTCTAACTGCGGTGGAGGTGCTTAATTGGAGGAACTGCTTAGCAGAAACACAAGATCTCCATCTTGCCCTCTGACAGACCGCTGTTCTGCCTCTCCTGTGAACGATGGGCGGGGCCCAGTGGACATCACGTCTGCCGGAGCCGCTGATTGGCTACAGCGGGAGCAGGTTGCCGGTGGTGCGAGCCCCAGAACCTGCGCACAAAGTCACGTACAGGTACACGATTTGGCGCAGGAGAGCCGCCCCGCCGCAGTACATCTGCGTGGGGTGCTCCATAAATGGTAATGTACCTCGGAGAAGTGAGACTCTTCTTAGGTCTGGATCACACCAGGTGTGGGAATGCATGAGATTGCATCTTTTCCCACACCACGCTACGAGGAAGGCGTAAAGCTGAATCGCGTCAGCGTTTGTCTTGTTGTCACCGCTATCCATGTTGGAATAAAGTATTTTACTTGGAAGAAGACTTTTCGTGTGCCGGCTTTATTCACATAACATTCAATTTATGACTGGCCCTGGCTGAAGTCCTAACAAACCAATAGATGGAGTTAAAGGGTCACAGATTTATTATTGAACTGCAGCAGTAATAGAAAACCAATATTGATGGCGCTGAAGAGAGCACAGATGTAATTGGTTTATTATAACTTCAGCACGGGCTGAAGTTAAAATAAACCAATAGATGGCGATGAAGGGTCACGGATGTTTTATTGAACTGCGGCACTATTAGAAAACCAATAGATGGCTCTAAAGGTACTGATTTATTGCTGACCCGCTTAAATAATAAACGAATGGATGGCGCTGAAAGGTCACAGTTATTAACCTCCTGCAGTAATAAACCAATAGATGGCGCTCTAGGTAGTACAGATGTATTACTGACCGGTTGAAGTCATAACAAACCAATAGATGGCGCTGAAGCATCACAGATTTATTACTGACCAGTTGAAGTCATAGCAAACCGACGAATAACTGAACACTTTTTTTTTTTTTTTGAGCTGTCACATTAGAAGAAAACCAATAGAGGGCGCTAGAAGGATACAGTTCTATTACAAACCTCTGATCGAGGTTGCGGCAAAGCCGCATTAATGTGTTGACGTGGGGGTGCAGTAACCTGTAACCTATATGGGTGTAAAGCAAAGTGCGGTTATATATTAGACAACGCTGAATCTTCTGCCCGTGTGAAAACAAAGAATAAAAAATGCCCCCCCCCTTTGGATTGTAAGCTCTATGAGCAGGGCCCTCCTATTCCTATTGCGTTTGTAAGACCGCTGCGCAAATACGGTGTGCTAAAAAATACTGCAACCATCTCCATTTTATTCTCTAGGGTCTCTGCTAAAAAGAAATACATAATCTTTGGGGGGTTTTAAGTAATTTTCTAGCCAAAAAATCCCTAAACTGATTTTAAATTGTAAACAACAAGTGTCAGAAAAATGGCCCGTCCAGACCAAAATAAATTTTGAACTTAGGAAGAGGGTACAATTGTAATATTTTCATCTATGCATTCCAAACCAATTCTATAAATGACCGTCTTCCTGAGGAATAATGTCTGTGAAATGAAAATTTGATTTGAAAAAGAATACAGCACATTGCGTGAGGGCTTATCGCTGTATGGAAGTCAGCGGCTCTGCCAGGAAACCATACCCCGCCCACCAGCCAACCAGAAGCATTTTTGGAGCACAGACCCCACCCACCAGCCAGTAAACAGTCTAGTATGGTCTTTGAAAACAGCTTGCTCCCAATATGCATTTTCTGATTTGCAAACGGTGATTTGCCTTATTTTTTTGTATCTTATAATCAACTTTTTTTTTCACAGACATTATTCCTCGATAGAAGGTAATTTCTACAATCAGTTTGGGACGTATAGAGGTAAAAAAATAAAAATTGGAACCCTCTCCCTAAGTTGACCCTGTTTAAAATCATGGGGTATAAATACTGCTGAAAACCTTGTTTTATTTGAGTTCTGTGTTAACCGTAGCATAAAATTATGGAGCGCGTGGGTGGGTTCACAACAAATTTGTTTCTTACATCAAATCAATTCTACAAAATCCAGGAAAAGAATAAAAAAAATGGCCCCCTCCCCTTTGGACTGTAAACTCCATGAGCAGGGCCCTCCTATTCCTTCTTTATTGAACTGTATTTTTAGTGCATTTTTCTCCTTTTTCTTAGGGTCAATTCACACCACATGCGGTTCAGTGCGGTTTTTTTTTCTGCATCAAAAACACATGGATAGTAGGTTATATGGTTTTCAATGGCATAGTTCACACCAATGTAGGCAGCAGAATTCCAGCGCGTTCCAGTTCCAGAAAAAAAAAAAAGAAAAGAAAGTAAAACGTGCTGCATTTTTCCTGCACCGAACTTTACTGGAACGCTGTAAAACATATAAAAATCACACTGGAATGCACCTAAACGCACCAAAAATGCACTGGAACGCACATCCTTATTTAAGGTGAAGAAAAAAGACAGGGAAAAAGTGCACCGGAACGTGCCAAAAACGTTTCAAAAACGCACTGGAATGCCTCCAAAACACGCATGCAAAAAAGCCTCCTGAAAGGCACCCGGACTGCTTTTCAATGGTGTGAACTGGCCCTTAACCCTAAATAAGGACATGTGCGTTCCAGTGAATTTTTGGTGCGTTTTTTCAGCGTTCCAGTGCAGAAAAAATGCAGCACGTTCTACTATTTTTTTTCTGGAACTGACCGCACTGCTGTGAACTATGCCGTTGAAAACCGTACAACCTATTCTCCATGCATTTTTTTTGATGCGGATAAAAAACACACCGGACCACATGTGGTGTGAACTGGCCCTAAGGGTGCTCCTAGGGAGTGCTTTCTAACTGCGGTGGAGGTGCTTAATTGGAGGAACTGCTTAGCAGAAACACAAGATCTCCATCTTGCCCTCTGACAGACCGCTGTTCTGCCTCTCCTGTGAACGATGGGCGGGGCCCAGTGGACATCACGTCTGCCGGAGCCGCTGATTGGCTACAGCGGGAGCAGGTTGCCGGTGGTGCGAGCCCCAGAACCTGCGCACAAAGTCACGTACAGGTACACGATTTGGCGCAGGAGAGCCGCCCCGCCGCAGTACATCTGCGTGGGGTGCTCCATAAATGGTAATGTACCTCGGAGAAGTGAGACTCTTCTTAGGTCTGGATCACACCAGGTGTGGGAATGCATGAGATTGCATCTTTTCCCACACCACGCTACGAGGAAGGCGTAAAGCTGAATCGCGTCAGCGTTTGTCTAGTTGTCACCGCTATCCATGTTGGAATAAAGTATTTTACTTGGAAGAAGACTTTTCGTGTGCCGGCTTTATTCACATAACATTCAATTTATGACTGGCCCTGGCTGAAGTCCTAACAAACCAATAGATGGAGTTAAAGGGTCACAGATTTATTATTGAACTGCAGCAGTAATAGAAAACCAATATTGATGGCGCTGAAGAGAGCACAGATGTAATTGGTTTATTATAACTTCAGCACGGGCTGAAGTTAAAATAAACCAATAGATGGCGATGAAGGGTCACGGATGTTTTATTGAACTGCGGCACTATTAGAAAACCAATAGATGGCTCTAAAGGTACTGATTTATTGCTGACCCGCTTAAATAATAAACGAATGGATGGCGCTGAAAGGTCACAGTTATTAACCTCCTGCAGTAATAAACCAATAGATGGCGCTCTAGGTAGTACAGATGTATTACTGACCGGTTGAAGTCATAACAAACCAATAGATGGCGCTGAAGCATCACAGATTTATTACTGACCAGTTGAAGTCATAGCAAACCGACGAATAACTGAACACTTTTTTTTTTTTTTTTTGAGCTGTCACATTAGAAGAAAACCAATAGAGGGCGCTAGAAGGATACAGTTCTATTACAAACCTCTGATCGAGGTTGCGGCAAAGCCACATTAATGTGTTGACGTGGGGGTGCAGTAACCTGTAACCTATATGGGTGTAAAGCAAAGTGCGGTTCTATATTAGACAACGCTGAATCTTCTGCCCGTGTGAAAACAAAGAATAAAAAATGCCCCCCCCCCCTTTGGATTGTAAGCTCTATGAGCAGGGCCCTCCTATTCCTATTGCGTTTGTAAGACCGCTGCGCAAATACGGTGTGCTACAAAATACTGCAACCATCTCCATTTTATTCTCTAGGGTCTCTGCTAAAAAGAAATACATAATCTTTGGGGGGTTTTAAGTAATTTTCTAGCCAAAAAATCCCTAAACTGATTTTAAATTGTAAACAACAAGTGTCAGAAAAATGGCCCGTCCAGACCAAAATAAATTTTGAACTTAGGAAGAGGGTACAATTGTAATATTTTCATCTATGCATTCCAAACCAATTCTATAAATGACCGTCTTCCTGAGGAATAATGTCTGTGAAATGAAAATTTGATTTGAAAAAGAATACAGCACATTGTGTGAGGGCTTATCGCTGTATGGAAGTCAGCGGCTCTGCCAGGAAACCATACCCCGCCCACCAGCCAACCAGAAGCATTTTTGGAGCACAGACCCCACCCACCAGCCAGTAAACAGTCTAGTATGGTCTTTGAAAACAGCTTGCTCCCAATATGCATTTTCTGATTTGCAAACGGTGATTTGCCTTATTTTTTTGTATCTTATAATCAACTTTTTTTTTCACAGACATTATTCCTCGATAGAAGGTCATTTCTACAATCAGTTTGGGACGTATAGAGGTAAAAAAATAAAAATTGGAACCCTCTCCCTAAGTTGACCCTGTTTAAAATCATGGGGTATAAATACTGCTGAAAACCTTGTTTTATTTGAGTTCTGTGTTAACCGTAGCATAAAATTATGGGGTGGGTGGGTTCACAACAAATTTGTTTCTTACACCAAATCAATTCTACAAAATCCAGGAAAAGAATAAAAAAAATGGCCCCCTCCCCTTTGGACTGTAAACTCCATGAGCAGGGCCCTCCTATTCCTTCTTTATTGAACTGTATTTTTAGTGCATTTTTCTCCTTTTTCTTAGGGTCAATTCACACCACATGCGGTTCAGTGCGTTTTTTTTTTCTGCATCAAAAACACATGGATAGTAGGTTATATGGTTTTCAATGGCATAGTTCACACCAATGTAGGCAGCAGAATTCCAGCGCGTTCCAGTTCCAGAAAAAAAAAAAAAGAAAAGAAAGTAAAACGTGCTGCATTTTTCCTGCACCAAACCTTACTGGAACGCTGTAAAACATATAAAAATCACACTGGAATGCACCTAAACGCACCAAAAATGCACTGGAACGCACATCCTTATTTAAGGTGAAGAAAAAAGACAGGGAAAAAGTGCACCGGAACGTGCCAAAAACGTTTCAAAAACGCACTGGAATGCCTCCAAAACACGCATGCAAAAAAGCCTCCTGAAAGGCACTCGGACTGCTTTTCAATGGTGTGAACTGGCCCTTAACCCTAAATAAGGACATGTGCGTTCCAGTGAATTTTTGGTGCGTTTTTTCAGCGTTCCAGTGCAGAAAAAATGCAGCACGTTCTACTTTTTTTTTCTGGAACTGACCGCACTGCTGTGAACTATGCCGTTGAAAACCGTACAACCTATTCTCCATGCATTTTTTTTGATGCGGATAAAAAACACACCGGACCACATGTGGTGTGAACTGGCCCTAAGGGTGCTCCTAGGGAGTGCTTTCTAACTGCGGTGGAGGTGCTTAATTGGAGGAACTGCTTAGCAGAAACACAAGATCTCCATCTTGCCCTCTGACAGACCGCTGTTCTGCCTCTCCTGTGAACGATGGGCGGGGCCCAGTGGACATCACGTCTGCCGGAGCCGCTGATTGGCTACAGCGGGAGCAGGTTGCCGGTGGTGCGAGCCCCAGACCCTGCGCACGAAGTCACGTACAGGTACACGATTTGGCGCAGGAGAGCCGCCCCGCCGCAGTACATCTGCGTGGGGTGCTCCATAAATGTTAATGTACCTCGGAGAAGTGAGACTCTTCTTAGGTCTGGATCACACCAGGTGTGGGAATGCATGAGATTGCATCTTTTCCCACACCACGCTACGAGGAAGGCGTAAAGCCGAATCGCGTCAGCGTTTGTCTTGTTGTCACCGCTATCCATGTTGGAATAAAGTATTTTACTTGGAAGAAGACTTTTCGTGTGCCGGCTTTATTCACATAACATTCAATTTATGACTGGCCCTGGCTGAAGTCCTAACAAACCAATAGATGGAGTTAAAGGGTCACAGATTTATTATTGAACTGCAGCAGTAATAGAAAACCAATATTGATGGCGCTGAAGAGAGCACAGATGTAATTGGTTTATTATAACTTCAGCACGGGCTGAAGTTAAATAAACCAATAGATGGCGATGAAGGGTCACGGATGTTTTATTGAACTGCGGCACTATTAGAAAACCAATAGATGGCTCTAAAGGTACTGATTTATTGCTGACCCGCTTAAATAATAAACGAATGGATGGCGCTGAAAGGTCACAGTTATTAACCTCCTGCAGTAATAAACCAATAGATGGCGCTCTAGGTAGTACAGATGTATTACTGACCGGTTGAAGTCATAACAAACCAATAGATGGCGCTGAAGCATCACAGATTTATTACTGACCAGTTGAAGTCATAGCAAACCGACGAATAACTGAACACTTTTTTTTTTTTTTTTTGAGCTGTCACATTAGAAAAAAACCAATAGAGGGCGCTAGAAGGATACAGTTCTATTACAAACCTCTGATCGAGGTTGCGGCAAAGCCACATTAACGTGTTGACGTGGGGGTGCGGTAACCTGTAACCTATATGGGTGTAAAGCAAAGTGCGGTTCTATATTAGACAACGCTGAATCTTCTGCCCGTGTGAAAACAAAGAATAAAAAATGCCCCCCCCCCCCTTTGGATTGTAAGCTCTATGAGCAGGGCCCTCCTATTCCTATTGCGTTTGTAAGACCGCTGCGCAAATACGGTGTGCTAAAAAATACTGCAACCATCTCCATTTTATTCTCTAGGGTCTCTGCTAAAAAGAAATACATAATCTTTGGGGGGTTTTAAGTAATTTTCTAGCCAAAAAAATCCCTAAACTGATTTTAAATTGTAAACAACAAGTGTCAGAAAAATGGCCCGTCCAGACCAAAATAAATTTTGAACTTAGGAAGAGGGTACAATTGTAATATTTTCATCTATGCATTCCAAACCAATTCTATAAATGACCGTCTTCCTGAGGAATAATGTCTGTGAAATGAAAATTTGATTTGAAAAAGAATACAGCACATTGCGTGAGGGCTTATCGCTGTATGGAAGTCAGCGGCTCTGCCAGGAAACCATACCCCGCCCACCAGCCAACCAGAAGCATTTTTGGAGCACAGACCCCACCCACCAGCCAGTAAACAGTCTAGTATGGTCTTTGAAAACAGCTTGCTCCCAATATGCATTTTCTGATTTGCAAACGGTGATTTGCCTTATTTTTTTGTATCTTATAATCAACTTTTTTTTTCACAGACATTATTCCTCGATAGAAGGTCATTTCTACAATCAGTTTGGGACGTATAGAGGTAAAAAAATAAAAATTGGAACCCTCTCCCTAAGTTGACCCTGTTTAAAATCATGGGGTATAAATACTGCTGAAAACCTTGTTTTATTTGAGTTCTGTGTTAACCGTAGCATAAAATTATGGAGCGGGCGGGTGGGTTCACAACAAATTTGTTTCTTACACCAAATCAATTCTACAAAATCCAGGAAAAGAAAAAAAAATGGCCCCCTCCCCTTTGGACTGTAAACTCCATGAGCAGGGCCCTCCTATTCCTTCTTTATTGAACTGTATTTTTAGTGCATTTTTCTCCTTTTTCTTAGGGTCAATTCACACCACATGCGGTTCAGTGCGTTTTTTTTTTCTGCATCAAAAACACATGGATAGTAGGTTATATGGTTTTCAATGGCATAGTTCACACCAATGTAGGCAGCAGAATTCCAGCGCGTTCCAGTTCCAGAAAAAAAGAAAAAGAAAAGAAAGTAAAACGTGCTGCATTTTTCCTGCACCGAACTTTACTGGAACGCTGTAAAACATATAAAAATCACACTGGAATGCACCTAAACGCACCAAAAATGCACTGGAACGCACATCCTTATTTAAGGTGAAGAAAAAAGACAGGGAAAAAGTGCACCGGAACGTGCCAAAAACGTTTCAAAAATGCACTGGAATGCCTCCAAAACACGCATGCAAAAAAGCCTCCTGAAAGGCACCCGGACTGCTTTTCAATGGTGTGAACTGGCCCTTAACCCTAAATAAGGACATGTGCGTTCCAGTGAATTTTTGGTGCGTTTTTTCAGCGTTCCAGTGCAGAAAAAATGCAGCACGTTCTACTATTTTTTTTCTGGAACTGACCGCACTGCTGTGAACTATGCCGTTGAAAACCGTACAACCTATTCTCCATGCATTTTTTTTGATGCGGATAAAAAACACACCGGACCACATGTGGTGTGAACTGGCCCTAAGGGTGCTCCTAGGGAGTGCTTTCTAACTGCGGTGGAGGTGCTTAATTGGAGGAACTGCTTAGCAGAAACACAAGATCTCCATCTTGCCCTCTGACAGACCGCTGTTCTGCCTCTCCTGTGAACGATGGGCGGGGCCCAGTGGACATCACGTCTGCCGGAGCCGCTGATTGGCTACAGCGGGAGCAGGTTGCCGGTGGTGCGAGCCCCAGACCCTGCGCACGAAGTCACGTACAGGTACACGATTTGGCGCAGGAGAGCCGCCCCGCCGCAGTACATCTGCGTGGGGTGCTCCATAAATGTTAATGTACCTCGGAGAAGTGAGACTCTTCTTAGGTCTGGATCACACCAGGTGTGGGAATGCATGAGATTGCATCATTTCCCACACCACGCTACGAGGAAGGCGTAAAGCCGAATCGCGTCAGCGTTTGTCTTGTTGTCACCGCTATCCATGTTGGAATAAAGTATTTTACTTGGAAGAAGACTTTTCGTGTGCCGGCTTTATTCACATAACATTCAATTTATGACTGGCCCTGGCTGAAGTCCTAACAAACCAATAGATGGAGTTAAAGGGTCACAGATTTATTATTGAACTGCAGCAGTAATAGAAAACCAATATTGATGGCGCTGAAGAGAGCACAGATGTAATTGGTTTATTATAACTTCAGCACGGGCTGAAGTTAAATAAACCAATAGATGGCGATGAAGGGTCACGGATGTTTTATTGAACTGCGGCACTATTAGAAAACCAATAGATGGCTCTAAAGGTACTGATTTATTGCTGACCCGCTTAAATAATAAACGAATGGATGGCGCTGAAAGGTCACAGTTATTAACCTCCTGCAGTAATAAACCAATAGATGGCGCTCTAGGTAGTACAGATGTATTACTGACCGGTTGAAGTCATAACAAACCAATAGATGGCGCTGAAGCATCACAGATTTATTACTGACCAGTTGAAGTCATAGCAAACCGACGAATAACTGAACACTTTTTTTTTTTTTTTTTGAGCTGTCACATTAGAAGAAAACCAATAGAGGGCGCTAGAAGGATACAGTTCTATTACAAACCTCTGATCGAGGTTGCGGCAAAGCCACATTAATGTGTTGACGTGGGGGTGCAGTAACCTGTAACCTATATGGGTGTAAAGCAAAGTGCGGTTCTATATTAGACAACGCTGAATCTTCTGCCCGTGTGAAAACAAAGAATAAAAAATGCCCCCCCCCCTTTGGATTGTAAGCTCTATGAGCAGGGCCCTCCTATTCCTATTGCGTTTGTAAGACCGCTGCGCAAATACGGTGTGCTACAAAATACTGCAACCATCTCCATTTTATTCTCTAGGGTCTCTGCTAAAAAGAAATACATAATCTTTGGGGGGTTTTAAGTAATTTTCTAGCCAAAAAATCCCTAAACTGATTTTAAATTGTAAACAACAAGTGTCAGAAAAATGGCCCGTCCAGACCAAAATAAATTTTGAACTTAGGAAGAGGGTACAATTGTAATATTTTCATCTATGCATTCCAAACCAATTCTATAAATGACCGTCTTCCTGAGGAATAATGTCTGTGAAATGAAAATTTGATTTGAAAAAGAATACAGCACATTGTGTGAGGGCTTATCGCTGTATGGAAGTCAGCGGCTCTGCCAGGAAACCATACCCCGCCCACCAGCCAACCAGAAGCATTTTTGGAGCACAGACCCCACCCACCAGCCAGTAAACAGTCTAGTATGGTCTTTGAAAACAGCTTGCTCCCAATATGCATTTTCTGATTTGCAAACGGTGATTTGCCTTATTTTTTTGTATCTTATAATCAACTTTTTTTTTCACAGACATTATTCCTCGATAGAAGGTCATTTCTACAATCAGTTTGGGACGTATAGAGGTAAAAAAATAAAAATTGGAACCCTCTCCCTAAGTTGACCCTGTTTAAAATCATGGGGTATAAATACTGCTGAAAACCTTGTTTTATTTGAGTTCTGTGTTAACCGTAGCATAAAATTATGGGGTGGGTGGGTTCACAACAAATTTGTTTCTTACACCAAATCAATTCTACAAAATCCAGGAAAAGAATAAAAAAAATGGCCCCCTCCCCTTTGGACTGTAAACTCCATGAGCAGGGCCCTCCTATTCCTTCTTTATTGAACTGTATTTTTAGTGCATTTTTCTCCTTTTTCTTAGGGTCAATTCACACCACATGCGGTTCAGTGCGTTTTTTTTTTCTGCATCAAAAACACATGGATAGTAGGTTATATGGTTTTCAATGGCATAGTTCACACCAATGTAGGCAGCAGAATTCCAGCGCGTTCCAGTTCCAGAAAAAAAAAAAAAGAAAAGAAAGTAAAACGTGCTGCATTTTTCCTGCACCAAACCTTACTGGAACGCTGTAAAACATATAAAAATCACACTGGAATGCACCTAAACGCACCAAAAATGCACTGGAACGCACATCCTTATTTAAGGTGAAGAAAAAAGACAGGGAAAAAGTGCACCGGAACGTGCCAAAAACGTTTCAAAAACGCACTGGAATGCCTCCAAAACACGCATGCAAAAAAGCCTCCTGAAAGGCACTCGGACTGCTTTTCAATGGTGTGAACTGGCCCTTAACCCTAAATAAGGACATGTGCGTTCCAGTGAATTTTTGGTGCGTTTTTTCAGCGTTCCAGTGCAGAAAAAATGCAGCACGTTCTACTTTTTTTTTCTGGAACTGACCGCACTGCTGTGAACTATGCCGTTGAAAACCGTACAACCTATTCTCCATGCATTTTTTTTGATGCGGATAAAAAACACACCGGACCACATGTGGTGTGAACTGGCCCTAAGGGTGCTCCTAGGGAGTGCTTTCTAACTGCGGTGGAGGTGCTTAATTGGAGGAACTGCTTAGCAGAAACACAAGATCTCCATCTTGCCCTCTGACAGACCGCTGTTCTGCCTCTCCTGTGAACGATGGGCGGGGCCCAGTGGACATCACGTCTGCCGGAGCCGCTGATTGGCTACAGCGGGAGCAGGTTGCCGGTGGTGCGAGCCCCAGACCCTGCGCACGAAGTCACGTACAGGTACACGATTTGGCGCAGGAGAGCCGCCCCGCCGCAGTACATCTGCGTGGGGTGCTCCATAAATGTTAATGTACCTCGGAGAAGTGAGACTCTTCTTAGGTCTGGATCACACCAGGTGTGGGAATGCATGAGATTGCATCTTTTCCCACACCACGCTACGAGGAAGGCGTAAAGCCGAATCGCGTCAGCGTTTGTCTTGTTGTCACCGCTATCCATGTTGGAATAAAGTATTTTACTTGGAAGAAGACTTTTCGTGTGCCGGCTTTATTCACATAACATTCAATTTATGACTGGCCCTGGCTGAAGTCCTAACAAACCAATAGATGGAGTTAAAGGGTCACAGATTTATTATTGAACTGCAGCAGTAATAGAAAACCAATATTGATGGCGCTGAAGAGAGCACAGATGTAATTGGTTTATTATAACTTCAGCACGGGCTGAAGTTAAATAAACCAATAGATGGCGATGAAGGGTCACGGATGTTTTATTGAACTGCGGCACTATTAGAAAACCAATAGATGGCTCTAAAGGTACTGATTTATTGCTGACCCGCTTAAATAATAAACGAATGGATGGCGCTGAAAGGTCACAGTTATTAACCTCCTGCAGTAATAAACCAATAGATGGCGCTCTAGGTAGTACAGATGTATTACTGACCGGTTGAAGTCATAACAAACCAATAGATGGCGCTGAAGCATCACAGATTTATTACTGACCAGTTGAAGTCATAGCAAACCGACGAATAACTGAACACTTTTTTTTTTTTTTTTTGAGCTGTCACATTAGAAGAAAACCAATAGAGGGCGCTAGAAGGATACAGTTCTATTACAAACCTCTGATCGAGGTTGCGGCAAAGCCACATTAACGTGTTGACGTGGGGGTGCGGTAACCTGTAACCTATATGGGTGTAAAGCAAAGTGCGGTTCTATATTAGACAACGCTGAATCTTCTGCCCGTGTGAAAACAAAGAATAAAAAATGCCCCCCCCCCCCTTTGGATTGTAAGCTCTATGAGCAGGGCCCTCCTATTCCTATTGCGTTTGTAAGACCGCTGCGCAAATACGGTGTGCTAAAAAATACTGCAACCATCTCCATTTTATTCTCTAGGGTCTCTGCTAAAAAGAAATACATAATCTTTGGGGGGTTTTAAGTAATTTTCTAGCCAAAAAAATCCCTAAACTGATTTTAAATTGTAAACAACAAGTGTCAGAAAAATGGCCCGTCCAGACCAAAATAAATTTTGAACTTAGGAAGAGGGTACAATTGTAATATTTTCATCTATGCATTCCAAACCAATTCTATAAATGACCGTCTTCCTGAGGAATAATGTCTGTGAAATGAAAATTTGATTTGAAAAAGAATACAGCACATTGCGTGAGGGCTTATCGCTGTATGGAAGTCAGCGGCTCTGCCAGGAAACCATACCCCGCCCACCAGCCAACCAGAAGCATTTTTGGAGCACAGACCCCACCCACCAGCCAGTAAACAGTCTAGTATGGTCTTTGAAAACAGCTTGCTCCCAATATGCATTTTCTGATTTGCAAACGGTGATTTGCCTTATTTTTTTGTATCTTATAATCAACTTTTTTTTTCACAGACATTATTCCTCGATAGAAGGTCATTTCTACAATCAGTTTGGGACGTATAGAGGTAAAAAAATAAAAATTGGAACCCTCTCCCTAAGTTGACCCTGTTTAAAATCATGGGGTATAAATACTGCTGAAAACCTTGTTTTATTTGAGTTCTGTGTTAACCGTAGCATAAAATTATGGAGCGGGCGGGTGGGTTCACAACAAATTTGTTTCTTACACCAAATCAATTCTACAAAATCCAGGAAAAGAAAAAAAAATGGCCCCCTCCCCTTTGGACTGTAAACTCCATGAGCAGGGCCCTCCTATTCCTTCTTTATTGAACTGT
Organism: Pelophylax lessonae; assembly: GCF_965119305.1. Taxonomy (NCBI): domain Eukaryota; kingdom Metazoa; phylum Chordata; class Amphibia; order Anura; family Ranidae; genus Pelophylax; species Pelophylax lessonae. Next base: position 60,826,003 of record NC_138774.1, read on the forward strand.
ATTTTTAGTGCATTTTTCTCCTTTTTCTTAGGGTCAATTCACACCACATGCGGTTCAGTGCGTTTTTTTTTTCTGCATCAAAAACACATGGATAGTAGGTTATATGGTTTTCAATGGCATAGTTCACACCAATGTAGGCAGCAGAATTCCAGCGCGTTCCAGTTCCAGAAAAAAAGAAAAAGAAAAGAAAGTAAAACGTGCTGCATTTTTCCTGCACCGAACTTTACTGGAACGCTGTAAAACATATAAAAATCACACTGGAATGCACCTAAACGCACCAAAAATGCACTGGAACGCACATCCTTATTTAAGGTGAAGAAAAAAGACAGGGAAAAAGTGCACCGGAACGTGCCAAAAACGTTTCAAAAATGCACTGGAATGCCTCCAAAACACGCATGCAAAAAAGCCTCCTGAAAGGCACCCGGACTGCTTTTCAATGGTGTGAACTGGCCCTTAACCCTAAATAAGGACATGTGCGTTCCAGTGAATTTTTGGTGCGTTTTTTCAGCGTTCCAGTGCAGAAAAAATGCAGCACGTTCTACTATTTTTTTTCTGGAACTGACCGCACTGCTGTGAACTATGCCGTTGAAAACCGTACAACCTATTCTCCATGCATTTTTTTTGATGCGGATAAAAAACACACCGGACCACATGTGGTGTGAACTGGCCCTAAGGGTGCTCCTAGGGAGTGCTTTCTAACTGCGGTGGAGGTGCTTAATTGGAGGAACTGCTTAGCAGAAACACAAGATCTCCATCTTGCCCTCTGACAGACCGCTGTTCTGCCTCTCCTGTGAACGATGGGCGGGGCCCAGTGGACATCACGTCTGCCGGAGCCGCTGATTGGCTACAGCGGGAGCAGGTTGCCGGTGGTGCGAGCCCCAGACCCTGCGCACGAAGTCACGTACAGGTACACGATTTGGCGCAGGAGAGCCGCCCCGCCGCAGTACATCTGCGTGGGGTGCTCCATAAATGTTAATGTACCTCGGAGAAGTGAGACTCTTCTTAGGTCTGGATCACACCAGGTGTGGGAATGCATGAGATTGCATCATTTCCCACACCACGCTACGAGGAAGGCGTAAAGCCGAATCGCGTCAGCGTTTGTCTTGTTGTCACCGCTATCCATGTTGGAATAAAGTATTTTACTTGGAAGAAGACTTTTCGTGTGCCGGCTTTATTCACATAACATTCAATTTATGACTGGCCCTGGCTGAAGTCCTAACAAACCAATAGATGGAGTTAAAGGGTCACAGATTTATTATTGAACTGCAGCAGTAATAGAAAACCAATATTGATGGCGCTGAAGAGAGCACAGATGTAATTGGTTTATTATAACTTCAGCACGGGCTGAAGTTAAATAAACCAATAGATGGCGATGAAGGGTCACGGATGTTTTATTGAACTGCGGCACTATTAGAAAACCAATAGATGGCTCTAAAGGTACTGATTTATTGCTGACCCGCTTAAATAATAAACGAATGGATGGCGCTGAAAGGTCACAGTTATTAACCTCCTGCAGTAATAAACCAATAGATGGCGCTCTAGGTAGTACAGATGTATTACTGACCGGTTGAAGTCATAACAAACCAATAGATGGCGCTGAAGCATCACAGATTTATTACTGACCAGTTGAAGTCATAGCAAACCGACGAATAACTGAACACTTTTTTTTTTTTTTTTTGAGCTGTCACATTAGAAGAAAACCAATAGAGGGCGCTAGAAGGATACAGTTCTATTACAAACCTCTGATCGAGGTTGCGGCAAAGCCACATTAACGTGTTGACGTGGGGGTGCGGTAACCTGTAACCTATATGGGTGTAAAGCAAAGTGCGGTTCTATATTAGACAACGCTGAATCTTCTGCCCGTGTGAAAACAAAGAATAAAAAATGCCCCCCCCCCCTTTGGATTGTAAGCTCTATGAGCAGGGCCCTCCTATTCCTATTGCGTTTGTAAGACTGCTGCGCAAATACGGTGTGCTAAAAAATACTGCAACCATCTCCATTTTATTCTCTAGGGTCTCTGCTAAAAAGAAATACATAATCTTTGGGGGGTTTTAAGTAATTTTCTAGCCAAAAAAATCCCTAAACTGATTTTAAATTGTAAACAACAAGTGTCAGAAAAATGGCCCGTCCAGACCAAAATAAATTTTGAACTTAGGAAGAGGGTACAATTGTAATATTTTCATCTATGCATTCCAAACCAATTCTATAAATGACCGTCTTCCTGAGGAATAATGTCTGTGAAATGAAAATTTGATTTGAAAAAGAATACAGCACATTGCGTGAGGGCTTATCGCTGTATGGAAGTCAGCGGCTCTGCCAGGAAACCATACCCCGCCCACCAGCCAACCAGAAGCATTTTTGGAGCACAGACCCCACCCACCAGCCAGTAAACAGTCTAGTATGGTCTTTGAAAACAGCTTGCTCCCAATATGCATTTTCTGATTTGCAAACGGTGATTTGCCTTATTTTTTTGTATCTTATAATCAACTTTTTTTTTCACAGACATTATTCCTCGATAGAAGGTAATTTCTACAATCAGTTTGGGACGTATAGAGGTAAAAAAATAAAAATTGGAACCCTCTCCCTAAGTTGACCCTGTTTAAAATCATGGGGTATAAATACTGCTGAAAACCTTGTTTTATTTGAGTTCTGTGTTAACCGTAGCATAAAATTATGGAGCGGGCGGGTGGGTTCACAACAAATTTGTTTCTTACACCAAATCAATTCTACAAAATCCAGGAAAAGAAAAAAAAATGGCCCCCTCCCCTTTGGACTGTAAACTCCATGAGCAGGGCCCTCCTATTCCTTCTTTATTGAACTATATTTTTAGTGCATTTTTCTCCTTTTTCTTAGGGTCAATTCACACCACATGCGGTTCAGTGCGTTTTTTTTTTCTGCATCAAAAACACATGGATAGTAGGTTATATGGTTTTCAATGGCATAGTTCACACCAATGTAGGCAGCAGAATTCCAGCGCGTTCCAGTTCCAGAAAAAAAGAAAAAGAAAAGAAAGTAAAACGTGCTGCATTTTTCCTGCACCGAACTTTACTGGAACGCTGTAAAACATATAAAAATCACACTGGAATGCACCTAAACGCACCAAAAATGCACTGGAACGCACATCCTTATTTAAGGTGAAGAAAAAAGACAGGGAAAAAGTGCACCGGAACGTGCCAAAAACGTTTCAAAAATGCACTGGAATGCCTCCAAAACACACATGCAAAAAAGCCTCCTGAAAGGCACCCGGACTGCTTTTCAATGGTGTGAACTGGCCCTTAACCCTAAATAAGGACATGTGCGTTCCAGTGAATTTTTGGTGCGTTTTTTCAGCGTTCCAGTGCAGAAAAAATGCAGCACGTTTTATCTTTTTTTTTCTGGAACTGACCGCACTGCTGTGAACTATGCCGTTGAAAACCGTACAACCTATTCTCCATGCATTTTTTTTTTGATGCGGATAAAAAACACACCGGACCACATGTGGTGTGAACTGGCCCTAAGGGTGCTCCTAGGGAGTGCTTTCTAACTGCGGTGGAGGTGCTTAATTGGAGGAACTGCTTAGCAGAAACACAAGATCTCCATCTTGCCCTCTGACAGACCGCTGTTCTGCCTCTCCTGTGAACGATGGGCGGGGCCCAGTGGACATCACGTCTGCCGGAGCCGCTGATTGGCTACAGCGGGAGCAGGTTGCCGGTGGTGCGAGCCCCAGACCCTGCGCACGAAGTCACGTACAGGTACACGATTTGGCGCAGGAGAGCCGCCCCGCCGCAGTACATCTGCGTGGGGTGCTCCATAAATGTTAATGTACCTCGGAGAAGTGAGACTCTTCTTAGGTCTGGATCACACCAGGTGTGGGAATGCATGAGATTGCATCATTTCCCACACCACGCTACGAGGAAGGCGTAAAGCCGAATCGCGTCAGCGTTTGTCTTGTTGTCACCGCTATCCATGTTGGAATAAAGTATTTTACTTGGAAGAAGACTTTTCGTGTGCCGGCTTTATTCACATAACATTTAATTTATGACTGGCCCTGGCTGAAGTCCTAACAAACCAATAGATGGAGTTAAAGGGTCACAGATTTATTATTGAACTGCAGCAGTAATAGAAAACCAATATTGATGGCGCTGAAGAGAGCACAGATGTAATTGGTTTATTATAACTTCAGCACGGGCTGAAGTTAAATAAACCAATAGATGGCGATGAAGGGTCACGGATGTTTTATTGAACTGCGGCACTATTAGAAAACCAATAGATGGCTCTAAAGGTACTGATTTATTGCTGACCCGCTTAAATAATAAACGAATGGATGGCGCTGAAAGGTCACAGTTATTAACCTCCTGCAGTAATAAACCAATAGATGGCGCTCTAGGTAGTACAGATGTATTACTGACCGGTTGAAGTCATAACAAACCAATAGATGGCGCTGAAGCATCACAGATTTATTACTGACCAGTTGAAGTCATAGCAAACCGACGAATAACTGAACACTTTTTTTTTTTTTTTTTGAGCTGTCACATTAGAAGAAAACCAATAGAGGGCGCTAGAAGGATACAGTTCTATTACAAACCTCTGATCGAGGTTGCGGCAAAGCCACATTAACGTGTTGACGTGGGGGTGCGGTAACCTGTAACCTATATGGGTGTAAAGCAAAGTGCGGTTCTATATTAGACAACGCTGAATCTTCTGCCCGTGTGAAAACAAAGAATAAAAAATGCCCCCCCCCCCCTTTGGATTGTAAGCTCTATGAGCAGGGCCCTCCTATTCCTATTGCGTTTGTAAGACCGCTGCGCAAATACGGTGTGCTAAAAAATACTGCAACCATCTCCATTTTATTCTCTAGGGTCTCTGCTAAAAAGAAATACATAATCTTTGGGGGGTTTTAAGTAATTTTCTAGCCAAAAAAATCCCTAAACTGATTTTAAATTGTAAACAACAAGTGTCAGAAAAATGGCCCGTCCAGACCAAAATAAATTTTGAACTTAGGAAGAGGGTACAATTGTAATATTTTCATCTATGCATTCCAAACCAATTCTATAAATGACCGTCTTCCTGAGGAATAATGTCTGTGAAATGAAAATTTGATTTGAAAAAGAATACAGCACATTGCGTGAGGGCTTATCGCTGTATGGAAGTCAGCGGCTCTGCCAGGAAACCATACCCCGCCCACCAGCCAACCAGAAGCATTTTTGGAGCACAGACCCCACCCACCAGCCAGTAAACAGTCTAGTATGGTCTTTGAAAACAGCTTGCTCCCAATATGCATTTTCTGATTTGCAAACGGTGATTTGCCTTATTTTTTTGTATCTTATAATCAACTTTTTTTTTCACAGACATTATTCCTCGATAGAAGGTCATTTCTACAATCAGTTTGGGACGTATAGAGGTAAAAAAATAAAAATTGGAACCCTCTCCCTAAGTTGACCCTGTTTAAAATCATGGGGTATAAATACTGCTGAAAACCTTGTTTTATTTGAGTTCTGTGTTAACCGTAGCATAAAATTATGGAGCGGGTGGGTTCACAACAAATTTGTTTCTTACACCAAATCAATTCTACAAAATCCAGGAAAAGAAAAAAAAAAATGGCCCCCTCCCCTTTGGACTGTAAACTCCATGAGCAGGGCCCTCCTATTCCTTCTTTATTGAACTGTATTTTTAGTGCATTTTTCTCCTTTTTCTTAGGGTCAATTCACACCACATGCGGTTCAGTGCGTTTTTTTTTTCTGCATCAAAAACACATGGATAGTAGGTTATATGGTTTTCAATGGCATAGTTCACACCAATGTAGGCAGCAGAATTCCAGCGCGTTCCAGTTCCAGAAAAAAAGAAAAAGAAAAGAAAGTAAAACGTGCTGCATTTTTCCTGCACCGAACTTTACTGGAACGCTGTAAAACATATAAAAATCACACTGGAATGCACCTAAACGCACCAAAAATGCACTGGAACGCACATCCTTATTTAAGGTGAAGAAAAAAGACAGGGAAAAAGTGCACCGGAACGTGCCAAAAACGTTTCAAAAACGCACTGGAATGCCTCCAAAACACGCATGCAAAAAAGCCTCCTGAAAGGCACCCGGACTGCTTTTCAATGGTGTGAACTGGCCCTTAACCCTAAATAAGGACATGTGCGTTCCAGTGAATTTTTGGTGCGTTTTTTCAGCGTTCCAGTGCAGAAAAAATGCAGCACGTTCTACTATTTTTTTTCTGGAACTGACCGCACTGCTGTGAACTATGCCGTTGAAAACCGTACAACCTATTCTCCATGCATTTTTTTTGATGCGGATAAAAAACACACCGGACCACATGTGGTGTGAACTGGCCCTAAGGGTGCTCCTAGGGAGTGCTTTCTAACTGCGGTGGAGGTGCTTAATTGGAGGAACTGCTTGGCAGAAACACAAGATCTCCATCTTGCCCTCTGACAGACCGCTGTTCTGCCTCTCCTGTGAACGATGGGCGGGGCCCAGTGGACATCACGTCTGCCGGAGCCGCTGATTGGCTACAGCGGGAGCAGGTTGCCGGTGGTGCGGGCCCCAGACCCTGCGCACGAAGTCACGTACAGGTACACGATTTGGCGCAGGAGAGCCGCCCCGCCGCAGTACATCTGCGTGGGGTGCTCCATAAATGGTAATGTACCTCGGAGAAGTGAGACTCTTCTTAGGTCTGGATCACACCAGGTGTGGGAATGCATGAGATTGCATCTTTTCCCACACCACGCTACGAGGAAGGCGTAAAGCCGAATCGCGTCAGCGTTTGTCTTGTTGTCACCGCTATCCATGTTGGAATAAAGTATTTTACTTGGAAGAAGACTTTTCGTGTGCCGGCTTTATTCACATAACATTCAATTTATGACTGGCCCTGGCTGAAGTCCTAACAAACCAATAGATGGAGTTAAAGGGTCACAGATTTATTATTGAACTGCAGCAGTAATAGAAAACCAATATTGATGGCGCTGAAGAGAGCACAGATGTAATTGGTTTATTATAACTTCAGCACGGGCTGAAGTTAAAATAAACCAATAGATGGCGATGAAGGGTCACGGATGTTTTATTGAACTGCGGCACTATTAGAAAACCAATAGATGGCTCTAAAGGTACTGATTTATTGCTGACCCGCTTAAATAATAAACGAATGGATGGCGCTGAAAGGTCACAGTTATTAACCTCCTGCAGTAATAAACCAATAGATGGCGCTCTAGGTAGTACAGATGTATTACTGACCGGTTGAAGTCATAACAAACCAATAGATGGCGCTGAAGCATCACAGATTTATTACTGACCAGTTGAAGTCATAGCAAACCGACGAATAACTGAACACTTTTTTTTTTTTTTTTGAGCTGTCACATTAGAAGAAAACCAATAGAGGGCGCTAGAAGAATACAGTTCTATTGCAAACCTCTGATCGAGGTTGCGGCAAAGCCACATTAATGTGTTGACGTGGGGGTGCGGTAACCTGTAACCTATATGGGTGTAAAGCAAAGTGCGGTTCTATATTAGACAACGCTGAATCTTCTGCCCGTGTGAAAACAAAGAATAAAAAATGCCCCCCCCCCCCCTTTGGATTGTAAGCTCTATGAGCAGGGCCCTCCTATTCCTATTGCGTTTGTAAGACCGCTGCGCAAATACGGTGTGCTAAAAAATACTGCAACCATCTCCATTTTATTCTCTAGGGTCTCTGCTAAAAAGAAATACATAATCTTTGGGGGGTTTTAAGTAATTTTCTAGCCAAAAAAATCCCTAAACTGATTTTAAATTGTAAACAACAAGTGTCAGAAAAATGGCCCGTCCAGACCAAAATAAATTTTGAACTTAGGAAGAGGGTACAATTGTAATATTTTCATCTATGCATTCCAAACCAATTCTATAAATGACCGTCTTCCTGAGGAATAATGTCTGTGAAATGAAAATTTGATTTGAAAAAGAATACAGCACATTGCGTGAGGGCTTATCGCTGTATGGAAGTCAGCGGCTCTGCCAGGAAACCATACCCCGCCCACCAGCCAACCAGAAGCATTTTTGGAGCACAGACCCCACCCACCAGCCAGTAAACAGTCTAGTATGGTCTTTGAAAACAGCTTGCTCCCAATATGCATTTTCTGATTTGCAAACGGTGATTTGCCTTATTTTTTTGTATCTTATAATCAACTTTTTTTTTCACAGACATTATTCCTCGATAGAAGGTCATTTCTACAATCAGTTTGGGACGTATAGAGGTAAAAAAATAAAAATTGGAACCCTCTCCCTAAGTTGACCCTGTTTAAAATCATGGGGTATAAATACTGCTGAAAACCTTGTTTTATTTGAGTTCTGTGTTAACCGTAGCATAAATTTATGGAGCGGGTGGGTTCACAACAAATTTGTTTCTTACACCAAATCAATTCTACAAAATCCAGGAAAAGAATAAAAAAAAATGGCCCCCTCCCCTTTGGACTGTAAACTCCATGAGCAGGGCCCTCCTATTCCTTCTTTATTGAACTGTATTTTTAGTGCATTTTTCTCCTTTTTCTTAGGGTCAATTCACACCACATGCGGTTCAGTGCGGTTTTTTTTTCTGCATCAAAAACACATGGATAGTAGGTTATATGGTTTTCAATGGCATAGTTCACACCAATGTAGGCAGCAGAATTCCAGCGCGTTCCAGTTCCAGAAAAAAAAAAAGAAAAGAAAGTAAAACGTGCTGCATTTTTCCTGCACCAAACCTTACTGGAACGCTGTAAAACATATAAAAATCACACTGGAATGCACCTAAACGCACCAAAAATGCACTGGAACGCACATCCTTATTTAAGGTGAAGAAAAAAGACAGGGAAAAAGTGCACCGGAACGTGCCAAAAACGTTTCAAAAACGCACTGGAATGCCTCCAAAACACGCATGCAAAAAAGCCTCCTGAAAGGCACCCGGACTGCTTTTCAATGGTGTGAACTGGCCCTTAACCCTAAATAAGGACATGTGCGTTCCAGTGAATTTTTGGTGCGTTTTTTCAGCGTTCCAGTGCAGAAAAAATGCAGCACGTTCTACTTTTTTTTTCTGGAACTGACCGCACTGCTGTGAACTATGCCGTTGAAAACCGTACAACCTATTCTCCATGCATTTTTTTTGATGCGGATAAAAAACACACCGGACCACATGTGGTGTGAACTGGCCCTAAGGGTGCTCCTAGGGAGTGCTTTCTAACTGCGGTGGAGGTGCTTAATTGGAGGAACTGCTTAGCAGAAACACAAGATCTCCATCTTGCCCTCTGACAGACCGCTGTTCTGCCTCTCCTGTGAACGATGGGCGGGGCCCAGTGGACATCACGTCTGCCGGAGCCGCTGATTGGCTACAGCGGGAGCAGGTTGCCGGTGGTGCGAGCCCCAGACCCTGCGCACGAAGTCACGTACAGGTACACGATTTGGCGCAGGAGAGCCGCCCCGCCGCAGTACATCTGCGTGGGGTGCTCCATAAATGTTAATGTACCTCGGAGAAGTGAGACTCTTCTTAGGTCTGGATCACACCAGGTGTGGGAATGCATGAGATTGCATCTTTTCCCACACCACGCTACGAGGAAGGCGTAAAGCCGAATCGCGTCAGCGTTTGTCTTGTTGTCACTGCTATCCATGTTGGAATAAAGTATTTTACTTGGAAGAAGACTTTTCATGTGCCGGCTTTATTCACATAACATTCAATTTATGACTGGCCCTGGCTGAAGTCCTAACAAACCAATAGATGGAGTTAAAGGGTCACAGATTTATTATTGAACTGCAGCAGTAATAGAAAACCAATATTGATGGCGCTGAAGAGAGCACAGATGTAATTGGTTTATTATAACTTCAGCACGGGCTGAAGTTAAATAAACCAATAGATGGCGATGAAGGGTCACGGATGTTTTATTGAACTGCGGCACTATTAGAAAACCAATAGATGGCTCTAAAGGTACTGATTTATTGCTGACCCGCTTAAATAATAAACGAATGGATGGCGCTGAAAGGTCACAGTTATTAACCTCCTGCAGTAATAAACCAATAGATGGCGCTCTAGGTAGTACAGATGTATTACTGACCGGTTGAAGTCATAACAAACCAATAGATGGCGCTGAAGCATCACAGATTTATTACTGACCAGTTGAAGTCATAGCAAACCGACGAATAACTGAACACTTTTTTTTTTTTTTTTTTGAGCTGTCACATTAGAAGAAAACCAATAGAGGGCGCTAGAAGGATACAGTTCTATTACAAACCTCTGATCGAGGTTGCGGCAAAGCCACATTAACGTGTTGACGTGGGGGTGCGGTAACCTGTAACCTATATGGGTGTAAAGCAAAGTGCGGTTATATATTAGACAACGCTGAATCTTCTGCCCGTGTGAAAACAAAGAATAAAAAATGCCCCCCCCCCCTTTGGATTGTAAGCTCTATGAGCAGGGCCCTCCTATTCCTATTGCGTTTGTAAGACCGCTGCGCAAATACGGTGTGCTACAAAATACTGCAACCATCTCCATTTTATTCTCTAGGGTCTCTGCTAAAAAGAAATACATAATCTTTGGGGGGTTTTAAGTAATTTTCTAGCCAAAAAATCCCTAAACTGATTTTAAATTGTAAACAACAAGTGTCAGAAAAATGGCCCGTCCAGACCAAAATAAATTTTGAACTTAGGAAGAGGGTACAATTGTAATATTTTCATCTATGCATTCCAAACCAATTCTATAAATGACCGTCTTCCTGAGGAATAATGTCTGTGAAATGAAAATTTGATTTGAAAAAGAATACAGCACATTGCGTGAGGGCTTATCGCTGTATGGAAGTCAGCGGCTCTGCCAGGAAACCATACCCCGCCCACCAGCCAACCAGAAGCATTTTTGGAGCACAGACCCCACCCACCAGCCAGTAAACAGTCTAGTATGGTCTTTGAAAACAGCTTGCTCCCAATATGCATTTTCTGATTTGCAAACGGTGATTTGCCTTATTTTTTTGTATCTTATAATCAACTTTTTTTTTCACAGACATTATTCCTCGATAGAAGGTCATTTCTACAATCAGTTTGGGATGTATAGAGGTAAAAAAATAAAAATTGGAACCCTCTCCCTAAGTTGACCCTGTTTAAAATCATGGGGTATAAATACTGCTGAAAACCTTGTTTTATTTGAGTTCTGTGTTAACCGTAGCATAAAATTATGGAGCGGGTGGGTGGGTTCACAATAAATTTGTTTCTTACACCAAATCAATTCTACAAAATCCAGGAAAAGAATAAAAAAAAATGGCCCCCTCCCCTTTGGACTGTAAACTCCATGAGCAGGGCCCTCCTATTCCTTCTTTATTGAACTGTATTTTTAGTGCATTTTTCTCCTTTTTCTTAGGGTCAATTCACACCACATGCGGTTCAGTGCGGTTTTTTTTTCTGCATCAAAAACACATGGATAGTAGGTTATATGGTTTTCAATGGCATAGTTCACACCAATGTAGGCAGCAGAATTCCAGCGCGTTCCAGTTCCAGAAAAAAAAAAAGAAAAGAAAGTAAAACGTGCTGCATTTTTCCTGCACCGAACTTTACTGGAACGCTGTAAAACATATAAAAATCACACTGGAATGCACCTAAACGCACCAAAAATGCACTGGAACGCACATCCTTATTTAAGGTGAAGAAAAAAGACAGGGAAAAAGTGCACCGGAACGTGCCAAAAACGTTTCAAAAATGCACTGGAATGCCTCCAAAACACGCATGCAAAAAAGCCTCCTGAAAGGCACCCGGACTGCTTTTCAATGGTGTGAACTGGCCCTTAACCCTAAATAAGGACATGTGCGTTCCAGTGAATTTTTGGTGCGTTTTTTCAGCGTTCCAGTGCAGAAAAAATGCAGCACGTTCTACTATTTTTTTTCTGGAACTGACCGCACTGCTGTGAACTATGCCGTTGAAAACCGTACAACCTATTCTCCATGCATTTTTTTTGATGCGGATAAAAAACACACCGGACCACATGTGGTGTGAACTGGCCCTAAGGGTGCTCCTAGGGAGTGCTTTCTAACTGCGGTGGAGGTGCTTAATTGGAGGAACTGCTTAGCAGAAACACAAGATCTCCATCTTGCCCTCTGACAGACCGCTGTTCTGCCTCTCCTGTGAACGATGGGCGGGGCCCAGTGGACATCACGTCTGCCGGAGCCGCTGATTGGCTACAGCGGGAGCAGGTTGCCGGTGGTGCGAGCCCCAGACCCTGCGCACGAAGTCACGTACAGGTACACGATTTGGCGCAGGAGAGCCGCCCCGCCGCAGTACATCTGCGTGGGGTGCTCCATAAATGTTAATGTACCTCGGAGAAGTGAGACTCTTCTTAGGTCTGGATCACACCAGGTGTGGGAATGCATGAGATTGCATCTTTTCCCACACCACGCTACGAGGAAGGCGTAAAGCCGAATCGCGTCAGCGTTTGTCTTGTTGTCACCGCTATCCATGTTGGAATAAAGTATTTTACTTGGAAGAAGACTTTTCGTGTGCCGGCTTTATTCACATAACATTCAATTTATGACTGGCCCTGGCTGAAGTCCTAACAAACCAATAGATGGAGTTAAAGGGTCACAGATTTATTATTGAACTGCAGCAGTAATAGAAAACCAATATTGATGGCGCTGAGGAGAGCACAGATGTAATTGGTTTATTATAACTTCAGCACGGGCTGAAGTTAAAATAAACCAATAGATGGCGATGAAGGGTCACGGATGTTTTATTGAACTGCGGCACTATTAGAAAACCAATAGATGGCTCTAAAGGTACTGATTTATTGCTGACCCGCTTAAATAATAAACGAATGGATGGCGCTGAAAGGTCACAGTTATTAACCTCCTGCAGTAATAAACCAATAGATGGCGCTCTAGGTAGTACAGATGTATTACTGACCGGTTGAAGTCATAACAAACCAATAGATGGCGCTGAAGCATCACAGATTTATTACTGACCAGTTGAAGTCATAGCAAACCGACGAATAACTGAACACTTTTTTTTTTTGAGCTGTCACATTAGAAGAAAACCAATAGAGGGCGCTAGAAGGATACAGTTCTATTACAAACCTCTGATCGAGGTTGCGGCAAAGCCACATTAACGTGTTGACGTGGGGGGTGCGGTAACCTGTAACCTATATGGGTTTAAAGCAAAGTGCGGTTATATATTAGAAAACGCTGAATCTTCTGCCAGTGTGAAAACAAAGAATAAAAAATGCCCCCCCCCCCCCCCCTTTGGATTGTAAGCTCTATGAGCAGGGCCCTCCTATTCCTATTGCGTTTGTAAGACCGCTGCGCAAATACGGTGTGCTACAAAATACTGCAACCATCTCCATTTTATTCTCTAGGGTCTCTGCTAAAAAGAAATACATAATCTTTGGGGGGTTTTAAGTAATTTTCTAGCCAAAAAATCCCTAAACTGATTTTAAATTGTAAACAACAAGTGTCAGAAAAATGGCCCGTCCAGACCAAAATAAATTTTGAACTTAGGAAGAGGGTACAATTGTAATATTTTCATCTATGCATTCCAAACCAATTCTATAAATGACCGTCTTCCTGAGGAATAATGTCTGTGAAATGAAAATTTGATTTGAAAAAGAATACAGCACATTGCGTGAGGGCTTATCGCTGTATGGAAGTCAGCGGCTCTGCCAGGAAACCATACCCCGCCCACCAGCCAACCAGAAGCATTTTTGGAGCACAGACCCCACCCACCAGCCAGTAAACAGTCTAGTATGGTCTTTGAAAACAGCTTGCTCCCAATATGCATTTTCTGATTTGCAAACGGTGATTTGCCTTATTTTTTTGTATCTTATAATCAACTTTTTTTTTCACAGACATTATTCCTCGATAGAAGGTCATTTCTACAATCAGTTTGGGATGTATAGAGGTAAAAAAATAAAAATTGGAACCCTCTCCCTAAGTTGACCCAGTTTAAAATCATGGGGTATAAATACTGCTGAAAACCTTGTTTTATTTGAGTTCTGTGTTAACCGTAGCATAAAATTATGGAGCGGGCGGGTGGGTTCACAACAAATTTGTTTCTTACACCAAATCAATTCTACCAAATCCAGGAAAAGAATAAAAAAAAATGGCCCCCTCCCCTTTGGACTGTAAACTCCATGAGCAGGGCCCTCCTATTCCTTCTTTATTGAACTGTATTTTTAGTGCATTTTTCTCCTTTTTCTTAGGGTCAATTCACACCACATGCGGTTCAGTGCGGTTTTTTTTTCTGCATCAAAAACACATGGATAGTAGGTTATATGGTTTTCAATGGCATAGTTCACACCAATGTAGGCAGCAGAATTCCAGCGCGTTCCAGTTCCAGAAAAAAAAAAAAGAAAAGAAAGTAAAACGTGCTGCATTTTTCCTGCACCGAACTTTACTGGAACGCTGTAAAACATATAAAAATCACACTGGAATGCACCTAAACGCACCAAAAATGCACTGGAACACACATCCTTATTTAAGGTGAAGAAAAAAGACAGGGAAAAAGTGCACCGGAACGTGCCAAAAACGTTTCAAAAATGCACTGGAATGCCTCCAAAACACGCATGCAAAAAAGCCTCCTGAAAGGCACCCGGACTGCTTTTCAATGGTGTGAACTGGCCCTTAACCCTAAATAAGGACATGTGCGTTCCAGTGAATTTTTGGTGCGTTTTTTCAGCGTTCCAGTGCAGAAAAAATGCAGCACGTTCTACTATTTTTTTTCTGGAACTGACCGCACTGCTGTGAACTATGCCGTTGAAAACCGTACAACCTATTCTCCATGCATTTTTTTTGATGCGGATAAAAAACACACCGGACCACATGTGGTGTGAACTGGCCCTAAGGGTGCTCCTAGGGAGTGCTTTCTAACTGCGGTGGAGGTGCTTAATTGGAGGAACTGCTTAGCAGAAACACAAGATCTCCATCTTGCCCTCTGACAGACCGCTGTTCTGCCTCTCCTGTGAACGATGGGCGGGGCCCAGTGGACATCACGTCTGCCGGAGCCGCTGATTGGCTACAGCGGGAGCAGGTTGCCGGTGGTGCGAGCCCCAGACCCTGCGCACAAAGTCACGTACAGGTACACGATTTGGCGCAGGAGAGCCGCCCCGCCGCAGTACATCTGCGTGGGGTGCTCCATAAATGGTAATGTACCTCGGAGAAGTGAGACTCTTCTTAGGTCTGGATCACACCAGGTGTGGGAATGCATGAGATTGCATCTTTTCCCACACCACGCTACGAGGAAGGCGTAAAGCCGAATCGCGTCAGCGTTTGTCTTGTTGTCACCGCTATCCATGTTGGAATAAAGTATTTTACTTGGAAGAAGACTTTTCGTGTGCCGGCTTTATTCACATAACATTCAATTTATGACTGGCCCTGGCTGAAGTCCTAACAAACCAATAGATGGAGTTAAAGGGTCACAGATTTATTATTGAACTGCAGCAGTAATAGAAAACCAATATTGATGGCGCTGAAGAGAGCACAGATGTAATTGGTTTATTATAACTTCAGCACGGGCTGAAGTTAAATAAACCAATAGATGGCGATGAAGGGTCACGGATGTTTTATTGAACTGCGGCACTATTAGAAAACCAATAGATGGCTCTAAAGGTACTGATTTATTGCTGACCCGCTTAAATAATAAACGAATGGATGGCGCTGAAAGGTCACAGTTATTAACCTCCTGCAGTAATAAACCAATAGATGGCGCTCTAGGTAGTACAGATGTATTACTGACCGGTTGAAGTCATAACAAACCAATAGATGGCGCTGAAGCATCACAGATTTATTACTGACCAGTTGAAGTCATAGCAAACCGACGAATAACTGAACACTTTTTTTTTTGAGCTGTCACATTAGAAGAAAACCAATAGAGGGCGCTAGAAGGATACAGTTCTATTACAAACCTCTGATCGAGGTTGCGGCAAAGCCACATTAACGTGTTGACGTGGGGGTGCGGTAACCTGTAACCTATATGGGTGTAAAGCAAAGTGCGGTTATATATTAGACAACGCTGAATCTTCTGCCCGTGTGAAAACAAAGAATAAAAAATGCCCCCCCCCCCCTTTGGATTGTAAGCTCTATGAGCAGGGCCCTCCTATTCCTATTGCGTTTGTAAGACCGCTGTGCAAATACGGTGTGCTACAAAATACTGCAACCATCTCCATTTTATTCTCTAGGGTCTCTGCTAAAAAGAAATACATAATCTTTGGGGGGTTTTAAGTAATTTTCTAGCCAAAAAATCCCTAAACTGATTTTAAATTGTAAACAACAAGTGTTAGAAAAATGGCCCGTCCAGACCAAAATAAATTTTGAACTTAGGAAGAGGGTACAATTGTAATATTTTCATCTATGCATTCCAAACCAATTCTATAAATGACCGTCTTCCTGAGGAATAATGTCTGTGAAATGAAAATTTGATTTGAAAAAGAATACAGCACATTGCGTGAGGGCTTATCGCTGTATGGAAGTCAGCGGCTCTGCCAGGAAACCATACCCCGCCCACCAGCCAACCAGAAGCATTTTTGGAGCACAGACCCCACCCACCAGCCAGTAAACAGTCTAGTATGGTCTTTGAAAACAGCTTGCTCCCAATATGCATTTTCTGATTTGCAAACGGTGATTTGCCTTATTTTTTTGTATCTTATAATCAACTTTTTTTTTCACAGACATTATTCCTCGATAGAAGGTCATTTCTACAATCAGTTTGGGATGTATAGAGGTAAAAAAATAAAAATTGGAACCCTCTCCCTAAGTTGACCCTGTTTAAAATCATGGGGTATAAATACTGCTGAAAGCCTTGTTTTATTTGAGTTCTGTGTTAACCGTAGCATAAAATTATGGAGCGGGTGGGTGGGTTCACAACAAATTTGTTTCTTACACCAAATCAATTCTACAAAATCCAGGAAAAGAATAAAAAAAAATGGCTCCCTCCCCTTTGGACTGTAAACTCCATGAGCAGGGCCCTCCTATTCCTTCTTTATTGAACTGTATTTTTAGTGCATTTTTCTCCTTTTTCTTAGGGTCAATTCACACCACATGCGGTTCAGTGCGTTTTTTTTTCTGCATCAAAAACACATGGATAGTAGGTTATATGGTTTTCAATGGCATAGTTCACACCAATGTAGGCAGCAGAATTCCAGCGCGTTCCAGTTCCAGAAAAAAAAAAAAGAAAAGAAAGTAAAACGTGCTGCATTTTTCCTGCACCGAACTTTACTGGAACGCTGTAAAACATATAAAAATCACACTGGAATGCACCTAAACGCACCAAAAATGCACTGGAACGCACATCCTTATTTAAGGTGAAGAAAAAAGACAGGGAAAAAGTGCACCGGAACGTGCCAAAAACGTTTCAAAAATGCACTGGAATGCCTCCAAAACACGCATGCAAAAAAGCCTCCTGAAAGGCACCCGGACTGCTTTTCAATGGTGTGAACTGGCCCTTAACCCTAAATAAGGACATGTGCGTTCCAGTGAATTTTTGGTGCGTTTTTTCAGCGTTCCAGTGCAGAAAAAATGCAGCACGTTTTATCTTTTTTTTTCTGGAACTGACCGCACTGCTGTGAACTATGCCGTTGAAAACCGTACAACCTATTCTCCATGCATTTTTTTTTTGATGCGGATAAAAAACACACCGGACCACATGTGGTGTGAACTGGCCCTAAGGGTGCTCCTAGGGAGTGCTTTCTAACTGCGGTGGAGGTGCTTAATTGGAGGAACTGCTTAGCAGAAACACAAGATCTCCATCTTGCCCTCTGACAGACCGCTGTTCTGCCTCTCCTGTGAACGATGGGCGGGGCCCAGTGGACATCACGTCTGCCGGAGCCGCTGATTGGCTACAGCGGGAGCAGGTTGCCGGTGGTGCGAGCCCCAGACCCTGCGCACGAAGTCACGTACAGGTACACGATTTGGCGCAGGAGAGCCGCCCCGCCGCAGTACATCTGCGTGGGGTGCTCCATAAATGGTAATGTACCTCGGAGAAGTGAGACTCTTCTTAGGTCTGGATCACACCAGGTGTGGGAATGCATGAGATTGCATCTTTTCCCACACCACGCTACGAGGAAGGCGTAAAGCCGAATCGCGTCAGCGTTTGTCTTGTTGTCACCGCTATCCATGTTGGAATAAAGTATTTTACTTGGAAGAAGACTTTTCGTGTGCCGGCTTTATTCACATAACATTCAATTTATGACTGGCCCTGGCTGAAGTCCTAACAAACCAATAGATGGAGTTAAAGGGTCACAGATTTATTATTGAACTGCAGCAGTAATAGAAAACCAATATTGATGGCGCTGAAGAGAGCACAGATGTAATTGGTTTATTATAACTTCAGCACGGGCTGAAGTTAAATAAACCAATAGATGGCGATGAAGGGTCACGGATGTTTTATTGAACTGCGGCACTATTAGAAAACCAATAGATGGCTCTAAAGGTACTGATTTATTGCTGACCCGCTTAAATAATAAACGAATGGATGGCGCTGAAAGGTCACAGTTATTAACCTCCTGCAGTAATAAACCAATAGATGGCGCTCTAGGTAGTACAGATGTATTACTGACCGGTTGAAGTCATAACAAACCAATAGATGGCGCTGAAGCATCACAGATTTATTACTGACCAGTTGAAGTCATAGCAAACCGACGAATAACTGAACACTTTTTTTTTTTTTTTTGAGCTGTCACATTAGAAGAAAACCAATAGAGGGCGCTAGAAGGATACAGTTCTATTACAAACCTCTGATCGAGGTTGCGGCAAAGCCACATTAACGTGTTGACGTGGGGGTGCGGTAACCTGTAACCTATATGGGTGTAAAGCAAAGTGCGGTTATATATTAGACAATGCTGAATCTTCTGCCCGTGTGAAAACAAAGAATAAAAAATGCCCCCCCCCCCTTTGGATTGTAAGCTCTATGAGCAGGGCCTTCCTATTGCGTTTGTAAGACCGCTGCGCAAATACGGTGTGCTAAAAAATACTGCAACCATCTCCATTTTATTCTCTAGGGTCTCTGCTAAAAAGAAATACATAATCTTTGGGGGGTTTTAAGTAATTTTCTAGCCAAAAAATCCCTAAACTGATTTTAAATTGTAAACAACAAGTGTCAGAAAAATGGCCCGTCCAGACCAAAATAAATTTTGAACTTAGGAAGAGGGTACAATTGTAATATTTTCATCTATGCATTCCAAACCAATTCTATAAATGACCGTCTTCCTGAGGAATAATGTCTGTGAAATGAAAATTTGATTTGAAAAGAATACAGCACATTGCGTGAGGGCTTATCGCTGTATGGAAGTCAGCGGCTCTGCCAGGAAACCATACCCCGCCCACCAGCCAACCAGAAGCATTTTTGGAGCACAGACCCCACCCACCAGCCAGTAAACAGTCTAGTATGGTCTTTGAAAACAGCTTGCTCCCAATATGCATTTTCTGATTTGCAAACGGTGATTTGCCTTATTTTTTTGTATCTTATAATCAACTTTTATTTCACAGACATTATTCCTCGATAGAAGGTCATTTCTACAATCAGTTTGGGATGTATAGAGGTAAAAAAATAAAAATTGGAACCCTCTCCCTAAGTTGACCCTGTTTAAAATCATGGGGTATAAATACTGCTGAAAACCTTGTTTTATTTGAGTTCTGTGTTAACCGTAGCATAAAATTATGGAGCGGGTGGGTGGGTTCACAACAAATTTGTTTCTTACACCAAATCAATTCTACAAAATCCAGGAAAAGAATAAAAAAAAATGGCCCCCTCCCCTTTGGACTGTAAACTCCATGAGCAGGGCCCTCCTATTCCTTCTTTATTGAACTGTATTTTTAGTGCATTTTTCTCCTTTTTCTTAGGGTCAATTCACACCACATGCGGTTCAGTGCGGTTTTTTTTTCTGCATCAAAAACACATGGATAGTAGGTTATATGGTTTTCAATGGCATAGTTCACACCAATGTAGGCAGCAGAATTCCAGCGCGTTCCAGTTCCAGAAAAAAAAAAAAGAAAAGAAAGTAAAACGTGCTGCATTTTTCCTGCACCGAACTTTACTGGAACGCTGTAAAACATATAAAAATCACACTGGAATGCACCTAAACGCACCAAAAATGCACTGGAACGCACATCCTTATTTAAGGTGAAGAAAAAAGACAGGGAAAAAGTGCACCGGAACGTGCCAAAAACGTTTCAGAAATGCACTGGAATGCCTCCAAAACACGCATGCAAAAAAGCCTCCTGAAAGGCACCCGGACTGCTTTTCAATGGTGTGAACTGGCCCTTAACCCTAAATAAGGACATGTGCGTTCCAGTGAATTTTTGGTGCGTTTTTTCAGCGTTCCAGTGCAGAAAAAATGCAGCACGTTTTATCTTTTTTTTTCTGGAACTGACCGCACTGCTGTGAACTATGCCGTTGAAAACCGTACAACCTATTCTCCATGCATTTTTTTTTTGATGCGGATAAAAAACACACCGGACCACATGTGGTGTGAACTGGCCCTAAGGGTGCTCCTAGGGAGTGCTTTCTAACTGCGGTGGAGGTGCTTAATTGGAGGAACTGCTTAGCAGAAACACAAGATCTCCATCTTGCCCTCTGACAGACCGCTGTTCTGCCTCTCCTGTGAACGATGGGCGGGGCCCAGTGGACATCACGTCTGCCGGAGCCGCTGATTGGCTACAGCGGGAGCAGGTTGCCGGTGGTGCGAGCCCCAGACCCTGCGCACGAAGTCACGTACAGGTACACGATTTGGCGCAGGAGAGCCGCCCCGCCGCAGTACATCTGCGTGGGGTGCTCCATAAATGGTAATGTACCTCGGAGAAGTGAGACTCTTCTTAGGTCTGGATCACACCAGGTGTGGGAATGCATGAGATTGCATCTTTTCCCACACCACGCTACGAGGAAGGCGTAAAGCCGAATCGCGTCAGCGTTTGTCTTGTTGTCACCGCTATCCATGTTGGAATAAAGTATTTTACTTGGAAGAAGACTTTTCGTGTGCCGGCTTTATTCACATAACATTCAATTTATGACTGGCCCTGGCTGAAGTCCTAACAAACCAATAGATGGAGTTAAAGGGTCACAGATTTATTATTGAACTGCAGCAGTAATAGAAAACCAATATTGATGGCGCTGAAGAGAGCACAGATGTAATTGGTTTATTATAACTTCAGCACGGGCTGAAGTTAAATAAACCAATAGATGGCGATGAAGGGTCACGGATGTTTTATTGAACTGCGGCACTATTAGAAAACCAATAGATGGCTCTAAAGGTACTGATTTATTGCTGACCCGCTTAAATAATAAACGAATGGATGGCGCTGAAAGGTCACAGTTATTAACCTCCTGCAGTAATAAACCAATAGATGGCGCTCTAGGTAGTACAGATGTATTACTGACCGGTTGAAGTCATAACAAACCAATAGATGGCGCTGAAGCATCACAGATTTATTACTGACCAGTTGAAGTCATAGCAAACCGACGAATAACTGAACACTTTTTTTTTTGAGCTGTCACATTAGAAGAAAACCAATAGAGGGCGCTAGAAGGATACAGTTCTATTACAAACCTCTGATCGAGGTTGCGGCAAAGCCACATTAACGTGTTGACGTGGGGGTGCGGTAACCTGTAACCTATATGGGTGTAAAGCAAAGTGCGGTTATATATTAGACAATGCTGAATCTTCTGCCCGTGTGAAAACAAAGAATAAAAAATGCCCCCCCCCCCTTTGGATTGTAAGCTCTATGAGCAGGGCCTTCCTATTGCGTTTGTAAGACCGCTGCGCAAATACGGTGTGCTAAAAAATACTGCAACCATCTCCATTTTATTCTCTAGGGTCTCTGCTAAAAAGAAATACATAATCTTTGGGGGGTTTTAAGTAATTTTCTAGCCAAAAAATCCCTAAACTGATTTTAAATTGTAAACAACAAGTGTCAGAAAAATGGCCCGTCCAGACCAAAATAAATTTTGAACTTAGGAAGAGGGTACAATTGTAATATTTTCATCTATGCATTCCAAACCAATTCTATAAATGACCGTCTTCCTGAGGAATAATGTCTGTGAAATGAAAATTTGATTTGAAAAGAATACAGCACATTGCGTGAGGGCTTATCGCTGTATGGAAGTCAGCGGCTCTGCCAGGAAACCATACCCCGCCCACCAGCCAACCAGAAGCATTTTTGGAGCACAGACCCCACCCACCAGCCAGTAAACAGTCTAGTATGGTCTTTGAAAACAGCTTGCTCCCAATATGCATTTTCTGATTTGCAAACGGTGATTTGCCTTATTTTTTTGTATCTTATAATCAACTTTTATTTCACAGACATTATTCCTCGATAGAAGGTCATTTCTACAATCAGTTTGGGATGTATAGAGGTAAAAAAATAAAAATTGGAACCCTCTCCCTAAGTTGACCCTGTTTAAAATCATGGGGTATAAATACTGCTGAAAACCTTGTTTTATTTGAGTTCTGTGTTAACCGTAGCATAAAATTATGGAGCGGGTGGGTGGGTTCACAACAAATTTGTTTCTTACACCAAATCAATTCTACAAAATCCAGGAAAAGAATAAAAAAAAATGGCCCCCTCCCCTTTGGACTGTAAACTCCATGAGCAGGGCCCTCCTATTCCTTCTTTATTGAACTGTATTTTTAGTGCATTTTTCTCCTTTTTCTTAGGGTCAATTCACACCACATGCGGTTCAGTGCGGTTTTTTTTTCTGCATCAAAAACACATGGATAGTAGGTTATATGGTTTTCAATGGCATAGTTCACACCAATGTAGGCAGCAGAATTCCAGCGCGTTCCAGTTCCAGAAAAAAAAAAAAGAAAAGAAAGTAAAACGTGCTGCATTTTTCCTGCACCGAACTTTACTGGAACGCTGTAAAACATATAAAAATCACACTGGAATGCACCTAAACGCACCAAAAATGCACTGGAACGCACATCCTTATTTAAGGTGAAGAAAAAAGACAGGGAAAAAGTGCACCGGAACGTGCCAAAAACGTTTCAGAAATGCACTGGAATGCCTCCAAAACACGCATGCAAAAAAGCCTCCTGAAAGGCACCCGGACTGCTTTTCAATGGTGTGAACTGGCCCTTAACCCTAAATAAGGACATGTGCGTTCCAGTGAATTTTTGGTGCGTTTTTTCAGCGTTCCAGTGCAGGAAAAATGCATCACGTTCTACTATTTTTTTTCTGGAACTGACCGCACTGCTGTGAACTATGCCGTTGAAAACCGTACAACCTATTCTCCATGCATTTTTTTTGATGCGGATAAAAAACACACCGGACCACATGTGGTGTGAACTGGCCCTAAGGGTGCTCCTAGGGAGTGCTTTCTAACTGCGGTGGAGGTGCTTAATTGGAGGAACTGCTTAGCAGAAACACTAGATCTCCATCTTGCCCTCTGACAGACCGCTGTTCTGCCTCTCCTGTGAACGATGGGCGGGGCCCAGTGGACATCACGTCTGCCGGAGCCGCTGATTGGCTACAGCGGGAGCAGGTTGCCGGTGGTGCGAGCCCCAGACCCTGCGCACGAAGTCACGTACAGGTACACGATTTGGCGCAGGAGAGCCGCCCCGCCGCAGTACATCTGCGTGGGGTGCTCCATAAATGGTAATGTACCTCGGAGTAGTGAGACTCTTCTTAGGTCTGGATCACACCAGGTGTGGGAATGCATGAGATTGCATCTTTTCCCACACCACGCTACGAGGAAGGCGTAAAGCCGAATCGCGTCAGCGTTTGTCTTGTTGTCACCGCTATCCATGTTGGAATAAAGTATTTTACTTGGAAGAAGACTTTTCGTGTGCCGGCTTTATTCACATAACATTCAATTTATGACTGGCCCTGGCTGAAGTCCTAACAAACCAATAGATGGAGTTAAAGGGTCACAGATTTATTATTGAACTGCAGCAGTAATAGAAAACCAATATTGATGGCGCTGAAGAGAGCACAGATGTAATTGGTTTATTATAACTTCAGCACGGGCTGAAGTTAAAATAAACCAATAGATGGTGATGAAGGGTCACGGATGTTTTATTGAACTGCGGCACTATTAGAAAACCAATAGATGGCTCTAAAGGTACTGATTTATTGCTGACCCGCTTAAATAATAAACGAATGGATGGCGCTGAAAGGTCACAGTTATTAACCTCCTGCAGTAATAAACCAATAGATGGCGCTCTAGGTAGTACAGATGTATTACTGACCGGTTGAAGTCATAACAAACCATTAGATGGCGCTGAAGCATCACAGATTTATTACTGACCAGTTGAAGTCATAGCAAACCGACGAATAACTGAACACTTTTTTTTTTTTTTTTGAGCTGTCACATTAGAAGAAAACCAATAGAGGGCGCTAGAAGGATACAGTTCTATTACAAACCTCTGATCGAGGTTGCGGCAAAGCCACATTAACGTGTTGACGTGGGGGTGCGGTAACCTGTAACCTATATGGGTGTAAAGCAAAGTGCAGTTATATATTAGACAACGCTGAATCTTCTGCCCGTGTGAAAACAAAGAATAAAAAATGCCCCCCCCCCCTTTGGATTGTAAGCTCTATGAGCAGGGCCCTCCTATTCCTATTGCGTTTGTAAGACCGCTGCGCAAATACGGTGTGCTACAAAATACTGCAACCATCTCCATTTTATTCTCTAGGGTCTCTGCTAAAAAGAAATACATAATCTTTGGGGGGTTTTAAGTAATTTTCTAGCCAAAAAATCCCTAAACTGATTTTAAATTGTAAACAACAAGTGTTAGAAAAATGGCCCGTCCAGACCAAAATAAATTTTGAACTTAGGAAGAGGGTACAATTGTAATATTTTCATCTATGCATTCCAAACCAATTCTATAAATGACCGTCTTCCTGAGGAATAATGTCTGTGAAATGAAAATTTGATTTGAAAAAGAATACAGCACATTGCGTGAGGGCTTATCGCTGTATGGAAGTCAGCGGCTCTGCCAGGAAACCATACCCCGCCCACCAGCCAACCAGAAGCATTTTTGGAGCACAGACCCCACCCACCAGCCAGTAAACAGTCTAGTATGGTCTTTGAAAACAGCTTCTCCCAATATGCATTTTCTGATTTGCAAACGGTGATTTGCCTTATTTTTTTGTATCTTCTAATCAACTTTTTTTTTCACAGACATTATTCCTCGATAGAAGGTCATTTCTACAATCAGTTTGGGACGTATAGAGGTAAAAAAATAAAAATTGGAACCCTCTCCCTAAGTTGACCCTGTTTGAAATCATGGGGTATAAATACTGCTGAAAACCTTGCTTTATTTGATTTCTGTGTTAACCGTAGCATAAAATTATGGAGCGGGTGGGTGGGTTCACAACAAATTTGTTTCTTACACCAAATCAATTCTACAAAATCCAGGAAAAGAATAAAAAAAATGGCCCCCTCCCCTTTGGACTGTAAACTCCATGAGCAGGGCCCTCCTATTCCTTCTTTATTGAACTGTATTTTTAGTGCATTTTTCTCCTTTTTCTTAGGGTCAATTCACACCACATGCGGTTCAGTGCGTTTTTTTTTTTCTGCATCAAAAACACATGGATAGTAGGTTATATGGTTTTCAATGGCATAGTTCACACCAATGTAGGCAGCAGAATTCCAGCGCGTTCCAGTTCCAGAAAAAAAAAAAAGAAAAGAAAGTAAAACGTGCTGCATTTTTCCTGCACCGAACTTTACTGGAACGCTGTAAAACATATAAAAATCACACTGGAATGCACCTAAACGCACCAAAAATGCACTGGAACGCACATCCTTATTTAAGGTGAAGAAAAAAGACAGGGAAAAAGTGCACCGGAACGTGCCAAAAACGTTTCAAAAACGCACTGGAATGCCTCCAAAACACGCATGCAAAAAAGCCTCCTGAAAGGCACCCGGACTGCTTTTCAATGGTGTGAACTGGCCCTTAACCCTAAATAAGGACATGTGCGTTCCAGTGAATTTTTGGTGCATTTTTTCAGCGTTCCAGTGCAGAAAAAATGCAGCACGTTCTACTATTTTTTTTCTGGAACTGACCGCACTGCTGTGAACTATGCCGTTGAAAACCGTACAACCTATTCTCCATGCATTTTTTTTGATGCGGATAAAAAACACACCGGACCACATGTGGTGTGAACTGGCCCTAAGGGTGCTCCTAGGGAGTGCTTTCTAACTGCGGTGGAGGTGCTTAATTGGAGGAACTGCTTAGGAGAAACACAAGATCTCCATCTTGCCCTCTGACAGACCGCTGTTCTGCCTCTCCTGTGAACGATGGGCAGGGCCCAGTGGACATCACGTCTGCCGGAGCCGCTGATTGGCTACAGCGGGAGCAGGTTGCCGGTGGTGCGAGCCCCAGACCCTGCGCACGAAGTCACGTACAGGTACACGATTTGGCGCAGGAGAGCCGCCCCGCCGCAGTACATCTGCGTGGGGTGCTCCATAAATGGTAATGTACCTCGGAGAAGTGAGACTCTTCTTAGGTCTGGATCACACCAGGTGTGGGAATGCATGAGATTGCATCTTTTCCCACACCACGCTACGAGGAAGGCGTAAAGCCGAATCGCGTCAGCGTTTGTCTTGTTGTCACCGCTATCCATGTTGGAATAAAGTATTTTACTTGGAAGAAGACTTTTCGTGTGCCGGCTTTATTCACATAACATTCAATTTATGACTGGCCCTGGCTGAAGTCCTAACAAACCAATAGATGGAGTTAAAGGGTCACAGATTTATTATTGAACTGCAGCAGTAATAGAAAACCAATATTGATGGCGCTGAAGAGAGCACAGATGTAATTGGTTTATTATAACTTCAGCACGGGCTGAAGTTAAAATAAACCAATAGATGGCGATGAAGGATCACGGATGTTTTATTGAACTGCGGCACTATTAGAAAACCAATAGATGGCTCTAAAGGTACTGATTTATTGCTGACCCGCTTAAATAATAAACGAATGGATGGCGCTGAAAGGTCACAGTTATTAACCTCCTGCAGTAATAAACCAATAGATGGCGCTCTAGGTAGTACAGATGTATTACTGACCGGTTGAAGTCATAACAAACCAATAGATGGCGCTGAAGCATCACAGATTTATTACCGACCAGTTGAAGTCATAGCAAACCGACGAATAACTGAACACTTTTTTTTTTTTTTTTGAGCTGTCACATTAGAAGAAAACCAATAGAGGGCGCTAGAAGGATACAGTTCTATTACAAACCTCTGATCGAGGTTGCGGCAAAGCCACATTAATGTGTTGACGTGGGGGTGCGGTAACCTGTAACCTATATGGGTGTAAAGCAAAGTGCGGTTCTATATTAGACAACGCTGAATCTTCTGCCCGTGTGAAAACAAAGAATAAAAAATGCCCCCCCCCCCCCCTTTGGATTGTAAGCTCTATGAGCAGGGCCCTCCTATTCCTATTGCGTTTGTAAGACCGCTGCGCAAATACGGTGTGCTACAAAATACTGCAACCATCTCCATTTTATTCTCTAGGGTCTCTGCTAAAAAGAAATACATAATCTTTGGGGGTTTTAAGTAATTTTCTATCCAAAAAATCCCTAAACTGATTTTAAATTGTAAACAACAAGTGTCAGAAAAATGGCCCGTCCAGACCAAAATAAATTTTGAACTTAGGAAGAGGGTACAATTGTAATATTTTCATCTATGCATTCCAAACCAATTCTATAAATGACCGTCTTCCTGAGGAATAATGTCTGTGAAATGAAAATTTGATTTGAAAAAGAATACAGCACATTGCGTGAGGGCTTATCGCTGTATGGAAGTCAGCGGCTCTGCCAGGAAACCATACCCCGCCCACCAGCCAACCAGAAGCATTTTTGGAGCACAGACCCCACCCACCAGCCAGTAAACAGTCTAGTATGGTCTTTGAAAACAGCTTGCTCCCAATATGCATTTTCTGATTTGCAAACGGTGATTTGCCTTATTTTTTTGTATCTTCTAATCAACTTTTTTTTTCACAGACATTATTCCTCGATAGAAGGTCATTTCTACAATCAGTTTGGGACGTATAGAGGTAAAAAAATAAAAATTGGAACCCTCTCCCTAAGTTGACCCTGTTTAAAATCATGGGGTATAAATACTGCTGAAAACCTTGTTTTATTTGATTTCTGTGTTAACCGTAGCATAAAATTATGGAGCGGGTGGGTGGGTTCACAACAAATTTGTTTCTTACACCAAATCAATTCTACAAAATCCAGGAAAAGAATAAAAAAAAATGGCCCCCTCCCCTTTGGACTGTAAACTCCATGAGCAGGGCCCTCCTATTCCTTCTTTATTGAACTGTATTTTTAGTGCATTTTTCTCCTTTTTCTTAGGGTCAATTCACACCACATGCGGTTCAGTGCGGTTTTTTTTTCTGCATCAAAAACACATGGATAGTAGGTTATATGGTTTTCAATGGCATAGTTCACACCAATGTAGGCAGCAGAATTCCAGCGCGTTCCAGTTCCAGAAAAAAAAAAAGAAAAGAAAGTAAAACGTGCTGCATTTTTCCTGCACCAAACTTTACTGGAACGCTGTAAAACATATAAAAATCACACTGGAATGCACCTAAACGCACCAAAAATGCACTGGAACGCACATCCTTATTTAAGGTGAAGAAAAAAGACAGGGAAAAAGTGCACCGGAACGTGCCAAAAACGTTTCAAAAACGCACTGGAATGCCTCCAAAACACGCATGCAAAAAAGCCTCCTGAAAGGCACCCGGACTGCTTTTCAATGGTGTGAACTGGCCCTTAACCCTAAATAAGGACATGTGCGTTCCAGTGAATTTTTGGTGCGTTTTTTCAGCGTTCCAGTGCAGAAAAAATGCAGCACGTTCTACTTTTTTTTCCTGGAACTGACCGCACTGCTGTGAACTATGCCGTTGAAAACCGTACAACCTATTCTCCATGCATTTTTTTTTTGATGTGGATAAAAAACACACCGGACCACATGTGGTGTGAACTGGCCCTAAGTGTGCTCCTAGGGAGTGCTTTCTAACTGCGGTGGAGGTGCTTAAAGCAGAGTTCCAGCCATTTACTCACCTGTCCAACGGTCCAGCGATGCGGCCGCTGGAAGCCTCGATCCTCTCCCACGGCGCCGGCATCACTGCTGTGGGCACCCGGCTGTTACAGTTTGCGGCTTCACAGCCGGGTGCCCACTGCGCATGCGCGAGTCGCGCTGCGCGCCGTGATTGGCCGGCAATCTTCTGGGACCTCTGACGTGTCCCAGAAGATTGCAGGGAGGGAGGGGGAGAGGAGAACTTCCGCTCAGGGCGCCGCGGCGCTCCGAGCGGAAGTGGGAGCGGGTACCTGTCAAAACTAGGTACCCGCTCCCCCCCCCAAAAAATGACATGCCAAATGTGGCATGTCGGGGGGTCAGGACTCCCTAAAGCAGAAGTTCCACTTTTGGGTGGAACTCCGCTTTAATTGGAGGAACTGCTTAGCAGAAACACAAGATCTCCATCTTGCCCTCTGACAGACCGCTGTTCTGCCTCTCCTGTGAACGATGGGCGGGGCCCAGTGGACATCACGTCTGCCGGAGCCGCTGATTGGCTACAGCGGGAGCAGGTTGCCGGTGGTGCGAGCCCCAGACCCTGCGCACGAAGTCACGTACAGGTACACGATTTGGCGCAGGAGAGCCGCCCCGCCGCAGTACATCTGCGTGGGGTGCTCCATAAATGGTAATGTACCTCGGAGAAGTGAGACTCTTCTTAGGTCTGGATCACACCAGGTGTGGGAATGCATGAGATTGCATCTTTTCCCACACCACGCCACGAGGAAGGCATAAAGCCGAATCGCGTCAGCGTTTGTCTTGTTGTCACCGCTATCCATGTTGGAATAAAGTATTTTACTTGGAAGAAGACTTTTCGTGTGCCGGCTTTATTCACATAACATTCAATTTATGACTGGCCCTGGCTGAAGTCCTAACAAACCAATAGATGGAGTTAAAGGGTCACAGATTTATTATTGAACTGCAGCAGTAATAGAAAACCAATATTGATGGCGCTGAAGAGAGCACAGATGTAATTGGTTTATTATAACTTCAGCACGGGCTGAAGTTATAATAAACCAATAGATGGCGATGAAGGGTCACGGATGTATTATTGAACTGCGGCACTATTAGCAAACCAATAGATGGCTCTAAAGGTACTGATTTATTGCTGACCCGCTTAAATAATAAACTAATGGATGGCGCTGAAAGGTCACAGTTATTAACCTCCTGCAGTAATAAACCAATAGATGGCGCTCTAGGTCCTGCCATCGAGTAACCCAGTAGCCTCAGATTACCTTACCCAAATAAAAGACTCTTTGGGCTTACTCAATACCACTATATCACACGCTCACAGTCAACAAAAAAGTACTACGACCTTCGTAGAAGACCTTCTCCTCAGTATGCTATTGGGGACCTTGTTTGGCTATCGACAAAGAACTTAAGATTAAAAATCCCTAGCAAGAAGCTTGGACCTTTATTTTTGGGACCCTTCCCAATTAAAAAACTTATCGGAAAAGCTGCAGTACAGCTCACCCTACCAGCAGGTCTCAAGATCCATCCCATCTTCCATGTGTCGCTACTGAAGCCCCATGTTCCTAACCAAGGAATAAGGCCTACCATCTTGCCTCAAACTCCAATACAAGTTGAAGGCGGAGAAGAGTATGAGATCAAGGAAATTTTGGATTCTCGCATCCATAGAGGAAGACTCCAGTATCTCATAAGATGGAAGAATTATGGACCCCAAGACGACACCTGGCTAGATACCTCTGATATTCATGCTCCTAGACTTATACGGAACTTTCACTCGAAACACCCAGAGAAACCTGTCCTATAGGCCTTCCGGAGCCGGCCTTAAGGGGGGGGTACTGTAAGATTCTGGTACCTCCGGTACCCTTAATCACCACTTTCCTCTGTAATGTGTCCCACCTTTCTCTTCAGGTGGTACGCATATACCTTTAAGAACGATGATGTCACTGCTGAGCGCCGCAGAGCGGCTATTTCAACCGCCGGTGGTCTCACTCACATTGTTCATTCAACCGCATGGTTGGTTCGATCAAGCCATGCCTGAAGCAGCCATACCTGATTTTTTTTTTTAAAGCCCGTAGCGTGTGAAACACACTCAAAAGACTTCACCCGGTGCATAAAAAAGTGCACACACACAAACCTGAGGAACACAAAAAGTGCACAGGGTGTGTGAACACAAATGGTCTTTCCTCCGAAGAGGTAGGACCCGAACCTCGATCCCCCGGGGCGCAAGACTCCTGACAGGGATTTAAGGTACTCATGGTCTGTCTGGCTGAAACCAGACTGACCCCGTTCTTCAGGGGGACTGCCGAAACAGCCCCCACCGAGTACTAAGTAGGGCTCCCCCGAAGGGAGACCCCATGAGAGAGGGCGGACTAAGCCAAAAGGCCATATCCACCCCCTCCCAAGACTCAAGGCAGGGCCCGAGGACCCACGCCCTACAAGTCGTGCAAGTGAAAAAAAGGTGATAGAAAGTGACAAACTACAAAGAAAAAAACACACACAAACTAAAAGGTGGGGAAAGGGAGGTGGAGAGGTGAATTAGTGCCTAAGTGAAAAACAAAGGCAGGCCTTCCGGCCGGAATAAAAATTCCTCTGGTCGAAGCCAAAAGGCCTTGCCCAAGAGGCAGGTGCTTAAAAAAGTGTGCGTAGGTGCAGTGACCATGGTGCCGAAAAACTCAAGGCGAGCTGCCCCTCACCAGTGAGAATTAAGGCACCCCTGGGCTGCCACCCCAGGGGCACATACACTACGGGCTTTTTCTACCCCGGCCATACCTGATTTTGGTTGAAAATGTAATCTTTATTTGCATAAAAGATATACAAAAAACAATACTTTGTCGGGGTACATTCTCCCCTGTACTGCGACGCAGCGCATAAATACACTACATTACAATACATTTCCGGTCATACAAATAAATACATTCAATCAAATACATACATTCTGCGGTATGATGCCTGATGTGTTGTGCGGAGTAATGCTACCCCGTGCCATCACATCATGCATGACGCCGCAATACCCCTGAAGCATGAAACTAAAGACATTGTATATACGTGCATTACTCAAACTGTATCAATACTATAACATTTCAAAAAAGCAACAGGTGTGATGGGGGGGTGGGAGAGAGAGGTAAGGGGAGGGGAATGAAATCACAGGCCCGAAGCTTTATTGAATGGACAAAGACACACAAGGGAGAGTGGGGGATGGGGAAATCTTCAGACCTCCTCTTCCTCCATGAGATCCATCAGGTTATAGTCTCTGAGCAGACTGTGGATCAGTCTGCGACAGTCCTCAATGGACATCCTCTCCCTCTGGTGGATAAGGCGCTTTCTGGCGCACCATAAAGCGTCCTTAAAGCAACACAACACCCGCCAGGCGTTGTCAATGTCCTCTTGGGAAAAAGTCCCATGAAAAAGTCCATTCAGCACAGCAAAATGTGTGATGGCAGTCTGTGGAACAAAGTCTCTCAGTTCAGGTTCCAAGGCCCTCAACAGGCTCTGTGCAAATGAGCACTCCCAGAAAATGTGAAATGACGTTTCCTCACGGCCATACCTGATGTTACTCGCTCATGTATCTCGCTACCTGGACTTGTTTCACTCACTGATCTTGTATCTCGCTACCTGATCACTCTTGGAATACTGCTTCTACTTATGGCTATCTCACCCTGCTTTCCTGCCTTGTTACCCACATGCTTTCAAGCCTGTCTCTCGATCGGAAACTCCAGCCATTCCCTTTACCTGGAGCAGACCGGAACCTCGCTACTGATCCCTGTATCTCGCTACCGGATCATTCCTCATCTACTGGACCTCTCTAAACTACTAACATTACAAGTGATAAGTACCCCGCAGGGGAACCCTCCATAACCTTATTGCACTATCTACCTATGCA
The DNA here is from genome assembly GCF_965119305.1 of Pelophylax lessonae. Taxonomy (NCBI): domain Eukaryota; kingdom Metazoa; phylum Chordata; class Amphibia; order Anura; family Ranidae; genus Pelophylax; species Pelophylax lessonae. Next base: position 60,858,807 of record NC_138774.1, read on the forward strand.
CATTAAGGACTGTTACTACCTATCTATACTATCCTATCATCTGCACTGTTACATAGATTGCTAGCTCTTCAGCCTACTACCATCTATCATCTGCACTGCTGCATAGATTGCTGGCTCTCCTGTCTACCACTATCTATCCTTGCACTGGGTTAGTCTATCCTGTATTTGTCATCTGCTGTCCTCACCACCTGTTAGCATACTCAATACTAACCTATCTGCATTCCTAATACCATCTTGAACTCTCCTATACAAACCCTATCAAGTGATTACCATCCTTGTCACTGTTCACACCTGTCCCTTCAGCACATCACCTTCATACTCTCATATACATACTATCACTCCAGGAACATCTCATTGAGTGTGTATATATCTGTATGTTGAAGCTGACAGGCCCACGGTGATGAGTCCTGGAGAGTTGGATCTGGTATTCAACACATCTCTACATGACTACTGAGTGGAGATTTTGCAGCTGCAAATCCAGCCTATACTAAAAACGCAGGAGCGTAACACACTGGAAGATCAACATGTCACCTCATGGCAAAGAACTCTCTGAGGATCTGAAAAAAAAAAATTGTTGCTCTACATAAAGATGGCCTAGGCTATAAGAAGATTGCCAAGACCCTGAAACTGAGCTGCAGCACGGTGGCTAAGATCATACAGCCATTTAACAGGACAGGTTCCACTCAGAACAGGCTTTGCCATGGTCGACCAAAGAAGTTGAGTGCACATGCTCAGCGTCATATCCAGAGGTTGTCTTTGGGAAATAGATGTATGAGGGCTGCCAGAATTGCTGCAGAGGTTGAAGGGGTGGGAGGGTCAGTCTGTCAGTGCTCAGACCATATGCTGCACACTGCATCAAATTGGTCTGCATGGCTGTCGTCCCAGAAGGAAGCCTCTTCTAAAGATGATGCACAAGAAATCCTGCAAACAGTTTGCTGAAGACAAGCAGACTAAGGACATGGATTACTGGAAACCTATTTGGTTCAGATGGTGTCAAGCGTGTGTGGTGGCAACCAGGTGAGGTCAAGACAAGTGTGTCTTGCCTACAGTCAAGCATGGTGGTGGAAGTGTCATTGTCTGGGGCTGCATGAGTGCTGCCAGCACTGGGGAGCTACAGTTCATTGAGGAACCACAAATGCCAACATGTACTGTGACATACTGAAGCAGAACATGATCCCCTCCTTTTGGAGACTGGGCCGCAGGGCAGTATTCCAACATAATAACGAGCCCAAACACACCCCTAAGACTACCACTTCCTTTGCTAAAGAAGCTGAGGGTAAAGGTGATGGACTTGCCAAGCATGTCTCCAGACCTAAACCCTATTGCACATCTTGAGCAACCTCAAATGGAAGGTGGAGGAGCGCAAGGTCTCTAACATCGATCACCTCCATGATGTCTTCATGGAGGAGTGGAAGAGGACTCCAGTGGCAACCTGTGAAGCTCAGGTGAACTTCATGCCCATGAGGGTTAACCACTTAGCGAGTGCCGCACGACTATTTACTGCGGCGGTCAGCCCCTCACAGGCAAAGCGACGTAAGGCTACATCGCTAGCCTGTGAGGCTCTAGGGAGAGAGCGTGCACCGCCGGAGGCGCGCTCCCTCTCCCGATCGGTCACGGACCCCCCCCCCGCGCGTGTGCCCGGTGGACCAGATGTCCACCGGGCACTCGTGATTGTCTGTTACACCGGGAGAAAGGCAGGCGGCTAATGTAAACAAAGCCGCCTGTCATTCTTCCCTGTGTAAGAATGGAGATCATACGGTTCTGCTATGTAGGACCATTGATCTCTGTTCTTACACCAGAAGCCACATCCAATCACAGTTAGAATCATGCCCCTAGGGACACACTTAACCCCTCCCTCTCAAAAAAAGTTAACCCCTTCACTGCCAGTGTCATTTTTACAGTAACAGTGCATATGTATAGCACTGATTACTGTAGTAATGTCACTGGTAACCCCAAAAGTGTCAAAAATGTCAGTCAAGGGTTCGATCTGTCCGCCGCAATGTCACAGTCCCACAAAAAAACCCCCAAAAAATCGCAGATCGCCGCCATTACTCGTTAAAAAAAAAACAACAAAAATGACAAAAATCTTTCCCTTAGTTAGTAAACGCAATAACTTTTGCGCAAACCAATCAAAATACGCTTTTTGCGATTTTTTCCCCAAACATATGTAGCATAAAACAAATTGGCCTAAAATGATAAACAATTTTGATTTTTACATTTTTTTGGGGGAAAATGTGAAAAATATTGTTATTTTTGCAAAATTGACAATCTTTTTTTGTTTATAGCGCATGATCAAAAAAAAAAAAAAAAAATCGCACAGGTGATCAAATACCACCAAAAGAAAGCTCTGTTTGTGGGAAAAAAAGGACGTCAAATTAGTTTAGGTACAGCTTCGCACGACCGCGCAATTGTCCGTTAAAGTCACGCAGTGCCGAATCGCAAAATAGGCCCTGGTCAGGAAGGGGGTAAAATCTTCCGGGGCTTAAGTGGTTAAGGCAGTGCTGGAAAATAATGGTGGTCAAACTAAATATTGACACTTTGGACCCAATTTGGACATTTTCACTTAGGGGTGTACTCACTTTTGCTGCCAGTGGTTTAGACATGAATGGCTGTGTGTTTAGTTATTTTGAGGGGACAGCAAATTTACACTGTTATACAAGCTGTACACTCACTACTTTATATTGTAGCAAAGTGTCATTTCTTCAGACTCCGTTCACACTGGGGCGACCTGTCAGGCGACCTGGTCGCCTAACAAGTCGCCGTAGGTCGCCTGCCATAGAGTAGCTGTGGACCCGTTCTAATAGGAGCGACACAAGTCGCTCCGACTTAGAAAAAGGGTCCGGAGCTTCTTTGGGGTGACCTGGAGCGACCTGCATTGACTTCAATGATATGAAGTCTGCGCCGGCCGCTCCGAGGTCGCGGTGCGAGCTGCGCACCGCCACCTGTGAGGTCGCCCCGGCAAGTAGCGTCGCCCCAGTGTGAAAGGGGTCTCAGTGTTGTCACATGAAAAGATAAAATAAAATATTTACAAAAATGTGAGGGGTGTACTCACTTTTGTGAGATACTGTATACATTTATTTGGGGGGGGGGGGGCAGTTGAGACAAAGTCCAACATTACTCTGGAGGGCTGAATCTTTGCCTGTCAAATGGCCTTGGGATCGGCCCCAGGTGCAGGGCTCTGAAGACTGTACCATGCATTCTGGTGTGTATAACGCACATACTTGTAAGCAGGATACATGGGAGTGCCATAAGGGGTGAATAAATTTTTGTGGTTTGAGGGAAAGCAGGTGATTGTGTGCATCTTGCCATGACACGTCTGAAGGATGCCTCAGGGAAGTTTTTATTTGCAACACAAAGCCACAGAACCGTTGCTGTATAGTTGAGGTGCCTAATGTCTACATTCTATTCTGAAAAGTAGCAATGCAGCAATGAAGTATTACAGAATTATTTTGCTACTTCAGAGCCACTGAAGAGAATATTAAACGTTGCATATATTTTAGATGGTTCATGTGCCAGTTCAAACATATGCAATGTCAGACATCGCATGTGATTCGCAGCGCACTGTCTGTGATGTCTGTGCAATGCAAATTCAGCCATACAGAATGCATGGCTGAATTTGCATCGCATTCGGACCAAAGTCGCACAGGACCCTTTTTTTGGTCCGCACCAGAATCCGATCGCATGGTGGTTCACACTTATGTGATCCGATTCCTGTCCGAACTGACAGTTCACACTGCGATATGGGAACTGATCTGTGGGGTGTTGTTAACCTTGTATTGACACTCCAGCGATTTGCATATGACAGTGTGAACTGCCTGCGAGTCAGGTGGGATGCGGGAACCCCCAGTGGATTCACAGGGTTCCCACATCGCATATGGGACCAGAGCATATATGTAAAACGAAAATGTACTTAAAGTGAAGCAATACCTTTTTTTTTTTTATTTCTTAATGCATGTAAATACACTAGCTCCATAGGAAATCTTGGTCGGCTTGACATGGCACTGCTCTCAAACCATAAGTGACAAGGACACCAAGCTTGGGGAGCATGTTAAGGGGATCCAGGGCTATGACATGGTAGATTACCTAGGCAAGCTGGCCAGCCACACAGGATATGTTGTAGTCCTGGGTCCCCTCTCAGTGCTCCCTAAGTTGGTATCCCTGTCACTTATGGTTTGGGAGCAGTGCCATGTCAAGCTGACCAAGAATTCCCATAGACACCAATGTTAAAAACCGGGAGTAGTGCCATGCCGAGCTGACCAGGCTGTGTCTGTACTCGCGAGTGTACGTAAAGTCCGTAGCGTGTGAAACACACTCAAAAGACTTCACCCGGTGCATAAAAAAGTGCACACACACAAACGTGAGGAACACAAAAAGTGCACAGGGTGTGCGAATACAAATGGTCTTCCCTCAAGAGAGGTAGGACCCAAACCTCGATCCCCCGGGGCACAAGACTCCTGACAGGGATTTAAGGTACTCATGGTCTGTCTGGCCGAAACCAGACTGACCCCGTTCTTCAGGGGGACTGCCGAAACAGCCCCCACCGAGTACTAAGTGGGGCTCCCCCGAAGGGAGACCCCATGAGAGAGGGCAGACCAAGCCAAAAGGCAATATCCACCCCCTCCCAAAACTCAAGGCAGGGCCCGAGGACCCACACCCTACAAGTCGTGCAA